>NC_064819.1:174583792-175208792 GCF_024166365.1 Elephas maximus indicus | reverse complement strand
ACACCAGCCCAGGGGCAAGGATGAGAAGGCAGGAGGGGACATGAAAGCTGGATGAATGGAAATGGGGAACCCGTGGTCGAGGAGGCGAGCGTGTTGACCCATCACAGGGTTGGCAACCAATGTCACAAAACAATATGTGTATTAAGTGTTTAATGAGAAGTTAATGTGCTCTGTAAACCTTCACCCAAAGCATGCGCATGCGCGCGCGCGCACACACACACACACACACACAGACCTATACCAAATTCCTGCCAGCAGATGATGACATGGTCTCTATTTCATAACTGAATGAAAGGCCAACTGGCTGGAATTCCATCTACTTCCCGAAGACCCACCCACAAAGACACACACACCCACCTGCCCTTTCAACCAGGGTCAAAGGCAGAGGTGGGCACCCAGGAGATACAATGAAGATAGTCTCTGCTGTCTCAAGAATCTTACATTCCAGAGGGAGCTAGACGTGCTAACATGATACTATGCTAGAAGCATGGTGTCATAGAAGGGCGTGAAAGTGCAGAAGAAACATGGAATAAAAATCACCTGAGACTTGTTGGGAGCTAATGGAAAAATTCCATAGCGGAGGCTCTGAGCCAAGACTCATTATCTCCCCTGACATCTTTTCCTTCTAATGGCACTGCCCTGTTTTATCAACCCAAGCCAGAAACCCTGGATGCCATTCTAGTTTTCACTTTCTCCCTCAGCACCTGCCCGAGCCGATTTCACTTCCTAAACATCTCTCAATTTCAGTAGCTTCTCTGAGAATCATCTTGCCCTCTTCTCTCATGACCTGAAGGACAAACACCAGATTTCTGGATCTTGCCCTACCCCCTGGACATCCTATTTCCTTACTTGCCCTGTGTATGAGTCTCACAGAAGTCCACATGCAATCTCACATCTCTGTGCCTTAGCACACGTGGTCGCCCAGCTTGAAATGAATTTCTCTTCCTTGTGCACCTAGAACACTAGTCATCCTTCAAGACCCATATTAAGTGTCCCCTCTTCCCTGCAGCCTTCCTTGCTACCCACTCCCAGTATTATCCTTTGGATAATACTGAGCATTTCCTGGTGGGTGTTTTCATTATACTTTTATTTTAGCATGCTGTATTGTAATTACATGTATACTTACACGTCTGTTGCCCTTCAGGCAAGGACCATGTCTAATTCATTGTTGTACAGCACTTGTCACCAAGGCTGCCATGTATTGTTCAGGCTGTGCCCTGAGGCAGGCAGCAGTGGCCCAAATCCAGCCTGTACTTGACTTTCCAAGCTCTGCATCCTGGTGTGGGAGCTGCATTTGCCCAGAGGAAGGCATGCCTTCTTCTAATTTGTATAAATTAGTGATATGGGATAATGGTGGCTCTGGCTGGCACAATTAATGTTAGTGCCATTTTTCTCTCTCCCTTCTTTGCTCCTTCAACAGCCATTGCAATTGTTCCTGGGAGTGTGGCCAAGTATAGCCCTAGTCTCCAGACTCTCAGTCTCCTCTGTAGCCATGAAGGGAATAGGAACATCAGGGGACCTCCTACTTGGGAGGATAGCTTTCCTTGGCTCCTCTTCCACAGAAACTCCAGTTGTGGGGGGAGGCAGGGGAGGGTCTCTGCTAAAGCTAAACCTGGTGTATTACAGCTTTTTAAGGATTAAGTCCACCACGCATCTATCAGTTTGTCGTACTGTGGTGGCTTTCATGTTGCTGTGATGCTGGAAGCTGTACTACTGGTATTTCAAATACCAGCAGGGTCACCAACAATACGCAGGTTTCATCAGACTTCCAGACAAAGACAGGCCACCCTTCTCCCTTCCCTTGCCCATGGCAGATGCTGCCAATCAATCACAACACTCTCACAAGCTTGATGTCTCAGAATACTCAACATGGCCACGAATAAACTGTCGGAATTGGAATTTAAAATAAAATCCATTTCTTCTCTGTGATCTCACTCAATTCCTTACTTCATGAATGAGATGAGGATCTCTGTCACCCATGACCTTCATTCTTCAATTCTGTCCTTTTATCTGTAGTTAACCTTGGCCTGAGATTCCCATTTATCATTTCATGAGCACTCTTAAAAATGGCCCCTTTCCAGGACGTTTTTACTGAGCAGTCCCATTGTTTGGAATCATGTTCTAGACATCTTAGCACTACAAATCATAACATGTTTAACTTCAGAGCACTGCTTCAATTTTCTCACTCATTAGATGAAGAGATTGAGGACCAAAGATCGAGGTCAAGTGACTTGCCCAAGACTTTGTGACAACTTACGACTGAGCTGGGTAAAAAAAAGCCCAGATATTCTGTCAGGCCATGGTTTTCTCCACTATACTTCTGTAGCTGATGCTGGATTTCCGTGAAGTCTGTACATGGAACCACAGACTTGGGAAGCAGAATCTTATACACATTTCCAAACTTCCACATGAGACAGAAGTTCCTTTCTGTGTTATTGATATTGTTAGCTGCTGTTAAGTTGCCTCGCAAATCATGGCAACCCCATGCATGACAGAACAAAATGCTGCCCAGTCCTGTGTCATCCCCCTAATCAGTTGCAGATTGGCCCATTGTGATCTGGAAGGTTTTCATTGGCTGATTTTGAAAGTAGATTGGCAGGCCTTTCTTCCTAGTCCACCTTAGTCTGGAAGCTCCACTGGAACCTGTTCAGCATCATAGCAACATGCAAGCCTCCACTGACAGGCAGCTGGTAGCTGTGCATGAGGTGCATCTGTCGGAAAGTGAACCTGTGTCTCCGACGTGGGAGGTGAGATTTCTACCACTGAATCACCACTTCCCCCTCCTGTCTATAGACTTCCTTTTATGTGAGCATATCAAAAGGGACATGTTTAAATCTCAAGAGTTTAGGAAGCAGGAGGTGCGTGTCATGAAGAAACCCTGAATCTGTATTAGTTGTAGCTTATCTGTCTCCCGGCTATGTTACTTGGGCTCTGGGTAGGCACTTATTTTGCTCACACTTTCCTGGCCAAGATGCTACCTTGAAATTATCAGACATTATGGACCAGATGGTTTAGGGCTCTAGGCTCTCTACCCTAAATGACTATGTCCCTTAATCTTTAGGAAACACACAATCACCTGCAAGAAACCAAAAAAAAAAAAAGGAATAGAGTGATACTGCAAGTTAAATTTTTCTCCTCTCCACATTCTGACTCTTTATTTGGTTGCTGCAAATGAAACAGATTAGAAACAAAAATAGACTTCCTCAATACATTTTCTCTTAAAGCCAAATGTAGCGGACTCCTGGTTAGACTTCCGGAAACTATTTTTAAAGTTTGATCCCAAATGAAGATCGAATTTATAAATGGTTGACTTGGCTACTGAGTTGGTGAGTGACAAAAAGCCTCCAGATAATAGTGCTGAGAAGTCTTGGAGGATTATCCTGTGATGTTTAACACGAGACAAAGGTGTACTTCAGTCTCACCATGCAGCAGATGTTCAGTCAAACCCTTCAGCAAAATAGTCTACTGAGGTATCTTTGCCCACCTCCCCCTCTTCCATTCTTCCATTAGTTATATCCTGACGTCTTCCCAAAGTGAAGGCGCTGGCTGAGCTCCCGACACAACACTGGTATCCAAAACCTGGGCACTTTATTTTTAGAAAAGCAGCTTACTTTATTTTTATTTATTATTATTATTTCTTCTCTTTTTTAAATTGTGCTTTAAGTGACAGTTTACAATTCAAGTCAGTTTCTCACACAAAAACTTATACACACATTGTTATGTGACCATAATTGTTCTCCCTATAATGTGACAGCACACTCCTCCTCTCCACCCTGTATTTCTCGTGTCCATTCAACCAGGTCCTCTCCCCCTCTGCCTTCTCATCTCACCTCCAAACAGGGGCTACCCACATAGTCTCATGTGTCTACTTGAGCTAAAAAGCACACTCCTCACCAGTATCATTTTATGTCTAATGGGTTCAGTCTAATATCTGTCTGTAGAGTCAGCTTTGGGAATGGTCTTAGTTTTGGGCCAGCAGAGTCCAGAGGCCATGTCTTTTCGGGTCCCTTCAATCCCTTCGGTCAGACCATTTAGTCTGGTCTTTTTACTAGAATTTGAGTTCTGCATTCCACTTTTCTCCTGCTCCATCAGAGATTCTCTGTTGTGTTCCCTGTTAGGGCAGTCATTGATGGCAACCAGGAACCATCTAGTTCTTCAACTCTCAGGCTAATGGAGTCTGTGGTTTATGTGGCCCTTTCTGTCTCCTGGGCTCTTATTTTCCTCTTATCTTTGGTGGTCTTCATTCTCCTTTGCTCCAGCTGGGTTGAGATCAACTGATGCATCTTAGATGGTGCTTGCTAGCTTTTAAGACCCCAGACGCCATTCACCACAGTGGGATGCAGAACATTTTCCTAACAGACTTTGTTATGCCAATTGACCTAGATGTCCCCTGAAACTCTGGTCTCCAGACCCCTACACACTGGGCACTTTATAAGTACCAAGGTAGGACTGCCTCCTATTTTGATAGACAGCTATCAGTCAGCCAAGGGCTTAAGAATGTCAGCTTCTTTCATCCTCCAGCCCATTCTATCATCCTTATTTTCTTGGTGAACTCCAAGAAAACTTCACTCTCACCTCCTCTTTGAATTCCTCCCCAAGGCCCCAGAGTAATGCTGAGCAGGCTGTCTTTTCGTGCCCTCACGGAACTTTCCACATCCCTCTAACATGTTGTCTTTGAAGCCACTTGTTTGTTTATAGATCTTTCTCCCAACTGGACTGACTTTACTGCCAGAGACAATAATTTATTCGTCCTTGTAACTCTAGCTCTTGGCAACCTCCCTGGTATTAAGTACTGAGTACATGATGGTTGACTAATGCATGCATCATGCATGAGTGAATGAGTGGGGGAATGAAAGAGTGAGTAAAAGTGTGTTCTGACACAAATGGTATTTCAATTCTTTTGTCCATTCATTCTATGATCATATTTATTGAGTATTCCTTTATCGGAACTAAGTTCCATGTTGTTGGGGACAGAGTAAGTTAGAAAATTCATCCTACAGATTATTTGTGCTCCCTCTTGGAGACCGCACAACTGTATAACACCCCCACCCCCTATTTTTTTTTAAAGGAAACTTGGCCCTTAACTGCTAAAGTCTGTTAACTCCTCCATTTCAGTAGGTGAACTCCAGGTAGGCTGAGCTAGGACCTTTTGGAAAATTGTCTGGAAGCAGCTCTGTTCTATCACTTAATGTCACTCTACATCATCCGCCCTCCCCCCACATCAGAAAAATATAGAAAGACACTGATTTCTCCAAGGCACTGGCTTATCATTTGTTTTCATCTGAATATTTTCTCTACTCCATTGAATAGAATATTTGAAGCCAAGATAGATCAAGATCAAGTTTACTTATTTGTTTGTTTATTTTAGATGTTGGTTTGTGTAAAAGGGTGTGATTGACGAAAACCTCTGGGATCTCCAGGGGAAAACAAAACTACATAGATTGAAAAAGCAGTCAAACAGCCCCCATGCAAAGAACTCCTGGGTTCAAACACAAAGATACTCTTATTTCTGTGTGTTAAATCTTTCTTTTGCCTTTTTGGACTAAATGATCAAAGCCCAAGTGCGTTAAAGGAAGCAAGCATCTCCATACCAAATCCAACACAGTACTCCTCTCCCAGGGGAGGAGGTGGGGAGGAGGTATGGGGAGTAACAAGCTCTAAAGGAAATTACTCACCTGAGGTCAGCCTTGAGGCCTTCCTTGGCATTCCTTAGCCCCTTCTTTTCGTGTGGTTGCCCCACCATGAAAAAGGTATTCCTGATGGTAGGGAAATCTTCCAGCAGGGCTCTCAGGCTGTTGCAGTATGCCATGATCTGACCCCGAAGAGCATAGTGAGACATGTGGTGGTTAAACCTAAAAAGTCAAGAGAAAAGGTGGTGTCTCCTGAAGGGGAACCCGAGTTGTTCCACAGCTCATCAAACTTCCAGGATTTATTTCCCTGGAGGACTTTTAAGAGAATAAATTTCCATCTGGGTTAGGTTGCTATTGCCTAAATGCAGAGGCATGGACCTCTTCAAAGAGAAGTTTAATTTGGTTTTATTCAACAGGACTGTGGTTTATTTGGAGTCCCTGGTGGTGTAAATGGCTAATGTGCTCAGCTCCTAGTTGAAAGTTGGAGGTTTGGGTCTACCCAGAGGCACCTCGGAAGAAAGGCTTGGTGATCTACTCCAAAAAAATCGGCATTTCAAACCCTATGGAGCACAGTTCTACTCTGACACCCACGGGGTCCCCATAAGTCAGAGTCGACTCAACTGTAACCTGAGCCTATGAATGCCAGTAAATTTCCATTAGTCCTTAAACTAGCCCAAGCCAGATCTGGCCCACCTCACGTGCAGAAGGGCCAGCCGTGACCGCTAATTGACCTCAACAGAGGACGCAGCAACAGGTGGAACGCGACAGAAGAAAAATCGTCACCCAGACCCTATTCTAAAGCGAGAGGTCCAAGAAGAACGTGTCACCTCATATTTCCTGGCCACCTTCTAGAACTTTCCCTCCCCAGTATATCTGCATGGCCATCACCTTGCTGCCCAAATCACTTATAAACCCTGTTTCCCCGTAGCTCGGGGAGTCGGATTTGAGGAACTTCCTCCTGGCTCCTTGCTCTGTGCATTAAAATAAAGTTACTTTCTCTTTCTCAAAGACCAGTGTCCAGATTACTGGCAAGTCTGAGTGCACCAGAAAAGGGCCCACCTTCTAGGGTTTGGTAACACAACAGCAAGTGATGGTTTATTTAAACACAAACTACCCTCGTCATTGGATTTCTACACATAATACTTCTGTTTATTGAATTCAGAGTCAGAGAAATCAACATGCATTGTTCACATATACTATACTTACTTCTGACAATATTCAACTATAACATCTCTCTTGACTTTCCCAATTTCATCCTGTGATAAAAGAGAACGATAATTCTTACATTAGACAATCAGCTCTAAGAATTACCTATCCGAGTATATGTGAGCAGACTTAAAGGAGGGAAAGGCCACACAGTTGAGAGATTCTTTCTGAAGGTATACTTGTTGGAACACAGTCTTCCATGAGTCTCTTTCCCTCCTACACATTCTGCTGAGTATGCCAAGAAAGCAAGGCCTTGATCACTCTTTACCTGGGCCATTTCTCAGGGATGTTCACAGTGAGCAACCTTGAGGGATGAGAAAATGCCTCCCTCTGGGAAAAAGAGCAGGCTTGCTAATAAAGAGGTGGCTATCCCAAGCTCATTATTTCTCAACTGTGACACAAACCCTCTGTGTGCATATGGGTAAATTCACTTTGCTCTCGTGGGACTTGAAAGGCAAAGAGAGCTGACACAAATATAAAGCTCACATTGCCTGCTCTGCTGTGAATAATAAAGTCCTTTGACTCTGATCCAGGAGTCTCCTGTGTTCTGCTAGCACCAATGAAAGAATGACAGGCTAATTTATTAGTTTGTAAGTAAAGTAAATCCCAGAGCCTGACAAAACTGAGCTCTTTCTTATCAGTAGAGCTTGGATAGACCTGAAGGGCAGTTAATGAGCCATCGCAATTGTCACTTGGTCAATATTTTTTGAGAATTGTTCATTAGATGGGTTCCTTTGCCTCTGGCATTGTTTAGTAGTAATCTGGAAAATCTAGTCTTTGTCATATCCCATTTGTAGGACTGGATTAGGTAAATTCTATATCATGGAAGACATGTCTTTCCAGTCACAAAGCCTGGGGGTTGAAACCTTTGTCATTTTTCTCCCACATAACTATGCACTAGCTTAATGATTTCCTCATCAAAAGAGCAATGGAAAATGAAATGATATTCACAAAATTCACCTGATTCACAGTTTGAGATTTATAGTATTTTTCAACAGTTTAGACTAATATAAAACCCTTAAATAGAAACATGGCTGTAATGCCTAAAGAATCAAGATAACAGGCAACTAGATGATAAGAGCCCTTCCTCACCTCATATTACTCAGGAGTGGTCTCAAGCCCAGTGCAAATGCTAAAACTCGTTGGTTTAGAAAGTAACAAAACAAAACGGAGTCTTGGAAAAATACACGCATTTAAAAAACTAGACTGCCAGGGAACACAACAGAGAACCCCTGAGGGAGCAGGAGAGCAGTGGGATACAGACCCCAAATTCTCATTAGACCTGAATTAATGGTCTGACTGAGACTAGAAGGACCCCGGTGGTCATGGCCCCCAGACTTCTGTTGGCCCAGGACAGGAACTATTCCTGAAGCCAACTCTTCAGACATAGATTGGACTGGACAATGGGTTGGAGAGGGATGCTGGTGAGGAGTGAGCTTTTTGGATCAGGTGGACACTTGAGACTATGTTGGCATCTCCTGCCTGGAGGGGAGATGAGAGGGTGGAGGGGGTTAGAAACTGGCAAAAGGGACACAAAAAGAGAGAGTGGAGGGGGAGAGTAATTGGAAGTGTGTAGCAAGGTGTATATGGGTTTTTGTGTGAGAGATTGACTTGATTTGTAAACTTTTACTTAAAGCACAATAAAAATTATATTAAAAAAAAAAACTAGACTGCTATTAGGTTGAATTGATTCCTTTCTATTTCTTATTGAACATCACTTTTCAATGGTCCTATTCAAATAGGCTGAAAGCAACAAATTCCAAGCCCAGAATTTCTATTTGTTCAAATATAAAAGAGGCTTAGAGCTTTGGATGCCCTTCTCATGACACACTCACAGGGTTCTGCGTTCTGTCAGCCATGGTTTGTTTCCTCAGGAGGAAGGCGTTCAGCATCATATCCCGTAGCCCCACCTTTTGTAGCTGAATAGACACGAAAGCCTCTGGAGCCCTGACAAGTGAAGAGAGACATCTGAATCCAAGGTCAGGGACAAGTGGATATGCAACAACAGCAACCCGAGAGCTTTCTGCAAGACAGGAACACCTGGGCTGTGTGCTAGGCATTGCACTAGGTGGGCAGGTGGCTCTGTCTTCATGGTTCTCACCTGCTTCAACTGTGTCTGATGATCACCAGGGAAGCCAACAAGTCACCCTCCTCCTTGGAGAACCCCTTGTGCCTAAAGCATACATCAGCAGTCCCTCTTTGGTCCCAAACTTCATATCCAGACTCGTTTGTGCCTTCCTGGCCTGAATTCTAGGGATTACTGGACTGAAATGGACTCCCAAGGGCTTTCTCATTGAGACATATTGGTTTTAAATCTTCCAGCCACATGATGGGAGTGTGGGTTTGGGGCACTTGAACTCTGGGCATGTTTTAGATAAATGGCATCTTGAGTAGTGAAATATCTTTGTCTCTTATTATTTTTTTATTCTAAATTTGCCAGAATTAAATTAGAGTGTCATTGGTATGCCTTGGTAAAACATTCAGAGTGTTCGTAATTACTACAGAATATAAATGTCACTCTTTCTCTGTCTCTCCTTCTCTGTCTGAAGAAAGATCGAGATGTAATAGAGCATCCTTTATTTGTAGATGTGACTCTTTAGAGGGTGTGGATTCTAAGGTTATTATCTCTGACATGCACTATCCTATTGTCCTAAGCAATGGTCAAGTTCTGGCTTCTCCATATAAGACAGATATGACAGATTTGGAGAAGCCTGTAAATCTTCTTCCTTGTGTTCTACCATTTTTGAGTTTAAAATATATGCTGAGAGAAAAGAAAGAAAGAAGGGGAGAGAGAGAGAAAAAAAAAGAGGAAAGAGGAGGAGAGGAAAGAGAAGAGGTGAAACTAGAAACTGTTGACTCTCCTTTGTAGACTGGAGTATACTGGCAGGAGTTGAGCATTCTCAGTGTTCATACAAGGTCTTCAAAATTAAACATGTGCTGGTCACTCTAGTCTAGGTCTCTTTCAATCCCATAATACTATGTAATTAACTGATTTAGAAGAAGACAATTTTGTTATTTTAAACAATTTAAGGGCAGTACCTTTTGATAGCCCGGAGTCTTTCTGAAGGATGTGTAAGGGTGTCTGGGACTTTTGGAGTTGTGGCTAACAGCAAGCTCTCTATGCCATTCACAGTTCTAGAATATCTTCTTCTGGTTGAACTCATCCCACAATGATTTCTCAGATCTGAAATTATTTCCTAAAATATTTTAAAACAAAGTAAATTAAATTGGTTATGTAAGTCCTGCAGTAACCCAACCCAAAAAACACCTGCAGTAAGAGCGCCAAAATTATCTCACAGCCACAACTGAGCCTCCAAATACCAAAAATTCCTGGGTACAGGGGAGGGAGAGAGGAAAGGAAGGGAAGGAACAAGATGAGGAGACACCACTTTGTACAATGAAGGGGTATGGCAGTAAGTACATCTATTTACAGAATAGAGTTTTCTAAAGTGCTCTAAGAATAATTCTCCATTCTACAAAGTGGCTAATTGGAGTGGCCTCTCAAGAAATACTGTTGATGGACTCATACCTGCAAGATCTGGAAAATGACCTTAAGGTGACCATTCTGGCACAGGCTAAGCATATGGAGGTGGGCTATACATGCCACCATGACAATGTAATGACAAAGAAGGAAGAGGTAGAGGGAGAGAGGGGGAGAGAAGGAGAGGAGGGGTAGAAAGAAAGATGGAGAGAGAAGGAGAGAGGAATGAGGGAGAAGGGAAGGAGGGATGGTGAAGAAAAAAGGAAAATCCATGTATCTTCCAATAATCCTATTGGTTATGGAGCTTCAGGGCATCGATGGAGGAAGCCTTTCAGTTTTTTTCTAAACTATCAACTAAAATAAAAAGGTTATAGCTTCTAAGGAAAGACTATTTTTCTTCAAATAAAGAAATAGGGACTTATCCATATCAGAATTACTGAAGTAGAGGCAAGAAGAGTAAGGCATAAAAGAAAAAAAAAAAAATCCCAGGTAAAAAGTTGAAAGTTTCCAACTTGATTTCTTCTGAAGACCCTTGGGGTATCCCAGTCTTCTGAAAACAGGAGTAGATACCACTCAGGAGGCTGGGGAGGTCATGGGGAGGTCATGGCGAGGCCATGAGCGAGGAGTGCGAAGAAAGCACAAGCTCTGCACTCAGATCCCAGCAATGACAGTTATTAACTGATGATCTTGGCTCTGCCCCTTAGCCTCTCAGAGCCTGTTTCCTTACCTAGAAAATGGGAATGATGTCACTTACCTTACGGACTGTTGAGAGAATTCCATGACATCATGTATTTACATTACTTGGCTCACTTCCTGGACCACAAACCAAAAAACCAAACCAAACCCACTGCCGCTGAGTCAATTTGACTCATAGAGACCCTATAGGACAGTTGCCAAGGAGTGCCTGGTGGATTCAAACTGCTGACCTTTTGGTTAGCAGCCGTAGCACTTAACTACTACGGCACCAGGGTTTCCTCCTGGCCCATAGAAGATGCTAAATTAAAATGGTAATTCCCTGACTACCCAAGCCCCTCGCCCACACTCAGGATTCCAACCCTGTCCATTTTTCATTTCTATTCTGAATTGCTTCCTCTTTTCCAATCCCTTCCTACCAATATGTTCACATGTTTTTATCCTTTATCCTTTTTCATCCTTTAATCCTGCTACCTTCTCCTCAATTCAGACCAAATTTCTTAAACAGCAGCAAATACACAATATTTCTACCTGTCTGTCATCCTCTTGGAGCCCTGGTAGCACAGTGGTTAAAAGTTCAGGCTGCTAGCCAAAAAGTTGGCAGTTCGAATTCACCAGCCACTCCTTGGAAGTGCTATTGGGCATTTCTACTCTGTCCTGTAGGGTCACAATGAGTCGAAATTGACTTGATGGCAGTGGGTTTGGTTTTTTGGCTTTCATCCTCTCACTCCTTAACTCTGGCACTCTGGCTTTCCACTCTGATCCCACCAGCAGAACTGCTCTCTCAGAGTAACAATGAGATTTTCCCAATATCTAATGGCCTCGTTTTAATCCCCACCCTTCTGTCTCTTTCCTCTGCATTCAGCTCTATCAACATTCCTCTCCCTATTCCTTCTTCTTTTTTAAATAAGAGATTTATTGAGGTATAATTGAAATTCAGTAAACAGCACATATTTAAAGTACACAATTTGATAAGTTTAGAGATACATATGCTGCTGTGAAACTATCAATATAATAAAAATAATGATCATACCCATCCCTCCCACCTTGTCCCCTCTTCAACTACTGCTTTGCCTTTTGTCATTACAGGTTAGAAAGCATTTTCTAAAATTTTATATTAATGAAATCATGCAGTATGTACTTTTTGGGGGGTGGGGGAGGACTTTGGCTTCTTTCACTCAGCATAATTATTTTAAGATTCATCCATGTTGTTGTGTATATTTCTTTTTATTACTGAGCAGTATGCCATTGTATGGATATACCACAAATTGTTTACCCATTTACCTGCTGTCATGGATTGAATTGTGTCTCCAAAAATATCTGTCAACTTGGCTAGGTCATGATTCCCAGTATTGTATGATTGCCTACCATTTTGTCATCTGATGTGATTTCCGTATGTGTTGTAAATCCTATCACTCTGATGTAATGAGATGGATTATCGGCAGTTATATTGATGAGGATCTACAAGATTAGATAGCGTTTTAAGTCAATTTCTTCTGAGATATAAAGGAGAGAAGTGAGTAGAGAGACAGGGGGACCTCATACTACCAAGAAAGAAGCACCAAGAGCAGAGTGAGTCCTTTGGACCTGGGGTTCCTGTGTGGAGCTCCTAGTCTAGGGGAAGATTGATGAGAAGGACCTTCTACCAGAGCCAACAGAGAGAAAAGCCTTTCCCTGGAGCTGACGCCTTGAATTTGGACTTCTAGCCTGCTAGACTGTGAGAAAATAAATTTCTCTTTGTTAAAGCCATTCACTTGTGGTATTTCTGTTATAGCAGAACTGGATGACTAAGACACCTGTTGATAGACATTAGGGTTGTTTACAGGTTTTGGCTATTATGAATAAGCTGCTATAAACATTTGTGTATAAGTCTTTGTATGAATATATACTTTCTTTTCCCTTGGTTAAATACCTACAAGTGGAATGGCTAAATCATATAATAGGTGTGCGTTTAATTTTTTAAGAAACTGCTCAACTGTTTTCCAAGGTGTTTGTATGATTTTACATTCTCATCAGCAGTGTATGAGAGTTCTAGATCCTCCATATCCTTATCAACGCTCAGTATTGTCAGCCTTTTACATTTTAGCCCTTTTATGTGGAAACCCTGGTGGCGTAGTGGTTAAGAACTACAGCTGCTAATCAAAAGCTCGGCAGTTCAAATCCACCAGGCCCTCCTTGGAAACTCTATGGGGCAGTTCTACTCTGTCCTATAGGGTCACTGTGAGTCAGAATTGACTCGATGGCAACAGATTTTTTAATGGGTATGTAGTGGTTTCTCACTGGGGTTTTAATTTGCATTTCTCTAAAGACTAACAGGGCACTAGTAGAACAGTGGTTAAGTGTTTGGCTGCTAATTGAAAGGTCGCAGTTTGAACTCACCAGGTACTCCTCGGAAACCCTATGGGGCAGTTCTACTCTGTCTTATAGGGTCGCTATGAGTCAGAATTGCCTTGAGAGCAATGGGTTTGGGGTTTTTGTTTGTTTGTTTTAATGACTAATGGTATTAAACATCTTTTCATATTTTTGTTTGCCTTGCATACATGTTCTTTGGTGACCCATTCCTTCTTTCTTTTGTTTTTGAATATTCTATTGTGCTTTAGGTGAAAGTTTACACAGAAAATTAGGTTGCCATTTAACAATTTTTTTTACAAAGTGTTCTGTGACATTGGTTAAATTTTTGCAATGTGTCAGCATTCTCATTTTTCCCATTCTGTTTGATCTGTTTCCATTGATCTAGCTTGCCTGCCTCTCCTTGCCTTCTCCTCTTTGCTTTTGGGTAAATGTTCACTGTTTGGTCTTGTATAGTTGATTGTTTAAGGGAGCACATTACTCACAGTTGATATTGCTTATTTTATAAGCCACTCTATTATTTGGCTGAAAGGAGACCCCTGGGAGTAGCTTCAGTTCCAAGTTTAAAGGTATCTTAGGCGATAGTCTCGGGGGTTTCTCTAGTCTCTATCAGTCCAGAAAGTATGGTCTTATTATTATTATTATTTTTTAGGAATTTGGGTTTTATTTTACATTTTTCTCCCGTTCTATCTAGGACCTTCTCTTATGTTCTTAATCAGAACTGTCAGTAGCAGTAGCTGGGCATCATCTAGTTTTTCTGGTCTCAGGCTAGAAGAGGCTGTGGTTCATGTGGGTATAAGTCCTGTGGACTAGTTTCTTCTTTGAGTCTTTGGTTTTCTTCATTCTCTTTTGTTCCAGACAGGAAGAAACCAATAGTCGTATCTTAGGTGTCCAATTGCAAGCTTTTAAGACCCCAGTTGCCACTCATCAAACTAGGATGTAGAACATTATCTTTATGAACTATGTTATGTCAATTGACTGAGTTATCCCAAGAGACTATGGTCCCGAGCCCTTTAACCCAGTAAACTAATCCTGTGAGGTGTTTGGAAATGTTTAGGTGGTCTCCGTAACTGCACTCCCTATGTGCTTTATTATATATATGAATATATATGTAGCATGCCCAAACATGCATTCATTTATGCCTATTTTTTTATAAATATACCTATATATGCACATGTATGTACTCACACATACCTTCCTATACATGTATAGCATACATATCTACCCCTGTAACCACACACATGTTTTTTGGTTGTTATTACTGTCGTCAAAAAACTGTATATAACATTTACCATAATTGTCCTTTATTCTTGTGTACATTTCAACATCTTCATTTACCTTTGTCAAGTTGTGCTGATTTCCCCCACATTGTGTATTACCTTTCCCATCATCGGAAGTAACAGGTGTCTATTATCTAGCAAGCGATTTCCTTTCCCTCCCCATCCCATCCCTGGTAACCATCAAAGAATGTTGTTTTCTGTGTGGATACCTATTTTTTACTTTTTATAAAATTGAGAACATGCCATATTTATCCTTTTGTGGTTGACTTATTTCATTTAACATAAAGTTCTCCAGATTCATCCACATTATGAGATGTTTTGAGGACTCATCATTATTCTTTACAGTTGCATAGTATTCCATTGCATGTATGTACAACAATTTGTTTATCCATTCATCTGTTGATGGGTATTTAGGTGTTCCCATCTTTTTGCTATTGTGAATAATGTTGCAATGAACATGGGTGTGCATATATCTATTTGTCTCACTGCTCTTACATCTCTAGGATATATACCTAGGAGTGGATAGCTAGATCATAAGGTATTTCTATTCTAGCTTTTTGCGGAAGCGCCATACTCTTATCCATAGTGATTGTACCATATTACAATCCCACCAGCAGTGTGTTTAAGAGTTTCAATCTCCCCACAGCCTCACCCATAGACCGTATGCCCATTGCCATCAAGTCGAATCCAATTCATAGCAACCCTGTAGCATTTGTTATTTTGTGCTTTTTTGATTGGTGCCATTTTGCAGGGGTGAGATGTTATCTCATTGTAGTTCTGATTTGCATCTCTCTAATGGCTAATGATCATCAGCATCTCTTCACGTGTTTGTTAGCCACTTAATGTACTCTTTGGTGAAGTGTCTGTTCACACCCTTTGCCCATTTTAGGATTTGATTGCCTGTCTTGTACTTTTGAGTTATCGGAGATTTCTATATACTTTAGAGGTTAGACCCTTGTCAGATATGTTGTTGCCAATGATTGTTTCCCAGTCTGTTGTTGTTAGGTACCATCAAGTCGGTTATAACTCATAGTGATCCTATGTACAATAGAAGAAAACACTTCCCAGTCCTGTGTCATCCCCACAATCATTGCTTTCCTGCTCATCATCGCAGCCACTGTCAATCCATCTTGTTGAGGGTCCTCTTCTCTTTTGTTGACCCTCCACTTTACCAAGCATGATGTCCTTCTCTAGGGACTGGTCCTTCCTGATAACATGTCCAAAGTACATAAGATGTAGTCTCCCAACCTCACTTCTAAGGAGCATTCTGGCTGTAGTTCTTCCAAGACAGATTTGTTTGTTCTTCTGGGAGTCCGTGTGTGATCGTTTGTGGCTGCTAATCAAAAGACCGGCAGTTAGAATCCACCAGCTGCTCCTTGGAAACCCTATAGGGCAGTTCTACTCTGTCCTATACGGTCGCTATGAGTTGGAATCGACTAGACGGCAATGGGTTTGATTTGTTTTCCATGATGGAATCTGCTGCGAGTAGCCAATCAGTTGAAAGGGAGTTTCTTTCGGGGTGTGGCCTACAATCCAATATAGGCGAACTTTCTGGCAAGGCTTGTGGGCTTTTGCTTGTTCTGAATCCAGCAGCTGGCTCCTGTTCATCTGACCTCTGGTTCTTGGGACTTGAGCTGGCAGCTTACCTGCTGATCTTGGGATTTGTCCACCTCCACAGTCTATGAACCAGTGGTCTGCCAACTTTCCTATTGATTTTGGGATTTGTCAGCCTCCACAGCCTGTGAGCCAGAGGCCTATTGCCTGACCTGCCGATCTTGGGTTTGTCAGCCCCTGCAGCTACGTAAATCAGGAGAAGCCTCCAGCCTGACCCAGAGACTTGGAAATTTCCAGCCTCTACACTGTGTGAGCCATTTCTTTGATGTAAATCTCTCACTCTCTTTATATACATACATAGTCATATGTACCATGGACTGCCTAAAGAATGAACAAATCTTTTTGGAAGAAGTACAACCAGAATGCTCCTTAGAAGTGAGAAAGGCAAGACTTCATCTCACATACTTTGGACATGGTATCAGAAGGGACCAGTCCCTGGAGAAGGACATCATGCTTGGTAGAGGATCAGAGAAAAAGAGGAAGATCTTCAATGAGATGGATTGACACAGTGGTTGCAGCAATGGGCTCAAGCATAACAATGATCACGAGGATGGCACAGGACCGGGAAGTGTTTCATTCTGTTGTACATAGGGTTGCTATGAGTTAAAACTGACTCAATGGCATCTAACAACAACAATAGAGAACCCAGCCTATGACACCATGGGATATTCAATATTCTTTACCAACACTATAATTCAAAGGCATCAGTTCTTTAGTTTGCCTTATTTATTGTCCAGCTTTCATGTGCCTATGACTCTGTGTATTCTTTCCATCTTCTTTTGATGCTTCCTGCGTCATTCAATATTTTGCCCGTAGAAGCCTTCAATATTGCAACTCAAGGCTTGAAGTTTTTCTTCAGTTCTTTCAGCTTGAGAAACGCTAAGCATATTCTTCCCTTTTTGTTTTCTAACTCTAGACTTTTGAACATTTCATTATAATACTTTACTTTGTCTTCTGAAGCTGCCCTTTGAAATCTTCTATTCAGCTCTTTTACGTCATCATTTCTTCCATTGGCTTTAACTGCTCTTTGTTCAAGAGCAAGCTTCAGAGTCTCTTCTGACATCCATTTTTGATCTTTTCTTTCTGCCTTTTTTTAATGACCTTTTGCTTTTTTCATATATGATGTCCTAGATATTGTTCCACAACTCTTCAGGTCTTCAGTTATTAGTGTTCAATGCATCAAATCTATTTTTGAGATGGTCTCTAAATTTAGGTGGGATATGCTCAAGGTTCTACTCTGGCTCTTACGCATTTGTTTAATTTTCTTCAGCTTCAACTTGAACTTGCATAAGAGCAGTTGATAGTCTATTCCACACTTGGCCCCTGGCCTTATTCTAACTGATGATATTGAGCTTCTCTTTCCACAGATGTAGTCAATTTGATTCGTGTGTATTCCATCCAGTGAGGTTCACATGCATAGTCACATTTATGTTGTTGAAAAAAGGTATTTGCAATGAATAAGCCATTGGTTTTGCAAAATTTTATCCTGCAATCTCTTGCCTCATTTCTATCACTAAGGCCATATTTTCCAGCTACCAATCCTTCTTCTTTGTTTCCATCTTTTGTATTCCAATCACCAGTAATTATCAATGCATCTTGATTGCAGGTTTGATCAATTTCAGACTGCAGAAGTTAGTAAATATCTTCAATTTCTTCATCTTTGGTATTAGTAGTTGGTGAGTAAAACTGAGTAATAGTAGTATTAACTGGTCTTCCTTGTAGGCATATGGATATCACCCCATCACTGATAGCGTTGTACTTCAGGATAGATCTTGAAATGTTCTTTTTGAACGATGAATCTGATGCTATTCCTCTTCAATTTGCTATTCCTGGCATAGTAGACCATGTGATTGTCTGATTCAAAATGGCCAATGCCAGTCCATTTCAGCTCACTAATGCCTAGGATAGCAACCTTTATGCATTCCATTTCATTTTTGATGACTTCTAATTTTCCCAGATTCATACATCACACATTCCATGTTGCAATTTTTTAATGGATGTTTGTAGCTATTTCTCCTCATTTTGAGTCATGTCACATCAGCAAATGAAGTTCTGAAAAGCTTGACTCCATTCATATCATTAAGGTCAACTTTACTTTGAGGAGGCAGCTCTTCTGAAGTGTTATTTTGAGTGCCTTCCAACCTGAGTGGCTCATCTTCTGACACTGTATCAGACAATATTCTGCTGCTATTCATAAGGTTTTCAGAAGTAGACTGCCAGGTCCTTCTTCCTAATCTGTCTTAGTTTGGAAGCTCTGTCAAAACCTGTCCGCCATGGGTGACTCTGATTGTATTTGAAATACCTGTGGCATAGCTTCCAGCATTATAGCAGCACGCAAGCCTCCACAGTACAACAAAATGACAGACGAGTGGTGATCCCAGTGTGTAGTTTCTTTTTTTATTCTTTTGGAAAATGTTTTGATGAATGGAAGTATTTAATTTTTAGGAAGTCCTAGTTATCTAATTTATCTTCTGTTGTTTGTGTATTTTTAGTTGTATTTAAAGTCTGTTTCTGCTGAAAATTAGGACCCCTAGTTTTGTCCCTATGTTCTCTTCCAGGATCTTTATAGTTCTAGCTTTAACATATAGGTCTTTGATCAAGACCCATTCCTTCTTGAAACGCCTTCCTTCTTTGGCTTTAGTGGCAGTGAACAATCCTGTTCTCTCTCTTTTGCTCTCTCTCTGCCTGTCTTTTCTTCTCTGTTCCTTCTTTCCTTCCCTTCCTCTTGTCCTGTTTCACTGACTCCTTTTGTTGCCTCTCATTTATTCCTCTTTATTATGTCATCCTCCCTTTTCTTTTCTCACATTTGTGGAAGGTATGTAACACCAAACCCCAAACCTGTTGCTGTCGAGTCGATTCCGACTCATAGCAACCCTATAGGACAGAGTAGAACTGCCCCACAGGGTTTCTAAGGAGCAGCTGGTAGATTCGAACTGCCAGCCTTTTGGTTAGCAGCCATAGTACTTAACGACTGAGCCCCTGCCATATGTACTTATATCCCCCCTGCAATACACTCTTGTGTGAAGAGATAGTCACAAAATGCACGTTACCCAAGTTAAACAAATCATGTACACTTTCTGGGAGATGTGATGACTGAACTGAATATTGGAGGATGAATAACATTCTTTAGGTAAAAAAAATAAAAAGGGGAATAGGGTATGATAGGGTGAGGATAAAACGTTTCAGGAAAGTATGACCACAAGCCTAGAGACATGAAACAGCACAAGATAACCAGGGAACTTCAACTAGAGTGCAGGGGAGTGGCAGGATAGAGGGCTGGGGCCAGGCTGTGAAGTTTTGATCTTTGGGCTGCAAGGAGTCACTGAAGAGTTCTAATCAAGGAGGCATGGTTGCTCTGGTCACTGTGTGTGGGATGGATTCTATTGGGGGCAGATGTAGTGGTGCGAGTCATGGAACTGGGGGGAGGGAGGCTGGCAAGTTAGAAGACCATTATAACGACACAAGTGAGTGAAAATGAAAGTTTAAACTAAAGCAGTGGGGACAGAGAGGAAGGGTCATATTCAATCAATATTTTGAAGCTGATATTGGCAAATGGTAACAATTGATTAGTCCAAGGTGAGGAATCCAGAGAAGTTGAGGACAAATGCCCCCTCTTAGTGCTGCCCTTCCTGGTTTTTGAACAACGTGTGACCTTTCTTTTCTCTGAACTCATTCCATAGCTTGTTGAACCTCTCTAATACCCTATATTTGATCCACTTACGGGCCTGTCTCTCTTATATACACAGGCTATAAGCTCCTCAGGAGCATGACTTGCACTTCAGTATTATCTAATGAGCCTAACATACACAAAGCACTGGATTAAAATTTTTTGGGATGAATTTAGAAAGTCAATATAACTTCTTCTGTCCCTATTTTCTACTGCAATGTTTGGTTTCTATGGGAATTAGTATTTGGCAATGTGAGTGGGGAAGTGAAAGTTCTTGCCATACTCATAAGTTTGAACTCTCCTATTAATGCGAAGAGTAGAAATGAGTAAAGGGAGGTAGAAAAATAGGATAAGGGGTGAATGTGATGAGAGGAATGGGATCTATGAAGCCTAAAGAATGTTTAAAATTATTTGTAAAGCTGATTTCCTAAAACTATATTATTTTTACACTTAAGTTACATTCATTTGATAATCTTATGGGTAATGATTTTTTTGTTTGTTTTATTGGCTATTTTCCAAACTGGTAGTTCCCAAATCCTTCTCTTGACTACATCCCAATTCCAAGATCCAAGGCTGATGTAGACTGTAAGGAGCTATCAAGATTTATGGCTCTTAATAATCAGGTGATATTAAGCTAAAAACTTCAGTCACGTTCATTCTAGTCTACCTACTCACCTACTCTATTAAAATGGTGATAGAGATATGTACTTATAGACATGGAAATATATAAAAATATACTCTGAAATGGAGACTAAAAAACATTTCAAAATAGTGTATAGCAGTTGGTGAGGCTGAGGGAAAACAGGCATTCCATATAATGTTGGTGGAAATGCAAAATGGTATTAACCATGTGGTGGTAAATTTGGCAGTGTCTAACAAAACTACAAACGCATATACCTTTTGACCCAGCAATCCTGCTTCTAGGAATTGAGCCTGAATATACAATTCCAACAATATGAAAACACATATACATTCATTGTAGCATTGTTTGTAATTGTAAAATATTGGAAACTATCAAGTGCCCAAACATAGGAGAGTGGCTGAATAAACTATGGTTCATCCACACAATGAAGAAATATGATGCTGTAGGAAAGAACAGGGAAGATCTCTATAACTGATTTGGGGTAACTTCCGGGATGCACTGTTAGGCTAAAAAACAAAGTACAAAAGAATAGACAAAATTCAAAACCTTTTCATGATAAAAACTGGGAATAGTAAGGAACATCCTTAGCTTGACAAAGGGCAACTATGAAAAATTTACAGCTAACATGATACTTAATGGTAAAAGAACGAAAGCTTTCCCCCTAAGATCAAGATCAAGACCAAGACAGGAACAAGACAATAATCCCCACTCTCACTACTTCTATTCAATATGTACCGGAGGCAAAAACCACGGCAATTAGACAAGTAAAAAGAAATAAAAGACACCCAGATTGGAAAGTGTTATGGACTGAACTGTGCCCCCCAAAAATGTGCGTCAACATAGCTAAGCCATGACTCCCAGTATTGTGTAGTTGTCCTCCATTTTGTGATCTGATGTAATTATTCCATGTCTTGTAAATTCTAACCTCTATGATGTTAATGAGGCAGGATTAGAGGCAGTTGTGTTAATGAGGCAGGACACAAACTACACGATTAATTTTTACCTTGAGTAAATCTCTCTTGAGATATAAAAGAGACAATTGAGCAGAGAGGAAAGGGACCTCATTACTACCAAGCAAGAAGAGCCAGGAGCAGAGCAGATGCTCTGGACCCAGGGTTCTTATGCTGAGACGCTCCAAATGGAAGAAGATTAATGACAAGGACCTTCCCCCAGAGCCAATAGAGAGAGAAAGCCTTCCCCTGGAGCTCTCACCCTGTATTCAGACTTCTAGCCTCCTAAGCTGTGAGAGAATAAATCTCTGTTTGTTAAAGCCATCCACTTGTGGTATTTCTGTTATAGCAGCTCTAGACAACTAAGACAAAAAGAACGAAGTAAAACTGTCTCTATTCACAGATGACATAATCTTGTACATTGAAAATCCTAAGAAATACACACACATACACATACATACACGATAAATAAATTCACCAGGGTTGCAGAATTCAAGATGAATGTAAAAAAAAAAAAAAAATCAATTGTATTTCTATACTTGAGCAATGAGCACTCCGAAAATGAAATTTAAAAAGCAATTCCATTTACAATAGTATCAAAAATAATAAAATATTTAAGAATAAATTTAACAAAAGAAGGGCAAGGCTTGTACACTAAAAACTACCAAGCAGCATTGAAGAAAATTAATGGCTACAGGATTTCTTTCGGGGTTTAAGAAAATGTTCAAGAATTAGATAGTGTTAGTGGTTGCGTAACCTTGTGAATATACCAAAAACCACAGAAATGTACACGTTAAAAGAGTGAATTTAATGATATGTGAATTATATCTCAATAACAAAAAAGAAAGAAAAAAGGGAAAAAAAGAGATCATATATAGTACGGTACCTTTGTGGAAAAAATGGTATATAAATGAATACATAAAAAAAAAAGAGTACATAAAAAAAAAAAGAAAACATAAATGCATATGCTTACTTTTGCAAAAAGAAATACAGGATGGATAAACCAGAAGATAATGAAATAATTTATCTGCAAAGGTTGGGGTTAGGGCTACAGGATATTTTCTGTTGGATTATTCTAGCTAGTCAACATTATAGAGGTACATCCAAAGGAAAAAGTATTACTGAATTGTTAAAAAAAAAAAAAAAAAAAGATAGTAAGAATTTGGTCATGCTTTGATTCATGTTAGGGAGGAAGGGAGGGAGACAAAGAGGGAAGAAACAAAGATTAAAAGGAAGATAGAGAGGGAAAGAGGAAGGGAGGGGACAGTCTAAGCCCCTGTAGTGGTAGCATGCCTCAGCCTTCTCTAGCATACAGGCTGACCTTGACTTCGGCTGTACAGCTCCCATGGGGCTCATGATAGAAGGACACCTGCTGGACAGCGACCATCAAGGCATTTTTCTGAGCAGCTTGGCATGCAAGCGTCACTTGCATATTTTCCACTCCTGAATGGAACAAGAGCTAAAAGAGGAAAACGTAAATGGTATTAGGAACTTCTACATGAAGAAAGAGAGGAAATTCAGGTTTAAGATCAACACGGATTCAGCATGTGAACATATGAATCAAACTGCAGGATGAGCTTGGATCCAGGCTGCTCAGCCTCAAACCCAGTCTGGTCTCTCCCTAAGCAACATTTCATCCCCTGGGGCAGTATCCAAATCTGATTTGTTCTGCGCCTGGACACATTCTGGTTTCCCTAATAGTCAGGAAAGGATGAGTAGGCTCTGATAAACTAGCAAACGTGTGCTCAGTGGCAGACTTTGTGTGAAGCTGTCAGGATTAGATTATCTTTACACTACACACGCACAAATACAAACTCACACATACACACATAAAAGCAAAGACATCCACCTGAGTGGCAGTGGAAAAAATAGCACCCAGATTAAAAAGATCATATAAAGGCTCCAATAACAAGTGTATATAGTTTAAAAGCTCAGTGCAAAGATGGTTTGCTACATGTGCTTCTTTTTACTCTCCAACAGAGATTACTACAAAATGGTGTCGCAGCCTCTATGGTTCAAACCAGGCCAATGCTTGAACCGTGTGGTGAATGAATATATCAGATAAGGCAAGACCATCGTCATTATTAAGTCAGAAGCTTTTCTTATATATGAGAGCTAAACTTACGTGATTCGATATCATGTGTGGTTTTTTTTAAGAAGTACATGAGTAAATTGCTTAATTTAGTTTCTTTAAAAAAAATTAAAAAGATAAAATTATTTACCTTAAGGATGGCTTCCTTTGTATAAAAACTAAACTTGCCAACTTGATTATCATCCACCTCAGTGATAGCTAAGACAAGAGTAGTAGGAGAATATCTGCAAGAAGAAACATGAAGTTGCTCTGATGCTCTGATGTGATGGAACAGATGTGTTTGGATCCGAACCATCAGTGGTAATACCAAGTACATGTCTTATATGGGGCTTAATGTTTAAACACAAAGGCTGCAAAGACTCTAGGGTCTTTTCAGTCCTTGTTGGACCTGGTCTCACTGCAGTGTTTGAATTCTTTTCTCTTGATCACCATTACACTGTTCTCTCCTGTTTTTTCCTCTTATCTTTTTGAACATTCAGCTCTTTGCATTCTTTTGTACACCCCCTAAATGTTGTTCCCTTCTTTTCTCATTCTTTCCTGTGGTTCTAACAATCATCTAAATGTTCTCCGCAGTCATGATTCCACCTTGGGACACTGTCCTTTGTCCATAACTATTAGACATTGCCAAGTAATTTAATATCTATGAATGTTGGTTTCTTCACCTGTAAACAGGAATATCATCAATCTCATAGTGAGATAATATGCATGAATGTGCTTTTTAAACTCTAAGTAACCACACTAATGTTTGGTATAAATTGTTGTTATAATGATATACCAAAGTGGCAAGTTTAAGGAATTAACATATAAAAAATAAATACAAACTGAAGGCACTTCCTTGAACATGTTAACCTTTCCCCATTGTGATGGGTTGGCTTTTGTCCCCCCAAAAGAGACGTTGAAGTCCTAAATGACAGGTATCTGTGAATGTGACCGTGTTTGGAAATAAGGTCTTTGCAGATGTAGTAGAGTTAAGACGAGGTCATTAGGGTGGGCCCTTCCACTGCTAAGCAAAGGGCACAGTGGGCAAATCCCACCTTTATTGCTAACTCGCAGTAAGGATCAGCATGAATCCAATTTCCATTTTCCACACGGAAATGGATCCAGTCTCACCTTCCCACACTCTTTCCTTGTTGCCAGCCACCCCTGTGGCACTTTCTTTCTCTGATTCTAACCACCAACCAGAGTTAGCTCAAACCTTACAAGTTAAAAGGGCACCGTCTTTCAGATCGACTGCCTGCACAGCCCTTCTCTGAAGGGCTAAGTCAGAGTTCAGAAGCAGGAGTGGATTATCTGATAGGCAACGTAAACATGGTGCTTACCTTGCTTACCAGATCATCTGTAGTGAACAATTTCACATGGATATGGTAAAACCCATGCGAAATGGTTCACTACAGATAAGTAAGTAAGCACAAGTGAGCCCATGCTTATCTTGCTTATGGGTCATCTGCCCCTATTCTACCTAAAAAGTAAATTTGAAAAGAAGCTTTGATTCTGTGGGAAGGTGCTTTGGGTTGGAAGAGAGACAGATGCCAGCCATACCTAGAAGTAGAAATCTTTGATGTAGTAAAAAAAAAATGTGAAATTGCTCACTACAGACGATCTGGTAAGCAAGGTAAGCACTGTGCTTACCTTGCCTATTGGGTAATCTCTTCCTGTTCACAAATTAGGACTTTTTGTCCTTCCAACTGGCAAATAGGCAGACACCAGCCCCTGCTGGTTTTCATTTCCCCCTGTGGGTTCGTTAATTCTGTAGTATGCTCACAGAATTCATGAACTATCTGTGTTTACAGTTACGAATTCATTATAAGCAGAAAGGATACAAACAAAGACACTCATCAGATGAGGTCTGGATGGGTCCCAACATGGGACTTCCATTATGCCCAGAGACATGCCATCCTCCAGAGAGTACATGGTCTCTCCAGTCCAAGAAGCCCCCGAACTTGTGTTTAAAGCCTTTTATTGGTTTCACTGTATACTCATGATTGGGATCTCACTGTATAGTCATGATTGATTGAATCATTGATTATCCATGATTGAATTATGCCACCCTCCCTTCCTAAGTTTAGCTGACCAGGTGGGGTCTGTAGCCCCCCTCACTTGCACACATCCTCAGGTGCTATCTGGAGGTTTTACATAGCACAGGCACTTCAATTGCTGCAGGATTCCAAGGGCTATCTTTCATGCTCGGTAAAATAGAGGGTCAGAGAAAAAGGGGCAGACCCTCAGTGAGATAGACTGACATATGGGCTCAAACATACCTACTATTGTGGGGATAACACAGGACTGGGCAACATTTTGTTCTGATACACATGGGGTCGCTATGAGTCTGAACCAACTTGACAGCACCTAACAAAAACAACATCTTCCAGGAACCAAAGACAAAGGCCAAATTGAGTTCTTTGTATCATAACTCTAGTCCAATATGACTGGGGTCCTTTTAAGAAGTGAAGAGACACAGACAGACTCACAGAGGAGACAGCCATTTGAAGATGGAAACAGATTATGAGTTACACTGCCACAAACCAAGAAATGCATGGGGCTACCCCCCAAAAAAGACCCAGTGCTGTCGAATGGAGCTACCAGGAGCTGGAAAAGGCAGGGAAGGGTCTTCATCCGGAGGCTTTGGGGGAAGCATGGCCCAGTGGACACCTTGATTTTGAACTTCTGGCCTCCAGAACCATGAGAAAATACATTTCTATTGTTTTAAGCTACCTAAAAAAAAAAACAAAAAACAAAAAACTAGTTTGTGGTAATTTGTTATGGCGGCAAAGGAAACTAATAATTCAGAAGGCTCCCCGGGATCTTGCAGCATCCCTGGGTCATCACTGGGAGGACCAATCACCCCTTGGCTAGACCACAGAGGTTTCAGACAATTTGTGTTTTCTGATTGGTGGATTTAGGCTGAACAGAAATGTGCTCTACTTCACAGCAGTAGATAATACCAACTCTAGCAGGGCTCTCGAAAAGCCAGAGAACATCTTGTCTCCAAAAGGCTTTCTCAGCTAAGCCAGTTGGAGACTTAGCCTCACCTGAGGGCTGGCTGATCACACCTGTGTGAATGCCTCTGTGAGATATATGTATCCTTACCATTAATTCTCCTTTTGGTTTAGCTAGAATGACAGGCTAGAGCAGGAGAGATTTTGCCCCTAGGGAACATTTGGCACTGTCTGGAGACATTTTTGGTTGTCACAAATGGAAGGAAAGGGGTACTATGGACATTACAGTGTAAACACCAAGGATACTGCTAATCATTCTGTAATGCACAGGACAGGCCCCACGACGGAGTATTATCTAGTCCAAATGTCAATAGTGCCAAGGTTGAGAAACCTGGGATAGGTCATCCTAACTTCCTTCATTGCAGCCCATGCTCTCTGGGGATGAGGGTCCTTCAACATAATTAACACCACATAGTTACACTTTGAGAGGTGATCCACATTAGCAAAAAAAAAAAAAAAAAAAATGCTGACTTTTCTTTGAGTCCCTTTGCCTTCCTGGGGTCGAGCCAGTAGGTGGAATGGTATCTCCAAGTCTGGGATGGAGCTGGAACCCTTCGGGGAAATGGCAGACTAGCAAAGAAGGAAAAAAGAGGGAGACAACAAGAAGATTCCCTAGGCACATACTAAAGGCTGATTCTGTGTGAGGGGAAAGAAAGATTCTTTCCCTGATCTCTGAGTAGGTATATTCATGACCTGTTACTAGTAAGACTATTTTCTTTCAGGCAATAGGCTGAACCTCTAGGGTCTAAGAGAGAAGTTTCACTGGTTTTAGTTGGCTTCTGTTACCGATATACTAAGAGTCTGACTGAGATATCACCACCATATGTTAGATTTGTACACTGCATTATAGTTCTGCAGAAAAAAATGCTCAAAAGTTCCTTGACTTCTTCCTCGTACAGGAAAGTTGAGAGAAGAGACATGGACTCTTCCATCGTTCTTGCCCCATCAGACCAACTCTCACACACCCATCTCTACCCAGAAGCAATGTGGTCTACTCAGGTAGCAGCTAAGCCTGTGATTTCATCTCATTTGAGCTCCCTGACCAGGTTCTTTCATTTTTCAGTTACTCAGTGTTTCTAAAGCTAATTATCCCCCTTGACTGAGATCTTATTTTTTCCCTCTTATTAAAAGAGAAAGAAAATGAAAAAATTGAAATCATGGCAGATAAATTGTAAGGGAGAGAATTTAGAAATGCAATTGCATTTGCACGTCCAATGGTGACAGAAATTATTTTTCACTAATCATTCATTTGGCCATTACATGACCTTTACCTTGACCCTCTCAAGGCTCACCTGTCTACCCGATCACTGTCCTCCAGCAGAGAAGTAATAAAGATGGGAGGTGGTTGGTCTGCCTTCTCCTTATGTGATGCAAATTCAAAATGAACAGGTCTCAGGTACAAATGGAACTCTTCAAAACCCATCTCCCATGCCAATTCCTTATACAGCCTAAAAGCGGGGGGGGGGGGGGGGGGGGGGGGAGTAGAAAACATTTGCTAGTCTTTCCTCCTAAAAGGAAAGTGTGTAGTGAGAAAACAAAAACACCTGAATATGTACAAGAGGTAAAGCCAAAACACAAAAGGTAAGCCAAGCACTGTGTGAAGTAAACAAGTCACGCTCTATGCTATGACAAGCAAAAGTAGTAATTAAAGTAGAAGGTACGCTTGCACACTTTCTTAATTTTCATTTCCCGCATACCGGCTTCTGTCCTCATAGCCCTCCCTGAGGTCACCAATATTGCCCTTAACACAATGTTCACCATCTTATTGCAGCTTCTCACGCTGCCCTCCTGCCAGCAGTCAGCAGCACTGTTAGTTGTCCTCTCCCTGAAGAATGTCTTTGTCCTCCTGGATCCAGGATTCCCATTCTCCTGGGTTTGTTCCTGCCTCATGACCACTCCCTCTTGTCTTTGCTGGCTCTCCTCCTCCTTATCGTCAAATCCTGGTGTTTCCTGGGGTTCTAAACTTAGTCCTCTTCTTATCTTCTACATCTTCTCCTTGGAGAGTCTGTCTAGTCCCAGGCCCTAAGGGTCACTCCCCCATGTAAGAATCTGTGACCCTGTCAATATCCTAACTGAACTTCAGATCTGCCTATTTACTATGTGTAACATGGCTCCATTCAACTGTCCTTCTAGCATCTCAGCCTTTGTTGTTGTTACTTGCTGTCAAGTCAGCTCTGACTCATGGTGACCTTATGTATAACAGAACAAAATGTTGCCCAGTCCTGCGCCATCTTCATAATCATTGATATGTTTGAGTCCATTGTGTAGTGCTTTCCAACCTAGGCGGCTCATCTTCTAGCACTATATTGGACAATATTCTGTTGTGATCCATATGGTTTTCACTGACTAATTTCTGGAAGTAGATTTCCAGGCCTTTCTTGCTAGTCTGCCTTAGTCTAGAAGCTCCACTGAAACCTGTCCACCATGGGTGACTCTGCTGGTATTTGAAATACCAGTGGCATAGCTTCTAGCATCATAGCAGCCCATAAGCCACTAGAGTATGATAAACTGACAGTCAGGTGGTATATATCAGCCTTACATGTCCAGAGTGCCTTCTTCTCCCCCTTACCCCCACTCTAACCCATTTCTCCACCCTGAGAAGTTGGCACATTAAGGCTGAGCTCAGATGGCACCTCTTCTATGAAGCTTTCCCTGACGCACTTAGAAAGAATGAAACATTCCCTTCTCTGTGCCCCCAGAGTATTTTGTTCATGTGATAGAATATTATTATTGTACTATATTATGTGTAATTTTTGTGTGAGCGCTTTGAGAGCAAGGATCATGAATCATGGAGAGGCAGTGTCAGAGAGATTAGTGGTATCTTAGCTAATGGTTTGAGTTCTGCTTCTACTACTTTCTAGTTATGTGATCTTGGGCAAATTACTTAACTTCTCTGAGCCTCTATTTCCTCCCTGGTAAAATATTGGGTATTTTGAGAATGAGATGAAATAACACATGTGAAGTCCCCAGTACAACTCAGGCCACAGCAGGCCTTCGACAATTGTGGGTGATGAATGATCAGATTCTTTGTGTCTACGGGGCCTCTCTTGGGGACCAGAGCCCAATAGCACTCATATGTGTTTGCAGTGAATCCTCTAGCTCCATATTTTTAGCTTCTTACTGAACATATCCACTTGGGTGTCTTACCACCACCTCACACTTATACCAAAAACATAGCTCATTTATCTTTTTCCTCTTCTACCTGCTGAGCCTTCTCTACCTCTGTCAGAACTGGATGCTTTCATTGACTCACCTCTCTCCTTTCTCCAGGACCTATGCTGCTTCCACTCTGCTACTGAACTCCATTACTTTCAAGAGCAAATTCAACCAATTACTCACTGAGTGCCTGGCGTGGGCCAGGCCCCAGAGTAGCTGAAGGGGTATCACAGTAATCAACGTGGACCGGGCTTTGGCAGGCTGGGCACTCATACTAGCAGAAAAACCATAAGCCAATAATAAGCATATAATTAGAAGGAAGTGAGATGAATGGAGTGGAAGCCCAGGTGCTAATAGGAGGACCTAGCCTTGTGGAGTGGTCAGGGAGGCCAGAAGGAGAGAAGAAGCAAGGGAGCGAGGCGATCACTTTAGCCATTTAGAAAGGTCACGGGCAAGGCTTGTACACAGGAGACCTGTGGTCTGTTACACCCAGGTCCTGCCGCAGAGCTTATCCTCCGCCGGGGTCCTCAGTTCCCCTACTGACCGAGCTAAGTGTGCACTCTCCAGACTCATTTCTATCAGCCGATGGCGGAGGGTCAATAGTTCCAGAAGTTTGGAAAAGGTCTCCAGGAGCAGCACATGAGAATCTTGGCCTTGCTTCTGTCCTTCATCTGCTGCAGACTTGAATGCAAGCAGGCCTAGCTCCACCACAAGAAAGGGATCTCCCATTATTTTAGCTGAAAACAACTGAAAGAAAACAAAGTACATTTTCAAACATACAAGGGGGGAAAAAAAAGAAATATATATATAAAAAATACTGTCAGCGGCAAGGCTCTGTATCCAGATTGCCTGGGCTCAAGCCCTAGCTCTGCCACTTACAAGCTGTGAGAGGTTGGGCAGTTTACTCAACTTCTCCATATCTCAGTTTTCTCATCTGTAAAATGGAAATAAAGAAAGTACCTACCTAGTAGAATTGTTGTGAGGGTTAAATGAGTTAATATATGCAAAAATGCCTGGTAGATAGTATTTGCTGTTATCATCATCATAAATGTTTCCAGGCAAGATAAAGAAAAGAATAGAAATGATAGAGGCAACATGAATGGAAATGAGTTCTTGATATTTTTTAAAGTATTTTGGTGGCTAATAATAATAATAATTTCTTATAAACCCCTGGAATTGCAGTTTTAAAATTTCATATGTTGACTCATTTTTATTTTCACAAGATCCCCATGAAGTAGGCATGACAGATACTATTCCCACTTTACCAATGAGGGATCTGAAAATTCTCGAGGTCACACAGCAGTACCAAGAATAAATTTAGGAAACCCTGGTGGTGTAGTGGTTAAGTGCTATGACTGTTAACCAAGAGGTTGGCAGTTCGAATCCTCCAGGTGCTCCTTGGAAACTCTGTGGGGCAGTTGTACCCTGTCCTATAGGGTCGCTGTGAGTTGGAATTGACTTGACGGCAGTGGGTTTGGTTTTTTGGTTTAAACCCAAAGTTGGAGCCCTGGTGGCACACTGGTTAAGAGCTCGGCTGCTAACCAAAAAGTAGGCAGTTCAATTCAACCAACCACTCCTTGGAAACCTTACGGGGCAGTTCTACTCTGTCTTATAGGGTCACTATGAGTTGGAATCAATTCAATGGCAACGGGTTTGTTATTTTTTTTAACCCAGGCCGGCTCTGAGTGGAGGAATGCTGTGAAGGCATTGCTCCACTCAGAGCCGGCCCTGGGCAATTTGTAAAGTAACAACATTGTCCTTTAACACCTTCCTCCTGTCTCTGTGAGTTCCTCAGCTTGAGAATCTTTGCTACCCTCTAAATACTACTGAAGGAGGCCTGGTGCCGCAATGGTTAAGTGCTTGGCTGTTAACTGAAAAGTTGGTGGTTCAAACATACCCAGCGGGTTCTCTGGAGAAAGGCCTGGTGATCTGCAACTTAAAGATTACAGCCAAGAAAACCCTATGGAGCAGTTCTACTCTGTCACATGGGGTTACCATGAGTAGGAATTTACTTGACAATACCCAACAACAAGATACCATCCCCAGCAATGACTCATTTCGGGGGACCTCTAATCTGCCTTTTGTGGCTCGGTCCCCAAGGGTGCAGAAGCACCCTTATCTGTCCACCTACCTACCAAGGGACTTGTTTACCTAAGATTGCCATTTCTAGGTTCTTAATGTCTTCTAAAGTATAACAAAGAGATCTATTTAACTAATTCCTGTATCCATTCTGGAGGCAATATCTCCCCCATTTTCTGACCTAACACAAAAAGGTTAATCTGAATATTTATCATTTCTAGGTCCAAATTTAGAAGCCCTGATGGCACAGTGGTTAAGAGTTCGACTGCTAACCAAAAAGTTGGCAGTTCGAATGCATCAGCCACTCTCTGGTACAGTTCTACTATGTCCTGTAGGGTCACCATGAGTCAGAATCAACTCAACAGCAACAGGTTTTTTGTGGCACAGGGTTAAAGCAATTGGCTGCTAACTGAAAAGTCGGTGGTTGGAATCCACCAGTCGCTCCACAGGAGAAGGACATGGCAGTCTACTGCAGTAAACATTTACAGCCTTGGAAACCCAAGGGGCAGTTCTACTCTGTCCTGTAGAGTCATTATAAGTCAGAATCAACTTGATGGAAGTGGATTCGGTTTTGAGTTTTAGGTCCAAATTTGAACACATTTCAAAAAGAATAATAATTAATTATTATTATTAACCATTAGAGAATTTTTTTTTAATTTAAGAAGAGCTTATGTAAGTGGATACAAATAGCATTAAGAATCCAACAGAGAAAGAAACAAAGGGAAAGAACAGAAAACCTATACAAAATACACTAGTGACAAAACATTTGGAAGACTATTTAATCTCAATAAAGAGCAAAGAAATGCAAATGAAAACAACAGCAGAATGCCACCTTTCATGTATGTGTGTATATTAGCACATACATTGTATGCTTGTACCTAATATAGGATGGTGTAGCAAAACTGATATTCTTATACATGATTGACGGCTTTATAACTGGCACAACTCTTTTAGAAAGCATTCTGTCAATATGTATCGAAAGACCTTAAAATTTGTTTCAGCAACTTCACTTCCAAGTACGTATCAAAAGGAAGTAATTCAAAATATGGAAAAATTTGCAAGCATAAAAATGTACCTTATAGCATTTTTAATAATAATGAAAAATTGGAAACCACTTTAGTGTCCATCAAGAGAGAAATGGTTAGATAAGTTATGATTCACCAGTTAAGGCGATTATGCTGTCATAAAGCTAAGTACAAGGGCCGGGTAGCAATATGGAAAGAAAAAAAAAAAAACCTTTGATATAATGTTAACTGAAAAAAACAGGAGATAACAATGTACAAAAGATACAATTATAACTATGTAAACCATACATAAAAATAATTGAATTCAGGAAAGTAATAAAAATAACAAAAGCATTTGAATGGTTCCAGTAAGGATCTTTTTTTTTTTTTTTCCATTTTTGTTAAAATTCCCTAATTTTAGATTATTTTGATCAATTTAAAATAAAATTTTAGTTTGGGCAAGAGGGAGCAGGAGGCTGAAGCAGACCCATAGATGAGGTATCTTTGGACAGCTAGGACCTTTGAAAGGTCCTCAGTCAGACGCAAGTGCCCAAACAGAGTAAGGTCAAAATGGAAACCCAAGCTCAGTTATGAGAGCCTTAACAGAAAAAGAAAAGAGTTAAAATCCAATTACCAACATCATAGATATCACCAGGCCACAGTTCAAATCATAGACCATTAGAGATGAAAGGGGCTTTAGAGATCATGGAGCTCACCTCCCCACAAATACACAAACATAATTTTACAGAAAGGAAAGTGAGGCTCAGAGAGGCTAAGAGACTTGCTCAGAGTCACACAGAGAGTTAATGGTCAGGTTGAACTTGAGTTCAGGTCCCTGACTCCTCACCCAGTCTTTCCTCTCCTGCATCAGATCTCATCTTGAGACAAAAAAGAGTAAACTTTAGAAACATTCGGGGGCGGGGGGGGGGGGAGGATGACACAAAACTCACGTATTTTAATTTTAAAAATGTATAGAATTGACTCAACGGCAATGGGTTTATATTGTTAAAACATAAAATTAAGAAGACATTTTCCACACACCTATGTACGTCCCCATTTTAATTTTAATGGTAGCAGTTATCCTTATAAACTATAAACTGACCCCCAAAAAGTCACATAAAAATGTTGGCAAGGCCTATGACTATGATCTGTCTCTGACCAAACAGAGGGAAATAGAGCCAAACAGAAAAACAAAGCTAAATAGTAACATCTGGGGGGAATATTCCCATTACCGAGGGCCCAACTACCCCCTTCGAAGAGCAAGAACCTACATCTTTCTGGAGCTGTGCGCTGTACCAGGACTCGGGCTTGGCTGGGGTGAGCCACACATCCAGGGCTAGCTGAAGCACGCGATTCTCCAGCTGGGCGAGACGGCTGGCCGATGCGGGTCTGCATGTGCCTCGGGACTCCTGGAGGAGATGCTCGAGGGCTTTGGGAATAAGCGATGCCAGGCCGAGTGAAGGGTGGAATTCCAGCAGATAAATGTTTTTCAATGCTGGGCTTGAAGAAAAGAAAAGTTTAACAACAATTTTACACTGTGAAAAATTAATCTGTTTCCAAAGAGATTTGAATTTTATATTTTTAAAGACCAATAAAAACAGCTCCTATGATCCAGAGCATTCTAAGAAACTAGGAGCTGAAAGGGACCTCCAAGGCCATCCAGGGAACCCAGCTGGGCTACACACATGCTCTTTGCTTTAACATGGACCCGTCTGAAATTGGAAGACATAATATATTCTAAAAGCCCAATAAGAGTAAGATTCAAATTATATACAGCAAACCTGTCAACATTTCAGTTACTGACATTAAGTCAAATATTTGAAAACAAAATAAATTAAACATGATTAAACATAAAAGCAAGAAATAATTTCCACGGCTATTCATTTCTATTTTTCACCTGAATTTTTAAATTTTTTCCCTCAAAATGTTAATAATGGATAAAGACAATTTTTAAATTCTGTACACCACTGCTGGAATCACTCATGTTTGCTGTAAGGATGGTATATTTTATAAATAGGTGAGACCAGAAACCATAAAATGCTTGTCTGTGGGTTATTCCTTTGGAAATAAAGGCTACAGCACAAGTCAAGGGCATGGAACTGAAAAACATAACTATATCTCTTTAAATCTATGCAAGGGGGATATTTCTTAGTCCTGGGTCTTAAAATACCACGTTAAATCTGGGAAGGAATCTCATCAATCAAATAACATTTGCTTTTGAGACTTTTCTGACAGGTCTTAGTATCCATATAGCTCTAACATGCTCTGCCAAAAACCATTTCCTGTACTGTAGACTCTTGCCATAGCAAGCCACACAGACACACAGAAACACACAGACACACACAGACACACACAGCTGATGTCTCAAGCTTATTGCAGTGAAGAAATCAGTCCTGAGAAAGGTCAATGGAGAAAATGTCGAGTTTTGTGCCTGGAACTCCCAGGACTTTCTCAAGAGGTTAGAATCTCAGCTATGTGCTCCCATGGCACTCTACCCATTCCAAGCATGATCCCATAGCACACTACAGTGATTTTTTTAATTGAAAGTCTGCCTTTACAGCTGGACTGGCCACACCACAGGAGCATAGGGCCATGCCTCTATTGTTCACATTTGTGGTGTCCCTAGTGCCTAACACAGTGCCTGGAACATACAAACATTTGTTGGATATTGAAAGAGGCTAGACACCCATTTAGGAGGGGATAGAGAGATTGTCCTTGGCTGGTGTAAAGAGTTCATGCACTTGGCTGCTAACCAAAAGGTTACAGGTTCAAGTCCACCCAGAGGAACCTTGGAAGAAAGGCCTGAAAATCTACTTCCAAAAAACCCGCCATTGCAAAACCTATGGAGAACAATTCTACTCTGATACACATGGGGTTGCCATGAGTCGGAATTGATTGGACGGCAACTGAAGAGAGATTGTGATCTTGAGCTCCACAGACCATCCAGGGGCCTGTCACCCAGCTTCCTACTTCCCTGTACCCTCAAAAGCTGAAATGGAATGGGGGGAAGGTCATGCTGCATGTCAACGAGTGACTTAAAGTATGTATCCTCTCTAAGTGTTCTCAGGAAATTTCACTGCTCCTTAAAGGGGTAGGGGCCACATGGGGTTTTTTCTACAGTGAGTTTGCAGAAACCTCTTTGGTGACACTTGCTGGAATAAAGAAACGTCTTTTTGAGAAAAAGTTTTGTGGACTTGTGTGGCACGTCTGATTAAATCTTCTGGCAGTGTTTCAAGAGCAAATGCTTGTTTTTAGGATTGCTCAAGGAAATGAAGATTCTGCTCCCAGTGGCCTAAGTTTAAATTCTAGACCTCTACTCAGCAGTTTGAATCCACCAGCCACTTCTTGGAAACCCTATGGGGAAGTTCTACTCCATCCTATAGGGTTGCCATGAGTCTAAACCAACTTGACAGCAATGGGTTTGGTTTTGATTTTTACTCTTCATTAAATTAGGAGCAAATGGTTAATGTGCTCAAGTGCTAACTGAAAGGTTGGCAGTTTGAGGCCACCAAAGGTGCTTCAAGAGAAAGGCCTGGTGATTTACTTCTGAAAATCAGCCATTGAAAACCCTATAGAGCACGGTTTCTATTCTGACACATATGGGGTCACTATGAGTCGGAATTGACTATGTCAACTGGTATTGATACTGGTACTCTTTATTACTCAGAAAGCAAACAGATGTTACATATATGAATCCCTCTTCCGTGGCTTTTACTTCCCCAAATACTTGAGAGGTGCTTTTTAGTATTTACAACACTTAACACACTATATCCTTAATGTATCTAGAAGACTAAATGTAAAATACCTAAAACCAACATCAACTTACCTGCTATTGTTGATGGAAATAAGTTGCTTGCAAATTATGTTAAGGGGAAGTCCGAATTTATTGCTATCATCTGAGCACCCTTCTTGCCAAAGCCTCTGGACGTATTCCCGCTGACACTCTATCTAGAAATGTAGCATGAAAGTTAAAATTAGAAAAGTTCAACTTTCCCATAGACATGAATAATGAGTCTTGGCATGAGAAGAACATGCCCCCTTTGCTTCTCTTCATGAGTTGACTAATTTTTACCCAGACATTGTTTTGGGGATCCACTAGCAATCAGACATGCTGGTCTCTCAGCCTGAGCCAAGGGTCAGCCAAAGAAAGAAAAGGCAACAATCTTTAGACAATTTTAAGATGCAAAAGGAAACTTCTTTCTATCAGATAATTGACTACTTGGAAAAAACTCCAACCAGGCTGAGGGTAAGTATACTACAACAGTCCGCTGGCTTCTGCTTACTTCCTGCCACTAGCTTTTCCCCAGACCACATACAATGTGACTGTTTCCTTCAACGTCCTAAAAAGTCATAAATTAAAAAAAAATAATAAACACAATTTTATACGTTCATGTTTTGAAAAGGTCTATCTTTAGTCCTTCTTTCACTACCGATAAGCTCTATGATCTAGTGAAAACTGAGGTTGTCAATTCCCCATGAACCTTTAAATGTAACTAGTGTTGGAAACCGTCCTTTCCAAACCCCAAAACCATTGCCATCAAGTCGATTCTGACTCATGGTGACCTCACGTGTTACAGAGTAGAACTGTTCCACAGGGCTTTCTTGGCTGTAATTTTTAAGGAAGCAGATCACCAGGCCTTTCTTCCACAGTGCTGCTGAGTGGGCTCAAACTGCTAACCTTTAGGTTAGTAGTCCATCACAAATCGTTTGTACCACCCAGGCGCCTAAGACCATAGTTACGGTTGAAACAATGCAAATGAGTTTACAAATAAACATGCTGCACACACTGCTCTTGAAAACCCAGGTCTGAATGTACAATGACTATTTCCAGTCCTGGGCCGTGTTTTTCATCCTTTTCTCACACGTAAACTTTTAAGCCCTACTGTACTCACGTGCTGGTTGAGGATGCTCCTCACCAGCTGCAGGTGAAGGCTCAGGTAGGTGCAATCATCTCTGTAGGCTTCAATGAAATAAGGTTGGCTGGGATCAAACCTTGGGCGCCGGTGCATGATGTCAGTGATTACTTGTGCTAAGGCAAACCTCTCCTCAGGGTCCAACACGTGCTGGTAAGCTTCAAAGTAACTGTCAAGAAGCTACAAATAAGGTTGATAGTTAAGAGCAGAGGCAGCCCTGTAATTGTTGCGTACCACGGAGCCGCTTCTGACTCATAGTGACCCTACAGGACAGAGTAGAACTGCCCCATAGGGTTTCCTAGGCTGTAATCTTTATGGAAGCAGATCACCAGCTCTTTCTCCCACCGAGCAGCTGGTGAGTTTGAACTGCCAGCCTTTTGGTTAGCAGCCTTGTGTTTAACCATTGCACCACCAGGGCTCCTTAAGGCAGCCCTATGGCCCAGAAAAGGGAGGTGAAGCCCCAACCCCATGCTTTGGAAAACCCCAGGGCATCATCAGGAAAGACACAGCTCCGAACCTCTGGGTACCTGGCTCTGGCTTGTGCAGATGAAACACCAATACAATGCAGGACAATTAGTCAGCCTACGGAAAGAGTTAGGGAGGCACAGGGGGAAGAACACATGCTTTGGAGCCAGAGTACCTGGATTTCCATCTTGACTCCACTCCTAACTCAAGGCCCTTTCCCCTGCTCTCCACAAATAAAAAAGGGATTACATAATTACCTACCTCCAACAAGACAATGCATTCAAAAGCACTTCATCAGATATATTTATCTCAAACACATTTTTCCACAGACCCATTTGTGATCCTCCACTTTATTTCATCACTAAAGCTAGGCAGGTGGACTCCTACCCTGTTCTACATTTCAGCCAAATTTCTGACCCTTTCTCTTTAAAGGTCACTTGGGTGATTCAAACAGTTAAACGCTTGGCTTCTAATGGAAAGGTCGGTAGTTCAAATCCACCTAGAGGCACCTTTGAAGAAAGGCCTGCAGATCTCAATGTCATAGCCATTGAAAACCTTTTGGAGCAGTTCTACTCGATGACAACAACAAGGAACTCCACTGTGAGAACAGGTTTCTGTCATTTTTTAGCCTTGAGAAACCTGTGGTCATTGGTTAGATTCAGGCAAGGTGTGGTCCATGCTGTAGCTATTGTCACCTGTGCCGGGGAGTTTGCCGTGAGATTCAGGGGTCAATCCAGTAGCCATCTGCACATTCCCCCCTGCATTGGGAAGTCCCCTGTTCAGATATCGAAAGATGCTCAAGCACATTTGATTATATCCCTTTTTAAGACCTCATTTACAAAATTTCTTCAAGTGGAAAGCTGTAGATAGCTTCAAATTTTGATATACAAATTACAAACAAAACTGAAACAGTGAGGAAAAAAAAAAAAAAAACTGGCCCTAATGCTTGAAATCACCACCTGCAGTGTGAAAATTTTGCTCTTTGTTGTCAGTGTTTTGTTTGTAACATAATTAATGTCAGATATTTAACACAAATGTTGAAGACAAACCGTATGGCAGGGTTATGCTGGTCCCTGACAGGGAAATGGTTAGTTGGTCCTGGAGTAAGAAGCTGTACTACTGTGCATTGCCTTAATGAGATTAAAAAAAAAAAAAAAAGGTGAGTATAAACTATAGGGAATGAAGTTAGAAACTCTATTTGGGGTGTGATGTGTGTGAGAATGTCGTCTAACGGAAAGGTTAGCAGTTCAAGTCTCCCCATCCCCTGCCCAAGGCACCTTGGAAGGAAGGCCTGGATATCTATTTCCCAAAAATCAGCCACTGAAAACCCTATGGAGCACAGTTCTACTATGACACACATGGGGTTGCCATGAGTCAGAATCAACTTGACAGCAACTGGTTTGGTTTTTTGTTTTAGTCTTTTTAATAGTTTGCCCTAATTTCACCTGTAAACGATGGGTGTGGTAGAAGGGAAGGGTGAGGGTGAAAGTCCCTCCCTGAATACGAAGTGATTTATCCCAGACCAACTCCACACTAGAAGATGGCTTGTTTATAGAACTCTTAGACACGGAGGAATCTTCCCTGTGCAAAACTCCAGTGGAAATTCTGCTTTCTCGGAGTTAGTAACTCTTTCCTAAACCTCAAAGAAAGCTTCCAGATACTAACAGTTGAAGAGGTTCTCAGCATAGGAATTCAGAAAAAGATGGCTCTTTATTTTGCTTTTACATTTTTCCATGAGCTTAAGGAATTTCTGATCTCTGTATAAATTCTATTTGTGTATAATTAGTCATGGCACTAATCAGCAAAAGCTCTTCAGAGGTCAGGGGTTGGAATCCCAGAGACCCAGGGCAAGATTAGTAATTCTGAGCAATGTAATTATTGTTTTAGGCTTGCTTTGTTTTGTTTTTAATAATATTTTATTGGGCTTTTGGTGAACGTTTACATGGTAGTTTAAGTTCTTCAACAATTTCTACACAAGTTGTTCAGTGGCATTGGTTACATTCTTTGCAATGTGTGAATATTCTCGTTATTTCTGTTCTGGTTGTCCCGTTTTGTTTTACGACCTCCATAGGCCTTTGATACTTTAACTGTTGGAGACCTCACCACACAGCATATCAAATGTATTAAAATGCATTCACATCCTGACCACTATTTTTTTTCCTGCAAAATATTAAATGATTTATAATTTTGCTTTTGAATTTATTTGGCTATGAGCAACATACTTAATGATTGGCTATGATTTCTGGGCAGTCTTTGTACATACTTGGGAATTCTTAAGAAGTGAGAAAACCTGCTCTATAAATTGTTTTCAAATGTAAAGGAATGTCCATAAGTGGCCATGAACAAAATTTTACATTTTATAGATGTGCAACTAAGCATTTATTGACATCTACTTTGTATTTCCTTTTCATATTTTGGAGTAATACATTTTTTCCCCAAACCTCAAACATTTCAATAGCCCTTAGAAACCTCTTAAGTCCTAAGCACTGAGTCTGTATCTTATGATGGATAAACTAGCCCTGACTGAAAGCTTCTGAACTGTTAACTCCCCCTGGTCCCACAGCTGAACAAATTCCTTTCTTTTCTCTGCTGATCTAATCTGGCCTGTCCTCCCTCAGAGTTTTTGCTCAGGATGTCGCTCCCCAAGCAGTCTTCACTGCCTAGCTCCCACTTTGGGGTTTTAGTCTTACGCTGAAAGACCTCAGCACTTACATGTATTCATATCCCCACAAACACCACAAATCACAGATGTCATAGGCTTCCTCAGTATGTGACTACATTTAATGGGCAGTGAGGACTGAATTGCTGAGGTTCCTATTTCTACCAATCTGTCAGCCTCACAGAAACCCTGGTGGTGTAGTGGTTAAGCGCTCTGGGCTGCTAACCAAAAGGTCAGCAGTTCAAATCCACCAGGTGTTCCTTGGAAACTTCTACTCTGCCCTACAGGGTCACTACGAGTCGGAATCAACTCGATGGCAATGGGTTTCGTTTCTTGGTTCTGCCCTACAGGGTCACTACGAGTCGGAATCAACTCGATGGCAATGGGTTTCGTTTCTTGGTTTTGCCAGCCTAGCATACTTTTAATTGCAGAAACAGAAAGCATCAGAGAAAGAGTGTGTTTTGTTTGCTGGGATGCCGGACTTGCTGGTGGCTCTAGGGCAAGAGGTTAGTCTTTATCTTACCAAACTAAGGAATCTCCTTAAGGAGACCAATGTTGTTAGGTGCCATCAAGTTGATTCCAACTCATAGTGACCTTGTGTGACAGAGTAGAACTGCCTATAGGGCTTCCTTGGCTGTAATCTTTGCAGAAGCAGATTGCCAGGACTTTCTCCCATGTAACTGCTGGTGGGGTTGAACAGCCAACCTTTTGGTTAGTAGCCAAGCACTTAACCACTCCACCACCAGGTCTCCCAGAGGCTGTGTAGAGAGTAGATTTAACCAGGGCTTTGAACTTTTTTTTTTTGAACTGGTTCATTCCAGTTCAACCCCCTGCTAAGAATTTGCATTTCTATCCAAGATATACTGAGTCAGAATCTACATTTTAACAAGATCCCTAGGTGACTTACGTATGATAAAATTTGAGAACCGCTGCTGTACTAGTGGAGCCCTGGTGGCACAGCGGTTAAGAGTTCGACTGCTAACCAAAAGGTTGGAAGTTCAAATCTAACAGCCACTCCTTGGAAACCCTATGGGGCAGTTCTACTCTGTCTCATAATGTCACTATGAGTTGGAATTGACTCAACTGCAATGGGTTGGCTCTACTATTGGTTCTCAGAATTGGTCCCTAGCATTGCCCGGGAACTTTCTAGAAATGCAGATTCCCTCCCTTTCCCCCAGCTGGAGGACATGGCTCTTCCCTTTGAGCAGTGCACTTGATGATTGTGGTGAAAAGACCATTTTGTTCTGGATATTGGTTCTGTAACTCCTCTCACTCTCTACCTGGTAGAGGGAGTAAGGTGGGGATTTGGGCTTTTATGTTAGCCTTTAGACCAGATCCAGGAACATCTGGGTCTTGCTAATCATCACTCCCGTGGTTCCCAATGGGGCCAAACACACAAGAATCAGTAGCAGGCTAGGAATCAAATATTGACTTATTAATAAATAATAAATACCTATTTAATAGAAAATAAATATCTCCCTCAACAAGGAGAGCCTGGGGTACTTTACTTAATATCCAGTTTTGTGGGATGTCTTTTGGAAAACATTGGTCTAAAGGACTTTGGATCAACCTTATCACGTAAAAGGAAAATGCCAAAACAGGCTAAAAGCTCAGACCACAGAAGATGCTCCCAAACCAAAATCCAAACCAGTTACCATCGAATCTGACTCACAGCAACCCTAAGTACTGCAGAATAGAACTGCCCTCTATAGGGTTTTCATGTTGTGACCTTTCGAAACAGGTACCTCTGGGGGGTTCAAACCGCTAATCTTTTGGTTAGTAGCTGAATGCTCAGCCATTTGCGCCTTTTGGTTAGAGGGACTCCAGAAGGTGCTCCACAGGGTTAGAAACTGACACATCACTGCGTGAGGTGAAGGAAGATGAAGATCTTTTTGCACTTAAGTGAGCCCTGGGGAAAATGAAGCAAGCAGGGTGATCAAAATGACCTTGTTCCATCCAGGAGCTCTAATCTAGAATAACATTCAGTTATTAAATAGCCAAAGATAAAGCAGAGAGGAAGGTGGGGCAACTAGAAGGAGTAAGAAGAGTGTCACTCAATAGCCCCAGGGGGAGGTTAAGAAAGAAACAATCACTCTTCTAATTCATTCTGGGCTAACTTGAACCTTTTCAGCTGGGCCAGGACAATCCCAGGGTCTGGTTTATAGTATTTATACTGCCTTGACCTGTTTTTGTACAAATGGCCCTATTGTTTGATTCTTTGGCAGGGGAAGTTTCCAGGGAGTTAGCGGGAGGGGGGTTCTTGCTGATGACACCAGCTTGTAGAGGCCTGTGCTAAGCTGCCACGGTCACATTTGTTGTTGATAGGGTTGCCAGATTTAACAAATAAAATTCAGGATGTCCACTTAAGTTTAAATTTCACATGAACAGATAATTTTTTGGTATAATTTTTTACAATATGTCCCAAATATTGCAATATTTTATCTGACAACCCTAGATGTTGAGAAAGAAAATGTGACTCCCTTTTTAAATTGATAAGGCTTTTTCAGGCTTTGGCCTCAGCCTGCAGAAGCTCTCAGGTGGACTCTTATATAATTTTATTATGAATTATTTCCCAGTAAGGGTGGGAGCATGATCATTCTGCCTCACAGGTTCCATTTATTATCTGTTTGCTAGGTGGCTCATTTCCATTTAAACTCTAGGCTGGTATTTGTCTAAGGAGTTTTCAAATGTCACCTGTGTATGTCAAAGACCAGCTCTCCGGCAAAATGGTATGTGGTACACACTGACGGTAAGTATCAAATGTTGGAGAAAATGGCCAAAATGAATCACCTCAAGCCTTACTGTGTCTATATTAATTTTACTTCAACTTTTTTTTATTTCTGGGATTTAAAAATCTTTTGAAAATAGTATTTTAGGTCAAATGAAGGTGCCAAACAGAAAATCGTGCTAGACACAACATCACAGAAATTTTTTTTACAGCTTTTCAAAGGTATCAGGCTTGAAAATCGTTTTAGTGCTCCAAATACAAATTTGAGTTAAGAAAATGTGTGCTTTAGTGCCATGGGGAGAATCAGCAGCTGGTACAAACATCACTTAGAAGCTAGCACAATTGATGCCTTGCTTCTCTGAGTCCCTTAATCCACCTAAATTCACACCAACTCTAATTTCATGAGCATTTATACACGATATGGTTACTTTAAGGAGCCCTGGTTGTACAGTGGTTAAGAGCTACGGTGAACTGTGGCTGCAAACCAAAAGGTTAGTAGTTTGACTCCATCAGCCACTCCCTTGACACCCTATGGGGCAGTTCTACTCTGTCCCTAAAGTAACCAAACCAAAACAAACCAAACCAAACTCATTGCAGTCGGGTCATTTCCAACTCATAGCAACCCAATAGGCTAACCTATAGGACCAGAGTAGAACTACCCCATAGGGTTTCCAAGAAGCACGTAGTAGATTTGAACTGCTGACCTTTTAGTTAGCAGCCAAGCTCTTCACCACCACTCTACCAGGGCTCCTTAAGAATTTGAGAGAACCAACCTCACCACCAAAAAAAAAAAAAAGAAGAAAGTTCTAGTCCTGCCAGACTTTCCATTCTCCAAACTGGCCATTCCCATGTTATACCCTGCTGACATTGCTAATGCTGTTTACTCTGCTTAAATGTTTTTCCTTGTCAGCCAGGTAACCTCTTACTCATCTCTTAGTGACAAGGCTAACTATCTGTTCCTCTGGGAAGACTTCCCAGCATTTCCTCCACTCTGTCAGCCCCCCACAGGGCAAATCTCTCCCTCCCTCCAGCGGGATCCCCATGGTTCTTCGTACGTGCCTCAATTGTAAGCTGTTAGCCACTGGGTTATAATTTTTGCTTAGAAATTGGACCAACTTTTATAGACTGTAAACTCCTTAAATATAGGGCTCATGCTGTCATATTTATCTATGTGTCCCTAATGCCTGGAACAGTATATTTACCTAGTATAGAGTAAATATGTGATGTTTGATGAGTAAATTCCCAACAGTTGGTGAGTATCAACTAATAATCCACGCAAAAGATACAAAAGAAGACTGGATATACTTGCAGTGCTTCACTTTGTTATTGGAATATGAACCATTAATGGTATTATGGGGATTTAGTAACTTGCTTTTTCATTGCTTTAAATTTACCTTTGCAACTGTTGGACTGAGCACTCCTTGCCCAACTGCTCCCACCTACCCACATGTGGCATAAAGGCCATGATGAGGTCAGTCAGTCCGTGTTTAACAAAGTGAGGCTTGTCCCTATGACTGGACACGCACTCAAAAACATACACGTTGTAAGAAAGGTTGAGATTATATAGCTGTCTAATACATTGTATCTATAAAACAAAGGAGTATTATTGACCCTTTTTTTTTTTTTTTTTTTAATGGTAACCGGTCCAGTTGCTGTGGAGTCAACTTCAGGTCATGGTGACCCCATGTGGGCCTGAGTAGAACTGTGCTCCATAGTGTTTTCCAGAGTAGATCACCAGGCTTTTCTTCTGCGGCACCTCTGGGTGAACTTGAACCTCCAACCTTGTGGTTAGCAGCCAAGCACATTAACCATTTGTACTACCTAGGAACCCTCTTTTATGACAAAGAACCACAGTAAAGAAAATGAAAGTTATTATTTACATCCTTACAATTATCTGAGGTTATTTGGATAAAATAATTATTTGCTTTATTAAAAGCTGCCCTAAAAGACTCACTGGGTTTAAAAAAAAAAAAGAATAGTTTTGCCTTCTAAGCAAAAGTACCTGGTGCTTGTGTTCTAGAAGGGCTGCTTCCCAAGTCCACATATCGTACAGCACAGCAAACCTGTCCACACCTGGGTGGGCCCATCCCCAGTCCTGGCTGGTCCTTGACTTGCTGCCCTCTTTGTGACCTGGGAGAGAAGGTGGGGAAATCATTAGAGATAGAAGAAGCTGTTCCTATTAGGTTGTCAGCTCCATCTCAGGATTGGAAACACTAAACCAGTCACTGGGATTTCTGAGAATTAGCTAAAGAGCTATCTGCAAAGACCAGGCTCTCAATTCATACTTGTTGACTTGTAAGTCAGAGGTTTTTGTTTTTACTTTCAAATTTTAGTTTTATAGACTAACTTTAGAAATAAAACTAAAATTCCATTAATATGCAGTTGTTCTCAAATCTATAATTTAAAAGCAAAACATACATTTTGTCTCTAAAAATATGCCTCTGGTGTTTTAACAACAAACCCAATTTAACCTGCCATTTCAACTGGTGGTGTGTGAGCCAAGTCAAAATTTTTGTAAGAGACATTTCTAAGATATTCCTTAATTATGTTAATTACTTGCTTAAAGCAATAGAGGCAATCATCGTTATTCTTCAGCTGAAATATTTTTTCATTGTATTATGTTAGTTTTCACTACCAGCATTATTATCATGTTTCAAATTTTAAGTGGCCCACTTCAGAATGAAATATTAGAAGGTAAGAGATCTTCAGATGCTAAAGTTTGAGTTCAACGATTGTCAAGTGTATGATAGGTACCGAACGAGAGAAAATCGGATCAGGAGCTTCTCTAGCAGCAGCTGGGAAATCATTTCACAATGGGTGACTTGATCACTAGCTCAACTAAAAGATGCTCATGTAGCTAAATGACTACTAAGTGTTTTAATAAATTAAATTCTAAGCATCTGGGAATAGTTTATAGCACTATAAATTTATATATAAACTGAAACGATGTATTAGTATGTAGGATAGTCAGTAAAGATAAAAGCAGAGAGCTGAAATTAAATGCCTGGGAATGTTGAAAGCCATCTCTGCATCCCATGATTCAAGTACCAATGATTTTTGGTAAAGATAGGACAAAGAGTTCAATCCTATACTAAATTAATCCTGTCTGGGAAAGGTTAATTGCCGAATAAATATTCTTGGGGCAGCACTTTGTAACAATATGAACATGAATTAACCTTAATCATAAGTCTACATATATTACAAAAGAGCATAAACCTTTGCATTTATTTCCCTTTGGGTGTTGCAATGCGTCTGGAAGCTCTAAGTTCTTTCTAAATGTAATGCTAATGCTGTAACATTATTTTGAAAGCAATATTTTGACCTCACCCATTTCTAAGGTTGGGTAAATTTAAGTGATGCTCAAAGAAAGAGATGGTACAGTTTATGGGTTACTTGATTAGCCTGAGTAATTATTTCTCCCTCTGGGTTTTATCTAGCATTTTCCTAGCCAGATCTTCTTGCATCATGGTGGTTTCCTATTAGGAACCTAGAGATGTCTGTGTTTCTAAACGCAGTTTCCTCAGGATCCAGCCCTTCCTTTGTCACTTCAATTCTGTTAAAAAAAAAAAACCTGTTGCCGTTGAGTCGATTCTGATTCATAGCGACCCTATAGGACAGAGTAGAACTGCCCCATAGAGTTTCCAAGACTTTGCCATTTAGGGGGAAAAAAAAAATCATGACCTTCACTTGCTTACTTTGCTTCCCTCGGGGTCCTGCACCACACTCTCTGCACCCAGTGGGTGATGCTGAAATGCTACTGGGCAACAAGCAGAGTCTAAACAAGAGCAAAAATTACAACTGAGCCCTGAAGGGGAGGTCACAGTCCCCAACAGAGGAGGAACTTGAGCTGGAAACAGAACTGTGTCTTTTCTAAAGTGAGTATGTCCAGGTGTGGTGCGGGGGAGGGAGGAGTCTGTGCTTGTCGACTTCTCAGATACTCCTGTCTGTCTGTTTTCTGTTGGATAGCCAAAACCAATTGCTGTTGAGTTGACTCCAACTCATGGTGAACCCATGGGCGTCGGAGTACAATTGTGCTCCAAAACTCAATGACTGAGTTTTCCGAAGTAGATCACCAGGTCTTTCTTCTGAGGTGCCTCTGATGGACTTGAACCTCCAAACTTTTTGTTAGCAGTTGAGTGAGTTAGCTGTTTGCACTACTCAGGGTCTCCTATGTTGGAGCAGGGCAGTATTAAATAGAGCCCTTAGTGTTGTTTGGTTGGTTTATTCTGTAAAAATTCACCTTCTTACTTTTTTCTTTCTCTATGTAATGGCTGGCCAGGAGCAGCAGTTCTGTTTCTAGTTCCTTCAGGTCACTCAAGGCTTCATCATACATGATATATGCTCCTTGCTGGTCCTGGGTGAGGATATAGCCAGCTCCTGTGCTGTAGTAGTCATCCTGGTTCTCCACTTCTGAGAATTCCAGGAATTGCACACTGTGGACCTGAAGAAAGAAAGTCGAGCCCAGAAATTTCCGGAAAAAGGTGACGTTTATTTTGCCAGTCAAAATGGACCAAATAGCAAACTTCTGCTCCCATACAGTGTGCTGTCAGCAAGGAACTGTAAGCATTCTGATGTATAAAAATCTGCATGTAGAAAAAAATATATTTAAAAAGAACACGGAAAGGAGCACAGAGATTCCGAGGTAGATAGTAACTAGCTGGTTAGTTTGCTTTTATGGCTAACTCAGGATTAACTAGAAAAAGGCAGGCTAGTGGTTAAAATTGGACTCCGGAGTCAGAGTGGTTGGCTTCGGATTCCGGCTCTGCCAGGATCTCACCTGAGGCAAATCACTCAGCTATTCTTAGCCTCAGTTTCCTCATCTTCATCCTGGGGACAGTGGAGACATCATAGAGTTGTTGTGGGGAGTGTGTGAAATCATGCACGTAAGGTGCTTGGGATTCAACAACGTTAGCTGTTAAAAACATTTAATTTTAGTTCTATAAATACTTCTCAAATGAATTAGCACAGTCTCTTGTCACAATTTTATTTTTCTTAGGTGACTGAGGACCTGTTGCTCCCTGAAAAGCATCATTCTAATAATAATTCTCATAATTTCAAACCTCTCTACTCCCCTGAAGTCTCTGAACCCATGCCCTCCCCAACTGAAAGCCCTCAACTTCTGCCTCACATATACACACCCACCCATGCCTCTCCTTTCTTCCTTCCTTCTGCACGGACAGGAAATGACACTCCCCTCTAAGGCCATTGTCTCCCCGTGCTTCGGATGCCATCCCCTCCCACCTCAGAAAGCATCCCTTTTTCTTCTTGTACAGATAGTCCCCGATTTATGACATATTCAAGTTACGACTAACCGCACTTACCACTTTGTTAGTAATGTGTACTACACACAGTGCTGTAGCACGTAATTTGCTGATGTTATCATTCTCAGATGTTCACTTGCAGATGTTCGATGTTATGATTTATAAAGATACTGATAGTAAAAGGCAATAATAATGAAACTTTTAAAAAATGAGATTAGACTTAAGTCAGAATCAACTTACGACAGAGTAAGTTAGGGACTACCTATATATTCAACTCCTCTCAGTCGGATACTTCGCAATTGAACTGAAACATCCTCACATCCTTTTTAAAACATTCTCCCTTCTTTTCCCAGGATCCACCCCATCTCTCTCCTCCCCTACATGGTCCAAACTTCCCCAAGCTGTTGTCAATACTCACTGTCCATTTGGTCATCTCCTACTCCTCAACCCATCCCATCTGGACCCATTAAGCCACCAAAACCACTCTCACTAAGACCAACAAAGACCTTTCCTCCACACCCCACAGACTTGCTTTAGTTATTTTAACTAATCTCTCAGCAGATTTGACACAGTTTAGCACTTCCTACTTGTTGACTCACTCTCTTGCCTGGGCTTCTGGGACTCCAGGGCTTCCTTGATCTCATCAAACTTCCCAGCCATTCTTTCTCTGATGATGTGAGGCATATTTTTCCTCTATCAGGTCATTAAATGATGGCAACACTCAAGACCCAGTCCTAGGACCTCATCTTTTCCTACTATATTCTTTCCCTATTGCCTGTTGCTGTCAAGTCGATTCTGACTCATAGTGACCCTGTAGGACAGAGTAGAACTGCCCCCCAGGGTTTCCAAGGAATGGCTGGTGGATTTGAACTGCTGGCCTTTGGTTAGCAGCTGAGCTCTTAACTACTGAGCTACCAGGGCTCCTTTCTTTCCATAAGAGATCCCATGCATGTTCATAGCTAAGATTACCATCTTTAGGCCATTTAAACTGTTGCCGTTGATTCTATTCCAACTCATAGCAACCTTACAGGAGAAAATAGAGATGCCCCATAGGGTTTCCAAGGCTGTAATCTTTACCAAAGACCAGACAAGTTGTGGAACGACGTCAAGGACATAATACATGAAGAAAGCAAGAGGTCATTAAAAAGACAGGAGAAAAAGAAAGAAAAGACCTAAATGGATGTCAGAAGAGACTCTGAAACTTGCCCTTGAATGTTGAGTAGCAAAAGTAAAAGGAAAAAATGATGAAGTAAAAGAGCTAAACAGAAGATTTCCAAGGGCAGCTGGAGAAGACAAAGTAAGGTATTATGATGTCATGTGCTGAGACCTGTAGACAGAAAACCAAAAGGGATGAACATGCTCAGCATTTCTCAAGCTGAAAAACTGAAGAAAAAATTCAAGCCTCGAGTTGCAATACTGAAGGATTCTACTGGAAAAATATTAAACAATGCAGGAAGCATCAAAAGAAGATGGAAAGAATACACAGAGTCATTATACCAAAAAAGAATTGGTCGACGTTCAACCATTTCAGGAGGCAACATATAGTCGGGAACCCATGGTACTAAAGGAAGAAGTCCAAGCTGCACTGAAGGCATTGGCGAAAAACAAGGCTCTGGGAACTGATGGAATACCAATTGGATCTTTCAACAAATAGATGCAGAGCTCAAAGTGCACAGTTGTCTATGCCAAGAAATTTGGAAGACAGCTCCCTGGCCAGCTGACTGAAAGAGATTCATATTTATGCCAATTCCCAAGAAAGGCGATCCAACCAAATGCAGAAATTATTGAGCAATGTCATTAATATCACATGCAAGCAAAATTTTGCTGAAGATCATTCAAAAGCAGCTGTGGCAGTATATTGACAAGTAACTGGCAGAAATTCAAGCTGGATTTAGAAGAGGACATGGAACCAGGGATATCATTGCTGGTGTCAGATGGATCCTGGCTTGAAAGCAGAGAATACCAGAAAGATGTTTACCTGTGTTTTATTGACTATGCTAAGGCATGCAACTGTGTGGATCATACCAAATTATGGATAACATTTTGTAGAATGGGAATTCCGGAACACTTCATTGTGCTCATGAGGAATCTGTACATGGGTCAAGATGCAGTTGTTCAAACAGAATGGGTGGATACTGCATGGTTTAAAGTCAGGAAAGGTGTGCATCAGGGTTGTATCTTTTCACCATACCAATTAAATCTGTATGCTGAGCAAACAGTCTGAGAAGCTGGACTATATGAGGAAGAACAGACATCAGGATTGGAAGAAGACTCATTAACAACCTGTGTTATGCAGATGACACAAGCCTCCTTGCTGAACGTGAAGAGGACTTGAAACACTTACTGATGAAGATCAAAGACCACAGCCTTCAATATGGATTACACCTCAACATAAAGAAAACAAAAACCCTCGCAGTTGGACCGATAAGCAACATCATGATAAATGGAGAAGAGATTTAAGTTGTCAAAGATTTCATTTTACTTGGATCTGCCATCAACGCCCATGGAAGCAGCAGTTAAGAAATCAAAAGATGCATTGCATTGGGCAAATCTGCTGCAAAAGATCTCTTTAAAGTGTTGAAAAGCAAGGATGTCACCTTGAGAACTAACGTGCACCTGACTCAAGCCACGGTGTTTTCAATTGCCTCAAATGCATGTAAAAGCTGGACAATGAATAAGGAAGACTGAAGAAGGATTGATGCCTTTGAATTGTGGTGTTGGAGAAGAATGTTGAATATACCATGGACTGCCAAAAGAATGAACAAATCTATCTTGGAAGAAGTACAACCAGAATGCTCCTTAGAAGTGAGGATGGTGAGAATACGTCTCACAAACCTTGGGCACGTTATCAGGAGGGATCAGTCCCTGGAGAAAGAAAGACATCATGCTTGGTAAAGTAGAAGGTCAGTGAAAAAGACGAAGACCCTCAACAGGATGGATTGACACAATGTCCGCAACAATGGATTCAAGCGTAGCAACAATTGTGACGATGGCACAGGACCAGGCACTGTTTCATTCTGTTGTGCACAGGATCACTAGGAGTCAGAACCAACTCAACGGCACCTAACAACAATCTTTATGGAAGCAGACTGTCACATCTTTCTCCCACGGAGTGGCTGTTAAATCCAAACTACTGACCTTCTGGTTAGCAGCCAAGCGCTTAAAGACTGTACCTCCACAGCTCCTTAGGACTAGTCAAGATGTTTCTAAACTGGCCTAGCCTGTCCCTGCCTTGCATTTTCCTACTGCTGGAAGAGAATCTTTTAGATGATTAGGCCATCTTCCAATTCCTCCCTCACACTCTTAATATGCCTAAAAGTCTTCCCATTAGTCACAGGATAAAACAAAACTCATAGGGCCTACATGACCTGGTCCCTGTCCTTCTTTCTAGTCCAGTTGTTCTCATCTAGAGGTGATTTTGTCCCTCCAGAAGACATTTGGCAGTGTCTGGAGACATTTTTGGTTTTCACAACTGGGAAGGACGTGTTACTGTTCTCTTGTGGGTAGAGGCCAAAGATGCTGCTAAATACCCTACAATGCAAAGGACAGCTACCCACAACAAAGAATTATTAGGCCCAAAATGTCAATAATGGTAAAGTTGGGAAACTCTGAGAAGTTTTCATTTTGTATCACTTTCCTCTTGGTTCTCTGTGTTCTAGCCACTCATGTCTTCTTTTGGCTCCTTGTAGGTGCCACACTCTCTCTGGTCATAGGTCCTTTACACATGCCATTCCCTCTCCACAGAAAAATATCCCTCCCTCCTTTGCCACGTTAGGGCCTCTTCATCTTTCTATCTCAGCTCAATCATTGATTCCTCAGGAAAGTCCCCTGACCTCTCTCTAGCACGAACTGTCTCTCTTTTAAAACACTCAGTTGCTGTTTTATATTTATTTGCTTGGTTATTCACCAATATTTGTCTCACCCACTGGATTATAAGTACTGTGAAGGTAATGAACTTGTCTATTTTTGTTCATTATTATATCCCCAGTGCTTAGCACACACAAAAAAATTTTTTTTTAATTATTGCCTTCAAGTCAATTTTGACTCATGTGTTATGGAGTAGAACTTCTCCACAGGGTTTTCTTGGCTATAATCTTTACGGAAGCAGATCACTAGGTTTTTCTTCCATAGCACTGCCGGGTGGGTTTGAACCACCAACCTTTAGGTTAGCAACCAAGTGCAAGCCATTTGTGCCACCCAGGGACTTTCTTTTGACATGTACCAGTCAGAAATCTTTGCTTTGCCCTCATGGATTCTGACCTCATGTCACTTTAGCTGAATACATGCATTCTCATGGGGAGGGGTTAAGTGTGTGTTAATTTCTGGGCAAAACGTGGTTCCTGGAGAGCAAAAACGCCTTACTATTTTTTTGTAGAAACAGATATACACACTATACATAAATAAATACGGCATGTCTCTGTTAATGTGCATTTCTTTGGAGTGAGCTGTGATGATTAATTTTATGTGTCGACTTGGTTAAGCTTTGATGCCCAGTTGTTTCATCAAACACCAGTCTAGATGTTGCTGTGAAGATATTTTGCTGATGTGATTAACATTTGCAATCAGTGGACTCTAAGGAGATTGCCCTTAAAAATGTGGATTGGCCTCATCCAATCACTTGAAGGGCTCAAGAGCAAAAACTGACATTTCTGGGAGGAGAAGGACTCTGTCTCAAGACCATAACATAGATATCCTGCCAGAGTTTCCAGCCTGACCCTGACCTACAGATTGGGGACTTGACAGCCCCCACAATTGTATGAGCCAGTTCCTTAAAACCTACCTACATATCTACCTACCTATCTATCAATTTATCATCTATCTATCTGCCTACCTATCTATCATCTATCTATCTATCATCTCCTATTGGTTGTGTTTCTCTGGTGAACAGGAGACAATTAGGAAAAAAAAAGTCTAAAAAGGCTTCTTGTGGGGGAGGGGGCCAAAAACGTGTGGTAACTTGGCTAATCTATGATTCCCAGTATTGCCTGATTGTCCACCATATTGTCATCTGCTGTGATTTTCCTATGTGTTGTAAATGCTGCCTCTATGATGTTAATGAGGCAGGATTAGAGGCAGTTATGTTAATGAGGCAGGACTCAATCTACAAGATTAGGTTGTGCTTTAAGGCAATCTCTTCTGAGATATAAAAGAGTAGAGAGGCAGGGGGATGTCATACCACTAAGAAACAAGAGCCAAGAGAATAGCGTGTCATTTGGACCCAAGGTCCCTGCACTGAGAAACTCCTTGACCAGGGGATATTGATGACAAGGACTTTTCCCAGAGCTGACAGAGAGAAAAAGCTTTTCCTTTGAGCTAGCACCCTGAATTTGGCCTCCTAGTGGTTTGGCAGTCATATGATGTTGTGATCACTTCTATGATGATATTTGATGTGATGTGATCACCTCCATGATGGGACCTGCTATGAATAGTCAATCAGTTGAAAGGGAGTTTTCTTGGTTGTGTGGCCTGGCAAGGCTCATGGGATTTTGCTCACTCCAGGTCTTGCAGCTGACTTCTGTTCGTCTGACCTCTGATTCTTGGGACTTGAGCTAGCAGCTTACCTGCAGTCTTGCCTGCCAATCTTGGGAGGCGTCAATCTTCACAGCCTGTGAGCAAAAGCCCTGCTCTTTGACTTGGGTTCACCAGCCCCTGTGGCCACGTGAATCAGGAGAAGCCTCTATTCTGACCCACGGACTTGGGACGTTCCATCCTCTACAACCGCATGAGCCATTTCCTTGATATAAATCTCTCTCTACATATATCTGTAAGTTTTACTTCTCTAGAGAACCCAGCCTAAGGCAATAACTAAGACAGGGCAGAAGCAATAATTACAAAAAGGTTACGAAAGATTAGCCTTGTACAATATCCTTAAGAAAAACAATCTGATTTTCCTAGTTGTTATTCATGAGTCATTTAATACACAGAACAAATGGCTCCATAAATGTGGACCTAAGTGCACATCTATTCATTCTTATAAATACTTCGCTAAGTAAAGAAGTCAGTTGTTGGATAGAATCCATTTATGTATAAATTTTAGGTAGTCATTATATCCTGGCTCTCCTTAGACCTGCCTGTTGGTTTGCATAGTAACATTGCCTGTTGTGTAACTACAGGAACCATTCTGCAACCTTCACCAAACAGGATGGTTTATTATCCACTTAGATGGTTGGTTGACAATAAAAGAAAGGTGGACAAAGGGTACTCTCTGGATCCTTTCAGAGCTGTGGCTCTATAATTACATTTTATGTGCTGTTATACGTATACCAGATGATATACTCAATTTCCCTGAAGAAACTCCTTTAATGAATTGCCCATTCAATTCTAGAATCTTAATCATTCAAACAGAAACTTAGAACCTTCTAATAAGTAAACATGTGAGCATTTCTAAAAAATAGCTATGGCTCATAATATGCAATCAAAAGGGTATGTCACAGTTAAGCATTTCTCTAGTAGATAATTGTTTTTGTTTTACTTTGCTTTTTGCTATTCTTCAGGCATAAAACATTTTATATAACTAGGAGCTTCCTTTGACTAGAATTCCAAGTGAAATTATTGTTCCTTATACAATGATAGACATCAGTGGAAAACAGAAAAGACGCTGAGAAAATTACCTGTCATATAAAAAAATCAGTTTGCTTAGATTTATAAATTAGCTTGTTAGCTTCTGTTGGCATTTAGCTCCTGTGACCTGTTATGCAAAATGAGGTCTCCCTTAAAGAAAATGGACAACTCAATGTGGTAAGGAGCCCTGGTGGTGCAGCGGTTAAGAGCTCAGCTGCTAACCTAAAGGTCAGCAGCTGCTCCTCGGAAACCCTATGGGCCAGTTCTACTCTGTCCTATAGGGTTGCTATGAGTCAGAATCAACTCAAGAGCAACGCGTTTGTTTTGGTGGTTAATGTGTAAACTTTATCTACTTAACTGTAAAAGGCCTTTTCTAGTCTTCTAGTACAGGGGAATTTTTAAAAGGCTTTAAAGAAATGGCTACTGGACTGAGTTCTGGAGCTGCTGAAGTACAATAGCAGTGTCAAGATGCTGACTGCAGTGCCATCAGTGGTCTCTCCAACCCCACCCCCCCCCACACACATGCTCTCCCCACCCCCACTCCATTGTACAAGTCCTTTCTATTGACACAGACAGTCCTTCCTTTCCACTGAACGTTGCTCTTTCCCTCCCTCAGTTCCTGTCTTTGAAATGTGTACTTAGGTCCACAGGAAACACACTTTGAAAATCAGATGACCAAGTTGCCTCATGCAAGGTTATGGCTCAGTCACTATAATATTTATTTCCTTTTTATTTTCTTCTGCAGCCATGTCAAAGGCCCTCATTCTGAAGGTTTTGTGGTCTAGAGAGTTAATCCTTCAATATTATGCTTGGAGGAATGGCAGAAAGGGGATGGCAATAATTACCTGTTTGGGTTAGGAATAATCTCATCTTTGGAATGATTCATATGTTTTTAAGTCTACAAATTAACTGATGCCAAGATAACTATTTGCTGAGTATAATAACTGTAACAAAATTGGCTGTCCTTCATTCATTCTTTTCACCCTAGCATTTTCTGCCATTACTTCTCAATAAGTGTTTTATGTCCTTTCGCAATGTAAACAACACTTCTCTGACTTTTTCTAAATCACCTTTGCATGAATTTCAGATAATAATTGTTCAGCCTAAGAATGCCATCAAAATTTGTTGGGTGAATGACTCGATCCATTGGCTACAATCTTTTAAAACGAAAATCATAGAAATCATCTACTCTACTTTCCTCCTAGTCTGTAGAGTATAATATTATCAGAGTTAATTATTCTGCATTTGAACAATATGATATACTTTGCAAATCACTTTCATGTGCATTGCCTTTTTGTAATCTCACAGCCATCCTGTTATGGGCAGGTCCTTTCTTCTGTGCAAGAAACATTTATTAAACACCTACTACGTAAAAGATAAATACCCAACTCTAGTTCCTTTTTCCACCTGAACATCTAGTAGGCATCTCAAACTTCCCATGTCCTAAATTGAGATCTTAGTCTTCCCAACAAACCTGCTTCATCCACATCTCCACTGATGGCAACTCCAAGCATTCAGATACTCAGGCCACTGCCAGAAGCAATAGGATTTGTCTCCCATCTCCCTACTTTACTTCTACCCCTGCAACACAACTAGTCTACCCTTGCCCACCTTCCCCCCAGTCAAGGTAAAAAGTCTTTGACGATAAAGATTTTTTTAAAAATCTATTATCAAAATAACATAAAACAGCTGTAGCATAGGGTAGGCTCAATATTAGCAAGAGAAAGATGTGTTTGTTTGATAGGTGTGTTTTCTTTTCAAAACCAAACCCGTTGCCACTGAGTCGATTCCAACAGAGTAGAACTGCTCCATAGGGTTTTTCCAAGGAGCGCCTGGTGGATTCGAACTGCAGCTCTTAACCACTACATCACCAGGGTTTCTGTGTTTGCTAAAAAGGTGTGTTAATCCTCCTTTCTAGCTCCACTGAGAGGCAACTAACTGAACTCGACTAGCTATGAGCTGGGGTCAACAGAGGAGTAAAAAAAGATTTGAGGGGACGGTAAAGTCTGTGTATGGTAAGGGGCTAGGGCAGAGGGGGGAATGTTTGTTAGGGAAGGAAACCAACAAGAGAAGGGTCTCCTGGCTACTGAGTGAAGGTTAGACTCTAGGTGACTGAATGGAAAAATAAGAAAAAGTTTTCCATTATCTAGCACTTCTCTATTTAATATGGTAGCCTCTAACCGCACGTGGCTACTGTGCACTCAAAATGTGGCTTGTCCAAGATATGCTATAAATACAAATACACACCAGATTTTGAAGGCTTAGTCCAAAAATAATGTAAAATAGTTCATCAATTTTTTTTTATATTGAAATGATAATATTTTGGATATATTGGACTAAATAGATTATATTATTAAAATTTATTTCATATATTTCCTTTTTTTAATATGGCTACTAGAAAGATTTTAAATTATGCACGTGGCTTGCATTCTCTTTCTATCAGACAGCACTGGTCTAGACTTTGTGTGTGTGAGTGATCAATTAATACCAAGTTGTCCTATCCTTAGAGACGTGACAAGAGTAAGTCAGGGGTCACATCAACTTAGAATATTACTTATTTGAAAGGTAAATAGATTTTATTTCTTACATTTATAAATCCAGTATCTTTTAAGAAGACGAATTTTATATTAAATCCTATCTCCAGGAATAAACTTCTTACAGATTGAGATTAAAATATTGTAAGGATTTATTGTGTCTACAGTATTCCAAGAATATGTAGGCATTTTCAGTTTCATTCTCAAAGAAAGGGTTATAATATGAATTTTGTCATATTGGCTTTTTTTTTTTTTAAGGCAGGGTTCAAATTTTATAGACTTTATAGAAAAATATATTCATGAGACATCAAAAGCACCAAGAAGCAAACAGGTTTTTTTTGAGGAATAGAAGATTTTTTGTTGTTCAGGTCTTTCAAATATTTTTCTACCTTTGTTTTTTAATTTGTATTCGCATGTGGGACTTGGAAAACAGGAAAGAGGCAAAAAGGTATTTCTAGCAACACCAAGGAGGTTCTTTTAAGAGTTTCTCTGTATAGACATATGGTTCTCAGGCTGGGATAACAGAAAGGGCCCTTCATGCTCAATTCACTGTAAAATCAACAAACTGTTTCCTTCCTATTGTGCCCTGTAGAGCTGTTTTGGGTTGCGCTCTGCATTTTGCTGTAGTTGAAAAGCCATTTCCCTAAGAAACCCCCATCGGTTACTCCATCGTGTTAACTGACTCCAGGAGCTAAGAAGGCGGCTTGGGAGATGGGGTAATCAAGGCAGAAAAAACCTAGCAGAATAGCTCACCTTGTGCTCAGCAGGTGTACCATGGACATAGTGCTGAGCTCCTAGGTCTTGCAAGGTGCCCAAGCCTCCTTTTGCGGTATTAACCCAGGAAGGGTCTTCCATGGTGGCAACCAAGTTCCCTGAAATCGAGGTAAGACCTGAAGTGTTGATCGTCAGGGTTCGCTCAACAGATCTGAAATAGTTCAGAATTCCTAAGCAGGTGCGCTGAAACAAAAAAAGAACAGAATCAGGACCCTGTTCTTTGCCTAGCCCCACCCCATGGAGTAGAACTTGTTTGGAAGAGCAAGGGTGGTATGCCAGCTCTACCACCGAGAAAGGAACACATCACCCCAGGCAGGTGCTGATTGCATGTAAAAATGAGAACACATAAAAAAAGCATAAAAATGTGTTGCTACTGGAGTGGTAGGAAAGCCCCCTTCCTAGACCGGAACAGACGGTTGAAACCAACAAGTGGGGCCACACACATACCTGCAGCTCCCTGATTCGCAGGTGGCGCAGATACAGAAAAGACAGGTAGGCTCCTTTCATCAAGACAGGATTCCCATCACTGGGCTCAGTCCCGTCATCTAAGCCCAGCAGTTGCAGGGTTGTAACATAGCTGTACCTTTAGCAGGCAGGAGAGATACAATAAACGCTTTTCATCGCAAAGTAGTTTGGAAAATTTACGTACATCAAATTAAAAAGTCATTTTATTTAATGTAGGGAGTTTCACAATGGCTATGCTTTAAAAATGCACTAGAGGAAAAATAATTACTGTATATACATAAATATAAAAAGAAAAAACCCAAAATTTCTCTTACCAATCACTCTGATTAAAAACCCAACCCTCTCAGGGCACGTCTATGTCAATTGGCACAACATAGTACATAAAGACAAAGTTCTGCATCCTACTTAGGTGAGTAGCGTCTGGGGCCATCTAAGATACAACTATCTGTCTCTTGCCATCTGGAGCAAAGGAGAGTGAAGAAACCCAAAGACCCAAATAAGCATTTAGTCCAAAGCACTATTGAACCACATGAAGCACAGCCTACACGACCCCAAGACCACAAGAACTAGATGGTGCCTGGCTACCACTACCAACTGCTCTAACTGGGATCACAACAGAAGGTCCCGGAAAAACCAGGAGAAAAACTGCAGAACAAAATACAAAATTCACAAAAAAGACCAGACTTACTGGTCTGATAGAAACTGGAGGAACCCCCAAGTCTGATCCTGAACTGGAACTGAAGCCATCACTGGAGACCACCTTTCAGCCAAACCACAGACAGGCCCATAAAATGAACAATACCTGAGAGAAATGCGTTCCTTAGAACAATCTATTATACAAGATAAAAAGGGCAATATTTGCCCCAAAGAAAAGACGAAAAGGCAGGACAGGGTAGCAACTCAGGACGAAAGGAAACGGAGAACCTAGGACATAAATGGGGACAAGTGGCAGGTCCTTTGTGGGGAATGGAAGCAATATCATGGAACACTGTATGAATTATTGAGTAGGAAACTAATTTGCTCTGTAAACTTTCTCCTAATGCACAATAAAAACAACAATAACCAATCCTAGGATGCAACATTAATTTAGTTGTCTGACTTGGCTTTAACAGTTTTGCTTTCATTTTACCTTCAAATGTTTTTGAGTTAACATGTAGGCAATATATTAATCAGCTACTCAGTTTCCCCCACAATGTTTCAACCCATTTGCTTGAGTCACCAATAAAATGATTTGATCTTACCCTGTCTCTTTTTTCTGCTTGAAAGGCCCACCAGCATGTTGGCTGAGACTTATTTGTACTGGGTCATTCTCATTTTGTTCCACTGAAAGGTCATCTTCCTTCATATTTTCACTCTATCAAAAAAGGAGCATTAATAGGATTAAATAAACATTTGCAATATTATTAATAAAATCATAGCTGAGTCATCACAAAATTCAACCTCATGATCTAAAGTGTATTTAGATGAACTAGTAGAAGGGCATCTTGATCCATTTAAACCTGACATATGAAAATTTGAACTTCTAAATTGAATTAGGAGGCATTGTTTGACAAAAGTATTCACAGAATAGCAGCCACCCATTTTCCTGCCTTTTATGTGATTCACTTTACAAAAAGTAGATTATACATGTTTTTCAAGAACCTGTATGTTGGAACCTTGAATCTCTATTCTTGTCTTGTTCCACACTGAGCAAAATCAGTGGATTAAAATCTTCTTTCTATTAACTATATGACTTAGACATTAAAAGTCTCAAACGAGTCCTAGTAGTGTAACAGTTAAGAGCTTGGCTGCTAACTGAAAGGTTGACGGTTTGAACCTACCCAGCCATTCTGTGGAAGAATAATCTGGTGATCTGCTGCCATAAAGATTTTCATTGTTGCTAAGTGCTGTCCAGTCAGTTACTTCTCGTAGTGACCCTATACACAACAGAATGAAACACTGCCTGGTCCTGCACCATCCTCACAATCTTTGCTATGCTTGAGCCCAGTTGCAGCCAGTGTGTCAATACATCTTGTTGAAGGTCTTCCTCTTTTTCACTGACCCTCTGCTTTACCAAGCATGAAGTCCTTCTCCAGGGACTGGTCCTTCTTGATAGTGTGTCCAAAGTACGTAAGACGAAATCTTGCCATCCTCACTTCTGAGGAGCATTCTGGCTGTGCTTCTTCCAAGACAGATTTGTTTGTTCTTCAGGAGGTCCATGGTGTATTCGATATTCTTCACCCATATGATAATCCAAAGGAATCAACTCTTCTCTCTTCTTCCTTATTCATTGCCCAGTTTTCGCATACTTCAGAGGTGATTGAAAATACCACAGCTTGGGTCAGGCATACCTTAGCCCTCAAAGTGACACCTTTGCTTTTCAACACTTTAAAGAGGTCTTTTGCAGCAGTTTTGCCCAATGCAACACGTCTTTTGATTTCTTGATTGCTGCTTCCATGGACGTTGATGGTGGATCCAAGTAAAACGAAATCCGTGACAACTTCAATCTTTTCTCCACTTACCATGATGTGGCTTATTGGTCCACTTGTGAGGATTTTTGTTTTCTTTATGTTAAAGCGTAATCCATATTGAAGGCTGTCGTCTTTGATTTTCATCAGTAAGTGCTTCAAGTCCTCTTTACTTTCAGAAAGCAAGGTTGTGTCATCTGCATATAGTAGGTTGTTAAAGAGTCTTCCTCTAATCCTGACGCCACGTTCTTCTTCATACAGTTCAGCTTCTCAGATTATTTGTTCAGCATAGATTGAATAAGTATGGTAAAAGGATGCAAGCCAGATACACACCTGTCCTGATTTTGAACCATGCAGTATCCCCTTGTTCTGTTAGAACAACTGCCTCTTGGTCTATGTATAGGTTCCACATAAGCATAATTAAGTGTTCTGGAATTCCCATTCTTTAGAATATTGTCCATAACTTCTTACAATCCACACAGTCAAATGCTTTTTTAGTCAATAAAACACAGGTAAACATCTTTCTGGTATTCTCTGCTTTCAGCCAAGATCCGTCTGACATCAGCAATCATATCCCTCGTTCCATACCCTCTTCTGAAGCCAGCTTGAATTTCTGGCAATACCCTGTTGATGTACTGTTGCAACTGTTTTTGAATTATCTTCGATAAAATTTTGCTTGTGTGTGATATTAATAGGAGCTTTGGTGGCCCAGTGGTTAAGTGCTCAGCTGCTAACCGAAAGGTCGGCGGTTTGAACCCACCAGTCGCTCTGAGGGAGAAAGATGAGGCAGGCTGCTTCCATAAAGATTTACAGCCTTGGAAACCTTATGGAGCAGTTCTACTCTGTCCTCCAGGGTCGATATGAGTTGCAATTGACTGGACCGCAGTGAGTTGATTTGATGATATTAATGATATTGTTTGATAATTTCCACATTCTGTTTGATCACCTTTCTTTGGAATGGGCACAAATACGGATCTCTTCCAGTCAGTTGGCCAGGTAGCTGTCTTTCAAATTTCTTGGCATAGACAAGTAAGCACTTCAGCATTGCATCCATTAGTTGATGCATCTCAGTGGGTGGTCCATCAATTCCTGTAGCCTTGTTTTTTGCCAATGCCTTTAGTGCAGCTTGAACTTCTTCCTCCAGAGCCAAGGTTCTTTTGATCATATACTACCTCCTGAAATCTTTGAACGTAGACCAGTTCTTTATTGGTGCAGTGATTCTGTGTATTCCTTCCATTTTCTTTGATGCTTCCTGTGTCATTCAATACTTTGCCCATAGAATCCTTCAATATTGCAACTAAAGTCTTGAAATTTTTCTTCAGTTTCTTTCACCTTGAGAAATATTGAGCATGTTCTTCCCTTTTGGTTTTCTAACTCCAGTCTTTATGTATTTTATTTATTTATTTAGGTATGAAAGAGCATTTATTTACAATAAGAATCACAACGTAATACGTATTTAAAGAATCTGACAAGTACCACAAACATCAAAAATACATTCTTTGGCTGTGTAATTTTTTTATATATAATTTTTATTGTGCTTTAAGTGAAAGTTTACAAATCAAGTCAGTCTCTCACACAAAAACCCATATATACCTTGCTATGCACTCCCAATTACTCTCCCCCTAATGAGACAGCCCGCTTTCCCCCTCCACTCTCTCTTTTCGTGTCCATTTCGCCAGCTTCTAACCCACTCCACCCTCTTATCTCCCCTCCAGGCAGGAGATGCCAACATAGTCTCAAGTGTCCACCTGATCCAAAAAGCTCACTCCTCACCAGCATCCCTCTCCAACCCATTGTCCACTCTAATCCATGTCTGAAGAGTTGGCTTCAGGAATGGTTCCTGTCCTGGGGCAACAGAAAGTCTGGGGGCCATGACCACTGGGGTCCTTCTAGTCTCAGTCAGACCATTAAGTCTGGTCTTATGAGAATTTGGGGTCTGCATCCCACTGCTCTCCTGTTCCCTCAGGGGTTCTCTGTTGTGTTCCCTGTCAGAGCAGTCATCGGTTGTACCCGGTACCATCTAGTTCTTCTGGTCTCAGGATGATGTAGTCTCTGGTTCATGTGGCCCTTTCTGTCTCTTGGGCTCGTAATCGCCTTGTGTCCTTGGTGTTCTTCATTCTCCTTTGATCCAGGTGGGTTGAGACCAATTGATGCATCTTAAATGGCCGCCTGTCAGCGTTTAAGACCCCAGATGCTACTCTTCAAAGTGGGATGCAGAATGTATTCTTAATAGATTTTATTATGCCAATTGACTTAGATGTCCCCTGAAACCATGGTCCCCAGACCCCTGCCCCTGCTACACTGGCCTTATATAAAAAAAAAAATTTATAAGCATTCAGTTTATTCAGGAAACTTCTTTGCTTTTGGTTTAGTCCAATTATGCTGACCTCGCCTGTATTGTGTGGTGTCTTTCCTTCACCTAAAGTAGTTCTTATCTACTATCTAATTAGTGAATGCCCCTCTCACACCCTCCCTCCCTCCCCCCTCTCGTAACCACAAAAGAATGTTTTCTTCTCAGTTTAAACTATTTCTCAAGTTCTTATAATAGTGGTCTTATACAATATTTGTCCTTTTGCAACTGACTAATTTCACTCAGCATAATGCCTTCCAGGTTCCTCCATGTTATGAAATGTTTCACAGATTGCTCACTGTTCTTTATCGATGTGTAGTATTCCATTGTGTGAATATACCATAATTTATTTATCCATTCATCCACTGATGGGCAGCTTGGTTGCTTCCATCTTTTTGCTATTGTAAACAGTGCTGCAATAAATATGGGTGTGCATATATCTGTTCGTGTAAAGGCTCTTATTTCTCTAGGATATATTCCAAGGAGTGGGATTGCTGGATCATATGGTAGTTCTATTTCTAGCTTTTTAAGGAAGCACCAAATTGATTTCCAAAGTGGTTGTACCATTTGACATTCCCACCAGCAGTGTAGAAGTGTTCCAATCTCTCCACAGCCTCTCCAACACTTATTCTTTTGTGTTTTTTGAATTAATTCGTGTCTTGTTGGAGTGAGATGAAATCTCATTGTAGTTTTGATCTGCATTTCTGTAATGGCTAATGATCGTGAACATTTCCTCATATATCTGTTAGCCACCTGAATGTCTTCTTTAGTGAAGTGTCTTTTCATATCTTTTGCCCATTTTTTAATTGGGTTATTTGTCTTTTTCCAGTTGAGTTTTTGCAGTATCATGTAGATTTTAGGGATCAGAGGCTGATCGGAAATGTCATAGCTAAAAGCTTTTTCCCAGTCTGTAGGTACTCTTTTTACTCTTTTGGTGAAGTCTTTAGATGAGCATAGGTGTTTGATTTTTAGGAGCTCCCAGTTATCTAGTTTTTCTTCTCCGTTCTTTATAATGTTTTGTATACCGTTTATGCCATGTATTAGGGCTCCTAACATTGTCCCTACTTTTTCTTCCGTGATCTTTATCATTTTAGATTTTATTTTAGGTCTTTGATTCATTTTGAGTTAGTTTTTGTGCATGGAGTGAGGTATGGGTCTCTTTTCATTTTTTTGCAGATGGATATCCAGTTATGCCAGCACCATTTGTTAAAAAGACTGTCTTTTCCCCATTTAACTGTTTTGGGGCCTTTGTCAAATATCAGCTGCTCATATGTGGATGGATTTATGTCTGGATTCTCAATTCTGTTCCACAGGTCCATGTATCTGTTGTTGTACCAGTAACAGGCTGTTTTGACTACTGTGGTGGTATAATGGGTTCTAAAATCAGGTAAAGTAAGGGCTCCCACTTTGTTCTTCTTTTTTCAGTAATGCCTTATTTATCCGGGGTCTCTTTCCCTTCTATAAGAAGTTGGCGATTTGTTTCTCCATCTCATTAAAGAATGTCGTTGGGATTTGGATCTGAATTGCATTAAATGTATAGATCGCTTTTGGTAGAACAGACATTTTTATAATGTTAAGTCTTCCTATCCATGAGCAAGGTATGTTCTTCCACTTATGTAAGTCTCTTTTGGTTTTCTTGCAGAAGTGTACTGTAGTTTTCTTTGTATAAGTCTTTTACTTCTCTGGTAAGATTTATTCCTAAGTATTTTATCTTCCTGGGGGCTGCTGTAAATGGGATTTATTTGGTGATTTTCTCTTCAATGTTCTTTTTGTTGGTGTAGAGGAATCCAACTGATTTTTGTATGTTTATCTTGTATCCCAGTACTCTGCTGAACTCTTCTACTAGTTTCAGTAGTTTTCTTGAGGATTCCTTAGGGTTTTCTGATCATGTCATCTGCAAATAGAGATACTTTTACTTCTTCCTTGCCAATCTGGATGCCCTTTAATTCTTTATCTAGCCTAATTGCTCTGGCTAGGACATCCAGCACAATGTTAATAAGAGTGGTGATAAAGGGCATCCTTGTCTGGTTCCCGATCTCAATGGGAATGTTTTCAGGCTCTCTCCATTTAGGGTGATGTTGGCTGTTGGCTTTGTATAAATGCCCTTTATTATGTTGAAGAATTTTCCTTCTATTCCTATTTTGCTGAGAGTTTTTATCATGAATGAGTGTTGAACTTTGTCAAATGCCTTTTCTGCATCAATTGATAAAATCATGTGATTCTTGTCTTTTGTTTTTATTTATGTGGTGGATTATATTAATTGTTTTTCTAATGTTGAAACATCCCTGCATATCTGGTATGAATCCTACTTGGTCATGGTGAATTTTTTTTTTTGATATGTTGTTGAATTCTATTGGCTAGAATTTTGTTGAGCATTTTTGCATCTACATTCATGAGGGATATAGGTCTATAATTTTCTTGTGGTGTCTTTACCTGGTTTTGGTATCAGGGATATGGCGGCTTCATAGAATGAGTTTGGTAGTATTCTGTCCTTTTCTATGCTCTGAAATACCTTTAGTAGTGGTGGTGTTAACTCTTCTCTGAAAGTTTGGTAGAACTATGCAGTGAAGCCATCCTGACCAAGGCTTTTTTTTTTTTCCTGGGAGTTTTTTGATTACCTTTTCAATCTCTTCTTTTGTTATGGATCTATTTAGTTGTTCTACCTCTGTTTGTGTTAGTTTAGGTAGGTAGTGTGTTTCAAGGAATTCATCCATTTCTTCTAGGTTTTCAAATTCGTTTGAGTATACTTTTTCATAGTAATCTGATATGATTCTTTTAATTTCAGTTGGGTCTGTTGTAATATCACCCATCTCATTTCTTATTTGGGTTATTTGCTTCCTCTCCTGTTTCTCTTTTGTCACTTTGACCAGTGGTTTATCAATTTTGTTGATTTTTTCCCAAAAACCAGCTTTTGGTCTTGTTAATTCTTTCAATTGTTTTTCTGTTTTCTATTTCATTTAGTTAAGCTCTAATTTTTATTGTTTGTTTTCTTCTGGTGCCTGTGGGATTCTTTTGTTGCTCTCTTTCTATTTGTTCAAGTTGTAGGGATAATTCTTTGATTTTGGCACTTTCTTCTCTTTGGATGTATGCATTTATTGATATAAATTGGCCTCTGAGCACCGCTTTTGCTGTGTCCCAAAGGTTCTGATAGGAAGTGTTTTCATTCTCATCAGATTCTCTGAATTTCTTTATTCCATCCTTAATGTCTTCTATAATCCAGTCTTTTTTGAGCAGGGTATTGTTCAGTCTCCAAGTGTTTGATTTCTTTTCCCTGCTTTTCCTGTTGTTGATTTCCACTTTTATGGCCTTATGGTCAGAGAAGATGCTTTGTAATATTTCAATGTTTTGGATTCTGCTAAGGCTCGCTTTATGACCTAATATGTGGTCTATTCTAGAGAATGTTCCATGTGTACTAGAAAAGAAAGTATACTTGGTTGCTGTTGGATAGAGTGTTCTGTATACATCTACGAGGTCAAGTTGGTTGATTGTGGCATTTAGATCTTCCGTGTCTTTATTGAGTTTCTTTCTGGATGTCCTGTCCTTCACTGAAAGTAGTGTGTTGAAGTCTCCTACTATTATTGTGGAGCTGTCTGTCTCACTTTTCAATGCTGATAGAGTTTGTTTTATGTATCTCGCAGCCCTGTCATTGGGTGCATAAATATTTAATATGGTTATATCTTCTTGGTGTATTGTTACTTTAATCATTATATAGTGTCCTTCCTTTTCCTTTCTGATGGATTTAACTTTAAAGTCTATTTTGTCAGAAATTAATATTGCCACTCCTGCTCTTTTTGATTGTTGTTTGCTTGATATATTTTTTTCTGTCCTTTGACTTTTAGTGTGTTTGTGTTTCTAAGTCTAAGGTGTGTCTCTTGTAGGCAGCATATAGACTGATCTTGTTTTTTAATCCATTCTGCCTCTCTCTGTCTCTTCATTGGTGCATTTAGTCCATTTACATTCAGCGTTATTATGGACAGGTATGAATTTAGTGCTATCGTTTTGATGTCTTTTTTTGTGTGTTGACAGCTTCTTTTTCCCACTTGATTTTACGTGCTAAGTAGATTTTCTTTATATATTGTCCTTTCCTCATATTTGTTGTTGTTGATTTTTGTTTCTGCTGAGTCTCTATTTTTCCTTTGTATTTTATCTTGATGAGTAGGATAGTTTGTCTCCTTTGTGGTTACCTTATTATTTACCCCTTTATTTCTAAATGTATAACTAACTTTTATTTCTTTGTATCGCCGTATCTTCCTCTCCATATGGAAGGTGTATTATTACATTTCTTAGTCCCTCTTTATTATTTTAATGTTGTCTTCTTTTATATAATAACATCGCTGTTACCCTGTTTTGGGCTTTTTTTTTTTTTTTTTAATAATCTTGCTTTGTTTTTTTCGATTTCCCCGTCTGGGTTGACTTCTGGTTACTCTGCCCAGTGTTCTAGTCTTGGGTTCATACCTGATATTATTGATTTTCTAACCAAAGAACTGCCTTTAGTATTGCTTGTAGTTTTGGTTTGGTTTTTACGAATTCCCTCAACTTGTGTTTATCTGGAAATGTCTTAATTTCACTTTCATCTTTAAGAGAGTTTTGATGGATATATGATTCTTGGTAGGCAATTTTTTTCCTCCAATTTTTTAAATATGTCATCCCATTGCCTTCTTGCCTGCATGGTTTCTGCCAAGTAGTCCGAGCTTATTCTTATTGGCTCACCTTTGTAGGTGACTTTTCGTTTTTCCCTCGCTGATCTTATAATTTTCTTTTTATCTTTGGTTTTGGCAAGCTTGATTATAATATGTCTTGGTGACTTTCTTTTAAGATCTACCTTATGTGGAGTTCAATGAGCATTTGGATAGATATCTTCTCATCTTTCTCAGTATCAGGGAAGTTTTCTGCCAACAAATCTTCAGCAATTTTCTCTGTATTCTCTGTTATCCCTCCCTGTTCTGGTACTCCAATCACTCATAGGTTATTTCTCTTGATAGAGTCCCACATGATTCTTAAGGTTTCTTCATTTTTTTTAATTCTTTTATCTGATTTTTCTCCAAATATATTAGCGCCAAGTGATTTATCTCCAAGTTCAGAAATTCTAGCTTTTACTTGCTCAATTCTGCTCCTCTGACTTTCTATTGAGTTATCTAATTCTGTAATTTTATTGTTAATCTTCTGAATTTCTGATTGCTGTCTGTCTATGGACTTTTCCAGCTTATTAAACTTTTCATTATGTTCCTGAATAATCTTTCTAATTTCTTCAGTTGCTTTATCTGTGTGTTCCTTGGCTTGTTCTGCATATTGCCTCATTTCCTTCCTGATGTCTTGAAGGGTTCTGTATATTAAACTTTTGTATCCTGCATCTGGTAATTCCAGGAATGCACTTTCATCTAGAACATCCCTGAATTCTTTATTTTGAGAGCCTGTTGAGGTGATCATGGTCTGTTTCTTTATGTGACTTGATACTGACTGTTGTCTCTGAGCCATCTAGAAGTTATTGCTTACTGTGTCTTAGCTGCTTGCTTTGTTTTGTTTTGGTATGCTCCTATGGGTTGCTTGAGTGAACTAGCTTGATTATTTTCACCTTTGGAGCTCTGGTGTCCTATCCCCAGCTGGCTAGAGCTGTTATCAGGTATATCAGTCTAGGAGTCCATTCAGTTTTCTTGTATGAATTCAGCTCAGGTTTCCAGATAGCTGATCATCAAGTGTGTGGTACAGGCTCTGTCCTGCAGTCTTAGAGGGGTAGGGGTGACTGGCGAATATACTGGTATCTGATGGCAGCAGGGCGTCATGCTCTGAACAAGGTAGGGGGCTGGTAACTTACCCGCAATTTTCTGTGAGGAAAACGTGTCTCTGTTCCCTAGAGTGTGCTGGTGGGTGGGTTCTGCAGAGGGACCACAGGCCCCCAAAGTTTTTGGTTGTAAGGACTGGGAGGTATCAGTTATCTCTGGGCCCCTGTCATGGGTGGCTGGGTGATCTGAGTGGAGCTACCAGTCCTTAGGTCACTGATGTGGGTAGGTGAGGACCTTGTTTAATAGGCAAAGCAATGTCAAACACCTGCCTCTGCACTGCACAGCTGAAATGGTTAGAGCTTGCCAACAAGGGCTTATTCTCCCCATAGCCCACACAGGTCCATGCAGAAGGGAAAGGTGCTCAAGGTCCACGGACAGTTTATGCCTGGACAGGAGCCGCTTCTGTCCTGAGCTCCCACAGTTAATGGAGCTAGCAAATTATCTTTTCCCCCCAGTTGCAAGTTTTTTCCTTCCCCAAGGCTGGGAGGATGGCTCTAGGTGCTCACCAGGGTCTATCTCAGGCCCAGGGATTCAGCTGCTGAAGCTGGCTTGGGGGTAGGGGAGGCGCAATAAAATATACGCAAGTACTTAGCTTTTGCCAGGATCGCTGTTCTCCTCAGGTTCCGGAGGTGTGAGCAGGCTGTGTGGCTGGCTGCTTCTCCCTGAGGAAACTGCGGCCGAATGCTAATACCAGTCCGCTGCAGCCGCCACTCTGGGAATGGTGCCTGAGGGCTCCCCGCAATTCAGATCCAGTAACTCTTCTCTACTTCTGAACAGCCTCTTCCTCCCCCTGCCCCTCGGTTCATTGTCTAAGCTTGCCTTTGATGCTCAGGGCTCCCAGCTTTTCACAAATATACTCATTTCGCTTGTTTTTTTGGGTCTTTGACGTAAAGAGGGCTTGACAGAAGCGTCTGTCTATTCTGCCATCTTGGCTCTGCCTCCTTTACACATTTATTTCAATACTTTACTTTTGTCTTCTCCAGCTGACCTTTAAAGTCTTCTATTAGCTCATTTACTTCATTATTTCCTCCATTTGATTTAGCTACTCTACATTTAAGAGCAAGTTTCAGAGTCTCTTCTGACATCCTATCTTGGTCATCTAGTATTGCTATAACACAAATACCACAGGTGGATGGCTCTAATGAAGAGAAATTTATTCTCTCACAGTATAGTAGGTTACAAGTCCAAATTCAGGGTGTCAGCTCCAGGGGACAGCTTTCTGTCTCTGTCAGCTCTGGAGGAAGGTCCTTGTCATCAGTCTCCCCTTGGTCTGGGAGCATGTCAGTGCAGGAACCTCAGGTCCAAAGAATGCACTTTGCTTTCAGCACTGCTTCTTGGTTGTATAAAGTCCCCCGTCCCTCTGCTCACTTGTCTCTTTTATATCTCAAAAGAGATTGGCTTAAGACACTAATCTTGTAGACCTCATCAATAATCTAACTTATTACTTCATAGTGATAGGATTTACAACATATAGGGAAATCACGTGTCTGTCAGTTTGTCATACTGTGGGGGCTCGTGTGTTGCTGTGATGCTGGAAGCTATGCCACCAGTTGTCAGATACCAGCAGGGTCACCCATGGAGGACAGGTTTCAGCTGAGCTTCCAGACTAAGACAGACTAGGAAGAAGGACCCGGCAGTCTACTTCTGAAAAGCATTAGCCAGTGAAAACCTTATGAATAGCAGCAGAGTATTGTCTGATATAGTGCTGGAAGATGAGCCCCCCAGGTTGGAAGGCACTCAAAAGATGACTGGGAAAGAGCTGCCTCCTCAAAGTAGAGTCGACCTTAATGACGTGGATGGAATAACGCTTTTGGGACCTTCATTTGCTGATGTGGCGACTCAAAATGAGAAGAAACAGCTGCAAACATCCATCAATAATCAGAACCTGGAATGTATGAAGTATGAATGTAGGAAAATTGGAAATTGTCAAAAATGAAATGGAACGCATAAACATCAATATCCTAGGCATTAGTGAGCTGAAATGGACTGGTACTGGCCATTTTGAATTGGAGAATCATATAGTCTACTATGCTGGGAATGACAACTTGAAGAGGAACAGTGTTGCATTCTTCGTCAAAAAGAACGTTTCAAGATCTATCCTGAAGTACAACGCTGTCAGTGATAGGATAATATCCATATGCCTACAAGGAAGAACAGTTAATACAACTATTATTCAAATTTATGCACCAACCACTAGGGCCAAAGATGAAGAAATAGAAGATTTTTATCAGCTGCTGCAGTCTGAAATTGATCGAACATGCAATCAAGATGCATTGATAATTACTGGCGATTGGCAGGCGAAAGCTGGAAACAAAGAAGAAGGATCAGTAGTTGGAAAATACGGCCTTGGTGATAGAAACAATGCTGGAGACTGAATGATAGAATTGTGCAAGACCAATGACTTCTTCATTGCAAATACCTTCTTTCACTAACATAAACGGCAGCTATACACATGGACCTCGCCAGATAGAACACATAAATCAAATCGACTACATCTGTGGAAAGAGACAATGGAAAAGCTCAATATCATCAGTCAGAACAAGGCCAGGGGCTGACTCTGGAACAGACCATCAACTGCTCACATGCAAGTTCAAGATGAAACTGAAGAAAATCAGAGCAAGTCCATGAGAGCCAAAATATGACCTTGAGTATATCCCACCTGAATTTAGAGACCATCTGAAGAATAGATTTGATGCATTGAACACTAGTGATCAAAGACCAGATGAGTTGTGGAATGACATCAAGGACTTCATCCATGAAGAAAGCAAGAGGTCATTGAAAAGACCGGAAAGAAAGGAAAGACGAAGATGGATGTCAGAGGAGACTCTGAAACTTGCTCTCGAAAGTCAAGCAGCTAAAGCAAAAGGAAGAATTCATGAAGTAAAAGAAATGACCAGAAGATTTCAAAGGGCCTCTCGAGAAGACAAAATAAAGTATTATAACGACAGGTGCAAAGAGCTGGAGATGGAAAATCAAAAGGGAAGAACACGCTCAGCGTTTCTCAAGCTGAAAGAACTGAAGAAAACATTCAAGCCTCAAGTTGCAATAGTGAAGGATTCCATGGGGAAAATATTAAATGATGCAGGAAACATCAAAAGAAGATGGAAGGAGTACACAGAGTCATTAGACCAAAAAGAATTAGTCGATATTCAACCATTTCAAAAGGTGGTATCTGATCAGGAACCAACGGTACTGAAGGAAGAAGTCCAAGCTGCTCTGAAGGCATTGGCAAAACACAAGGCTCCAGAATCGATCGAATATCAATTGAGATGTTTCAACAAACAGATGCAGCGCTGGAGGTGCTCACTCATCTATGCCAAGAAATATGGAAGACAGCTTCCTGGCCAACTGACTGGAAGAGATCCATATTTATGCCTATTGCCAAGATAGGTGATCCAACTAAATGTGGAAATTATAGAACAATATCATTAATATCACGTGCAAGCAAAATTTTGCTGAAAATCATTCAAAAATGGCTGCAGCAGTATATCGACAGGGAACTGCCAGAAATTCAGGCCGGTTTCAGAAGAGGACATGGAATCAGGGATATCACTGCTGATGTCAGATGGATCCTGGCTGAAAGCAGAGAATACCAGAAGGATGTTTACCTGTGTTTTATTGACTATGCAAAGGTATTTGACTGTGTGGATCATAACAAACTATGGATAACACTGTGAAGAATGGGAATTCCAGAACACTTAATTGTGCTCATGAGGAACCTTTACATAGATCAAGAGGCAGTTGTTCAGACAGGACAAGGGGATACTGATTGGTTTAAAGTCAGGAAAGGTGTGCGTCAGGGTTGTATTCTTTCACCATACCTATGTAATCCGTATGCTGAACAAATAATACGAGAAACTGGACTAAATGAAGAAGAACAGGGCATCAGGATTGGAGGAAGACTCATTAACAACCTGCATTATGCAGATGACACAACCTTGCTTGCTGAAAGGGAAGAGGACTTGAAGCACTTACTAATGAAGATCAAAGACCACAGCCTTCAGTATGGATTACACCTCAACATAAAGAAAACAAAAATCCTCACAACTGGACCAATGAGCAACATCATGATAAACGGAGAAAAGATTGAAGTTGTCAAGGATTTCATTTTCCTTGGATCCACAATCAACAGCCATGGAAGCAGCAGTCAAGAAATCAAAAGATGCATTGCATTGGGTAAATCTGCTGCAAAGGACCTCTTCAAAGTGTTGAAGAGCAACGATGTCACCCTGAAGACTAAGGTGTGCCTGACCCAAGCCATGGTATTTTCAATCACATCATATGCATGTGAAAGCTGGACAATGAATAAGGAAGACGAAAGAAGAGTTGATGCCTTTGAATTGTGGTATTGGCGAAATACTGAATACACCACGGACTACCAAAAGAACTAACTAATCTGTCTTCGAAGAAGTGCGGCCACAATGCTCCTTAGAGGCAAGGATGGCGAGACTGCGTCTTAAATACTTTGGACATGTTGTCAGGAGGGATCAGTCCCTGGAGAAGGACATCATGCTTGGCAGAGTACAGGGTCAGTGGAAAAGAGGAAGACCCTCAACGAGGTGGATTGACACAGTGGCTGCAACAATGGGCTCAAGCATAACAATGACTGTAAGGATGGCGCAGGACCAGGCAGTGTTTCGTTCTGTTGTGCATAGGGTTGCTATGAGTCAGAACCGACTCAACAGCACCTAACAACAACAACAGGGAAATCACATCAGATGATAAAATGGTAGACAATCATACAATACTGGTAATCACAACCTACCCAAGTTGACAGATATTTTGGGGGGACACAATTCATTCCATGACACATCCATTTTGTTTTTTTTCTTTCTTTCCTCTCTTTTTATTGACTGTCAAGGATTGAATTATGTCCCCCCAAAAATGCGTGTACCAATTTGGTTCGGCCATGATTCCCAGTATTGTGTGATTGTCCTCCATTTTGTGATTGTAATTTTATATTAAGAGGATTAGAGTGGGATTGTAACACCACCCTTACTCAGGTCACCTTGATCCAATGTAAAGGGAGTTTCCCTGCAGTGTCGCCTGCACCACCTTTTATTTCTTAAGAGATAAAAAGAGAAGCAAGTAGAGAGTTGGGGACCTCATACCACTAAGAAAGCACTACTGGGAGCAGAGCATGTCCTTTGGACCTGGGGTCCCTGCAGCTGAGAGGGACCTTGACCAGGGGAAGGTTGAGGACAAAGACCTTCCTCCAGAGCCAACACAGAGAGAAAGCCTTTCCCTGGACCCAGTGCCCTGAATTTGGACTTTTAGCCTACTTTACTGTGAGGAAATACATTTCTCTTTGTTAAAGCCATCCACATGTGGTATTTCTGTTATGGCAGCACTGGATAACTAAGACAATGGCCTTTTGCTGTCTTCATGTATAATGTCCTCATGTCATCCCACAACTCGTCTGGTCTCCAGTCATTATTGGTCAATGTGTCAAATCTATTCTTGAGATGGTCTCTATATTCAGGTGGGGTATGTTCTGCTTTATGCAGATGACACAACCTTGCTTGCTGAAAGTGAAGAGGACTTGAAGCACTTACAGATGAAGATCAAAGACCACAGCCTTCAGTATAGATTTCACCTCAACATAAAGAAAACAAAAATCCTCACAACTGGACCAATAGGCCACATTCATGATAAATGGAGAAAGGATTGAAGTTGTCAAGGATTTCATTTTACTTGGCTCCACCATCAACACCCATGGAAGCAGCAGTCAAGAAATCAAAAGATGCATTGCACTGGGCAAATCTGCTGTAAAAGACCTCTTTAAAGTGTTGAAAAGCAAAGATGCTACCTTGAAGACTAGGGTGTGCCTAATCCAAGCCATGGTGTTTTCAATCGCCTCCTATGCATGTGAAAGCTGGACAATGAATAAATAAGACTGAAGAATTGACACCTTTGAATTGTGGTGTTAGAGAAGAATATTGAATATACCATGGGACATCATGCTTGGTAAAGTACAGGGTCAGTGAAAAAGAGGAAGGCTCCTGTCTTAGTCATCTAGTGCTGCTATAACAGAAATACCACAAGTGGATGGCTTTAACAAAGAGAAGTTTATCCTCTCACAGTTCAGTAGGCTAGAATTCAGGGCGCCTGCTCGAGGGGAAGGCTTTCTTTCTCTGTCGGCTCTGGAGGAAGGTCCTTGACATCAGTCATCCCTTGGTCTGAGAGCATCTCAGCACAGGAACCTCAGATCCAAAGGATGCACTTTGCTCCTGGCACTGGTTTCTTGGTGGTATGAGGTCCCCATGTCTCTCTGCTCACTTCTCTCTTTTATATCTCAAAAAAGATTGGCTTAAGATACTACCTAATCTTGTAGATCTCATTAATATAACTGCCACTAATGTGTGAATCTATCTCATTACATCATAGTGATAGGATTTACAACATACACGGAAATCACATCAGAAGACAAAATGGTAGACAGTCATACAATACTGGGAATCATGACCTAGCCAAGTTAACAGATATTTTTGGGGGACACAATTCAATCCATGACAACCCCCAATGAGACGGATTGACACAGTGGCTGCAACAAGTGGCTTAAGCATAACAACAATTGTAGGATGGCGCAGGTCAGGGCGGTGTTTTCTGTTGTACATAGGGTTGCTATGAGTCAGAACCGACTCAATGGCACCTAACAACAACAACGTACTCAAGGTTGTACTTTGGTTCTCATGGATTTGTTTTAATTTTCTTCAGCGTCAACTTGAACTTGCATATGAGCAATTGATGGTCTGTTCCACAGTCAGCCCCTAACCTTGCTCTGTCTGACAATATTGAGCTTCTCTATCATTTATTTCCACAGATGTAGTCGATTTGATTCGATTCCTGTGTATTCCATCTGGTAAGGTCCATGCATATAGTTGCCATTTGTGTTCTAAAAAAAAGGTATTTGCAATGAAGAAGTTGTTGGTCTTGCAAAATTCTACCATTGGATCTCTGGCATTTTTTCTATTACCAAGTCCATATTTTCAAATTACCGATCCTTTTTTGTTTCCGATTTTCACAGTCCAATTACCAGTAATTATCAATGTATCCTGGTAGCATGTTCGATCAATTTCAGACTGCAGAAGCTGATAAAAACCTTCAATTTCTTCATCTTTGGCCTTAGTGGTTGGTGTGTAAATTTGAATAATAGTCGTATTAACTCATCTTCCTTGTAGGCATATGGATATTATCCTATCACTGAGAGCATTGCACTTCAGGATAGATCTTGAAATGTTCTTTTGGAATGATGAATCTGACGCCATTCCTCTTCAATTTGTCATTCCCAGCATAGTAAACCATATGATTGTCTGATTCAAAATGGCCAATACCAGTCCATTTCACCTCACTAATGCCTAGGATATAGATCTTTATGCACTCCATTTTCACTTTTGACGACTTCGTACATTCCACATTCCTATTATTAATGGATGTTTGCAGTGTTTCTTCTCATTTAGAGTCACGCCACATCAGCAAATGAAGGTCTCGAAAGCTTGACTCCACCCACATCATTAAGGTTGACTCTACTTTGAGGAGGCAGCTCTTCCTCAGTTGTGTTTTGAGTGGCTTCCAACCTTGTCTTCTGGCACTATATCAGACAATGTTTCACTGCTATTCATAAGATTTTCAGTGGTCAATTTTTTTAGAAGTAGATTGCCAGGTCCTTCTTCCTAGTCTGTCTTAGTCTGGAAGCTCCACTGAAACCTGTTCACCATGGGTGACCCTGCTGGTACATGAAATACAGGTGGAATAGTTTCCAGCATCACAGCAACACGCAAACCACTATAGTACAACAAACTAAAGACGAGGGTAATCTCCGTAAAGATCACAGCCTAGGAAACCCTGTGGGGGTGTTATACTCTGTCACATGGATTTACTATGAGTCAAAAATCGACTCCACGGCAACCAACAACACAACAGGCTGTTTTCACATTTTTTAAATGTAATGATAATGAAAAATGATAATTAGTTGCTGTGATAATTAAATGATTGAATGTATATAAAGCCTCTAGCGTAGTGCCTGGAACTTAACAGGTGCTTGGTCGATGCTAGTATCTGCATCAGGAACTGCTGTAGTCAGTCAGCTCTGCAGGGTCTATCACAGAGTTTTTGTTTCACACTTATTTCCACAGTCTCTTGATGCTGAGAGGGATGCAGCTGTACATCCAGTGAAAACTGTAGATTAGATGATTCTTGTCTATGGTCCTGCCCCTGTCCTTCTGGGAGGCCCTTCTTAGTTGTTCTCTCTGCCTGTACCTATTTCTACACCCCATTTCATAAGGCATGCTCTTCCATAGTAGCTCTAACCCCCACTAAAGCACTGAGTGGCACTGGCTTAGCATGGAACCCTGCCTCTGGCTTAATTATATTCCAATAGTTTTTGAAATTTCAAAAAGTTCTTATAACATGAACTTCTGGTTGTTCCCCAATATCCATTTTTCTCTTTTCTGACAGAAATTGAATTTTTAACTAGGCACATGGCCACCCAGAATAAATATATTTCCCAGCCTCTCCTGCAGCTAGACACAGCCATGTGACTATGCCCTGGCTGATGGAATGCAAGTGAAAGTGTCATGTGGCAGCTTCGGGGAATTTCCCTGAAGAGGCAGCTTCTCCACCTGCTGCCTAGAACACGAACGTGGCAGCTGGAGCTCCATCTCAGACCAGGCATTGATCTCCGGTTTGGAGGCCAAATGTGGTGGAACCCATGATGGAAGGAGCTAGGCTGTCTGAGGACTCCATGGAGCAGAGCCACCACACCAACTCCATACTTCCTACCCATAGATATTAATATGAGGGAAATATTTCCATCCTACTTAATCCTTTTATTTTGTGTTTTGCTATGATCAACAGGAAGTAATCCTGGTAATGCAGTGGTTAAGTGCTCAGCTGCTAACTGGAAAGGTCGGCAGTTCAAACTTATCTGCCACTCTGTAGGAGAAAGATATGGCAGTCTGCTTCCATAAAGATTATGACCTTGGAAATGCTGTGAGCCAGCTCTACTCTGCCCTAAAGGGTTGCTATGAGTCGGAATCAACTCGAGGGCAACGGGTTTGGTTTTTTTGTTTTTGGCATGAGCAGCAATCAAACCGAATCTGAACTATTACAGTCCTCAAGACTCTAAAGATAGACTTGCAGGATTTATGATAGGCAAGTGGGAAGAAAATTTTGAACAGGGATATTAGGAAGGGTAGGTGAGAGAGGGAGTAGTCCAATGAGGTATCACTAAGTAGCTGTCTATTCTGCCTTTGGGCAGAGTTAGCTCTTGTGTGTTCTGGGTTTATTTCTGTGTCAGTGCTCCACAATTCTAGGAATGGAAAAGACCCTGGGAGGTGATGTGGTACACCTCAGCTCCTTAATACAGAATCACAAGACTATTATCCCAAAGTGAAGAGAATCTGTAATTTTTTTTAAATCTATAGGAAAGTTGATATACCCTCAGGGAAGATGACTTTTGATGGTTTCTATGAATTTTGAGTGAGAAGGGCTCTATGGAACATTTTGCCTCCCTGGCTTACGGTGCTCTGAGGTTATAGTTCAGCATTGCCCCACGTGGCCCCAGAGCGGAGGCTTCAAACCACATCCTTTCTCAGATGAGATTGTGACTCTTTCAGCTGCTTCTAAAACAATTACACAGGAAAAATCAGAAAGGGGAGATCACGTTGCAGTGAAAGACACTTTTAAGGAATGACCGGACAAACCACAAAAGCACTGCTGGGCCAGCGGATTGCCAGGGAGAAAGGAAGGGGGCAGAGAGAACCCAGCATCTTCCAGGAAGAGGGGACTAACCACCACCCATGAAAGCAAACTGCTTAGGAAATTTTAAAAGCCCATTAGAACATTACCCTAAGAGAACTGGAAATAGACTGGGCAAGCAGCCGGGCTGACCAGAATCCGGAATGTCAACACCATCTGCCTTCAATTCTTCCTTCTTGGGTAGGTTAAATCCTTTGACATTTACTCTGCCTTGTGGCTGGGTCTCAGCATGACTGAGTTCATGTACTTTGACAGTTCTTGTAGGTTTCCACTGATTGCAAATCTCACTTTCCTCTGGGAAAGTGGCAGCAAGGTAATGGAAGCAGGGGGCGGGGAGGGAATAAATACATACATATAACTGTCTATTGTGTATTCTCTGCCCCTAAAATGTCTCTACATCTTATATGTATGTTTGTGCACACACACACAAAAAAAAACTAGAAGGATATATACTGAATGTTAGCAACATTGTTATTATATTAGAGTGGAAAAATTGTGGATGATTTATTTCTTTTCCTTGTCTATATTTCCCAAATTTGCTATGATAAATACATGCCACGCTTATCCTTAGAAAATATTTGTTATTAGAAATAAATGTTTTATTAAAATCAGTGAGGAAAATCAGGAAAAGTGTTTTATGTTTCCCCGGCCTTCTTGCACTCTATAGAATACTGTTTTAAGGACAGCACACAGTGTATTTGTAACAAATTACCTCCAGAAATGGAGGGAGGAGTAACCTAGGTAGAGAAAAAACAATGGCTGTCTCCTTCTTCCCTCCTTGATGTGGCCAGTGAGAAAAGGCAAAGGAGAAGTTTCGGCCATTGCTGCCTGACACCACAGCCCGAATGTAGTACTTTCTGTCACCTTACTCTATGACATTAAGGAATCATGATCCTTTTAAGTGGTATCTTTAGAAATGCAATGGTCAAAAGTAGTATTTAATGTTTATGCATTGGTCTTTTAACAAGTGGGTGCTTTCCTGAGGAATGGCAATGGACACGGGTAACTTGATCTAACAGAATTATAGGCTCCTGAGGATGCACACAGAGCTAGCCAGTCCATTCCTTTCTCGAATCAGGGCTACACTTAAATTATTTAATTTTTTTCAAAGAAATACCCTAAAGAAGTAGTATGGTTTGACCAGAATCATCTCTTTCTAGTTACACATTATCATCAATTATAAGAAAATTTGTTATTTTTTTCTTTATTCCCAAAATCCAGATCTTTAAGTAAATCTGGAATTAGAATTGTATTTAAAGAAGAGTTGCCAGCTTTCGATGCTAGTGGTAAATAAAGGACCACTTCAAGCTCTGGTAGAAACATTTACCAACGTTATCAACGTTTAGACAAACATCAAATGTCAGAAATGATGTGGGAAAATAGATGCTCTACTAAGGTGCTGGTGGGAAAAAAAAGTTGGTATAACTATTTTGGCAAGATTGATTAAAATTTTTAAATGTGTATAGTCTGAGACCCATAAAATCTATTTCTAAATATCTACTCTAAAGAAACACACATGTGCACAAGTAGGCATGTGGAAGAAAGTTCAGTAAGAATGGCTTTAACAGGGAAAAAAAATGGCAACCACCATCAATAGACGAATGAATGGCTATGTAAACTGTAGAATACAATAAAATTCAATGCAGCCATTATAAAGAACAGCAGAGACAGAGCTCCAAGACTATTGTTGGGTGAAAAAAAGCAAGTTGCAGAAAGATATCCACACATTGTGCTTTACCTTTTATATAGAAAACTTAAACACAAAATTATATATATATATATATATATATATATATATATATATATATATATATATATATATATATATATATGTTGGAACTGACTTGACGGCACCTAACAACAGCAACAAATATACATAATATAATAATATATGTTTTTAATATATTGTATATTATATTATCATATACAACTATATACTATATACATAATTTTTATGGGAATGTATGTATGTATGTAAATGCATTGAAAAGACCAGAAGCAATAACAGTGTTCACCTCTGTGAAAGCAGAATAAACACCAGCATAAGGGGGTGGGATAGTCAAAGGGGCCTTTAACTTTTCAGCAATGTTTCAATTTTATAAGGAGCAGACCTTTATTTATTACTTCTGTAGTTTAAAATTAAAACTTTTTAAACTCCTTAAAGAGAAAAATGGTAACTTTATATTGGAGAAACTTGGCAAACATCACTACCTTAACCAAGTGATCAAGATTAACACTGTCAATTATAAGTTATATTGATATCATGTCCTTCTGATACGACGTGATAAGGGCATTTCACCTTAGTGATACTCTTCCCCAAACTTATAACTCCAGTGTAACCATGTAAAAAATATCAGACAAGACCAGATTAGGGAACACTCTACAGGTTACCTGGCCAATACTCCTAAAGACTGTCAAGGTCATGAAAAACAAGGAAAGACTGAGAAAGTGTCAAAGACCAGAGGAGACTGGGGAGACATGATGACTAAATGCAATGTGGTACCCTGGATGTGGCTCCATGGGTGGCACAGATGGTTAAACGCTCGACTACTAGCCAAAAGGTTGGTGGTTTGAACCCACCCAGAGGCACCTCCCTGAGAAGACAGGCCTGGTGATCTGCTTCTGAAATGTCACAGCCTTGGAAACCCTATGGAGCAGTTTTACCATGCACACAGGGGGCCACCATGAGTCAGAATTGTCTCAACAGCAACTAACAACGATGGATATAATTCTGGAACAGAAAGAGGACATAAATGGAAAAACTGGCAAAATCCAAATAAAGTCTAGTTTAGTTTAACAGTAATGTACTAATGTTGGTTCCTTAGGTATGACAATGTACCATAGTAAGAAAAGATGTTAATAAGAATAAACTGGGTGAGGAGTATACAGGAACTCTTTGTACTATCTTTGCAACTTTTCTGTAAATCTAAAACTATTCTAAAGTAAAACACTTATTTAACAACAACAAAAAAATTCCCTAAAGAAAGATTACTGGTGAACAAAACAGCATTCTCTAAGAATTCATCAGAAGCTATTCTGAAGTGCTACAATTAGTGGTTACATTCTCTCAGAGCTGTCAAAACGGACAATCCCATGATCCTTGCTTTCCTTCATGCAGAAAAGGCCCTTATGAAGGATATTTTTCATGGGGCGTTGGTTGCCACTTGCCAGCTTCAGAATCAGGATGCTGAGCAGCATACAAATGTTAAAATTCGTACTGTGACTGCTACATGCTTGCAGAATAGTAGCAGAGTTTTAAGATTCATACCCACATTCCTGTCCTCCCTACTGCCAAATGGTTACCAGTAAACCAGTTGCCGTCTAGTTGATTCTGACTCATGGCACCTCTATGTGTGTCAGAGTAGAACTGAGGTCCATAGGGTTTTCAATGGCTCATTTTTTGGAAGTAGATTGCCAGGCCTTTCCTTCAAGGATCCTCTCAGTAGACTTGAACCTCCAACCTTTTGGTTAGCAGCCAAACTCGTTAACTGTTTACACCACCAGGGGCTCCTGCCAAATGCTTGCTTACTTAGTTCCAGTCCCATCTGACTAGTATTCAACATTTAGAGTGGCAATGTCACTATCAGTGGTGCTCTGATGACACTTGTGACTGAAGCAGAAATACTTTAGGAGGTTACAAAGTAACATCCACGGGAAAATGTGAAGGAAAGTGGAAAACTATTGCTTGTTGCCTCATATTTCCTTCCTTCCCTCCCTCCCTCCCTCCCTCCCTCCCCTCCCCTCCCCTCCCCTCCCCTCCCCTCCCTCCCCTCCCCTCCCCTCCTTCCATCCTTCCTTCTGTTCTCTTCTCTTCTCTCCTCTCTCTCTCTCTCTCTCTTTCTTTCTCTCTTTCTTTCCTCTCTTTCTTTCTCTCTTTCTTTCTCTCTTTCTTTCTCTCTTTCTTTCTCTCTTTTCTTTCTCTCTTTCTTTCTCTCTTTCTTTCTCTCTTTCTTTCTCTCTTTCTTTCTTTCTGTTTCTCTCCTTCCTGCCTGCCTTCCTCCTTCGCTTCCTCCCTTCCTTCCAGCACTTTAAGTTCTGAGTGCTGTTTTCAGCTCTCTGCTTAGAAAGCTCCTCTGGAGGCTGTTCGCATGTCTGGATCCTTCTCATTCATCAACTTTCAACTCAAATGTCACCCCTCAGAGAGGTCTCCACTGACCTCACTATCCAAGTGTGCCTCCTCTGCCCCCTGTTGTTTTCTTCAAGGCACCCACAAGTTAGAGATGCAGATCTACTTCTTTGTTAACTTGTTTACTGTGTGTTGCTCCCCATGGAGCAGGAACTGGGTCTATCTCATTCACAGAGCCCAGTATGATTACTGGCACAAAGGCAGCACCCATGTAATAATCACTGAATGAATGAACGGGAAACTGGAAAACTTGCATGACAGTAATATGTAGGTTGACTAGGGTGTGTTCTTCTGTAATCTGAAAACCTACAGGTATTCTAAGTCTCTTTATGTTCTGTTTACTGTAAATCAACTTGAGAGCACAGTGCTCATCTTTTTCGCTTTTGGTCAATTCTAAGAACAACACTTTTAAGTCAGTAAATAGCCAGACATAGTGGTTTTCTTACTCCCCGCCCCCCCCCTTCCTTTTTAGCATTTGGGCAACTGCAAACAGACTTTGGTGAAAGCCCAGACTACATTCTATCAGTACCCCCAACTTCCCATTCCCTCCACAAATGAAGGAAAGCAGTAACAGGGATAAGAGTGAGAAGTGTTAGTTTTCCCTCCACTACTCGGCTGGGGAAAACGGAAACAGGAAGCTTCCCCACCTCCATTTCTACCACAGCTTCTCTCACTGTTGCTCTAACTTGGTGTTTTCTGTCTCTCAACACCTACCTGATCCATCACCTCCTGCCCTCACTGTGTACCTTCTGCTCTTCACCACCACAGTGGTCCTACAGGTTACCTGGTTTTCCTTTTAATGCCCATGAGCGCTGCTATAACTCAACTACTTGCTGTCCAGGTCACACCTGGGACCTCATTAAAAAAAAAAAAAAGGACCTCATTACTTCTCCACAATTTCCAAACATGAAGCTTCTCATCTCTGACCCCATTCTTCTTGGTCTTCTATCTCTCCATCAATGTCATTCACCTCCTTTCACCTTCATCTGGTCCCCAGGAGTTTAACTCCCCTTATTCTCTTAGCCAATGAGGAAAAGAGATTTATGCCAACAGTTCTCAAACCAATTTTAATACCAGAACTAGAGGTAGATTGTCCTAGGTCCTAGAAGCTGAGACATCTTCCAGAGCTACCTATACCTAGTGCTGACTCTGCCTTCTCCCTTCTCTCTTCTCTTTTCTCCCTACTGCCTAAGTTTGGTTTAAGACCCAGGAGAGTCAGATGTTTTTAAAAGTCCCCTTGTTAGTACAAGGCCTCCCTGACTGGTGATGTATATCCCAGTGTGAAACGGCAGTGGGAGGGAACATGTGGCTACTTTTCTCAACTCTGGTAGGGCTCCAGCTGAGGAGACAGTGTCACTGGTAGGTGAATGTCTTGTCAGGGCATTTCAGGGCCAAGAGATTAGTACCAGGATATCTGCATCTGCTCCTGACTGATGTGGACAACTTGTTTCCCATTAGATTATCTAGATCTTTGTCTAAACAGATTAAAATTTATAGAAAGTGTGTGTGTGTGTGTTTACTTCCAGGCAATCCATAACTCATTAGATATCTTCAGGTTTCACTTTCCTCCTTACCCAGCCTGGGATGGCTACAACACTCTAGCATCTACCAAACTTCCCCCCCACACCTTGACTTTATGTACTCTTTTCAGTTACTCTACAGTTACCTTTAGGGGTGAAAATAATAGAATTATTATGCAAAATGAGCTCACTACAAATTCATGTCCTCTTACTTTAACTGGGTCTTCTTGGCTATGTGGTAATCCTCATATTCTTCTCAGAAGGTTCTGTTGCCTCTCCCTCTGTGATGAACCTCCTCACTTGCCACTTTCACCTTCCCACCTCACTAATGCAGATAACCTCCTCCTCCTTTCTCTCTGAGACAACCAGGGCCATTCACAGCTCCCTTATTTTAGCCTTTCACACCTGAAATTTCCATGGATCTCATTCCCCTCAAGGGAAGTGGTGTCTTTTTCCCTTTCTAGTAATTGCTCCTCCATCTGGTTTCTTCATCCCATTCCCTCCTTTTCCCCTAGGGTCATCTGTTTCTCAAATTTCCCCTTTCATTTTCTGTGTCTTCCACTGGCTCCTTCCTCTCAGACTATAAACACATTCAAATCTTCCCATTTTAAACAAGCAAATGAAACAAAACCCTTCCCTTTGAGCGACAAGCAAATAGTAGCGGATGGCAGCTTTGAAAATGTCATGGTACCATTGTAAAGACAAATATCCATTAGCTCTGAACAGAAACTACTTTGCACTGCCAAACTTCATGCTAGTCCTATGCAATAGCTACCTAACTGGTTTCCCTGCCTCCAATCCTCCCTCTTTAAATCTAGCTAACCACCTGCTGTGGCATTAATCTTCCTAAAAAATACAGCTTTGTATATGTCACTTCCCTTATAAGATAAAGCACAGATCCTTAGTTTGGAATTTATAAGCATCTGCAATCTGGCCCCTACCCTCCCCAAACTTCTCTTCACTATATTTCCACATGAATCTTCCACTCAACCAAACTGGGCTTGAACACACCACATACAGGTTCTGCTCTGCCTGGCTGTTCATGCTGCCTTCCCAATCTCTTCTCCACTTCCCTAAGTCCTGCACTTCCTCCAACCCCAGCTCTATTTCCTCTTCCTTCAAGAGGTCTTCCCCAATAGAATCAGCCCAGTAGGGACCACTTTCCCTCTAAGCACTCACATTTAATAGCTGTGTAATTCATTTGATGCTTAGCACTAGGATGTACAGCCCTGCATTCGTATTTATCTTTTTAAGTATATGTCCTACTAGGAAACACATCTTATGTTACATCTCTTTATATCCTTCCTTTCTATTAGCACTTAATCTTTTTTGTGTATATATATATGTGTATATATATATATGTATGTGTGTGTATGTGTATAAAAATAAATCTGGATAGGCAATATAGTTGTTTTGAGGGTTGGTCTCTGAAAAATTAACAAAGTAAATTTCTAGTGCTACACGCAGCTGGAGTCTCTGGGTGGTGCAACAGTTTCTGTGCTCGGCTGCTAACTGAAAGATTGGAGGTTTGAGTCCACCCAGAGATGCCTCAGAAGAAAGGCTTGAAAATCTACTTCCAAAAATTGGCCATTGAAAACTTTATGGAACACAGTTCTACTCTGACACACTTGGGGTTGCCATAGGCCAGAATCAACTCAACAGCAGCTGGTACTGATACATATAGCTAGCGAGTTGAACAGAAAGTTAGATCGATTATTTCTCTCTGTTGTACCTGGTAGAGGTTGACGTTGCTATAAATATGCTCCCAGATTTGGTCATAGTTGCACTGATGCAAACCCTGGGAAGCCACAAAAGGTGGATGATGTGGAGCCGGTATGACTGTCTTTGCAGCGTGGTCTTGGAGCACCTGCATTATGCGCTCTGGACTGGAAATCTCAGGTAGAACAGAGAGGAGAAGAAACGGTTAGGGAAGCAGTATTCCCATCTTCCCAGCAAGAATTTGCTACATACATATGAACAAGAAAAAAAGCCCCACTTTTATTTTTATTCAACTAGAAGAGAAAACTAAAATTAAACTCAAGCATCATGATTCCCCAAATATGTTCACCCATTCAACTCTAAAACAACCCAAAAACCAAACCCATTGCTGTCGAGTCGATTCCTACTCATAGCAATGCTATAGGACAGAGTAGAACTGCCCATAGGGTTTCCAAGGAGTACCCGGTGGATTTGAACTGCTGACCTTTTGGTTAGCAGCCATAGCTCTTAATCACTATGCCACCAGGGTTTCCGATGCAACATTATATGTATTCAAATATACGCAGCAACTCATTTAAAATTCTATGATGATCCTCTACAGATATATCACTCCCTCAAGTGTGGCGGCACTAATAAAAAGGTAAATGCCCATCAGCTTTGGGTACAAACTTCATCCACTGTTAAGAAACTGCCTGGAGATGGAGAAGGAGGCAGCAGGGTAGCATGGCGAGAGCACAGACTTTGTAATGACAAAGACCTAGGCTCATAGTTCTGCTGGAATCCTGACTTTTTCACTCAGAGCAGGGCAAATCAACTTAACAAGAATAATAATATAGAAACCAGGTTGGGAGGTCCTCAAAAAATTAAACATAGAATTACCATATGACTCAGCAATCCTGATCCTAGGTATATACTCAAAAGAATTGAAAGCAAGTACGCAAACGGAAACCTGTACACCAATGTTCATTGCAGCACTATTCACAAAGGCCAAAAGATAGAAACAACCCAAGTGTCTACCAAATGATGAATGCACAAACAAAATGTTGTACATACATACAATGGAATATTACTCAGCCATAAAGAGAAATGAAGTCCTAATACATGCATGATACAACATAGATGAACCTTGAAACATTATGCTGAGTGAAATAAGTCAGTCACCAAAGGACAAATACTGTATGTTCCTACTTACATGAAATAGGCTTTCGTGTAGAGACTAAAGCTTATTAGTGGTTACCAAGGGTGGAAGGAAGGGAGGAAGCAGGAGTCATTGCACAGGGGGCACTGAACTTCTGTTAATGGTGGTGGGATAATTTGGAAAAGTATAGTGGTGATGGTTACACAACATGATGAATGTAATCAACATCACTGAGTTGTAGATGTAACATTATTGAATTGGCATATGTTTTGTAGCATACATTTTTACCACAATAGAAAAAAAAAAAGAAATAGTAATAACATCTCTTCTAGGGTTGCTGTGACAATTGCTGGCATGTGGCAGGTGCTGAGTAAATGTCCCTTGTCCTCTTCTGAACGTAAAGGATCAAATAATGATCCCAGAGAACCTTTAATGTCACAAGGAACCTCAAAGATCATTTAGTCCAATCCTTTTGTTTCACAGATTAAGAAACCAAGGCTCAAGGAGGTTAAATGACTAGACCAGTATCACACAGAAGTTAGTGCTAAAATCCAGCTCTCTTGACAATTTTCATTCTCTCCTGAAAGCTGACAAGATTATAAAAGTTTGACAATTAGATCAGAAAGTTTCACATAAAGGCTGCAGAGTGAATCCAAGCCAAAAATATTAAAAGGTGAAAGAAAATACAATTTTCTGAGAATGATTTCAGCAATAATCTTATCTACAAGGGACCATGGTTATTTTCTCACCTTCAAAAACTTTGCTTGGAGTTGCATTAATACATCTATTCTTTTCCGTTCTTTTAGTTTGGTCAAAAACTTCTTCTGCCAAGGATCACTTGTTGGTTTAATCTAGTGGACAGTTGTGTTCACACAAAGTTACAGCATAACAGAATGGTTTTCAATATAAGTTACAAGAATTGAGATTCAAGGACCTTCTGAAATGGGATCCGGTGTCAGTGTCAATGGTTTGCTAGGGCATGCCAGGGTCTGTGTGGAATCCCAGGCTCCTAGGGGAAGACTGCAGCAGAGCTCCCGTTGGAGGCTGGCCTCCAAGATGCCAAGAGCCCACCTGGGGTGACACAGCATGATCGCTGAGCAGAAGGCATCTTAAACCCATCAGTGTTGGGCATTGCACTTGACTTATGAGACAAGGGAAGTTCATCCACCAAGTCTCTTTGTGACTCCACATTTAAGACTTCATCTTTCACATTAACAGGATAAAATTAATCCTACGGCTGTGTTACTGTTGTTAGTTGATGTCTAGTTGATTCTGACTCATGGTGACCCCATGTGTTACAGAGTAGAACTGCTCCATAGGGTTTTCTTGGCTCTAATCTTAACTGAAGCAAATCATCATTTAAGAAACCCCTTTAGGTAAGAGTGCAGGGGTGGTTGGAACGGCCAACCTTTAAGTGCAAACTGTTTCCACCACCTAGGGACTGTCCTGTGGCTATAAATACCATCTATATGCTGATGACTCTCAAATTTACATCTCAGCTCTAAGCTCCAGTCTGTTATAACCCACTACCTCCTTGATATCTTAGCTTGACTGTCAAGTGTAAAAATCTAAAACAGGAAGTCTGGCTTCCCCTACACTGACCACCCAGTTGCTCAAGCCCCAGACTTAGGAGTGTTCTTTGATTCTGCTCCTTTTCCTCAGTCCATCTTTATCACATAAGACTTTTCTTTTCTTCACAATACTCACTACTACCTGCCATCACCTTGTTTAAGCTGCTTACTCGTGTACTGTTTGTGAATTGTCTATCTCTGGCATCAAGGGCCATGCCCGACACACAATTGTACTAAGTCATTTTTTGACTAAAAAGTGGGATTTATACAAATCAATTACACCTTTGGGTATTATTTTTTTCTTCTTGCCAAGTAGCTGAGTTCACTAATAAGAAGAAGGCAGTTTTGACCCAGTAGAGAGGGGCATAGAAGTATGGGGAACTTCAGGGCAGGCAGATCAGCATGGCTAACTTCACCATAGACCAGAGGCAGGCAAAAAGCTGGAAGATCCTGGAGCGCAAGGCCAGGTTCTCCAAGTTGCCTCCCCTACCCCCCAGCTGCCCGAACGACAGGTAGGCACCTCCTCTGGGTCCTAGCCGACAGTTAGCTCAGGGCACACAGCAGCGGGAACAACAGGGATCAGACAGATATGGTGCTGGCTGGTTGCTTGGCCTGCCTGGAGGACACTTTCTGACATCACAGACAGCTCACCCTTACCTTTATAAAGGAAATCCAGTTGGATCTCTTTTTCAGGGTCATACCAAGTCCTGCCAAACCCATGTCTTCAGCTTTAGCTATCCCAGCATCATAGTCTGGAAATGTTTGCATTCTCTGTTGTTCCTTGAAGATGCTTTGAAATTTTTGGGAAACCTAAACAGGATTAAGAGAAGTAGGGCTCAGAAAAAAAGTTTCAGATTGCAGGCAATTTCCAAACCAGCTACTGATTGTCTTTGAAATAGCCTTTGAGGCAAACTAATTCATAAAAGATGACTGTGTGGGTAGTAATAGGACATTAAATGTCTGTGCCAGTGTGACATATGTGCCCAGTCAGCTCACTACCATAATCGTGTGTATGGTACTTGTTCTGAACGTCTGCTCCGGTGGCTGGTAATATATGTAATATATATATTTTTATATGTATTATGAGCCTCACTCTAAATATAAGTGGAATGTAAATTGTCCACTTTTGGAACATTCATCTGGTGATCTAGAAAATCTAAGGGTTTAATAAATCCTGCTCTTAGAAGCCTGATCAGGACATTGCTAGAAAGAAGGTGTCTGTGCTCTTACCTAAAAGGGGTATTTCCTAAATGTAGTCCTAATACTACCTGCACCAGTTACCACGGAGATGACTGACTCATGGCAACTCCATGCGTATCAGAGTAGAACCGTGCTCCACAGGGTTTTCAGTGGCTGATTTTTCAGAAGTAGACTGCCAGGTCTTTGTTCCCAGTCACATCTCAGTGAACTCAAACTGCCAACATTTTGGTTGGCAGCCAAGCGTGCTAACTGTTTGCACCACCCAGGGTCTCCTTGCTAGCACCTGTTAACTTCCTGCTGTCAAAATGCTTAATACTTCTTTGTTCCTTCTCCAGAATGGCCCAGATCTGCTGAGCCTTGGCCACGTCTTTGTCGTTGCACTGACCACAATGTATCACAATTTCCTCACTAGAAGGCGAGCTTCTTGAGGACACAGTCCATGAATCTCAAGAACCTACCACAGTGCTGGCAGGTATGAGGGTCTCAATAAACATTTCTGGAATGAGTAGGTGTGTGAATCACAGAGCTGAAGATTCCTTGATAGGTCTTCCAATGAATGATGGTACTCCAGGGCTATGCTGTCCAATACTATAGCTACTAGCCACATGTGGCTGTTTTGATATTTAAATTTACATTAAATAGAATTTAAAATTTAGTTCCTCTTTTGCACTATCCATATTTTAAGTGCTCAATAGCCACATGTGACTAGCGGCTACCTTATCAAACAGCCCAGATACAAAACATTTCTATCATTGTAGGAAGTTCTATTAGACATCACTGGTATAGGGCTGGGGTCACAAACTTTTTCAAAAAGGGGCAGAAAGTAAATATTTTAGCCTTTGCTGACCATATGATCTCTGCTGCAACTACTCAACTCTGCTGTTGTAGTGTGAATGCAGACAAAGACAATACCTAAGTGAGTAGGTGTGTCTGCATTTGGAAAACACTTTACAGTATCTAAAAAAACGCAGGTAGGGGGCTACAGGCTGGAGTTTGCTTGCCCCGCTTTGGGGCACTAGAATACCAGGATAAACAGTACCCAAAACACAGACATTTTTCCTATATCAAAAAGTTGTCCTAATGCAATTATCTCAGGAACACAATAAGCACTGTACAGAATACTGTTATTTAAAAAAATTGAAAGTGGGGGTTGTCACCACATAAAGGAGACAGCCATTCACAGCAGCGTGGAAACAAGGCTCCTTTGTTGGCGTGCTCAGCCAGACTCATATTCTTTGGTTTATCATTGATGATAGTCTATTGTGCTGCAATTTATTTTTTATTTATTTTGGATCTTTTGAAAGCACCATCTTGTTCCAGTCCCATGGTTTGTTTGTTATAATACTTGGTGAAAATGAGGGTAAAGGTTCTCCCATAGAAGCACTCTGCTGATGACAGTATTGCTGGTGGCATGAAAAGAAAGGCAAAATGGAACATCATCACCTTCAAAGAAACCAGAGGGCACAGGATACTGTTGGTTTTAGTGAGCGTAAAGAGTCTGTGTTTCATACTGATAGAAACAATTCTGATAAAATAATGCTGGAACTGATACAAATGCAAGTGGAACTTCAAGGTCAAGGCAAATGCTGATAGAGGAGACAGAAGCTCCTTCTTACACAAGGGGCATTCAGAAGCCCTCAGATTTGATTTTCTATCTGTTTGGATCAATCAATTTATTATTTTTATGCTGCAAATATAGATACTTGCAAATAGTACACATTTGGAGCTATAAAATACCTTTATCATTGAAAATCTTGCTAAAAAATAACTTTGTTATTATAAATCTGAAACTCTCTACCCTTAAATATTTTTTTCCTTTGAACCATTTATTTTTTAAATAATATGGCTTTTGATAATATGAGTTGCCTTTTTTCAAAGGAAGTGCAACACTGCATTACAGCAGAGCAGACTGCACTGCATGGCTTTAGACATCACTATACAATGTATGCTCTATTGAATACAAAGTGGTTTGGCTTTAAGCAGGGCTATCGTGACATATTCTGAGAACTGGAGGGCTTTAGGCATTTGAGAACTTTGCAATACAAATCTGCCAAATCTTGACTACATTTACATCAGCTAAACTGTACCAGGCAGTGTTTCATTCTGCAGTACATAGGGTTGCTATGAGTCAGAGCTGACTTACGGCACCTAACAACAGTATGAACTGTAGCCTACATTTTCCTTTACATTCAGCAGAAAAACAAATCCTACAATCCTTCTGGGCTCAATATATTCCAGGTTCTCATAACTCTAACAGAGTACTCTATTAAATTAAGTCCCACCTGCTGTTATTATATTTATCACTCAAGAAACAATTGTTGGCAGTATAAATATCCAACTTTGTGATGAATCCTAGTGTTTTCTTTTATGAACATCTATATTTGTATTAAGAAAGAGTCCATCAAGTACCAAGGAAAAAAGTTCCATCTCCTTAGCAGAGTTCCTTAGCTCCTCCACGTCGTATGGGATATTGAAATGGGAGAGCAGGAGCTTCAGTTGAGGTTTTAGTTCTCCTGCTTCCGTCATGTGTTGGGGCAGGATGAAAGCAGTTTCTGTTCTCATTGGGCCTGAAAAAACCCAAAACCAAATGCATTAAGACCAATGAACAGCAGTCAGGGAGAGAAAACCAAGAGGTCCTTGGAAATAAGTGAAGGCAGGACCGACTCTGCTGATGGGAGGGCCATTCTGCTCCTTGCCTTGCTGTCTCTGCCACAATTTATAGTCTGTGCTGCACTTGGCCAGGCATATATGACAAATGCTTGGTGCTGGCATTCTGTGGGAGGTAGCAAAGACCCTTCACCTTCTCCCAGCCTGCAGGAGAAACCCAACACAACCTTTGAGGAATGGCTTTGAGGAATGACTTACACTATAACTGCCTATAATCCTTTGTGGTTAATGAAAAATATGCCTTATATATTAACCAATAAATTAGATGAAGGTGAGAACTTTCTCCTTCCTTCTTCTAGCTAACTCCTATTTATCTGTAAGGACTCAGGTGGATTCTTCTGCCAGAAACCTTCTCTGATGCTCATGACTGTCTTGACCGCCTATTCCCCAGGTGTTCCTGTGACACCCTGTGCATAACCCCAAGCAAGTATGTTATTCAGAGTAGAAACTTGAGCAGGTTTCTTAGTCATTTATAACACAGGTAAGGGCAGGAAGACTGTAGTAAATTGATTCAGATAAGGAAATTCTTCCAAAACCATTTAATATGAAAACTGGAAGGGACTTAGAGGTCACTTGATCTGAGAGATTTATTTTGGAGATGAGTAAATTGAGGTCCAAGGAGAGGAAATGATCTAGGCACGCAGGCCCACAGTGAGGCCAAGGCAGAGACAGGTCCATTGCTTTTTCCTTGCTCCGAAATTGCCAGTTATAAAGGTGGAGATTAAAATGTTTAAGGGAAGTATCAATTATGTTTCCCATTAGAAAATACCAAATTATTATTTATTCATTAAGAAGATATAACTTCTCAGTGTATAGAAAAATTGCAATCAAGATCATGTGACAAAATCACAATCTTCTTTTCTCCACACTATCCTTGTAAACAAAGACTAATTTCTTACCTGAAATTCTGGTATCCATTGGACCTGGAGAAGTAGAACCTTGGATGTCAGGGCCGATGTCACTGACACAGACCTTCTCATTTTCCTGAGCAACTTCAGGGAGTTCGTTACCAGTTACACTCAGTGATTTGGCGATGGACAAATACTGGAGGTCCTACAGAAGAGTACAGCCAAGAGGCTGCATGTCAACTCAGTTAACACAGAATCTTCTAGACTGAGGTTCAGCAGCAACACTTTGCTTTGATTGAAAAGGAAGGAGGTAGAAGTGGGCCTCAGTAACCTGCCCAACCATGAGGGGCTAAATCTGGAGCTCAGAGACCTGGCACTGTCACCAGCTCTGAGTGACCTTGATTTTCACCTAGTCTACATTGATCAGGCACCCATAATGGACAAGGTACTGTGTGAGGTGCTAGGATATAAAGATGCAGGAGACATGGACCAATCTCAACGAGTTCATAGTTTAGTAGGGCACCCAGGCTTATGAGAAGATCATTATAATAACATATGACTGGGAGACATATCAGAGGTAGACTTAACAGTGACTGGCTGGAACTGGCGAAAAGATGAAGTCAAGGATGATGGCCAGCTTTCTGGTTTGGGTAACTCTGTGAATGGTGGTGTCACTGAGATAAGCTTAGAGGTGTAGGAAAGAATTTAGGTGGAAAAACAAGAATCCTTCTAAAACGAAAATGGGATCGTATTACTCCTTTCCTTGATACCTCAGGGCCACTCATTTACCCTGTACTTATACTTTTTCTACTTTTTCTTATCACCGTGTATGTCAGTCGAATATTTACTTGCCCATCTTCCTACCAGCCTGGGACCCAGCTCCTTTTCAGCAAAGGTCATGTGTTTGTTGCATAGCCCAAGGCAAGTACCTGGCACATTTAAGAGCCTCATTAAATATTACTGAATAAAAAGATGATTCTAAATTGGAGAGCATAAATCCTGAACAAGATGATAAAAACATGAACATATATAGTGAATATATTAGGAAACTAAATTAATGAAATGATTTTTTTTAGACCAAGATAGCATTCATCTTAAAAGGTTTCAAAGAAAAGGCCAGTGACTCATCATTGGTCCTATAATTTGTAGGGCAGATGGAGTACCGCAATGTTGACAATCCAAAACTAGATGACAGGTATGAGAAAACAATGGGCTGACCATTCCTGGCAGGGCAACATGTCATCACATAACAATGTTTCACGTGCTGTTCTTACCTGCAAGTAATGGTGAATAGTCTTGAGAGAGTATAGGTGACACACTAACCACCTTGTGTAAATAGTCAGGTCTTCCTGTGTCACTAAACTAGGAGGATTGCTCTTTCCCATAAGGAAGTTTTCTCGGGCAACAGATAATCTTTGAGCTCTCTGAACTGCGTCATTGTACTCCTGCAGAATGTAGCCAACTTGTTTCTGTTTAGGAGAGAGACAAAGACAGAACTTGGTCATTTGCAAGCCTTATTCTCCTGTATCATTGCATCCAGACATAGGGTAATGCTATTTTGGGGCCAAATAAGAGGGTTCTTGGAATTCCAAAGTTCTTCCATATTCTGAATTTGATTGACAAACCCAGCGGTCATGTTCTTAGGATGTGGAAATGAGGGACTCGTGCAAAGTGTTGGCATGTAAGGATGTTTGGTAACTGAAGTCAGCTTCTGAGCTTTATACCTATGGCAGAGGCAGCCAGGTCTATGGAGAAAAATGCATTTCCTATCACAGGAAACCTCCTTCAAATCTCATGTGAAAAAACAGGTACCATTATCAACTGCCATGGGCAGGACAGGCAAATAGGTCCACCCATTAGTTCCTTTCCCATCTTTAGCCTTGACTTAAAAAATTGGCAAGCTGATTGACTATTTTGTTTCCTTATGAAAAACAGCCGACAGGTACATTTGTTCATGGGCTTCCTACCTGGTAAAGAGGGTAAAGTTGCTCCATGATCTTACTGTGCTGGCAAAACCTCTTCCACCTAAGCATGTGTAAATATTTACTTTGGGCCAGCTGGGTAATTCGCTCTGTGTAATACTTAAACAGCAGCAAAAAAAAAAAAAAAAAACTGCTTAGCAGAATACAATTATCATAAGAAGACTGAATTAAAATCTTAAAAACACTAACAATAGGTAAATCAGTTTCTGGTTGTTTTGGGAAGATGGATTTTTTACATGACACCATAAAATTAAAACACCTGGATCAAGATACCATTAAATTTAAATAAAGCAAGGTGGCATTTCTAAATCTTTATGATCTGTTGCCCAGTCAACAGACTGTAGGTTCATGTATCAGTTACCAAACAATTTTAGCAGATTGACATAAAAGTCTGTCAAACTGTCAAAAGCTGAGTGTAAAAATTTGTCTTAAAAAATAAAGTTATAAATCGAAGATGCTGAGCACCTTACAGGTAAGATTAAAGCTCTTAATCTTAGACCAGAAATTTTACTAAATACTTAAAAAATAATTGATAAGCCAACTCTTTTTAAATGTCTTCTTCCTGATAATAAAAATAATACTGGCCCTGGTGGTACAGTGGTTAAGAGCTTGGCTGCTAACCAAATGTCAGTAATTGAAATCCACCAGCTGCTCCTTGGAAACTCTATGGGGTAGTTCTGCTCTGTCCTCTAGGGTGGCTATGAGTCGGAATTGACTTGATGGCAACGGGTTTGGTTTTGGTTTTATGATGAAATAACTAATACTAGGCTTAACCTTCAATCATAAACAACTAGAAAATTGGACAAAATATATATGGCAACTGTTTTCTGACAATAGGCAATGCAGGACTGTGATCCCTGAAAGAAGGGAAACAAACGAAGTGAGCCAGATGCCTGTTTTCTGCTTGAAGGCAGTTTCTGAACTGGGAGCAGGATAGGAGATCCAAGTAGAGCATGATTGTCTCTCTGAGTTGAAGAGAGAGAAATTGAAATTTGAGAAGGCTGAGCTCCCTGGCACACGCAGATCAGAGTACTTGAGGAGGAAGGAGCCATGCAGAGAAAGAGCTCTGGGAATTTGTATAGAGGTCTCATTGAATCTGTTGCTGTATACTAAGTTGTGCATGCACAGAGGGAAACCCCATGAAGCTGCGCAAAGAACAACCAGCTGGGGAATTGTGAGCTGAACAAAGCTGGGAGATATTCAAGTTCCAACCAGCCTGAATAAAGAGTCCTCACTGAACACCTGGGGCATTCATTCAGTGGAGGCATCTGAGGGGTCACACTTCAGTAAAAAGGATAAACTATCTCTGGAGTAGAGGTTACTCTAAACTCACTATAACAAAGCTTGAAAGCAAGCCTTGAAAGAACAAGCTGATCTGCAAGTTAACTGCCTATCAGAATAAAGTCCAACATTCTTTAAAGGAATACAAGAAAATCCAGTGCTCAAGAATGTAAAATTTACAATGCTCAGCACCCAATAAAAAATTACTAGGCCATCTGTCTTGAAAGAAGTACAGCCAGAGTGCTCCTTAGAAGCGACATGTCGAGGCTTCGTCTCACTTAATTTGAACGTTATCAGGAGGGACCAGTCCCTGGAGAGGACATCATACTTGGTAAAGTAGAGGGTCAGTGAAAAAGAGAAAGACCCTCAATGAGATGGATTGACATAGAGGCTGCAATAATGGGCTCAAAAATAGCAATGATCGCGAGGATGGAGCACGGCCAGGCAGTGTGTCATTCTGTCGTACGTGGGATCACTATGAGTCAGAACTGTCCGGACGGCACCTCACAACAACAAAGCTAGCTAAGATTTGATGGGTTTATCTACAAGATCCTTAAAGAAAATGTTTTGCTAAGAAGACAAGGTTAAACTGATCACCAAAAGAATAGTAAAGAAAGAGTCAAGGGACTCTTCTCAACAATGCATCCTGAGTTGTATGAAATGTGTTGTTAAATCAAGAGATGTGAGTAATTTTCTTTGGGTTAAAAATTTTTATGAGTGTCAGTATCTTTACCGTGATGTTTTGCCTGATATTAGACAACAAGATTTTTAAATTGCTTACTTTGTTGCAGCTTTATTTGTTTATTTTTTAAATTTGAATCTAGCGTCGCTGAAGCCAGTGGTTTTAACTGGAGCTTTACACCTCTTACCTATGAAGTTTTATTAATATTCATATGTTTAGAGACTTGATAATCTTGGTATATCCTAACTATATGCTATTATGTCTCAGGATCATTACACGTTATATATAAATTTCTTTGAAAATAGAGTTAATCATTATGTTTAGAGATATTTCATCTGAAGTTTTTTTGAAGTGACTTTATTTTACTCTGCATTACTTCTGTAATAAATTCTCATCAAGTGTTTTACTATTAATCATAAGTTAACAGTGGCCATTTTTAAGTTTTGTCATCTGCACGTAGTTTTTACTTTGCTGATTCCCTAAACGCACTTGACCAGAATATTTCAACAAAAGAGACTGTATCAGAGATTCACTGAGAAGGCTGTGATAGATATTTTAAATGTGGGTATTACTGGACTGAACGAAGATTTCCAGAACTCTTGTGGAGAAGTTGATGAGTTTCATGAGACTGCTGATCCAGGATTGAGTGAAACAGAAATTAATATGTGTTGTAAGTCACAGGACTGAGTGGATTAAAGGATTTTTTACTGGTTTTATGTGGGAAATATTGCTGATTTTTTTTTTTTTATGTTCTGTTTTCTGGATATAAGAAACCTCTTTCCTCCTTTCTCCTAAACTATCTGATGAGTGATTTTGTTTTCTGCTTCCAGGTTGGGCTGGTTCTTGTTATGCTATTCCTATGTGTCTATACATAATTGACTAAAGAGGAAAATAAGAAATAGGAAAGGAAAGTAAACATTAAAACCAGAAAAGAAACTTCAAAAGGATTAAAAGGAGAATTAGGATATGAGAAAAACCATTACCATAGGACGCTTCATAGTTGGCATAGTACTATTAGTTACTGAAATAGCCGTTTCTTGCATTAAAAGGAAAATAATCAGACTTCAAATGGTTTTAGATATTTAGATTTATTCCATCAATAAACTTAGAAAAGCTCTAAAGACCATAACTAGAGAAATATCTGAAATTTGAGCTGTGACTTTGTCATGGACTGAATTGTGTCTCCCCAAAATATGTATTAGTTTGGTTAGGCTGCGGCTCCCAGTATTGTGTTGTTGTCCTCCATTTTGTGATTTTCATATGTGTTGTAAGTCATAATCTCTGCCTGTGGTTAGAGAGGATTAAGGTGGAATGTAACACTCTTGCTCAGGTCACATCCCTGATCCAATGTAAAGGGAGTTTCCCTGGGGTGTGGCCTACACCACCTTTTATCATATAAGAGAGAAAAGGAAAGGGAAACAAGCAGAGTGTTGGGGACCTCATACCACCACGAAAGCAGTGCCAGGAGCACAGCGCATCCTTTGGACCCAGGGTTCCTGCACAGAGAAGCTCCTAGTCTGAGGGAAGACTGATGACAAGGGCCTTCTTCCAGAGCTGACAGAGAAAGCCTTTGCCTGGAACTGACACCCTGAAGTTAGACTTCTAGCCTACTAGACTGTGAGAGAATAAATTTCTCTTGGTTAAAGCCATCCACTTGTGATATTTCTGTTATAGCAGCACAAGATGACTAAGACAGACTTTTACAAAATAGAGTAGCATTAGATTTTGTGTTAGTGTCCCAGGGAAGAGTCTGTGCCTTAGTAAAAATGTTGCTGTGTCTATATTAATAATATGCAATCTGAGGTTTTCCAGAATGCAGTTGCTGCTGAGGCACATGAAAAGCAGTTATTGATGTTGGTTATGTATGACCAAACACCTCATGTGATTTGTTTTCTGGATTCCAAAGTCTAGGGTCATAGTTTTTTTGGGCCGCTTCAGTCAATTGGCCCAATATTGTTCTTAGTGTCTCTGTTCTACTTCCTAGTTCATTACGTAGTGTCTGGGGTCTTAAAAGCTTGCAAGCAGCCATCCAAGGTGCAACAACTGGTCTCTACCTGTCTGCAGCAGCAGAGAAAAAGGAAAGCCAGGCAGAGGAGGAACTAGATTCCATGTCTGATTACCTCCATTAACAACTGTCTCTTTTGTCATGAGACCAGAAGAAAATCAGATGATGCCTGGCTACCATTACTGAATGTTTTTGAACAAAGAGTCTATAGCAGAGTCCTGATCAAAAGGGGGAAACTGAAAAAGAGAGTTTTTAATTCTCATAGAATCCAGAGTTCTAGATTCCAGGGACGTTGAGGTGACCCACCCAAACTACTGCGTTGAGGTAATCTCTGAACCTTGAGCCTTGAGAAGACTGGTTTCCTAGGGGTTCTCTTAAGGTTGAACAATGCTTTGGCTTAATTGATGAAAAATATTTGCCTTGGGCATTGTACTCTTTCATAGAATTGCAGTTTTGACAATGGAGCCCTGGTGGTGCAGTGGTTAAGAGCTACGGCTGCAAATAAAAAGTCAGCAGTTGGAATCCACCAGCCACTCCTTGGAAATCCTACGGGGCAGTTCTACTCTGTCCTATAGTGTTGCTATGATTTGGAATTGGCTTGATGGCAGTGGGTTTGGTTTTGATTTAGTTTCGACAATAGAAACTCCAAAGGTCAAACTAGAGCTCTGTTTTAGGGTAAATTAGTAATTACCTGAATTGTTCTTCAAGAGAAACTTGCATGTCTACATGTTATTCTGGCCCTGTTTCCACGGCAATGTATAATTACCAGTGATAAGCTGGAGTTACAAAATCTATTGCCGTGGAGTCAATTCTGACTCATAGCAACCCTATAGGACAAGGCAGAACTGCCCCATAACGTTTTTTCCAAGGCTGTAAATCTTTACAGAAGCAGACTGCCACACCTTTCTCCCGTGGAGTGGCTGGTGGATTTGAACCGCCAGCCTTTTGGTTAGCAGCTGCACACTTTAATCACTGCTCCACTAGGGCTCCATTAAGCTGGGGTATAAGAGCCTGTAAAAGAATTTTCTTCTTTGGAACATTTTGACTCTCTAGTTGGAAATGTTGCCCAATTTGCAAACTGTATATTAAATAAACTTCAATCTCTACTATTGGCTTAGTACGATTTTCATTTTAACAAGTGTAATGCTGTAATAGTCATCTTTATGGATAACCCTTTTCCATGTTTTCAGTTATTAAGAGGAATTTTCAGAAATACCTTTCCTAGGTTTGCTAAACCTAGATTTTTCAGGACTGGGACTGTCTTAGTCAGTGTTATATTGTTCCATAACACTAGCCCAGGGGAGTATTTAGTAGAAACTCGGTCAGTTATTTAGTGACTTTTACTAAACCGAACTTAACTACGATGGCATAGTTATCTCACAAAAGAACAGCATTTACACTAACCAAGTTCTCATATGTGCAAACTACACGTATGGAGGAAAATCCTGCCCTGACTGTAAGGTCCCCCAAAAGCCAGCTTTGGTCATACATTTCTACTAAATTCCAGATCAGTTTTTCAAATTGCAAAATGATTCCTACCTGCAACAGAAGCAAAGGCAAATTTTCAGGTGTGTATTCCCTTCTTAGGCAGCTCTCTAGCTCCCTCTGCATGACATCTGCCTGAACAACAATGGGCTTTGACTCAGCCACCTGAACCCCAGGCAACACAGCAGATAAACAGAAAGAAATAAAATAAAATTATCAATTCTTATGACCTAAAATGACATACAGTTTCTGGTAGTTTTTACACAACCTACTATGCGATTAAATCTAAATTAGTTTCCAAATGACTAATCTTAACAGCCCAAATCAAGGAACTGCAAAATTTCAAATATCACAAAATCAAATCCCTCCAAGGAAACAGTGTCCTGCTCTGATTCAGCAGTGAGCTATTTGGGCTGTTTTGGCATTGTAACCAGTCAATTGCTTCAGCCTTTTGTTTGCAGAAATAACCTTTTCCTGCTAAAAGTTTTCAACAATTTATCAAAATCTAATTTTTTGTTGTATTGAAATATTCATAGCCCATTCTCCTACTTACCTGTAGGATTTTCTTTAGTGCTAGTTCTCTTTCTCTTCTAAAGTAGGAAATGTCCTTCGGTATCCGAACAGAGCTGTAAAAGATTTATGCAAAGGAAGATCTAGACCCAAATCATAGGTACGTCCTGACCCATCATGATTTATATGCAATTCTAAATAACTGCTCATTTCTGATTAAGTATTATCATAGCATAATGGATTGTTGGGGGCATGTAAAGACCACGTGCTTCTGTCTTGGTCAAAATCTCTCTTGCGGACACCTTAACACTTGCTAAACCGTCCCCTTGGCCAATTTTTCTCCCTTCTCCCCACACATAACTTTCCTTTCACCCCCAATTTACCTCACTATTCCAACTCAAGAGTGCAGAGAGGGGCACATGCTAACACAGCTGAGAATTTTTTATTTCCTCCACCTGCATTTCCTTCAGTAACTCATCTCTAGTAAGTACTGTGCTTATCAGGCCTCTATCTCAACTTCGATGACACATAAAACCAGTACCTTATAATTTAAACAAAATGTTTTTACATTTGTGTTCTTGCTGAGTTACCTGGGGTGAAAATGGCCCTTAAAAATCAAATATGAAACACTTCGGCAATTATTTTAACCAAACTTTCTGCTTCAAGAAAATCAATGCTTTATACCCTAGGAAACACATTTATGGCCGAAGTGACTGCGTAAGCAGCTTCACGGACTCCTTTCCAAGCCCAGTAGAGAGGGAGTTGTGTTCACAATGGGCTATGAGACAAGGAGGCACAAGCAGCATTGCTGTGGGGCCTCAGTGGTAAAGGGTGGGACCCAGGGTCAGGAAGAAGGGCGCTCTCCCTATCTGGTATAAAATATTCCCCAAGGCTTGGCACCTTTGGGAACATCAGGGGACAGCAATCCTGGTGCAGACATCACTTTCTCAAGATGAGATTTTGCAGACACTGGTGAGGAGGGCATCCCAGGTGGTTCTGTAATACATGTGAAAGACCACCTGAAGATTTTGAAGGGGATTGTAGCTGCTGAAATTTCAGTTAAGAGTGTTAATATGAACAGACCCATAACAAGAGAAGAGATTGAAGAGGTAATTTAAAAAAAACTCTCAACAACAACAAAATCCCAGGCCCAGACAGCTTCACTGGAGAATTGTACCAAACATTCAGAGAAGGGATCACACCAGTACTACTCAAACTATGTCAGAGCACAGAAAAGGAAGGAGTACTCCTGAGTTCATTCTATGAAGCCAGCATAACCCTGATATCAAAGACCAATATCGCTCACGGATATAGGTGCAAAAATTCTCAACAAAATGCTAGCCAGTAGAATTCAGCATCATATCAAAAAAATAATATACCATGACCAAGTGGGACTCATACAAGGTATGCAAGGATGGTTCAGCATTAGAAAATCAATCAGCGTAATCCACCACATAAATAGAACAAAAGAAAAGAAAGACATGATCATCTCAATTTCTGCAGAAAAGGCATCTGATTAAGTTCAACACCCATCCCTGATAAAAACTCTCAATAAAATAGGAATAGAAGGGAAATTCTTCAACATAATAAAGGGCATACAAAACCAGAAATCAGGGGCCCTGGTGGCACAATGGTTAAGAGCTCAACTGCTAATCAAAAGGTCAGCAGTTCGAATCCAACAGCCACTCCTTGGAAACCCTATGGGGCAGTTCTACTCTGTTCTGTAGGGTCACCATGAGTAAGAATTGACTTGACAACAATTTTTTTTTTTTTAATACAAAACCAACAGCCAACATCATTCTCAATAGAGAGAGGCTGAAAGCATTCTCCTTGAGAATGGAAACAAGACAAGAGTGTCCTTTATCACCACTCCTATTTAACATTGTGCTGGCAGTCCTAGCTAGAGCAATAAGCCAAGAAAAAGAAATAAAGGGCATCCAAATTGGATAGGAAGAAGCAAAACTATCCCTATTCGCAGATGATATGTTCCTATACATAGAGAACCCCAAAGATTCCACAAGAAAACTACTGGAACTAATAGATTCAGCAGCATAGCAGAATACAAGATCAACATACAAAAATCAGTTGGATCCCCATACACCTACAAAGAGAACTTTGAAACGGAAATCAGGAAAATAATACCATTTATAATAGCCCCTTTTTTAAAAAGATGGAATACTTAGGAATAAATCTAACCAGGGATGTAAAAGACCTATACAAAGAAAACTGCAAAACACTGTTGCAAGAACCCAAAAGAGATCTACATAAATGGAAAAACAAACCATGCTCACGGTTAAGAAGACTCAACATTGCAAAAATGTCAATCCTACCCAAAGTGATCTACAGAAGATATAGCTCAATCTCAATCCAAATACCAACAGCATTCTTTAATGAGATGGAAAACTAATCACCAACTTTATATGGAAAGAAAAGAGGCCCCAGATAAGCAAAGCATTATTGAAGAAAAAGAACAAAGTAGGAGGCCTCATACTACCTGATCTCAGAATTTCCTATACAGCCACAGTAGTCAAAACAGCCTGGTACAATGACAGGTACATAGATCAATTGAACAGAACCCAGAACCCAGACATAAATCCATCTTCTTATGGAATCTTTGGGGTTCTTTATGTATAGGATCATATCATCTGCGAATAGGGATGGTTTTGCTTCTTCCTATCCAATTTGGATGCCCTTTATTTCTTTTTCTGGGCTTATTGCTCTAGCTAGGACTGCCAGCACAATGTTAAATAGGAGTGGTGATACAGGACACTCTTGTCTTGTTTCCATTCTCAAGGAGAATGCTTTCAGCCTCTCTCCATTGAGAATGATGTTGGCTGTTGGTTTTGCATTAAAAAAAAAACATTGTTGTCAAGTCAGCCTATCCTCAGTCGATCTTTGACAAAGGCCCAAAGTCCATTAAATGGGGAAAAAGCAGTATTTTTTAATAAATTGTGCTGGCAAAACTGGATGTCCATCTGTAAAAAAATGAAACAGGACTCATACCTCACACCATATACAAAAACTAACTAAAAATGAATCGAAGGCCTAAATATAAAACCTGCAACGATAAAGATCATGGAAGAAAAAACAGTGACAATGCTAGGGGCTCTAATACGTGGCATAAATACGATATAAACCATAACTAACAATGTACAAACACCAGAAAATAAACTAGATAACTTACAGCTCCTAAAAATTAAACACTTATGCTCATCAACAGATTTTACCAAAATAGTAAAAAGAGAACCTACAGACTGGGAAAAAATTTTTGGTTATGACATGTCTGCCAAGGGTCTAATCTATAAAATCCATAGAACACTTCAACACTTCAACAACAAAAAGACAAACAATCCAATTCAAAAATGGACAAAGGATATGAAGAGACACTTCACCAAAGAAGATACTCAGGTGGCTAACAGACACATGAGGAAATGCTCACAATCATTAGCCATTAGAGAAATGCAAATCAAAACTACAATGAAATACCATCTCACCCCAACATGACTGGCACTAATCAAAAAAAAAAAAAAAGAAAAGAAAAACAGAAAATAACAAATGTTGGAGAGGTGGCAGGGAGATTAGGAATTTTATGCATTGCTGGTGGGAATGTAAAATGGTACAACCATTATGGAAAACGATATAATGCCTACTTAAAAGACTAGAAATAGAAACACACATGACCCAGCAACCCCACTCCTAGGAATATATCCTAGAGAAATAAGAACCGTCACCGAATAGACATATGCACAACCATGTTCATTGCAGCATTTTTCACAAGAGCAAAAAGATGGAAACAACCTGAGTGCCCACCAACAGATGAGTAGATAAACAAATCATGGTACATACACACAATGGAACACTACGCAGTGATGAAGAACAAATGATGAATCCACAACATGGATGAATCTGGAGGGCATTATGCTGAGTGAAATAAGTCAATCACAAAAGGACAAATATTGTATGAGACCAGAATTATAAAAATCCGAGAAAAGATTTACACACAGAAGAAAACAATTCCTGATGGTTACGAAGGAGAAGAAGGATGGGGAAGGGAAGTCACTAAAAAGTAGACAAGTTAACTTTGGTGAAGGGAAAGACAACATACAATATAGGGGAAGGTAGCACATCTTGACCAAGGCAAAGTCATAGAAACTTCCTTGACCATCCAAATACCTTGAGGGACCAAGTTACTGGGGCTGAGGGCTGAGGACCTTGGTCTTGGGGGACATCTAGGTCAACTGGCATTACGTAGTTCATAAAGAAAATGTCCCACATCCTACTTTAGGGAGTAGTGTCTGGGGTCTTAAAAACTTGGGAGTGGCCATATGAGATACCTCTATTGGTCCCATCACATTCAGAGCAAAGGAGAATGAAAAAAACCAAAGACACAAGGAAAATATTAGTCCAAAGGACTAATGGACAACATAAACCACAGCCTCCACCAGCCTGAGCCCAGGACTAGATGGTGCCCAGCTACCTACCGCCAAGGACTGCCTTGACAGGAATCACAATAGAGGGTCCCAGACCAAGTGGGAGAAAAATGTAGAACCAAATTCAAATTCACAAAAAAAGACCAGGCTTACTGGTCTGACAGAGATTGGAGGAACCCTGAGACAATGCACCTGAGACATCCTGTTAACTCAGAATTGAAACCACTCCCAAAGTCTACATTTCAACCAAAGATTAGGCAGGCCTATAAGACAAACAGTAACACATATGAGGAACGTGCTTCTTAGTTCAGTCAAGTATATGGGACCAAACAGGCAACTCCTGCTCAAAAACAAAGACTTGAAGGCGACCCAAAAAACAAGGAACAGGAAAACTGGATGAATGGACATAGGAAATTGGAGGTATAAAGGGAAAGAGGGAGAGTGCTGACACATTGCGGGGATTGTAAACAATGTCACAAAACAATTTATGTATAAATTTTTGAATGGAAAACTAATTTGCGCTATAAACTTTCACGTAAAATACAATCAAATAAAATAAAAAAATAGTGTTAATACGACCCTCTCAGTCTCTATAGATAAGTTTTAAAAGAAGATGAAAATACACTGTTAGTGTGTATAAGCGTCAGAATGAGCTTGAGCCATGTGAAATCAGGCAACTTACTTAACCACTTTGTGTCAAGTTCCCCCATCTGATGGTGGTGGTCATGCCTTCCTTGTCTCCCGACAGGAGCTTTGGTGGCACAGGGCTGCTAACCGAAAGGTTAGCAGTTCTAACCCACCAGCCACTCTGTGGGAGAAAGATGCGGCAGTCTGCTTCTGTAAAGATTACAGCCTTGGAACCCTATGAGACAGTTCTACTCTGTCCTATAGAGCCACTGTGAGTCAGAATCGACTCCATGGCAGTGGGCAATGGATTATCTCTAGACATATTTGCTTGGATGAAGAAAACGGGCAAGCTCTAAAAGGGCCTTGAGAGTAAGAGCATTAATAAATGTAGGGTATAATTTCTGTGATTATTGGGTACCTGGGTCCTAACTGCATCCTCATGGAGGTGGAGAAGCAGTAACCAGAAAGGGAAACAGCTATTAAACAGGCAGTCAGAGAAACAGAAGAAACCCATCCATCCCCTCGCCACCTCTCCCCGGTCTCCTAATTCTTTGGCACGCTGGGAGATTGGGCAGGGTCACAGGCTTAGCTGCTTCAACTATCTCTCACTTGGATCATGTCTTTCCTCACAGCGTCTGTGAATGACCTAAAATAGGCTGGTCAACATAAGTGCATCAACCCACAGAAACAGTCATTCATTCGTTCAGCAAGCATTGTTCATTCAACATACATTCGTTCATTTATTCATTCAGCAAGCACTTATGAAACGTTTAAGCATTGTAAAGTCTTGGGCTCATGGCAGTAAAATGAAGGAAAGAATGCGAAAAATGAAAGATGACTACAGCAGTATCCTCCAGTTCTCAATTGATTTTTTAGTCTAGTGGCGAATGAGAATGTTGAAGTGATTATCAGCACTGGCCATTTTCCATTTTCTTTTGGACTCCAAAACCTAGCACAGTGCCTGGCAAACAGAAGGTGCTCAATCTGTATTTATTGTGTTAAATTTAGACTCTTTCAGGTGCAGCGTGTGGTGGATTGAAGAAGTAGATAAGTGTGGGTACCCAGAGATTTTCCATCACGCTGTTCCAAAACGGACTTCAGGAAGCCTTTCTTATCACAAGATGTAGTGGGGTGTCACTTGCCTGAGGCTCTGCCATTTAAGTTGCAATAATATCAACAACTCTTCTTTGCATGGTGCTTTCTGGTTTTCAAAATACTTTAACATGCATTATCTCATTTTGCCCTCACAGCCTTATGAGGTAGGCAAGGCACATATTTTTAACCTTGGTTTTCAAATAAGGAAACCAAAGTTTAGAGAAAGTATGTGACTTGTGTGGTTCCCTCATCTTTTATTTCATTACACAATCCATGATTTGCTTTATATACCCAAAGTCTTTCAATGCCAACTCATAAAACACAACAAATACTAGTTCTTCAGAATCATATTTGGAATGAGGTACTAAGGTATCCTACTTACTGCTTCTTACAAAACAAACTAAATACTGGTTCTTTTTAGAACCATCTTCAGAATGAAGCACTAATGCACCTACTTACTGCTTCTTCTCCTGATCGTCCCTCCTCACCCCTCATCATCCACATTGTGTTTGCTCAACTACTCAACCTAACAGGGCCTTCATATTGCTCCTTAGGGACTGATCTGAAAGGGCTATTTCCCTGAAAGAACTGGATTACAATAGTTGGCAGCATTTGCCTGTAGAAGGCCTCCTAAAAGCATCTTTTAGCCAGAATTTATTACCAAATACCCAGTATTATTTCAATTTTTAAATTTCTCATCAAAATTCAAGGTGAAATTCAATGAAAATATTACTGGGTAAAATAAGATCTCTTTTCAGTGAGTATAACTTGCATAATAGCTTCTGGAACTTCAAGACAATGGCATTTGTGAACACTTAAGAGCACTTTTCCATTTTCTTTGGGAGGACATTGTCTCTTTCTGCCTTGGCAACTCTAGAATATAGGAAAACCTTAAGGGCAGCAGTCAGGTTGGAAAGGGATACTTGAAATTGCTGTCGTATACCATTTCTTAGCTTGACGTAATGTCAACAGTTCATATAAAAAGAAGTGGGGAGGGCAGTGCCAAGATGGCTGACTAGGTAGACGCTGCCTCGGATCCCTCTTGCAACAAAGACTCGGAAAAACAAGTGAATCGATCACATACATGACAATCTACGAACCCTGACCAACAAACACAGATTTAAAGAGTTGACCTGAGTGACAGACTGAGAAAGAACAACCACGGGGAAGCAGCGACTGTTTTCGGAGCCTGGACCCAGCGTCCCAGTCAGAAAACCTTGGTGCCAGGCTTTGGACTGGGTGCAGGGGAGCTGAGCACGGCATCCTATGACGGTGCAAACACAGGGCACAGCCCTTCCCCCTGAACTGACCTCGGGAGGGGGCCCAGCCGGTCAGCGCGGGCAGCGGGGTGACGCGGCTGGTGGGAGAAAAAGTCACCGGCAGGCAGCGACTGGTTTTAGAGCCGGGAGTGCGGTGCCCCAGCCGGGGAGCCTTGGCACAGGGCTTTGGACTGGGTGCAGGGGAGCTGAACACGGCATCCTGTGACAGTGCAAACACGGGGCGCAGCCCCAGCCCACTGAACTGACCTCGGGGGAATCCCAGCCAGTGCACACAGGCAGCGCAGCAACGTGGCTGATGGGAGGAGAAGTCACCGGGAGGCAGCAACTATTTTTGGAGCCGGGAGTGTAGCATCCCAGCTGGGGAACCTTGACACTGGGCTTTGGACTGGGAGTGGAGGAACTGACCGTGGCTTCTGAGACAGCGCAAGCATGGGACGCGGGCCTGACCCTCAGGGGCAATCTCTACCCAGCCAGCGCACACAGTCGACGTGCCCCTCGGGAATCTCAGATAAAACAGTCATCCCAAGCAAGATAAGTAACTTTGTCTATATTCCGGGGTGCTACTCTCTCCTGTTTATCTGAACCCTCCCCTCCCCTCCCCAGGTGGCTTCATTAACATTGGAATTTCCTGAGCCAGAGGGAGAACTGCTCCACAGTTTTTCTTTTCCTCTTTTTTGGGGTCTTTTCCTAATCCATTCTTCTGGCCTGAGAGAAGCAACCACAAAAAACCCAGGGACCAAAAATCCTTCCCTAATTGGACTAAAAACACAGAACCAGCTCCAGCCAAGCATACGCGATCCACAGTCTCAGGCTTTCATCCGTACAGGGAACAAGGTGGCTATTATAATGCAAAGGCATTTCTGATAGGGTTCTGACTGCAATTGTTTTAGCTGATTTACTGGAAAGACAAGTTTCCCAGGTCTGATATCTCTGTGTATTCAACAGAGCCCTCACTGACCCACAACAGGGAATTGAGGGCTGAAGCTCCCCCCAGACCACCTAGCCTCCTGCCTTAGGGGTCTAAGGAGGGTGACACCTACCAATCTGTAGAGGTACTTGCATTGCGGGCCTAAGGTACAGCTGCAGAGCCCACCCACCAAAGTGCTTTAGGAATAGAGACACACCTCCCTCACTGACACTTGGGGGAAGCCTGTCAGCATCCTGCCACCCCCCAGAGTGTGAACCCCAGCTGCTACTAGAATCTGGTGCACACAACTATCACCACTACTTCTCTAGGTGGATAGGTGACAGTCTGCATCACACACTTGATGACCCAAAATCAGATTCTACTCAAGAATAGTGAATGGACTCAGGCATATATATCTGGTAACAGCCCAAACCAGCTGGTAATAGGTCATAAGTGAGTCAAGGGCTACAAGATGCAAGACAGCGCAATCTAGTAGCCCATCTATGTACATTGAAAGAAAACAAAACTAGATAAGACTCAGTGAGCAAATATAGAATAAATAACTACAATATCTTAGTGATGGCTCGGAGACAGCAGTCGATATCAAACCACATAAAGAAGCAGATCATGACTCCTTCTATAACCCCCCAAACTAAAGAATCAAAATCTTTCCCAAACGAAGATACAATCCTGGAATTGCTAGATACAGAATATAAAAAACTAATTTACAGAATGCTTCAAGACATCAGGGATGACCTCAGAAATGAAATAAGGCAAGCTACAGAAAAAGCTAAGGAACACACTGATAAAGCAGTTGAAGAACTAAAAAAGATTATTCAAGAACATAGTGGAAAAATTAATAAGTTGCAAGAATCCATAGAGAGACAGCATTCAGAAATCCAAAAGATTAACAATAAAATTACAGAATTAGACAATGCAATAGGAAGTCAGAAGAGCAGACTCGAGCAATTAGAATGCAGAGTGGGAAATCTGGAGGACCAGGGAATTAACACCAATACAGCTGAAAAAAATTCAGATAAAAGAATTAGAAAAAATGAAGAAACCCTAAGAATCATGTGGGACTCTATCAAGAAGGATAACTTGCGTGTGATTGGAGTCCCAGAACAGGGAGGGATAACAGAAAACACAGAGAGAATAGTTGAAGATCTACTGGCAGAAAACTTCCCTGACATCATGAAAGATGAAAGGATATCTATCCAAGATGCTCATTGAACCCCATTTAAGATTGATCCAAAAAGAAAAACACCAAGACATATTATCATCAAACTCGCCAAAACCAAAGATAAAGAGAAAATTTTAAAAGCAGCCAGGGATAAAAGAAAGGTCTCCTACAAGGGAGAATCAATAAGAATAAGTTCAGACTACTCAGCAGAAACCGTGCAGGCAAGAAGGCAATGGGATGACATATACAGAGCACTGAAGGAGAAAAACTGTCAGCCAAGGATCATTTATCCAGCAAAACTCTCTCTGAAATATGAAGGTGAAATTAAGATATTTATAGATAAACACAAGCTTAGAGAATTTGCAAAAACCAAACCAAAGCTACAAGAAATACTAAAGGAAATTGTTTGGTCAGAAAACCAATAATATCAGATACCAGCACAACACAAGGTCACAGAACAGAGCAGCCTGATACCAACTCAAATAGGGAAATCACAAAAACAAATTAAGATTAATTAAAAAAAAAAAGCTCAAAACAGGGAATCATTGAAGTCAATATGTAAAAGATCACAAAAATCAAAAAGAGAGACTAAATACAGGTGGCATAGAACTGCCATATGGAGAGGGATACAAGGCGATATAGGACAATACAAGTTAGGTTTTTACTTAGAAAAATAGGGGTAAATATCAAGGCAACCACAAAGAGGTATAACAACTCCATAACTCAAAATAAAAACCAAGAAAAACGTAACGACTCAGCAAACATAAAGTCAAATACTATGAAAATGAGGAACACACAATTTACAAAGAAAAACATCTCAGCACAAAAAAGTAAGTGGAAAAATGAAATTGTCAACAACACACATAAAAAGGCATCAAAATGACAACACTAAACACATCTATAATTACGCTGAATGTAAATGGACTAAACGCACCAATAAAGAGACAGAGAGTCTCAGACTGGATAAAGAAACACGATCCGTCTATATGCTGCCTACAAGAGACACACCTTAGACTTAGAGACACAAACAAACTAAAACTTAAAGCGTGGAAAAAAATATATCAAGCAAACAATAAGCAAAAAAGAGCAGGAGTAGCAATACTAATTTCTGACAAAATAGACTTTAAAGTTAAATCCACCACAAAGGATAAAGAAGGACACTACATAATGATAAAAGGGACAATTGACCAGGAAGATATAACCATATTAAATATTTATTCACCCAATGACAGGGCTGCAAGATACATAAAACAAATGTTAACAGAACTGAAAAGTGAGATAGACACCTCCGCAATTATAGTAGGAGACTTCAACAAGCCACTTTCGGAGAAGGACAGGACATCCAGTAAGAAGCGCAATAGAGACACAGAAGACCTAATTACTACAATCAACCAACTTGACCTCATTGACTTATACAGAACTCTCCACTCAACTGCTGCAAAGTATACTTTTTTTTCTAGCACACATGGAACATTCTCTAGAATAGACCACATATTAGGTCATAAAACAAACCTTTGCAGAGTCTAAAACATCGAAATATTACAAAGCATCTTCTCAGACCACAAGGCCATAAAAGTGGAAATCAATAACAGAAAAATTAGGGAAAAGAAATCAAATACTTGGAAACTGAACAATACCCTCCTGAAAAAAGACTGGGTTATAGAAGACATTAAGGAGGGAATAAAGAAATTCATAGAATGCAATGAGAATGAAAATACTTACTATCAAAACCTCTGGGACACAGCAAAAGCAGTGCTCAGAGGCCAATTTATATCGATAAATGCACACATACAAAAAGAAGAAAGAGCCAAAATCAGAGAACTCTCCCTACAACTTGAACAAATAGAAAGTGAGCAACAAAAGAATCCATCAGGCACCAGAAGAAAACAAATAATAAAAATTAGAGCTGAACTAAATGAATTAGAGAACAGAAAAACAATTGAAAGAATTAACAAAGCCAAAAGCTGGTTCTTTGAAAAAATTAACAAAATTGATAAACCATTGGCTAGACTGACTAAAAAAATACAGGAAAGGAAACAAATAACCCGAATAAGAAACGAGATGGGCCACATCACAACAGACCCAACTGAAATTAAAAGAATCATATCAGATTATTACAAAAAATTGTACTCTAACAAATTTGTAAACCTAGAAGAAATGGATGAATTCCTGGAAAAACACTACCTACCTAAACTAACACAATCAGAAGTAGAACAACTAAATAGACCCATAACAAAAAAAGAGATTGAAACGGTAATCGAAAAACTCCCAACAAAAAAAAGCCCTGGCCCGGATGGCTTTACTGCAGAGTTCTACCAAACTTTCAGAGAAGAGTTAAGACCACTACTACTAAAAGTATTTCAAAGCATAGAAAATGATGGAATACTACCTAACTCATTCTATGAAGCCACCATCTCCCTGATACCAAAACCAGGTAAAGACATTACAAAAAAAGAAAATTACAGACCCATATCCCTCATGACCATAGACGCAAAAATCCTCAACAAAATTCTAGCCAATAGAATTCAACAACATATCAAAAAAATAATCCACCATGACCAAGTGGGATTTATACCAGGTATGCAAGGCTGGTTTAATATTAGAAAAAACATTAATGTAATCCACTATATAAATAAAACAAAAGACAAAAACCACATGATCTTATCAATTGATGCAGAAAAGGCATTTGACAAAGTCCAACACCCATTTATGATAAAAACTCTCAGCAAAATAGGAATTGAAGGAAAATTCCTCAACATAATAAAGGGCATCTATACAAAGCCAACAGCCAACATCACTCTACATGGAGAGAGCCTGAAAGCATTTCCCTTGAGAACAGGAACCAGACAAGGATGCCCTTTATCACCGCTCTTATTCAACATTGTGCTAGAGGTCCTAGCCAGAGCAATTAGGCTAGACAAAGAAATAAAGGGCATGCGGATTGACAAGGAGGAAGTAAAATTATCTCTATTTGCAGATGACATGATCTTATACACAGAAAACCCTAAGGAATCCTCCAGAAAACTACTGAACCTAATAGAAGAGTTTGGCAGAGTCTCAGGTTATAAGATAAACATACAAAAATCACTTGGATTCCTCTACATCAACAAAAAGAACATCGAAGAGGAAATCACCAAATCAATACCATTCACAGTAGCCCCCAAGAAGATAAAATACTTAGGAATAAATCTTACCAAAGATGTAAAAGACCTATACAAAGAAAACTACAAAGTACTACTACAAGAAACTAAAATGGATCTACTTAAGTGGAAAAACATACGTTGCTCATGGATAGGAAGACTTAACATAGTAAAAATGTCTATTCTACCAAAAGCCATCTATACATACAATGCACTTCCGATCCAAATTTCAATGTCATTTTTTAATGCGATGGAGAAACAAATCACCAACTTCATATGGAAGGGAAAGAAGCCTTGGATAAGTAAAGCATTACTGAAAAAGAAGAAGAGAGACCTCTGTGTTGATAAAAATGAATGTCCGGGAGGCGGGGCCAAGATGGCGGACTAGGTAGACGCTACCTCGGATCCCTCTTGCAACAAAGACTCGGAAAAACAAGTGAATCGATCACATACATAACAATCTACGAACCCTGAACAACAAACACAGATTTAGAGACGGAGAACGAACAAATACGGGGAAGCAGCGATTGTTTTCAGAGCCTGGAGCCAGCGTACCAGTCAGCGGATTTTCTGGAAACACTAGTTTCCCAGTAATGGCTCAGAGACAGCAGTGCATATCAAACCACATAAAGAAGCAGACCATGACAGCTTCTCCAACCCCCCAAACAAAAGAATCAAAATTTTTCCCAAATGAAGATACAGTCCTGGAATTATCAGATACAGAATATAAAAAACTAATTTACAGAATGCTTCAAGACATCACAAACGAAATAAGGCAAACTGCAGAAAACGCCAAGGAACACACTGATAAAACTGTTGAAAAACTAAAAAAGATTATTCAAGAACATAGTGGAAAAATTAATAAGTTGCAAGAATCCATAGAGAGACAGCATTCAGAAATCCAAAAGATTAACAATAAAATTACAGAATTAGACAATGCAATAGGAAGTCAGAGGAGCAGACTCGAGCAATTAGAATGCAGAGTGGGAAATCTGGAGGACCAGGGAATCAACACCAACATAGCTGAAAAAAAATCAGATAAAAGAATTAAAAAAAATAAAGAAACTCTAAGAATCATGTGGGACTCTATCAGGAAGGATAACTTGCCGGTGATTGGAGTCCCAGAACAGGGAGGGGGGACAGAAAACACAGAGAAAATAGTTGAAGAACTCCTGACACAAAACTTCCCTGACATCATGAAACACGAAAGGATATCTATCCAAGAAGCTCATCGAACCCCATTTAAGATTGATCCAAAAAGAAAAACACCAAGACATATTATCATCAAACTCGCCAAAACCAAAGATAAAGAGAAAATTTTAAAAGCAGCCAGGGATAAAAGAAAGGTTTCCTTCAAGGGAGAATCAATAAGAATAAGTTCAGACTACTCAGCAGAAACCATGCAGGCAAGAAGGGAATGGGGCGACATATACAGAGCACTGAAGGAGAAAAACTGCCAGCCAAGGGTCATATATCCAGCAAAACTCTCTCTGAAATATGAAGGCGAAATTAAGATATTTATAGATAAACACAAGTTTAGAGAATTTCCAAAAACCAAACCAAAGCTACAAGAAATACTAAAGGATATTGTTTGGTCAGAAAACCAATAATATCAGACATCAGCACAACACAAGGTCACAAAACAGAACGTCCTGATAACAACTCAAATAGGGAAATCACAAAAACAAAATAAGATTAATTAAAAAAAAAAGTACACATAACAGGGAATCATGGAAGTCAATATGTAAAAGATCACAATAATCAAAAAGAGGGACTAAATACAGGAGGCATTGAACTGCCATATGGAGAGTGATACAAGGAGATATAGAACAATACAAGTTAGGTTTTTACTTAGAAAAATAGGGGTAAATAATAAGGTAACCACAAAAAGGTATAACAACTCCATAACTCAAGATAAAAGCCAAGAAAAACGTAACGACTCAACTAACATAAAGCAAACACTATGAAAATGATGATCTCACAATTTACTAAGAAAAACGTCTCAGCACAAAAAATTTTGTGGAAAAATGAAATGGCCAACAACACACATGAAAAGGCATCAAAATGACAGCACTAAAAACTTATTTATCTATAATTACGCTGAAAGTAAATGGACTAAATGCACCAATAAAGAGGCAGAGAGTCACAGACTGGATAAAGAAACACGATCCATCTATATGCTGCCTACAAGAGACACACCTTAGACTTAGAGACACAAACAAACTAAAACTCAAAGGATGGAAAAAAATATATCAAGCAAACAATAAGCAAAAAAGAAGAGGAGTAGCAATATTAATTTCTGACAAAATAGACTTTAGACTTAAATCCACCACAAAGGATAAAGAAGGACACTATATAATGATAAAAGGGACAATTGACCAGGAAGATATAACCATATTAAATATTTATTCACCCAACGACAGGGCTGCAAGATACATTAAATCAAATGTTAACAGAACTGAAAAGTGAGATAGACACCTCCGCAATTATAGTAGGAGACTTCAACACACCACTTTCGGAGAAGGACAGGACATCCAGTAAGAAGCGCAATAGAGACACGGAAGACCTACTTACAACAATCAACCAACTTGACCTCATTGACTTATACAGAACTCTCCACTCAACTGCTGCAAAGTATACTTTTTTTTCTAGCACACATGGAACATTCTCTAGAATAGACCACATATTAGGTCATAAAACAAATCTTTGCAGAGTCTAAAACATCGAAATATTACAAAGCATCTTCTCAGACCACAAGGCCATAAAAGTGGAAATCAATAACAGAAAAACCAGGGAAAAGAAATCAAATAGTTGGAAACTGAACAATACCCTCCTGAAAAAAGACTGGGTTATAGAAGACATCAAGGAGGGAATAAGGAAATTCATAGAATGCAATGAGAATGAAAATACTTACTATCAAAACCTCTGGGACACAGCAAAAGCAGTGCTCAGAGGCCAATTTATATCGATAAATGCACACATACAAAAAGAAGAAAGAGCCAAAATCAGAGAACTCTCCCTACAACTTGAACAAATAGAAAGTGAGCAACAAAAGAAACCATCAGGCACCAGAAGAAAACAAATAATAAAAATTAGAGCTGAACTAAATGAATTAGAGAACAGAAAAACAATTGAAAGAATTAACAAAGCCAAAAGCTGGTTCTTTGAAAAAATTAACAAAATTGATAAACCATTGGCTAGACTGACTAAAGAAATACAGGAAAGGAAACAAATAACCCGAATAAGAAACGAGAAGGACCACATCACAACAGAACCAAATGAAATTAAAAGAATCATTTCAGATTACTACGAAAAATTGTACTCTAACAAATTTGAAAACCTAGAAGAAATGGATGAATTCCTGGAAAAGCACTACTTACCTAAACTAACACATTCAGAAGTAGAACAACTAAATAGACCCATAACAAAAAAAGAGATTGAAACGGTAATCGAAAAACTCCCAACAAAAAAAAAGCCCTGGCCGGGACGGCTTCACTGCAGAGTTCTACCAAACTTTCAGAGAAGAGTTAAGACCACTACTACTGAAGGTATTTCAAAGCATAGAAAATGACGGAATACTACCTAACTCATTCTATGAAGCCACCATATTCCTGATACCAAAACCAGGTAAAGACATTACAAAAAAAGAAAATTGTAGACCTATATCCCTCATGAACATAGATGCAAAAATCCTCAACAAAATTCTAGCCAATAGAATTCAACAACACATCAAAAAAAATAACTCTAGGAGCCCTAATACAAGGCATAAACAGAATACAAAACATTACCAAAAATGATGAAGAGAAACCCGATAACTGGGAGCTCCTAAAAATCAAATGCCTATGCTCATCTAAAGACTTCACCAAAACAGTAAAAAGACCACCTACAGACTGGGAAAGAATTTTCAGCTATGACATCTCCGACCAGCGCCTGATCTCTAAAATCTACATGATTCTGTCAAAACTCAACTACAAAAAGACTAACAACCCAATCAAGAAGTGGGCAAAGGATATGAACACACATTTCACTAAAGAAGATATTCAGGCAGCCAACAGGTACATGAGAAAATGCTCTCGAGCATTAGCCATTAGAGAAAAGCAAATTAAAACTACGATGAGATTCCATCTCATTCCAACAAGGCTGGCATTAATCCAAAAAACACAAAATAATAAATGTTGGAGAGGCTGCGGAGAGATTGGAACTCTTACACAGTGCTGGTGGGAATGTAAAATGGTACAACCACTTTGGAAATCTATCTGGCGTTATCTTAAACAGAAATAGAACTACCATACAACCCAGAAATCCCACTCCTCGGAATATACCCTAGAGATACAAGAGCCTTCACACAAACAGATATATGCACACCCATGTTTATTGCAGCTCTGTTTACAATAGCAAAAAGCTGGAAGCAACCAAGGTGTCCATCAACGGATGAATGGTTAAATAAATTGTGGTATATTCACACAATGGAATACTACGCATCGATAAAGAACAGTGACGAATCTGTGCAACATTTCATAACATGGAGGAACCTGGAAGGCATTATGCTCAGCAAAATTAGTCAGAAGCAAAAGGACAAATATTGTATAAGACCACTATTATAAGATCTTGAGAAATAGTAAAAACTGAGAAGAACACATACTTTTGTGGTTACGAAGGGGGAAGGGAGGGAGGGAGGGAGAGGGCTTTTTATTGATTAATCAGTAGATAAGAACTGCTTTAGGTGAAGGGAAAGACAACACTCAATACATGGAAGGTCAGCTCAATTGGACTGGACCAAAAACAAAGAAGTTTCCGGGATAAAACGAATGCTTCAAAGGTCAGCGGAGCAAGGGCGGGGATCTGGGGACCACGGTTTGAGGGGACTTCTAAGTCAATTGGCAAAATAATTCTATTATGAAAACATTCTGCATCCCACTTTGAAATGTGGCGTCTGGGGTCTTAAATGCTAACAAGCGGCCATTTAAGATGCATCAGTTGGTCTCAACCCACCTGGAGCAAAGGAAAATGAAGAACACCAAGGTCACACGACAACTAAGAGCCCAAGAGACAGAAAGGGCCACATGAACCAGAGACTTACATCATCCTGAGACCAGAAGAACTAGTTGGTGCCCGGCCACAATCGATGACTGCCCTGACAGGGAGCACAACAGAGAACTCCTGAGGGAGCAGGAAATCAGTTGGAATGCAGACCCCAAATTCTCATAAAAAGACCATACTTAATGGTCTGACTGAGACTAGAGGAATCCCGACGGCCATGGTCCCCAGACTTTCTCTTGGCCCAGGACAGGAACCATCCCCGAAGACAACTCATCAGACATGAAAGGGACTGGTCAGTGGGTGGGAGAGAGATGCTGATGAAGAGTGAGCTAATTATATCAGGTGGACACTTGAGATTGTGTTGGCATCTCTTGTCTGGAGGGGGGATGGGAGGATAGAGAGAGAGGGAAGCTGGCAAAATTGTCACAAAAGGAGAGACTGAAAGGGCTGACTCAATAGGGGGAGAGCAAGTGGGAATAAGGAGTCAGATGTATGTAAACTTATATGTGACAGACTGATTGGATTTGTAAACGTTCACTTGAAGCTTAATAAAAGTTAATAAAAAAAAAAAAGAAGAAGAAGAAGAAAGTAGGAGGCCTCACTCTACCTGATTTCAGAACCTATTATACAGCCACAGTAGTCAAAACAGCCTGGTACTGGTACAACAACAGGCACATAGACCAACGGAACAGAATTGAGAACCCAGATATAAATCCATCCATATATGAGCAGCTGATATTTGATAAAGGCCCAGTGTCAGTTAATTGGGGAAAAGATAGTCTTTTTAAGAAATGGTGCTGGCATAACTGGATATCCATTTGCAAAAAAATGAAATAGGATCCATACCTCACACCATGCACAAAAACTAACTCCAAGTGGATCAAAGACCTAAACATAAAGACTAAAACTATAAAGATCATGGAAGAAAAAATAGGGACAATGTTAGGAGCCCTAATACAAGGCATAAACAGAATACAAAACATTACCAAAAATGATGAAGAGAAACCCGATAACTGGGAGCTCCTAAAAATCAAACACCTATGCTCATCTAAAGACTTCACCAAAACAGTAAAAAGACCACCTACAGACTAGGAAAGAATTTTCAGCTATGACATCTCCGACCAGCGCCTGATCTCTAAAATCTATATGATTCTGTCAAAACTCAACCACAAAAAGACAAACAACCCAATCAAGAAGTGGGCAAAGGATATGAACACACACTTCACTAAAGAAGATATCCAGGCAGCTAACAGATACATGAGAAAATGCTCTCGATCATTAGCCATTAGAGAAAAGCAAATTAAAACTACGATGAGATTCCATCTCATTCCAACAAGGCTGGCATTAATCCAAAAAACACAAAATAATAAATGTTGGAGAGGCTGCAGAGAGACTGGAACTCTTACACAGTGCTGGTGGGAATGTAAAATGGTACAACCACTTTGGAAATCTATCTGGCGTTATCTTAAACAGTTAGAAATAGAACTACCATACAACCCAGAAATCCCACTCCTCGGAATACACCCTAGAGATACAAGAGCCTTCACACAAACAGATATATGCACACCCATGTTTATTGCAGCTCTGTTTACAATAGCAAAAAGCTGGAAGCAACCAAGGTGTCCATCAACGGATGAATGGTTAAATAAATTGTGGTATATTCACACAATGGAATACTACGCATCGATAAAGAACAGTGACGAATCTGTGCAACATTTCATAACATGGAGGAACCTGGAAGGCATTATGCTCAGCAAAATTAGAGGCAAAAGGACAAATATTGTATAAGACCACTCTCATAAGATCTTGAGAAATAGTATAAACTGAAAACAACACATACTTTTGTGGTTACGAGTAGGGGAGGGAGGGAGGGTGGGAGAGAGGTTTTTTACTGATTAGTTAGTAGATAAGAACTACTTTAGATGAAGGGAAGGACAATACTCAGTACATGGAAGGTCAGCTCAACTGGACTGGACCAAAAGCAAAGAAGTTTCCAGGACAAACTGAATGCTTCAAAGGTCAGCGGAGCAAGGGCAGGGGTTTGGGGTCTATGGTTTAAGGGGACTTCTAAGTCAATTGGCAAAATAATTCTATTATGAAAACATTCTGCATCCCACTGTGAAATGTGGCGTCTGGGGTCTTAAATGCTAACAAGCGGCCATCTGAGATGTATCAATTGGTCTCAACCCACCTGGATCAAAGGAGAATGAAGAACACCAAGGTCACACGATAACTATGAGCCCAAGAGACAGAAAGGGCCACAGGAACCAGAGACCTACCTCATCCTGAGACCAGAAGAACTAGTTGGTGCCCGGCCACAACCAATGACTGCCCTGACAGGGAGCACAACAGAGAACCCCTGAGGGAGCAGGAGATCAGTTGGATGCAGACCCCCACTTCTCACAAAAAGACCGTACTTAATGGTCTGACTGAAACTAGAGGAATCCCGGCGGTCATTGTCCCCAAACCTTCTGTTGGCCCAGGACAGGAACCATTCCCGAAGACAACTCATCAGACATGGAAGGGACTGGACAGTGGGTAGGAGAGAGATGCTGATGAGGAGTGAGCTACTTGTAGCAGGTGGACACTTGAGACTGTGTTGGCATCTCCTGTCTGGAGGGGGGATGGGAGGATAGAGAGAGTTGGAAGCTGGCAAAATTGTCACGAAAGGAGAGACTGGAAGGGCTGACTCATTAGGGGGAGAGCAAGTGGGAGTATGGAGTAAGGTGTATATAAACCTATATGCGACAGACTTGATTTGTAAACGTTCACTTGAAGCTCAATAAAAATTAAAAAAAAAAAAGAAGAGGGGAGTTGATGGAGATTACGAGGTGAGAGTGGGGGTTAAAGTCCCTGAAGATCTCACCTTCACACTGCCACTATTTATTTACCTATAAGTTCTATTAGCTGTCCCCTGAAGAGCCCCGTGTTCTTCTATCTCAGACTTCAGCTCAGTCAATTGCATAGCCAGTTCCTTCTCCAACAGCTGGATCCTTTCTGTGGAAGCAATCTTATAAATTTCATCCATGGTTTGCATTTGCTGTTTTCCTGTATCCCTGAAAAAGAAGAGCACAAAGCTTGTGGGTGACTTCCCCCGTGACCATTACCAAGTGTGCAGAACTTTGGCTATCTTTGCCCAAAGGACATGTATGCTTTTGCAGTTTAAAGACACAATCAGACTAGATTGTTGTTGTTTATGATTTAACTACCACTGAGCAAACAGTAGAGAAAGAGTAGTTTAGAAGCTCCATTGACTATGCTTTTGTTCAGTTCAGTTCACCTTCAGAAGTGTCTCTGCTCCAGCTTTGACTGTGGGGTATGTTAAATCAGAACGCACCCCATCCCAAGCCCACAGGCTTCAGAAAGGCTTGTGGGGATCACACGCTAAACACTATGAACATTGGTTATTGCTGGCTGATATCACCTCAACTGGGACAAACGATGGCTATGTACAGGATCTCTCTACCATGGTTAGATTTCTCCATAAGTTTTATGAGGGTTTGAGCTTGTGGCTAGGGAGAATATATTGAAGGTGGGAAGCTATCTAACATGAACATGATCCATGCACTTTTATGGTAAGAAAAAAATTATACTTACATATTTGGATATGTTTTCTTAATTTTGAATACCTACATCTGGCATATTGAATTTATCAATAAACAAAAATTTTTGATCATTCCTATCCTACTCTACTCATTTGACAGCCCTTCAAATTCAATTTAATTGTGAAGTACTTAGTGTCTTGTTCTATTAAACAGCATAGATCAACAGCATGACCTAGAAATCCTGGAGCCCATGGATTATAGTAGATTCAGTGGAGAATGTGTAGCCTCTCCTTAGATGGAGCTCCACCAGGCATGTTTGTTGGGCTACTGCTGTCCTGGACAGGTAGGGATAACGTCACTCTTAGGCCACATTGTTGCTGTTAACCGCTGTTGAGTCAGCCCCCCATTCATGGCGACCCCACGCACGAGGAACAAAATGCTGCCAATTCCTGCGCCAGCCCCGTGGTCAGTTGCAGATAGGATTATTGTAATCCATAGGGGTTTCATTGGTTGATTTTTGAAAGTACATAGCCAGGCCTTTCTTAGTCTGGAAGTTCCACTGTAACCTGTTCAGCATCATAGCAAAATGCAAGTCTCCACAGATAGAGGGGTGGAGGCTGCACATGAGGTGCACTGGCTGGGAATTGAATCTTCGTCTCCCACATGGAGAATGTAGGCCACATTAAAAACCAAACCAAACCCTCTGCCCTCAAGTTGATTCCGACTCATACAGACCCAGTAGCACAGGGTAGAACTGCCCCATAGGGTTTCCAAGGAGTGGCCGGTGGATTCAAGCTGTTGATCTTTTGGTTAGCGGCTGAGCTCTTAACCACTGCACCACCAGGACTCCAAGGCCATGTTACCTACTGCCATGGAGTCGATTCTGACTCATAGCAAACCTATAGGACAAAGTAGAAGTGCCCCATAGAATTTCCAAGGAGGGCCCAGTGGATTTGAGCTGGCAACCATTTGGTTAGCAGCCTTAGCTCTTAACCACTATGCCTCTAGGGTTTCCTCAGGCCACATTAAACCCCCCAAAAAGAAAAAAAAAAACCAAACCCACTGACATTGAGTCGATTCTGACTCATAGCAAAGGCCACATTAGAGTGGTTTAAAATATTTAAATATTTTTTCCCTTTGACATTTCTAGATTTTCATTGTTCCTTTCAGATATATTTCATTTTCTTAAGTTCATATGCTTTAGTTTTAACAAATAATTAAGCTGCAGCCATCTTTTGTGCAGAGGCCTCCTTTGAGAGCCTATGTGTTCTTTTTACAAACATTAAAAAATGGAAATGAGCATCCATGTTCAGTCTAGGTTGTGGACCTGCTGAGTAATGAATCTGTCATGTTTGGCACACTGCTGGAGCTCAATAAAGTGCCTGTTATTGTCCTTAGCAAAAGTGAAATGTTGTTATGAAAAATATTTGCTGTTTGGCAGTGTCCTTTCAGTTGGGCAAACAGTTCAACAGCTGCCTTAACAGCTGCATTCCAGCTGGCAGCCAAGAGAGACTGGATGACTTGGTTTCCCAGAGGATGAACATTCTGCCTTCATTTCCTGATAAGTTTCAACACTTCACAGCTCAGAAATGAGAAAATTTAATCCTATACCATTTAGCTTTCTACACAGTCAAGTACAGTACCCAGAAAACTAACACAGGGAAAGGTTAGTCTTTGACAACTCTCCATGGAATGGATCCAATCCAGAGGAATCCATGCCTGCTGGGCTCTCGTGATCCACTTTAAAGAGACAAGCAACTATTTATACCGGGTGGGGGTGGGGCGTGGGGGAGGGAGGGGTCATTGCCTGGATACCTACTGTGTGCCAGGCTGGCACTGGGCCCTCACTTAAAGTCTCAGAAGAGAGATTCCCAGAAATTGCATCAATAGTGTCTTTTAAAAATAAGTACATTTAATTAACTACAACAACCTTTTTTTTTTAATGTGTTTAAAAAGTGGTAAAATTTAACCTATAAGACAGAGATTATACAATTAGCTTGAGCAGGGTTTGGGGGTGTTCAATGGATGGTTAAAGTGAGCTTAGATGTAGTTAAAGCAAGCACGTACCAAAGAAAACTACTGGCTCTAGACTCTTAGGACAATGTATGTTGTTGTTGATAGTTGTTCTTGAGTTGATCTTGACTCATGGCAACCCGGTGTGTGGAGTGGAACTGCTCCATAGGGTTTTCAAGGCTGTGACCTTTTGGAAGCAGATCACCAGGCCTGTCTTCCAAGGTGCTCTGGGTGAATTTCAACTGCCAACATTATGGCTAATAGCTGAATGTTTAACTGTGTGTATAATGCACATTAAAAATTTCAAGGTGATTACTAAAAGAATAGAATGTAATCTAGAGCTTTTCAAACAAGTTGGGGTGAGGGGTGGGATGGAACTTTTAAAATCCAATAGAAGACAGGAAATGAGGGAGAAAAAATGAAACAAAGGATGGTAGAAATAAGTTCAAATATATCAGTAATTACAACAAATATAGGGGACATTTGTGGTTCAGAATTCTTGCCTCCCATGCAGGAGACCAGGGTTCGATTCCTGGCCAATGCACCTCATGCTCAGCCACCACCCATCTGTCAGTGAGGCTTACATGTTGCTATGATGCTGAGCAAGTTTCAACGGAGCTTCCAAGGTAAGATGGACTAGGGAGAAAGAGCTGGTTATCTACTCCAAAAATCAGCCAGTGAAAACCCTATGGATCACAACAGTCTGCTCTGCAAACATTCATGGGGATGATGCACGTTATTGATTGAATTTTTTCCCCCCAAAATGTGTATCAACTTGGCTAGGCCGTGATTCCAAGTACTGTGTGATTGTCCAATATTTTATCATCTGATATGATTTTCCCACCTGTTGTAAATCCTACCCCTGTGATGATAATAAGGCAGGATTAGAGGTAGGACTCAATCTTGTAGATTGAGTTTTGTCTTAAATCAGTCTCTTTTGAGATATAAAAGAGAGAATCAAGCAGAGAGATGGGGGGCTTCATACAACCAAGAAGGCAGCACTGGGAGTGTAGCGCATCTTTTTACCTGGGTTTCTGTACTGAGAAGCTCCTAGACCAGGAGAAGATTGATGACAAGGGCCTTCCCCCAGAGCCAACAGAGAGAGAGCCTTCCCCAGGAACTGACACTCCGGACGCAGGCTTCTAGCCTCCTAGACTGTGAGAGAATAAATTTCTCTTTGTTAAAGCCATCCACTTGTGGTATTTCTGTTATAGCAGCACTAGATAACTGAGACAACTAGGATAACTAGGACTAGGTAGTGTTTCATTTCATTGCGCATGGGGTTGTCATGAGTCAGGGGCCAGCTGAACAGCAGCTGACAATAACAACAACGATAAATATAAATGGATTAACCCCACTTTTCAAAAGACAAAAAGCAGCATAATTTCGAGCATTTTTAAATGTCCTAAAATTGATAGTGTCGTGTTTACCAAAATAAAACAATAACTTTTATTTCACCCAATGCCAGAATTTAAACTGATAAGCAAGCTGGTCCCATATCACTCTGAGGCAATTCAATCCTCTTCATGAAGATCTGCACAGATAGGTATACCACAACCCGCCTTGGGTAACCATTTTTGGTGCTTGGTCATCTTGATCATGAAAATATTCGTCCAGGGTTCAAAGGAAATATCTCCTTTGTTAAACTGCATGTGATCTTCTGCATTAGTAGGCATAAAAGGCTAAACTATTTTATTAATCCTTTTAAAGAACCAACATTTAGTTTTATTGGGTTTTCTCTGTTTTGTCTGCCTTCTCTTCTGTTGATGTTTGCTCACATCTTTTATTATATGCTTCCTTCTACTATCCTGAGTTTAATTTTATTTTTCTAGCTTCTTGAGATGGAAGCTTAGATTAGTAATTTTCAATCTATGAGTTGGAATCGAATTGACTTGGCAGCAGTTTGATTTTTTGTTTTTTTCTTTTAATATAGGCATTTAAAGCTATGTATTTCCCTCTTTTTTTTTTTATTTCCCTCTAAGCACCATTTTAGCAGCATCACACAAGTTTTAGATGTTGTATTTTTATTATTTATTCAAAAGATTTTGTAATTTCCATTGTGACTTCTTCTTTAACCTATTTAGAAGTGGTCCTATTTTTCTGTTATTAGTTTCTAGTATGATTCTACTGTGGTATGAGGACAAACTGTATGATTTCAAAAAATTAAAAAATATGTTGAGCTTGCTTTATGGCCCAATATATGATCTATTTTGGTAAATGTTTCATGTACAATTGAAAAGAATGTATATTCTATAGTTGTTGGGAATGGTGTTCTATAAACGTCAGTTAGATCAGGTTGGTTAATCATGTTGTTCTGCAGTGTGATGGATCACTTTTGTGTGATCTTTCTTGCCATGGTCTTGTAACTCCCAACCAAGTGATTGGGTGGGACTGTGAAAATAAAGTAATTGTGGCCAACCAAGGGGATTGGTCAGTTTTGCCATCCCACTAGGCTTAAAAGAAAGTCAACTCCAGAGCAGGGAAAGAATCTCACCACCACCAAGGAAGGAGAACTCAGGTGGACCTGGAATTCCTGCCCTGAGAAGCTCCGGGAAACAGGGGACTGAGAGAGAGAGAGAGCTATAACACTGAAGATGATGAGAAGCAGTGGCAGAGAAATGGTGGAGGGAGAGGCTGGGAGGAGAGATCGGCAGGAGATGGCACAGTGAGTTTCCTGGCCCATGGAGCGAGAAAGCTGAGTGCCTTTGAGCCAAGGCTTGCTGGCAGAGTGAGGTGCCTCTTGGCACTTATTGGCAGAGCTAAAAGAGCTTTGTAACACTTGCCTGAACAGAGCAGAGGCTGAGGGGCCAGAGAGAGGTGTGCCTGCGGGATGGCTGGGAAGAAGCTATCCTGATGGAAGAACTATACCCTGAGTATTCCTGAACCTGTATTATATAACCTGTCACTTCCCTAGTAAACGTTCTAATAATGAGTATGGTCTGTGAGTTCTATGTGGCCATTGCAACGAATTATCGAACCCAGCAGAGAAGTAGAGAGTGCTGTGGAAGGGGCAATCGGTGTTAGAACTGGTAAAGATGGCAGAGAGAGGAGGCATGTCTGACCTCTGCCCCATAGGAATCAGCCTTAGACTATTAATCTTGATTCTTCTTCCCCCTTGTGAAGTTAGAGGTCAGATGCTGCCCCCACACCATTTTTACATGTTCAAGTCTTTTATATGCTTATTGATTTTTTCAGTCTAATTTTTAATGAGATACTGAGGTAGGTATATTAAAACCTTCACCAGTGACTGGATTTTTCTTCTCATTTATCAGTCACTGATAAAACTCTCTGTGTTGTTTTTCATGTTTGGGTGCTACTATGAGTTCGTATCAATGAAGAAAAATATATTTTTGTACCCACTAGAATGGAGGGAAGACCTTGGATATCTGGAGCTGCTACCATAAACCAATTAGCTATTTGGACTCTGGTTACATTTGAGCTATCTGGGGCTAACATTATAAACTATGGTTGTCAGCTCTCTTTTTGAGTTTTTTAAGAGTTTTTTTCCTTCAAAAAAGGAAGGCATACCTTTTATAATAGTCCATTTACAATTATAAATCTTTCTCTGACTCCAATCTCTTTCCCTTAGGAAACTTTTGGAGATTAATTGGTCAGAAAGGCTGTCATTTGAAAGCACTATATAGAGGCAATTAATTCCAACAGTCAGGTCTATGATCAAAGAGAACAAAATATACAGAATGAATAAAATCTAAAATTATTTTTACATGGTTTTAGAGCAAAGTGTAGAAACTTTAAAGAAAATTTTGCTGAGTTTGTATAACCATTCTACAAATGAACCTGAATATGTGATGGAATGGGAATGATTGCTTCTGGTTTGTCTGTAATTTCATGACCCTTGTAAGAAATCTGAAAAGTTCTGAGTGCGCAACTTTTACTCTCTCCTCTCTCAAGAGAAAATAGGAAAGTATAAATACACAAATGAGCCAAGCAAAGATGCGGTACAGAACTCTGTATGCAAAAATAAGGTGTTAATTAGCTTAAAGTTGTGCCCCAGCTCAACTCATAACCTGACTAGACAAGTACTACAAAAATAGTACATTAGTATTTACTACAAAATAGCACTACAAAAATAGGGGGAAATCCAGCAATAAACTCTCCAGAGTTCAGTGGCATGCTCAGATTAGTATGATTCATCTGTTCAGAGAGAGGGAAATACTATCTGAGTACTTTTGCCTGTCTCTAGGGCAATGGTTCCAACTGGGAGGTGATTTTGCTGCCACTACCCCCGCCCCCCGGCCCCAGGGATATTTGGCAGTGTCTGGAGATATTATTGATTGTCACAGTGTGAGAGTGTACTACTGGCATCTTGTGTGTCCAGGAATGCTGCTAAATATCTTACAGTGCAAAGGACAAATAATTATCTGTGCAAAATGTCAATAGTACCAAGGTTAAGAAACCCTGTTCTGAAGAAAAATTAATTATATTCTACAATTCTACAGTCTCTTAAATTTATAAAACTGTTTTTGATTGGCTTATAGGGATTATTTTCAATTTAGAAAAGTTTTTATTTTTATAAATTGAAAATAAGATACCTCAAGAATTTTTAAAGAAGAAAGAATATATTGAACTTTCATTGCTTTAAGTCTGCTGGCTTTTAAGAAAAAGTTCTCTTAGTGAAGCCTATACTCAGAAGAAAACATTTTTATGAAATAAATTAGTAGTCTTGTTTGCAAGCTTTCGAGATAAAGAAATGCAAATTGATAGCAGAAAAATATTAAGAAAACTTTAACACTTTTAAACAAATTTGGAAGAGCTTTTAAATATATACTATAAAAATAGGAAGGAAACTTCAAGTAATCACATTCCTACTCAAGGTGAATAATTGGGCCAAGTAGCCTGGTTTAATAATGCTGTTTAAAAACAGCTATATGACTTCTTCCTGGTTTTATCACAGTGTGAATTAAAATGTTGGCATGCTATAAAAAAAGGTAAGAAATTATTGTTCACCTAAGATTGAATTGCAGTAACTGACATCTTTTAAAACAATTTGCTCTTGTGATCTTCTTAAAATGCTACAGGTCATAAGGATTTAGTTATTCCATTGACACTGCCTGAGTAAACATTTTACATGTCACCTTTCTGGCAATCTTTTGAAATTAACAGTAATGTGCCCCTGGGTGAAAACCCTGGTGGCATAGTGGTTAAGTGCTACGGCTGCTAAACAAAGGGTCAGCAGTTCAAATCCGCCAAGTGCTCCTTGGAAACTCTACGGGACAGTTCTACTCTGTCCTATAGGGTTGCTATGAGTCAGAATCGACTTGACGGCACTGGGTTTGGCTTTTCTGGGTTTGTGCCCCTGGGTGGAATGTCAGCTTCAAGATATTTTCCAAGATCCTTAATTTTAAGTCCTTAAATTAATATTAAATTGAGTTACTAAGTTAATAATCTTTAGATACAAATTACAGGGTCTAGGCAAGTAACTTATAGAGAATGAAAAAAGTTCTGGGTCACCAAACATAGTTTTAATATACCCTTGGTTTTTCTTTTTATATATTGTGACCATCAATTAATAGGCTGAAAGGATATATAAACAACTTTGAGGTTTTTTTTTCTTCAGAAATGTAAAAGAATATTTGTATGTCTGCATTGTGTGTAAAGAATAATGACTTTTTTTCTATCATGAGAAAAGGATAATTTTGTCTTAAATTAAAACTGTCTGGTTGTGCCTGAATGTGAAAGGACATATTAAGAGACAAATTAAGTGTGCACAGTAAGTTGTAGAAGGCCTGAAGGGAAATGGACTTTGCCTTGGTTTTATAATACTTACAAATAATGAATTAGAAAGAAGCATAAAAACATGTTAACTAATTTTATAAAGTTGGCTCGATACTAATGCATTTTTTTCATAAGACGGAGAAAAAGGCTTGTGTGGTGTGATAGATCACTTTTGTGTGGTCTTTCCCGCCATGGTCTTCTAACTCCCACCCATGTGATTGAGCGGGACTGTGCAGATGGGGTAATTGTGGCCCACCAAAAGGATTGGTCAGTTTTGCCATCCCACTGGGCTTGAGTTGAGCCAGCCCAGATGCAGGTAAAAGAGGATCCTACAACCACTAGGGAAGAACAGCCAGGAGTGGAGAGCATGTCCCTTGGACCCGGGGTCCCTGCACTGAGAAGCTCCTGGACCCAGGAGACAGAGAGAGAATGTAACCCTGAAAATGGTGAGTAGCGATGGCAGAGAAGCAGTAGCAGGAGAGACCGGCAAGAGAGACTGCATAGTGGGCTTCCCTGCCCATGGAGTGAGAAAGCTGAGTGCCTTTTGGCAGAGGCAGAGAGCCAGGGAGAGGCGTGCCTGCGAGCAAGGCTGGGGAGAAGCTGTCCCGATGGAAGAAGTGTATCCTGAACCTGAATTGTAACCTATTACTTCCCTGATAAACTCGGTAATCGTGAGTACTGTCTGTGAGTTCTGTGTGGCCATTGCAATGCCTTACTGAACCCAGCAGAGAAGTAGAGAGTGCCATGGGAGGGACAGTTGGTGTTAGAATTGGTAAAGATGGCAAAGAGAGGAGGTATGTCTGACCTCTGCCTCATAAGAATCAGCCCTGGGGTGTAGGTCTTGATTCTCCTTCCCCCTTCTGAAGTTACAGGAGATCAGACACTGCCCCCACACCAATTTTACAGCTTGTAAATCCTATTCTATAAAATATGGATGATATTCAAAGAAGAGTAAAGCTAGAATTTGGATTTTCTTTCTGTTAATTTGACAGATTGATCTTTGCATATATGTCTACTCTGAACAAAAGGCAGTTAAAAGGTACTCAGTGCCCACGTAGAGAGGTGTCTTGTATCACCAAAATACCCTTGAGAGCTTGGTAACATTTTGTGCTCTTATCACGCCCTTGAACAATTTTTTAAAACAGAAGTTCCTTATCTTTGAAACAGTTCCTAATAAATATTATCTGTTGCTTAGTTTGGAAACCCTGGTGGCGTAGTGGTTAACTGCTACGGCTGCTAACCAAAGGGTCAGCAGTTCAAATCTGCCAGGCGCTCCTTGGAAACTCTATGGGGCAGGTCTACTCTGTCCTATTGGGTTGCTATGAGTCAGAATCGACTCAACAGCACTGGATTTGGTTTTGGTTTTTGGATGCTTAGTTTATTTTTAATTTTGCCTGCAACCTTTTATTTTGCTCATATCTTTTTTCCGCTAACATTTTTCGATATTGCTTTTCCCAAATCCAAGCCTCAAATTCAGATGAATAAAATGCTTACTGTGTCTTTTACAGCAAAATTGTCTTTGGGGTTATCCCAGCAGCTGCTGGACAGCCACAAAGATTTGCTCATTTATCCTATAAAAGGAGGGATGCTAAAAGTAAGTAGATAGGTTTGGCGTACTCCAGACTTTTTATTAGCTCAAAATTACTGTAATAGTTATCCTGTTTATTAAGTCCTCAGTATGTAAAGGACCTGCAAATCAGCAAGAGGTTAATCTCAGTTAATTGCATATAAATTAAGTGTTATTAACAAAGATATTATGGCAATTGTGTAACTTTCAGGTTGAAGGGAGCATTCTCATGTCCATGTACAAAGATAGGCACAATAACTGCTAACAAATTTTTTTTTTTTTACAAAACATTTTGTTTCAAGGTGACAATCCCTAGAATTTTATGGGATAAATTAAAAGGACCTGGAGGCTTTCCAATGCCCTCTCTCCATAATATATTTTCCCTCTCAGGGTATTCATTGTCTAAATCCTTATAAAGCAATTATGTGTTATTTCAGAATAAATTCACTCTGCTCTATTCTAGTATTGTTGGCTCTTACAAATTAGCCTGAGCCATTGGGTTTTGTCATCCACAAATGCTTTCTTCTTCTTTTTTTTTTCTTTTTTACATTTGCCTAAAGCCCCCTAATATAAGCTATAGATCATAAATTGAGTCTTCTAGAAGAGGCATGAAAAGAAGAAGAGCCTCAGTAAAGAATTTTGCCATTTAATAACTATTAATTCTACAGGAAATACACTCATGGGAACAGACTTTTCAGTATAAGTGGATGTCAGCACAACAAATAGAAACCTGTCAGAAAACCAAAGGATGGAGTCAGGATTTCTATGGTTCTTTAAACCCAGAAGTAGTTGACTTTGTGAAAATTGACTGCTTCACCCAAAATTACCAAAACAAGGATTGGTTATTTAGGAGTAAATGAGTTAATTGTAGCTAAACATATATAATGTTCTATTTCAAATGGATTACATTAAAAATACTCCTTTCTTCTTAATCTTGAGCTCTCAGTAGGCTACACTTCTATAAAATGGAATGAGACATTCTTTAAATATTATCATGTTCCAGAAAAAAAAAATCCTATGAAAATTGTTAATATAATTTATATAAATAATGTTTCCAGGAAAACTTAAAAATAATGATTCTGTAGAAAATGACACAGAGAAGTACCCAAATAATGGTAGAAAGTTAAATATTACACAAAATGCCTTTACTAAGTTCCTTTACTTTTCATAGTCATGTGGTTATTTGCATAGATAAGTTCAATAAAAACCTGTTCTCCTTCCTACCAGGCAAGTTAACAAATCACTTCCGTAACCATAAACATGTCACAAATCTAATTAAATTAGGTATGGCAAGTCCATTTAAGCAACAAAGCCCAAGCAACTTGGTTGAGGTGAATTGGATGGTTCTTGATTTCTGATCTGAATACAGAAGCTGATAAGAGCAATATCTTACATATAAAAGTAATGACAACCCTCGGGACTTTATAAAGCCTCCAGATGAAGCTAACTCCTAAGCTTTAGTATCACATGGCTCTAGCTTTATTAACCAGACTGCAAGAAGGTCTTCTTGTATTAAGCATCACCTTATATCATAAAACTGACTGAAACATCACAGTAATGATAATGAATCAGAAAGTCCCTAGGAAATTCATGTGGCCAAATCTATCCCTTAGGAAGAAATTTGGAGGCAAAAGACACCTTAACTAGATGCCGTGATCATTAAGCAAATGCACATCATATTCCACAGTCAAAAACAAAACAAACGGACACAGTGCAATAAAACATTAACTCAGCAGGGTTGTGTAATCCTGCGCGTGCCAAAAAAAATGGTTTGGCTCTCACCAGGTCCTAGGAGGTAATCCCTAAACCCTTGGAATATCCTGCTTTAAAAGAGCATCTTTGTTTACCTGGGGGCCTTAGGCCATGCCAGTTAGTGTGTGCTAAGAATGTTATATATGCCAGGGGCCTTCGGCCATGCAGTATCAGCTTGACTTCTGGAGGGGCTGGAGACTGAAGGTCAGCCCATGGGCAGTCAGCCATGCCTCCATGACTGAACCCCAATAAAAACCCTAGACAACAAGGCTCAGGGGAGCTTCCCTGGTTGGCAATACTCCATGTGTGTTGTCACACATCGTTGATGGGAGAATTAAGCAGTCTCTGCATGACTCCACTGGGACAGAACAATTGGAAGCTTTCACCTGATGTCTCCTGGACTTTGCCCCATGTGTTTTTTTCAACTGCTGATTTTAGTCTGTATTCTTTCACTGTAATAAACTGTAATTTTGAGTGTAACAGCTCTTACGAGTTTTGTGAGTCCTTCTAGCAAATCTTTGAATGTTAAAGTGGTCTTGGGGACTTCCAAAAACACACTTTTCAACCCTGAGAACAAATAGCAATAAACAGAAAGAGTCACTCAGTCTACTTCTCATTCCCCAAATGCATGAAACCATGAGCTGTTCCTATAAGTTACTCTCTAATAAAAACAACTATATCCCTGACTTTGTCAATGCTGATGTCTGAAGATATGTGACCTTTTTGGATATCATAATTACATGAGAAAACTGCTGTCTTCCACCATGAATAGAATAACTATAAACTTGGTGACTTTAGAAATTTTTAGGCTTTTTCTTTTTCCTTTAAATATTATACATATTTTATTGTGGTGAATATATATGCAAGAACTTGTTTGCCTTTTCAACATTCTTCACATGTACAATTCACTGACATTAGTTATAAAATACACTTTATATTTTAATTTGATAAGACTGTCATTCTAAAGCCTGGACTCCATTGCAAACCTTTTCACATAAATTCCTTTTCTAAATGCTTTCATTTCTGAGTGTTTTATATTTTTATTTTAGTAAGTGGTAGTTTGTATCAATAATACTTTAGTAGAATGGTTAAGAGAATCAAACTCTTCACTTTGTGGTATATCTGTAGGAATGTTCAGAAGTGGCTCTGAGAATTAGAAATCACAAGCAAATATCCCACCCAAACGCCAAAGGCAGAGCCCTCTCTACTGGAGAGCTATTCTGTAAAAGAGAAAGGAGCCCTTTCTGAAAATTTAGCTAGGTGCCTAGCATTTAAATCATAACACAAAAATAAAAGCATGTAATACTACTATAAATTCTTCCAAGTTTAAAAAACAGAAAAGTTATATACATTAAATTATAACTTAAAAAAAAAAAGTTACTTTTTTGATTAATGTAAAAGCAGAAACTCTTAACCTAAAAATGATTTCTTTTAACTGTGGTACTGAATTTCTTCAGCTTTACATCTGTAGCTTAGTTTGCTTTTGGAAAAAAGAGGTCAATAGGTTTTTATGTTGTGTTCAAGCATTTCAATATCAAAGATATTAGTAGTGTTATTCTCTCAAATGCATTATATATTTTCGATTTAGCTACCTCTAGAAAAGACTTTTTTCAAAGGCATTAAAGATACTTTTTATTTTGCTGGAAATTATAAACTAAATAGTCCAAAGAATTCTCGGGTGTGTTTTAAATTTAAGTGGTTTCCTATGTGCCAATATGGCTTATATTTTTAAATAACACATTTTTAAAGTTAAAAGCACCTACAGTGATGAAAAGTGAAATACCTTCCAATTGAGCCAGAAGATTCTGGACAACTGCCCCGTAAGCATCAATCTTGTATTTCAGGCAAGAAATGATTCACATTCTGTACTAGCTCAGTAATAGGTTTTTCCAAGAAATAACCTACAAATCAACATACACTTAACTTTAAGGAAAACAAACCAAAAATACCTTGCGAGGTTTTTTTTAGAGCCCATCCTAAAATTTACTTAATCAGGTTAAGCAAAGTCAGGTCAAATGTACATTATTTCATTCCAACTGGAAAGTCTGTCTCACTTTACAATCCTCTTTTCATACAGATGAAGACCTCTTTTAAGTGTTCAAGCAACTTTAGTAATTTGTAGTGGTGAATAAACTTTCACAACTCGGTAGAACCCTATGATAATGAACATCATTCTAAAGCGTATTTCCCCGCAGCACTTCTTCCTCTGTTCTGATCATAGCCCAGAGCAAGTGACTTTATTGATAAGGCTAGGAAGAAATCTATTGAGCAGGATATCAAAAGTAACAGAAATACCAGTTTCCTCTCAGTTAACAGTTACTTTATTTAATGAAGCTAGTTTTCAGGTAAGATATTTAAATACTCTACCCACTCATTAAAAAAAAAAAAAAAAATTCCATGAGATTGATTGCTCAGTAAAATGACAAGTTTTTAAAGAGTGCTACATTGGTGCTATTATCAGGTTTTTAATTCTATGGTGCTGTAGACTGTTGATGCTCAATAGGGTTTGCCAAATCGCAGATCTTTGCCCATTTCAGATTGGAGACATATACATAGTTTTTCTCTCAAATCTCACATCTTTAAAAATTATAAAACTGCCCAAAGCATCTGCAGAACAAATCTCTTTCCTAACTACAAGGTCCGTGCTTGGTTACATTGTAGACAGAGGTTATTAGATGGCAACAGAGGCTGAGGAATAATGAGGCCATTTGTTAAGGGACTCATGTTGCATATTTTTTGCGTCCACGTTAGAAAAGGAACATTACTCTAGGTTAGCTAGTTTTTTAGAAGGGCTCCACGGACTGGGAAATTTAACGGTATTGCTTAAAATGAGACTTCTATCATAAAACATGCAAAACACATTCTTAATAGTATTTCTGGGATAAAAAAAAGATTGCTACAAGCCATAGGAGAGAATCCAGAAGTACTCCCATTTTCAACTGGCTACCCCACTTTCCTCTAAAAGATCTTTCGAATTCATTCCCAGTAAACATTTACTGAGACTACTTTTTCCTCCTCAAACAACAGGAAGGCCTACATTTAAAATTACAATCCAGTGCTCACAAGTTTTACAAAACATTAGCTACCTTCACTATGTGTGATGAACTCTGATGTTTTCAATGCTCTTCTATGATTTAAAAAATGCTGGTAGTACCCCAATAAATTGATTTCACAATCCGCCAATAGGAAATGGCCCACAGTTTGAAACACTGACTTGGTCCAATGGATGAGGAAACTGAGTGCCTTAAGTTCACCAGGAAAGCGGGTTGGTAATCATTCACATAATTCTGTGCAAATCAATAACTGACCTCTAGAATATAACTTTTCCATAAATGTATTACTTTTATGTCTTAGTCTAAGTCATTATTGCTTCATTTCCCACCAACTCCCTCTCCATTTACTAGTGTTTCGAACTCATTTTTTCCATTCATGCACTTGAATTTGATAGTGGTTATACAGACAGCATTTGTTTGAAATTGCTAAGTGAACTGATATCCACAACCAACAAGCCTAATAAAGATTAAGAATCCTAGAGCAATACAGCTACCAGGACAAAATGTAGGTGAAAGCTAAAAAAATCAAGACAGAGAATGAAGAAATACTAATAGGCTAACACCCCACGTGTCTATCAGTTTGTTGTGCTGTTGGAGCTTGCATGTTGCTGTGATGCTGGAAGCTATGCCACTGGTATTCAAATACCAGCAGGGTCATCCATGCTGGACAAGTTTCAGCTGAGCTTCCAGACTAAGACAGACTAGGAAAAAGAACCCAGCAGTCTACTTCTGAAAAAAATTAGCTGGCGAAAACCTTATGAACAGCAGCGGAACATTGTTTGATACAGTGCCAGGAGATGACCTCCCCAGGCTGGAAGGCACTCAAAAGATGACAGGGAAAGAGCTGCCTCCTCAAACTAGAGTCAACCTTAATGATGTGGATGGAGTCAAGCTTTCAGGACCTTCATTTGCTGATGTGGCATGACTCAAAATGAGAAGAAACAGCTGCAGATATCCATTAATAATAGGAATGTGGAATGTACAAAGTATGAATCTAGGAAAACAGGAAACTGTCAAAAATTAAATGCATAAAGATCAATACCCTAGACATCAGTGAGTTGAAATGGGCTGGTATTGGCCATTTTGAATTGGACAATCATAGGGCTACTATGCTGGAGTGACAAATTCAAGAGGAATGGCATCACATTCATCATCAAAAAGAACATTTCAAGATCTTTCCTGAAGTACAACACTGTCAGTGATAGGATACTGTCCATAGGCCTACAAGAAAGACCAGTTAATACGACTATTACTCAAATTTACGCACTAACCACTAGGGTCAAAGATGAAGAAATTGAAGATTTTTACCAACTTCTGCAGTCTGAAATTGATCAAACATGCAATCAAGATGCATTGATAATTACTGGTGATTGGAATGCAAAAGTTAGAAGCAAAGAAGAATTGGTAGCTGGCAAATATGGCCTTGGTAACTGAAACAATGCCAGAGATTGCAAGACAGAATTTTGCAATACCAACGACTTCTTCATAGCTAAAACCTTTTAATCAACAACGAAATGGCAACTATACACGTGGACCTCACCAGATGGAATACACAGGAATCAAATCGATTACATCTGTGGAAAGAGACAATGGGAAAGCTCAATATCATCAGTTAGAACAAAGCCAGGGTCTGACTATGGAACAAACCATCAATTGCTCATATGCAGGTTCAACCTGAAGTTGAAGAAAATTTGAACAAATCCACAAGAACCAAAGTAAGACCTTGAGTATATCCTACCTGAGTTTAGAGACCATCTCAAGAAAAGATTTGTTGCACTGAACACAAATGGTTAAAGACCAGATGAGTTGCGCAGTGACATCAAGGACATAATACATGAAGAATGCAAGAGGTCATTAAAAAGACAAGAAAGAAAGAAAAGACCAAAATGGATGTCACAAGAGACTCTGAAACTTGCTCTTGAAAATAAAGCAGTGACAGTGAAAGGAAGAAATTATGAAGTAAAAGAGCCAAACAGAAGAGTGGCTTGAGAAGACAAAGTATTATAATGACATGTGCAAAGACCTGGAGATAGAAAACACGCTCTGCATTTCTCAAGCTAAAAGAACTTAAGAAATTTTCAAGCCTTGAGTTGTGGTATCGAAGGATTCTATGGGGAAAATATTAAACAACGTAGGAAGCCTTAAAAGAAGATGAAAGGAATACAGAGAGTCACTGTACCAAAAAGAATTGGTAGACATTCAACCATTTCAGGAGGTAGCATACGATTAAGAACCGATGGTGCTGAAAGAAGTCCAAGCTGCACTGAAGGCAGTGGTGAAAAACAAGGTCCAGGAATTGACAGAGTACCAATTGAGATATTTCAAGAAATGAATGCAGCACTGGAAGTACTCACTCATCTATGCCAAGAAACTTGGCTGTCCAACTGGAATAGATTCATATTTATACCTATTCCAAAGAAAGGTGATTCAAACAAACGTGGAAATTATGGAACAGTATCATCAATATCACACACAAGTAAAATATGCTCAAAATCATTCAAAAGTGGTTACAGCAGTACACTGACAGCGAATTGCCAGAAATTCAAGCCGGATTCAGAAGAGGATGTGGAACAAGGGATATCATTGCTGTTATCAGATGGATCTTGGCTGAAAGCAGAGAGTATCAGAAAGATGTTTACCTGTGTTTTATTGAATATACTGTTTTATTTGACTGTGTGGATCATAACAAATTATGGATAATGTTGTGAAGAATGGGAATTCCAGAACACTTAATTGTGTGCATGAGGAACCTGTACTTAGATCAAGAGGCAGTCGTTTGAACAGAACAAAGGGATATTGTGTAGTTTAAAGTCAGGAAAGGTGAGCAGCAGGGTTGTATCTTTCACCATATTTATTCAGTCTGTATGCTGAGCAAATAATCTGAGAAGCTGGACAATATGAAGAAGAATGGGGCATCAGGATTGGATGAAAACTCATTAACAACCTATGATATGCAGATGACACAACCTTGCTTGGTGAAAACGAGGAGGAGGGCTTGAAGCACTTACTGATGAAGATCGAAGATCACAGCCTTCAGTATGATTACGCCTCAATATAAACAAAAATCCTCACAACTGGACCAGTAAGCAACATCATGATAAACAAAGAAAAGACTGAAGATATAAAGGATTACGTATTACTTGGATCCACAATCAACGCCCACGAAAGCAGCAGTCAATACATCAAAAGACACATTGCACTGGGCAAACCTGCTGCCAAAAGATCTCTTTAAAGTGTTAAAAAGCAAAGATGTCACTTTAAGGACTAAGATGTGCCTGACCCAAGCTACAGTGTTTTCAATTACCTCATAGGCATGTGAAAGCTAGACAATGAATACGTAAGAAGAATCATCGATTACTTTGAATTATGGTGCTGGAGAATATTGAATATACCACAAACTGCCAGGAGAACAAACAAACTTGTCCTGGAATAAGTACAGCCAGAATGCTCATTAGAAGTGAGGATGGCGAGACTTTGTCTAATATATTTTAGACATGTTATCAGGTGGGACTGGCACCTGGAGAACGACATCACACTTGGTAGAGCAGAGGGTCAGCGAAAAAGAGGAAGACCCTCAATGAGATGGACTGACATAGTGGCTGCAACAATGGGCTCAAGCATAACAATGATTGTGAGGATAGCGCAGGACCAGGCAGTGTTTTGTTCTGTTATACATACGGTCGCTATGAGTCAGAATCGACTCAATGGCAACCTAACAACAAAAACTCCCACAGTACTGTACCTATCAATAGATCAGAACAAACATTTAGTAGCAAATATTGAGTATCTACTCTGTGCTGGTCATTATACCTCTTATGTCACCTATTGTTTTCTTCCTTGTATTATAGTTATGTACTTGTCTTAACTCCTCTATCAGGTTACAGCAACTTGAGGACAGAATCCATGCAAAATTTGTCTTTCAATCTCCTGTAGTATCCAGCACAGTATCTTGAGACCAACAGTTGATTATTAAAAACTAAAACCAAACCTGTTGCCGTCGAGTTGATTTCGACTCATAGTGACCCCATAGGACAGAGTAGAACTGCCCAATAGAGTTTACAAGGAGCGCCAGGTGGATTCGAACTGCTGACATTTTGGCTAGCAGTCATAGCACTTAACCAGCATGCCACCAGGGTTTCCAGTTGATTATTAGCAATCAGTAAATACTTGCTGAGTCAACAAGTCAAAGACACCCATATCCAAATAAAGAACTGCCTTGGTTCTCAAATCTCTTAGTATCATAACATCAAAAAAAGAATCATTCTTACAATGCAATCCCGATCCAAATACCAATGACATTTTTTAATGAGATGGAGAAACAAATCACCAATTTCATATGGAAGGAAAAGAGGCCCCGAAGGAGTAAAGTATTATGGAAAAAGAAGAACAAAGTGGGAGTCCTCACACTACCTGACTTTAGAACATATTATACCGCCACAGTAGTCAAAACAGCCTGGTACTGGTACAACAGATACACAGACCAATGGAACAGAATTGAGAATCCAGACATAAATCCATCCACATATGAGCAGCTGATATTTGACAAAGGCCCAAAGTCTGTTAAATGGGGAAAAGACAGTCTCTTTCACAAATGATGCTGGCATAACTGGATATCCACCTGCAAAAAAAATGAAACAAGACCCATACCTCAAACCATGCACAAAAACTAACTCAAAATGGATCAAAGACCTAAACATAAAATCTAAAATGATAAAGATCATGGAAGTAAAAATAGGGACAATGGTAGGAGCCCTAATACATTTCATAAACAGTACACAAAACATTACTAACACTGTATAAACACCAGAAGAGAAACTAGATAACTGGGACCTCCTAAAAATCAAACACTTATGCTTATTCAAAGACTTCACCAAAAAAGTAGAAAGATTACCTACGGACTGGGAAAAAGTTTTTGGCTACAGCAAATCTGATCTGCGTCTGATCTCTAAAATCTACAAGATACTGCAAAAACTCAACAACAAGAAGACAAATAACCCAATTAAAAAATGGGCAAAGGATATGAACAGGCAGGCATTTCACCAAAGAAGACATTTAGGCGGCTAATAGATACATGAGGAAATGCTCAGGATCATCAGACATTAGAGAAATGCAAATCAGAACTATAATGAGATACCATCTCACTCCAACAAGGCTGGCATTAATTCAAAAAATACAAAATAATAAAGGTTGGAGAGGTTGTGGAAAGACTAGAACACTTATACACTGCTGGTGGGAGTGTAAAATGGTACAACCACTTTGGAAATCGATTTGGCACTTCCTTAAAAAGCTAGAAATAGAACAACCATACGATCCAGCAACCCCACTCCTTGGAATATATTCTACAGAAATAAGAGCCTTCACATGAACAGATATACTCACATCCATGTTCACTGCAGCACTGTTTAAAATAGCAAAAAGACGGAAGCAAACAAGGTGGCCATCAATGGATGAATGGATAAATAATTTATGGTATATTCACATAATACTACACAATGGTTAAGAATAATGAATCCGTGAAATATCTTATAACACGGAGAAATCTGGAAGGCGTTGTTGTTGTTGTTAGGTGCCGTTGAGTTGGTTCCGGCTCATAGGGACACTATGCACAACAGAATGAAACACTGCCCGGTCCTGAGCCATTCTTAAAATTGTTATGCTTGAGCTCATTGTTGCAGCCACTGTGTCAATCCACCTCGTTGAGGGTTTTCCTCTTTTCCACTGACCCTGTACTCTGCCAAGCATGATGTCCTTCTCCAGGGACTGATCCCTCCTGACAACATGTCCAAAATATGTAAGACACAGTCTCCCAATCCTTGCTTCTAAGGAGCATTCTGGTTGTACTTCTTCTAAGACAGATTTGTTCGTTCTTTTGGCAGTCCAGGGTATATTCAATACTCTTCGCCAACACCACAATTCAAAAGCGTCAATTCTTCTTCGGTCTTCCTTATTCATTGTCCAGCTTTCACATACTTGTGATGCGGTTGAAAATACCTTGGCTTGGGTCAGGCGCACCTTAGTCTTCAGGGTGACATCTTTGCTCTTCAAAAGTTTAAAGAGGTCCTTTGCAGCAGATTTACCCAATGCAATGCATCTTTTGATTTCTTGACTGCTGCTTCCACAGCTGTTATGGATCCAAGTAAAATAAAATCCTTGACAACTTCAATCATTTCTCTGTTTATCATGATGTTGCTCACTGGTCCAGTTGGGAGGATTTTTGCTTTCTTTATGTTGCGGTGCAATCCATACTGAAAGCTGTGGTCTTTGATCTTCATTAGTAAGTGCTTCAAGTCCTCTTCCCTTTCAGCAAGCAAGGTTGTGTCATCTGCATAACACAGGTTGTTAATAAGTCTTCCTCCAATCCCGATGCCCCATTCTTCTTCACATAGTCCAGCTTCTCGTATTATTTGCTCAGCATACAGATTGAATAGGTATGGTGAAAGAATACAACCCTGACGCACACCTTTCCTGACTTTAAACCAATCATCATCCCCCTGTTCTGTCTGAACAACTGCCTCTTGATCTATGCAAAGATTCCTCATGAGAACAATGAAGTGTTCTGGAATTCCCATTCTTCGCAATGTTATCCATAATCTGTTATGATCCACACAGTCGAATGCCTTTGCATAGTCAGTAAAACAGTTAAACATCCTTCTGGTATTCTCTGCTTTCAGCCAGGGTCTGACATCAGCAATGATATCCCTGTTTCCACGTCCTCTTCTGAAACCGGCCTGAATTTCTGGCAGTTCCCTGTCTATATACTGCAGCAGCCATTTTCGAATGATCTTCAGCAAAATTTGCTTGCGTGTGATATTAATGATATTGTTCTATAATTTCCACGTTCGGTTGGATCACCTTTCTTGGCAATAGGCATAAATATGGATCTCTTTCAGTCAGATGACCAGAAAGCTGTCTTCCATATTTCTTGGCAAAGATGAGTGAGGACCTGGCAGTCTACTTCTGAAAAGCATTAGCCAGTGAAAACCTTATGAATAGCAACGGAACATTGTCTGATATAGTGCTGGAAGATGAGCCCCCCAGGTTGGAAGGCCCTCAAAAGATGACTGGGGAAGGGCTGCCTCCTCAAAGTAGAGTAGACCTTAATGACGTGGATGGAGTAAAACTTTTGGGACCTTCATTCGCTGATGTGGCATGACTCAAAATGAGAAGAAACAGCTGCAAACATCCATTAATAATCGGAACCTGGAATGTATGAAGTACAAATCTAGGAAAATTGGAAATCATCAGAAATGAAATGGAATGCATAAACATCAATATCCTAGGCATTAGTGAGCTGAAATGGACTGGTACTGGCCATTTTGAATTGGACAATCATATAGTCTACTATGCTGGGAATGACAACTTAAAGAGGAATGGTGTTGCATTCATCATCAAAAAGAACGTTTCCAGATCTATCCTGAAGGACAACGCTGGCAGTGATAGGATAATATCCATACGCCTACAAGGAAGAACACACTAGTTTTTTTTTTTTACAAGGAAGAACAGTTAATACAACTATTATTCAAATTTACGCACCAACCACTAGGGCCAAAGATGAAGAAATTGAAGATTTTTATCAGCTGCTGCAGTCTGAAATTGATCGAACATGCAATCAAGATGCATTGATAATTACTGGCGATTGGAATGCAAATGTTGGAAACAAAAAAGAAGGATCAGTAGTTGGAAAATACGGCCTTGGTGATAGAAACAATGCTGGAGATGGAATGATAGAAGTTTGCAAGACCAACGACTTCTTCATTGCAAATACCTTCTTTCACCAACATAAACAGCAACTATACACATGGACCTTGCCAGATGGAACACACAGAAATCAAATTGACTATATCTGTGGAAAGAAATGATGGAAAAGCTCAATATCATCAGTCAGCACAAGGCCAGGGGCCAACTGTGGAACAGACCATCAATTGCTCATATGCAAGTTCAAGCTGAAACTGAAGAAAATCAGAGCAAGTCCACAAGAGCCAAAATATGACCTTGACTATATCCCACCTGAATTTAGAGACCGCCTCAAGAACAGATTTGACGCATTGAACGCTAGTGACCGAAACCAGACGAGTTGTGGAATGACATCAAGGACATCATACATGAAGAAAGCAAGAGGTCATTGAAAAGACAGAAAAGAAAGAAAAGACCAAGACGGATGTCAGAGGAGACTCTGAAACTTGCTCTCGAACGTCAAGCAGCTAAAGCAAAAGGAAGAATTGATGAAGTAAAAGAACTGAGCAGAAGATTTCAAAGGGTGGCTCGAGAAGACAAAGTATTTTAATGACATGTGCAAAGAGCTGGAGATGGAAAACCAAAAGGGAAGAACATACTCGCATTTGTCAAGCTGAAAGAACTAAAGAAAAAATTCAAGCCTCGAATTACAATAGTGAAGGATTCTATGGGGAAAATATTAAACGACACAGGAAGCATCAAAAGAAGATGGAAGGAATACAGAGTCATTATACCAAAAAGAATTAGTCAATGTTCAACCATTTCAAGAGGTGGCATTTGATCAGGAACCAGTGGTACTGAAGGAAGAAGTCCAAGCTGCTCTGAAGGCATTGGTGAAAAACAAGGAATTGATGGAAGGCATTATGCTGAGTGAAATCAGTCAATTGCAAAATGAAAATTTTGTATGAGACCACTATAATAAGAACTCAAGAATTAGTTTTACCACAGAAGAAAATATTCTTTGATGGTTATCAGGGTGGGGGGGGGAGGGAGAGGGGTATTCACTAATTTGATATGTTGTTGTTGTTGTCATGTGCCATGGAGTCAGCTCCAACTCATAGCAACCCTACGCACAACAGAATGAAACACTACCTGGTCCTGAGCCATCCTTATAATCGTTATGCTTGAGCTCATTGTTGCAGCCACTGTATCAATCCCCCTTGTCGAGGGTCTTCCTCTTTTCCCCTGACCCTGTACTTTGCCAAGCATGATGTCCTTCTCCAGGGACCGATCCCTCCTGACAACATGTCCAAAGTATGTAAGATGCAGTCTTGCCATCTTTGCTTCTAAGGAGCATTCTGGTTGTACCTCTTCCAAGACAGACTTGTTCATTCTTTTGGCAGTTCATCATATATTCAATATTCTTTGCCAACACCACAATTCAAAGGTGTCAATTCTTCAGCCTTCCTTATTCATTGTCCAGCTTTCACATGCATATGATGCGATTGAAAATACCACGGCTTGGGTCAGGCACACCTTAGTCTTCAGGGTGACATCTTTGTTTTTTTTTTTTTTTTTGAAAACCTTACGAATAATTAGATAGTAGACAAGAACTATTTTAGGTGAAGGGAAAGACAACACACAATACAGGAGGAGTCAGCACAACTGGCCTAAACCAAAAGCAAAGACGTTTTCTGAATATAACCAAACGCTTTGAAGGCCAGAGTAGCAGGCTGGGGGTCTGGAGACTATGGTTTCTGGACACATCTAGGTCAATTGGCATAAAAAAATGTACTTAGAAAACGTTCTGCTTCCCACTTTGGTGAGGGGTGTCTGGGGTCTTAAACGCTACCAAGCGGCCATCTAAGATGCAGCAATTGGTCCTAACCCATCTGGAGAAAGGAGTATGAAGAACACCAGAGACACAAGGCAAATACGAGCCCAAGAGACAGAAAGGGCCACATAAATCAGAGATTCCATCAGCCTGAGACCAGAAGAACTAGATGGTGCCCAGCTACCACTGATCACTGCCCTGACAGGGAATACAACAGAGAATTTCTGATGGAACAGTACAACAGTGGAATGCAGACTCCAAATTCTCATAAAAAGACCGGACTTACTGATCTGAGACTGGAGGGACCCCAGGAGTCATTGCCCCCAGATTTTCTGTTAGCCCAAGCCTGGAACCATTCCTGAAGCCAACTCTTCAGACAGGGATTGGACTGGACTATAACACATAAAATGATACTGGTGAGGAGTGAGCTTCTTGGCTCAAGTAGACCCATGAGACTATGTGGGCAGCTCCTTTCTGGAAGCGAGATGAGAAGGCAGAGAGGGACAGGAGCTGGACATGGGGAATACAGGGTGGAGGGGAGGAGTGTTGCTGTCTCATTAGGGTGAGAGCAGCCAGAAGTACATAGCAAGGTGTATATAAGTTTTTGTTTGAGATACTGACTTGATTCGTAAACTTTCACTTAAAGCACAATAAAAGAAAAATGTAAAAAAAAAAAAAATCATTCTGAGCGCTTGTTGTCTGTGGAACCATCTCTCCCCCAACAAGCAAACACAGTATTGGTTATTCTTAACTAGGGGTTATGTAAAACATGGTTGCAGATCCTTGAAAGGTGAAACAGCACAACAGTTGAACTGGTGTCTGAAACAGCAGCACCCAATCCAATATGCTCACTCAGATAAGACCACCAAATAGGGTTAATATATTTTCATGCAATTTAATTATTTTTCAAATATTTATTGAGAAGCTACTTATGGGCCAGGTATTGTGCCAGGTGCAAGGGCTACAGTGGTGAGCCAGGAAGGACTTGCTCTCAGGGAGCTCAGTCTATGGGAAAGACAAACTATTAAATAAACAATAACAAGAAAGTGCTAAGTGCAAAGATCGGGGACATGCCTGGAAGAGGCAGCAAACCCAGGTTTGGGAAGAGTTAGGGATATGTGAGGAGGCTCAAAAATGGCTTCTAGAGGAGCAGTAAATTGAGACTTGAAGGATGAGGGAAAGCTAGACAAGCAAAGATAAAAGTCTAGGCAGAGTGTATTATTGGTGGATAACTCCACCCTTATTTTAAAAGATTTTTCTAGAAAGCTGATTATATCCTTCACAGAACTTTTTAATCTGCCTTTGACAGACAACTCATAATGCACACCTTCCTCCCTTCAAGCCTTAAGCCCAAACCCTCCATCTACAACTCACGAACAAGACTGTCGAAATCATCGTTAACAAGTCTTATTTATTATTTTCTGCTAAAACTGTTAAACACATAGGTACACAATGGATCATGCATATACAATTACAATAAATTTCTTCAGTGGTGGGCACTGATTTATAATTCTAATGATTGCTTATGGCATTTAGCAGGATCTTGCACCAAAGAGGAATACAATGAATCTATATATCGATAAGGAGAATACTCCCAATATATCCACTAGGAAGAAAAAAAAAAAAAACCACCTGATTCTTTAAGGCAACAATTAATCTATAGCTACAATAAAAAGTGACGACGTGCTCGGCTGCTAACTCAAAGGTTGTCAGTTTGACCCCACCCAGTGGCTCCGCAGGAGAAAGACCTGGCATTCTGCTTCAATAAAGATTAAAAAACCAAACCCACTGCTGATGAGTTTATTTCGACTCACAGCAAACCTATAGGACAGAGCAGAACTGCCCCATAGAGTTTCCCAGGAGCACCTGGTGGATTCAAACTGCTGATCTTTATGATTAGCGGCTGTAGCTCTTAACCACTACGCCACTAAAAACCACGTGAGGATCACTCAGGAGCAGAAGCTCAGCAGAGACAAGAACCTTCCCCCAGAGCTGGCACCCTGAATTCAGACTTCTAGCCTCCTAACCGAGAAAATAAGTTTCTGTTTGTTAAAGCCACCCACTTGTGGTATTTCTGTTATAGCAGCACTAGATGACTAAGACACTGTCCTATGGTTCAGAAATTCCTGCTTTCGGTCACTCATATAGTGGAGGACACAGCGATCTCCGAACACTTTGCTCTTCCCCCTTATACCTTTAGTACTAACCTAGTTTCCCCATAAAGATTACAGCCAAGAAAACCCTATTGGGCAGTTCTACTCTGTCACATGGAGTCACTATGATTCGAAAATTGACTCGACAGCACCTAACAACAACAATAAAAAAAAGCAAACTCTGGCCCAGACAATATTTTAAAGTTTTACAATTTTATTATGTCTAATTCTCCTTACGTAACAAAACACAAAAAAAGGAACTAAATGAGGAAAGTTGTGTGAAAATAAGTATAGGTTATGAAGAAAAGGACCGAGGCATTAACAATCCCTAATTACTAAAAAGTAAATTTGTTTTCAGATGAGTGACAGTCAACATTATTTTTGTTTATCCTCATTTCACTTTAATTAAAAGGTGCAGTGGCACCCTTAAGAGCTTTCTTAGCTCACAGATGGTATTATGCCTTACAGAGGTTTGTCTGGCTGTACCTCTGGGAGTCGGCCTGTACTTAGATACATACAATTAAATGTTCTCAGTAGGTACATTTTTAGTTACAGCTGAATAGAGTTCCAGGAAACACCATTAGGAGTTTCACTATTTACTCTGCATCAATAGTGGCAGCTGGTGCATTTTTGTCCAAGGTGAGCACTCCTTTCATTGCAATGACCAATTGGCCTTTCCTCCTTTAGTTCGATTTCTTACAATAGTACAAGTCAAATTTCTATTTAATTTTTTGTTACTTTATCATGGATTAAGAATACTACTTTATAGTTAAAATTGTACTTTTAAAGAAAGTAAGAAGGCTACAAAAAAAATCTCAAGTACACCCTTCCAGCCAGTTAGCTCAATATACTGAGTTATCTCCCTCTTTAATCTTACATTGCTGAAAACTGAGCATTTCCCTCTCACCCTCCTGTCTTTAAGGAGCCCTGGTGGTAGAAACGCTTAGCACTGGGCTGCTAACCAAAGGTCGGAAGTTCCAATCTACCAGTGGCTCTGAGGGAGAAAAGACCTGGCTACCTCCTCCTGTAAAGATTACCAAACCCAAAACCAAACCCATTGCTATCGAGTTGATTCTGACAGCTAAAAAAACCTAATGGGGTAGTTTTACTCTGTCATATAGGGTCATTATGAATTGGATCGATTCAACGATACACAACAACTCCTACCTTTGACTATAACCTAGTAAAAATGGCTGGGTTGCCAATGGCCCACCCAAGTACAGTTCATTCTAGAGTCCAACTCTCATTTCCAGGATTAGAATATTCACAATACCTGTTGCTTCAAACACTGGAACTCTCTGGTTTCATCAAAGTTGAGACCTGCCTTGGCTAGAAAGTTCTAATTTCAGTTTCTAATAAAAACCAAACAAACCTGTTTCTCACTGAAGTGAACAAAATCAATGAAATCATCATACTGAGTTTCTGCTGGGCAGAGCTTGACTGCGGGGTTGCCACAGCAACTCTTGTACACTGACCATGGACTGTCCCTGTGCAGGAAGGAAATCTTTTGCTCCACCCCCCGAGGAGTCCAAAGCTGTGGCAAGCAAGTAGTCTGTGAGCAGAGAGCCATTTTTAGTTCAGTAGCTGTGATGGAGCAACAAGACACTCTTCTTTATTGTCTCCAGTAATAAATGTCACAAAACCGACCAAAATAGAATCCAAACCAGGGAGCTGTGTGTGAGTCTGTATTTCTGCACAATGGTAGAACTGTATTCTTTACCCGTTTCCACTACTCCTGAGCTAGAGAACAAGCCAAAGAACTTTCCTCCTAGGGACATGAGGGCAGGGGCGCAGTCAAGTAAATTAGAATATTTCCACTTTTACAAAGAACACATTTAGGCTTTTGCTTTCCTACAACAATTTCTTTTTCCAATCACTCAGATACAACAAATATTTGTTGAATTTTTACTTAGTGGCAGCACTTCTGCTGGGTGCTTTCACATGTTATTTCATTTACTCTCCTCCTAACAACCCTGTGAGGTAGGTTTAGTATTAGCCCTACTTTTCAGATGACAAACCAAGGCTCAAAAGTTATTTGACTTGACCAAGCTTCTAAGTGGCAGATGCCTTCCTAACTCCGAAGTCTCATGTTTTTTCTACTCTGCTACACTGCTTTTGCAAGAAAATTCTTAACTGAAATATTCAAGCATTCCTAAAATGAATTAAAAATTCTTTAAGGTTATTTGATTTAGCAATAAATTTTCACAAGTAATGACTTCATTACTGATAAATATAGTGAAAACCGTGAGAGCCGGAACTTGGCAGGACTGCCTTGTCTTTCTGGGTCTCACAAGTTTTCCACCTTTGACAGGGTGCAGTCAGCACTTTTCTATCAATCTCTGTTAGTGGAAAATATTTGAATTTTCCTTCTCTGACAGGTTTCCAGCTTATACACGTTCTGGCTTTTGTAGGCTTTACTGTATACTCAGCCACTTTCCTAAGTGCATTAAAAAAAAAAAAAAAAAGCCACAGCAAGATATGGTTACACCATGGTCCTAATGGGCTTTTTGCTAAGTTTAAACCAGACCTCGCATCTTGAGTTGGAAAGACAAAGTAGAAAAGGAGGTAAGGTGACAAAATTGACTCTAGATGAAGCACTCTGTGGAACATCTCTGGGGCTGAAGGAGCTGACTGGGGGAGGGGACATGAAAGTGTGTGGACACATATACTATTTAAACTAGAGGGAAACTTTTATCTCTGCTCTTAATTACTTTTGAGGACAATTTGAAGTATTGATTTGCCCATTTTCAATCACCTCTCCACACTTGCAGGGATGCAAAGGTTTTCTAACATACCACCTCTGCTCACGATCAGAATGAATCATAGTTCTCCTCCTCCCCAGAGGGTCTACAATTACCCTCTTCCTCCTATACATACCTTTGTAGAATTTCCAAGGAGAACAGGAAAAAAAATAAAAAAAGGCTATCTTTTAAAAATTGCTTTTCCCAGCTCCCCCTGACCTAAAAGTTCTCTCCTACCTATAGCTTGGGCAGTTTTCCAGCTGTGGAGTCAGAGGATGTACCAGTCCAACTCTGTTCCTTTGGAATCACCATCTCTTAAACAGCAATCCTATATTCTGAGTTCCTCCCTTTTACTATGCCTTTTCTCTCTGTCCTTTATTTTTACTTCAGTTGATTCCTCCAATTCTCTAGTTGCCACAAAGAATTTGAGTGAGGAACCAAAATAGATCACAAGAGTCATAGTAGTTTTTAAAGCTTCTAACAAGATAGGTCATAGGTGAACAAGTGTAAATTTATTATAATGCATACATACATAATCTATCATGACATCACTGATTTAAAAATATAAAAACGTACCATATTTCCCTGAACTTTTGATTAGGTAATAAAATACGCAACTTCCTGTTCCTATATTTTCTTATAAAAATATGCCAGTTTTGTGGGTCTTGGAAAATCACATTCTCCATTTACACTGATGAACATTATACACAATGCACAGAGTAAAAGTTAGTTTATGTAGCTGTAAAGGAGTAAGATAAAACAGATCACTGGTTTTGACACAACTAGATTTTTAAAAGAGAATAGAAACAGAAGAGGAAAGCTCTACAGTTATATAATATTGTCTTCTAAAAATTAAGTATGGGTTCCTATTTGTAACTGTCACATAGAAACTCAGGTTAAAGGCCTCTTCATGAAGCTGCAGACCTATTTGGCTTTTCCCTTTTCAAAAGAGAAAAAGTATTTCACAGCTCTAAAACAAGATAGGTAGGAAATACCAGGAAAGTTAAAAGACCTTACCATACCCTATTCATTTTACACTGGTCCTCAAGGTTACAAAACCCACTGCCATCAAGTCAATTCTGGCTCATAGTGACCCTATTGGACAGAGCAGAACTGCCCCACAGGGTTTCCAAGGAGCAGCTGGTGGATTTGAACGCTGACCTATTCATTAGCAGCCTGAGCTCTCAACCACTGCACTACCAGGGCCCCAAGGTTACAAACCTACCAAATTAAAACAGGAATGGTACTTGTTTCTCAAATTTAACTCAGGTTTGAATATAGTTCATCCAATCCAATTTCTTAGATTTAGTTTAGTGAACTATGTTCTAAAACATGATGGGATTAGGCATTTTAATCAATAAGAAAAACAAAAAAAAGCAATCATTTATTATTTGAGACCCTTAATAGGTTATTAGGCATTAATTTAAAAATACAACTTCACACTTTATAGAGGCTAGAAACATAATTCAAACTTTCATAAAAGTATATTAAATTAAAACCACTTTAGACAATTCAAGATCTCATTGACAGAGTTCATTTAAGGTGACAGTTGTGCTACTGTGTTACTGTTCCCACATGATATCATCTTTGCTCAATTTCATTTGAAGATTATGGACTCGTTTTGGATGAAAGTTACTGTTTTTCTGAAGAGGGCTAGATTCATGAGAACATTTTCTAGGGCTATTTTTTACGTTCTTTGATCCTTTAGAATTGCTATCTTCTCGCTGAATACCTGAAGCTTCACTCATCCTTGAGTTTTGAAGTTTTTTTTGAAGTTTATGGACCTGGAGAGAAAAAAAAAAATCTAAAATTTTAGTCAACAATATACTGAAAATATAACCTAAAATAGATGGACTGGATTGAAAGCTTGAAGATTACATAAAATTAAAAAGTTTAATTCAGTAATTTTTATTTATTAAACAACTATTACATGTCCAACACTGTGCTAGTCTGGTAGAAATATAATGAATGAAACAGTCCTTGCTCTCAAGGGGCTTACTGCTCCTATGAGTGTTAAGCACATACATGACAACTAGAGAATAAATAATACAAGCCAGGAAGACTTTGAGTAAGACAAAAAGCGTGTATTTGAGAAGGCCAAAGTAGGACAAGATCAATGTGGGCTGGAGAAGTTGAAGGGAAGTTTGCATAGAGGATATGAAATGGTAAAAACTGGAAAGCAGAGAGGAAAGTAAAGAACCTTTCAGATGATATTAGCAGCAAAGGATTGTTTCTAGGAATGAGTACTGAGTTTCTATAATTGAATTATATATATGTATACACACATTTAAATGTATTCCTGAATTTTAAGTATTACTGAGTAGCAGTAAAAAAAAAAAAAATCATGGGAGTAACCTGATTTCCTTGAAGAGTATCTGGTAATAATTGGGTAGGCAGAACTAAACAAAACAAAACTCATCAACCAGCTGAAACTCATTTCTTCAAAGTGCATCCCATTACCTAGTCTATTTCACTTACATATAGGCCTCTGGGAAAGGCCTAATTTGTAGAGCTGGTCCAGACACTGGATGAGTACCTGGTGCTCTGTTAGCCTATGGGACAATTTTTTTTTTGTAGATATTAAATTTATCATAATAAAATTCTTGGAAATTATGCTGCAAGAGCTATTATGAAATACGAATCATGTTTTTCAAAATACAATCTATGTACAGACTGCCTCACTTTTAAAAATATATTATTCTATACCATATATGTTTCTCCTATGCAATTCCAAGAAAGTGTACAAGTTGTATAATCTTTACTAAACACAATCACATAAAAATATTATACTTACTATAGCCTTAAAAGCTAATAAACTAAAAAAAAAATTGCTTCAAAATGTTCATTTATTTACTGGTCATTGGAATAAAAGCAGTAAAATTCTGCATCCTTTATTACTTTCCCATACAAGAAACCAAAAAACAAACAAACCAAAAACCAAACCCATTGCTGTTGAGTCAATTCTGACTCATAGATTAATGTATCACCAATTTTTATGAATGCTGATTATAGCTATAGAAGGAGTAGCTACATAAAGTGACTTGAGAGTTCCTAGAAAGGCTTGACCCAGACTCATGCTATGGAGTCACTGACTTGGCATAAGATACTACATTCCATAATTCTGTTAAAATATTAAAACTACTAAAGCTATTCGTAGTCGTTAAGACTTCACACGCAACTAGATAGAGTCTCCCTCACCACCCCTGCCCCACTCACTACAGCCAGCTGAGTACAGTCCCTAGGGAATATAAGACAGCACAGCTTGTTTTGAGAAAGAAGGAATAATGGTTGTAGGATTGGAGTATAGCTTGAGGAGCCAGGTTTATGTATAGTACTAAATTAGAGACCCGTCTCATTGTGGCATCATTAAGGCATTAGTGGAGAGAAGGATAAAGGAAAAGGATGCTAAAAGAGTAACTTGGAAGGCTGCATAGGCAAATTTAACCTACCTCACAATATTTCCCAAACCATATCTGAATACATAACTAAACTTTCTTGTTCCTTTTCCTTTATGTTCTTTATGTTATCTTGGAAAGAGCTGTAGGAAGTCCACGCAATTCCAAAGAGACAGATGACTCCATTCTGTAACATGTCTAAATGACTACTGTCTATAGTCTTTTCACAAAACCACACATACAGTCCTCACATTTGGCAGCTCAGACAGAGATATAACACTGAATTCACAAATATTAACTTTTTATTAAAATCTTTTATGAAAACCTTCTTACACTATCTTGATGCTTCTTTAGTTTGGAAATTTGTTCTCCTTTAATTTCCATTTTCTTCACTAAATGCTCTAGTTCACTTTCTATGTCTTCACAGACTGAATGGCTTTGAGTTTCCTTCATTTGATTTAGTAGTTCTTGATGCTCCCTATGACAGAAAAGCAAATATCAAACACTGTTATAGTGTATGGTATATGTTTTTGCCATATTTTTCAATCATAAATTTTAGAGTTAAATACTAATCTTCAAAGAGCGTCTCCTTCTTTAGGGTTGTCTAATATAAGGTTCCGACTTGATGGTAATGTGTTTTTTTTGGTTTGGTATTAAATCTATAGGGTAGTGGTGGCACAGTGGTAGAATCCTTGCCTTCTATGTGGGAGACCCAGGTTCTATTCCCAGGCAATGCACCTCATGCACAGCCTTCACCCATCTGTCAGTGCAGGCTTACATGCTGCTATGTAATGCTGAACAGGTTTCAGTGGCATTTCCAGACTAAGATGGTCTAGGAAGAAAGGCTTGGTGATCTATTTTCAAAAATCAGTCAATGAAAACTCTGTGGATCCAGCAGTATGATTCACAACCAATCATGCGGATAGTGCAAGGACCAGGCAGCGTTTTGTTCCGTTGTGCATGAGTTCACAACGAGTTTGGAGTCAAGTAAATGGCAGCTACCAACAACAACAATTAAATCTATGGTAAATATAACCAGAGTCTTGTGATCTGAAGGTCGTATGTCTTTAGAAATATCTTAAGACTTTATGGTTGTTGTTAGTTGCTGCCCAGTTGAGTCTGAGTCATGGCAATCCCATGTACACAGAGTAGAACTGCTGTGACCTTTGAGAATCAGATCTCCAGGCCTGTCTTCTGAGGTGCGTGTGGGCAGGTTTGAACTGCCAGCCTTTCAGCTAGCAGTTGAGCACTAAATCGTGTGCACCAGCCGGACGTAGGCCCTTAAACCATCTTAAAAAACATGTGAATTCTTCATGTCCCTAGCTAAATGTTCTCATACTTTTAGCTAGAGGCATTAGAAGGCTCTTTAATTCCAATTCTGGAATTTTTGATGTAGGGAGAGAGGGGACCTTTGGAAAAATTCCAACTGCAGATATATTTGCCTAAGAAATTCCTGGGTTTGATGTTAGTCTATTCAAAGAAGTACTGTCCATAAAAAAAAAAGTACTGTCAATAAAACTAGTTATATCTTCTACAGTGGTCCTAGTTTGACTAGCTGGCAAGCCAATCGCGTATGTTCTAGAATTGAGTACATATTAAAATTGGGGGCATGAAATATGTATCCCATACAGTATCTTGCTTACTATGAATGTTTCAAAATTTGTCATGCAGACTAGCTGGAGTTTAAACTGTGGAAATGCATTCCTACTTGTGTAATCAAATCATTCATTTAGCTAAAATATATATATATATATATATATATATATATATATATATAAAGGGTAATCTTTCTTATAGAAGCTTTTGTGATTATAATCTAAAATCACCAGACCACATTTGTGAGAATGACAATAATAGGTATCTATTTTTATCAGTCCAGAGCTTCGGAAGACAGAAACCCCTCGGACTAGAAAAGTAATAATCCCATACAATTGAAAATTTAAATAGTAATAATAAACGGAATGAATAATCAGTGACAACAAATTTGCAGATCCAGATAAAATAAGTACGAATGGCCAAATAAGGCCTTTAAGAATTTATGAGTGGAGAAAAACGATCTCTAAAATCATTTTGCTTTTCCTTGATAAAGAATAAAAATACTTACATATTCATTTGGTCCAGCTCATCTTGCATTGCCATCAAAAGTTCAGACAAATTATCACAAACGGAGACAGAGTTTTCTGGATGAGGAGGTGCAGCTTTACATTGGAGAATTCTACTAGGCTTGTGAAAATATCGAGGCTCAGAAGCTTTAGAATGCTTCTGAAGGGTTTGCAGGCCACAATCTTGTACCATCTGCAGGAGGTTTTGCACACTTGCATTTACAGAATGGCTTGCCCTGACGAACTTAAGGGGAAAAGAAATAGCTGAGAACTTCAAATGACTGACAGTATTTAAATACTACTTAAAATAAAAAAGCAGAAGTTTTTTTTGAATAATTATCTTCATTTTTTTTGCCCCTACCTTCCCAGGCACAAAAGATGGTGCTCCAAACTTTGAATAACTTTCCTGAGGTAGTCCTCTCTTTAAACATTTAGTTTTCTAAAGAGTATAAGGGAAAAAGTAAAAAAAGAAATAAAAAAAAAAAATCTCTGAAAACTCAACAGTAAAAAACCAAACAATCCAATTAGAAAGTAGGCAAAAGACATGGACAGGTATTTCAGTGATAAGGACATACAGATGGCAAATAAACACATGAAAAGAAATTCAACATCATTAGTCATTAAGGACATGGAAGTTAAAACCCAATCACTATGTTTTTATGAGAATGGCCAAAATATAGTGACAACACCAGATGCTGGCAAAGATGCAGAGAAACTGGATCACTCATCCATTGTCGGCTGGAATGTAATGGTACAGCCACTCTGGAAAATAGTTTGGCAGTTTCTTATTGAAACTAAACATCTAATTAAGCATACGGCCGAGCAATTGCACTCTTGGGCATTCATCGCAGAGAAATGAAACCCTATGTTCACACAAAAACTTGTGTACAAATGTTCACAGCAGCTTTATTTTTAACAGCCTCAAATTGGAATTAACCTAAATGTCCTTCAGCAGGTGAACAGCTAAACATACTTTGGTATACTCATACTATGAAATACTGTGCAACAACAAAAACATACTGATACATGCAACAGCTTGGATGGATCTCCAAGGAACTAGGTGAGTAAAAAACAGCCAGTTCCAAAAGGTTACATACTAAAAAAAAAAAAAAAAAAGGTTACATACTATATGATTTCATTTTGAAATAACAAAATTACGGGTGGTGCAAATGGTTAAGTGCTTAGCTGCTAGCTGAAAGGCTGGTGGTTCAAACCCACACAGAGGTGTCTTAGAAGACAAGCCTGGCAATCTGCTTCCACTAGGTCACAGCCTTGAAAACCCTATACAGCACAGTTCTACTCTGACACACATTGGGTTGCCATGAGTTGGAACTGACTCGACAGCATTCGACAACAACAAAAAAAGCCAGTCCCAAAAAGTTATATGCTATATATGGTTCCATTTACATAACATTGTAAATAACAAAATTATTGAAGTGGAAAAAGATTACAAGTTGCCAGGGGTTAGGGACTGGGGATGTGTGGTTATAATGAAGTAGCACGAGGGTGGCTTGTAGTGGTGGAACAGTTTTATATCTTGACTGTGGTGATGATTACATGAACTTAAACAGCAATTAAAAAAAAAAATCTAGAGAATGATAAAGACAAATTCAAAATTGTGGACACCCCTGGGGGGGAAGGGATACAATTTAGGAGGGGCATATCCGGGCCTTCAACAGTGTTGGTAATGTTCTATTTCTTAAGCACGGTAGTGAATACACCACTGCTAATTTTATTTTTTTTTTCTGAAAGCAGGCTTTTTTTGTTATATATACTCTTTGATAAAAAATTTTTTTAAAAAATTGCTAACTACATTCTTAAACTCAAAGAATAATTTAAATTATTTTGCTAATCATTTTGACTAGAGAAATTGAACCATTTTTATTGAAAGGGTTAAACATCCCAATTTGTCCATGACTGAGAGAGTTCCTGGGATACAGGACTTTCAGTGCTAAAACCAGGAAAGTCTCAGAGAAACCAGGATGAGCTGGTCACCCCAGTTAACACTTCAGCAAGAGAATAATCCACGAATTGACAATATTCCATAATGAAAACAAAATATTCTCAGTTCTAAATGGAAATTTAGATGGCTTAACTGTTATATAATCACTAGATATTTTAAAAAGAGAACTAAAGAAATAAAACGGCTTAGAGGTAGATAAATCATAAAAGTTTGTGACCCCCCCCCCAAAATCAAACCCACTGCTGTTGAGTCCAATTCCAACTCATAGCAACCCTACAGGAAAAAGCAGAACTGCCCCATAGAGTTTCCAAGGAGCGCCTGGCAGATTCAAACTGCCGACCTTTTGGTTAGGAGCCACAGCTCTTAACCATTACGTCACTAGGGTTTCTAAAAGTTTGTGAGTCAGTTCTTACTCTCTCAGAGTTACTTGGTGGCCTTGGACATTCTATGCCTCAGAAATAGGAATTTCAAGTAATAGAAAACAATGATCTGGTCTAATGCTATTTCAAGTACTTATAATTAAGAGCAAAAAAGAAATTTAAGTTAATCTTTTAGTCACTGAGCTGAATGAGGTCTCTAATTACTGCCTAACCTTTTAAGAAAATAATGAAAGCATTATTAGGAAAGGCTTCCATCATCTTCTTACAATATTCGCATAGTCTCTAGATTCTTTACTTCCAAACTCACCTTTTCATGCTACTGTCAGTTACCATCTAGAAGTATAGCTCTAATCACGTCCCAACTCTTCTCAAAAACTTTGAATAGTATGCAACTGTGTACAGAATAAAAGTTCAGATTCTTAACATGGCTTTGGACGTTGGCCATAATCTTCCTCCAAGCTATATTTTCACTTTTAACTATGCCTCATTTTGGAGTCCTTGGGTGATGCAAATGGTTAAGAGCATGGTTACTAACTGAATGGTTGTTGATTACAATCCACCCAGAGGCACCTCAGAAGAAAAGTGTGGTCATCTACTTCTGAAAAATCAGCCACTGAAAACCCTGCAGAGAACAGTTCTCCATGAGTTGGAATTGACAGGACGGCAACTTATTATTATTATTATTTTTAATGCCCCATCTCATCCCCAATACTGAAATATGACCTATCGGTTCCTGGAAAAACAAATTGTTTCCTCAAGCTATAATGCACTTCTCCTCCTCATCTCTGTCTCTCAATACTTATTAATCCTCTGAGCTGCCTTGCATGACCCCTCACATATTCCTTCATCTGCATAGCACACAACACTTTGCTTATGCTTGTATTAAGCTTTTATTATACTGTGTATTATATTTGTATATTTATTTGCATCTCTATAAATGTCTGTTGTATTTACCTCTTTATCATCTACAGGTACTACGTATGCAAATCAAAAAGTAACGAGTTAAGTGAACCACCTCCAGGATATGGAGAAAATAGTCTCAGGGGGATGAGTAGGAGTCTCATAGGGGCCTCGTAAAAGCTGATACTACCTTCAGCAACATTAGTGTTCCTTCCATCTTCAAAGGGAGACATTATTATCTGTAGAACCTATGAACTTCGGGTTTGAACTAGGTTTTTGCAGTTTTTTGTTGTTAAGGTGAAATTCACATATGTAAAATTAACCATTTTAAAGTGAAGAACTCAGTGGTGTTTACCATTCAAAATGTTGTGTAATGACCATCTCCATCTCGTTCCAAAACATTTTTATCATTCCAAAAAGGAAACCTCTTACGCATTAAGCAGTTGCCCCTAATCTTCCCTCTCCCAGGCCCTGGCAACTACCAATCTGTGTTCTATCTCCATGGATTTAACCTATTGTGAATATTTCATATAAATGGAATTATACAATATGTGACCTTTTGTCTCTGGCTTCTTTCACTTAGCGTTAATGTTACTGAGATTCATTCAGTTTGTAGCATGTATCAGTTCTTCATTCTTTTTTAAGGCTGAATAATATTCCATTGTATGTATATACCACAATTTGTTTATCCAGTCATCCATTGATGGAAATTTGGGTTGTTTCCACTTTTTGGCTATTGTGAACAGCGCAGTTATGAACATGTGTGTACATGTATCTGTTTGTGTACCACTTCTCAATTCTTCTGAGTATATACATAGGAGTAGAATTGCTGGGTCAAGTGGTAACACTCTGTTTAACTTTTGGAGCGAACTAAGTACTTTTGTAAACTGATTTTAGTTAATGATTCTTTCTCTTCTTTTCCAGGAGCTCCCTTTCCTTTCCTTCATTTGTTTTCTCTTACTTCTCTCCCTGTATCTTCACTATTTTTTATAATGAATAGGTAAATCGTTTAAAAATAATTCCCATTAACTCACCAGACAAAGGATGCCATAAAGCCTAGATATAAAAATAGGTCAATATTTTTTCCATTTGCAAGCTATTTACACTGGTTGTAAATAGCTTGCGTAAACAAGAAACAAAGCAAATATTTAAGGGAGGAATTAAGCAAAAAACAATATAAAGTTGTACTGGGAAAATGGTTTTATTACTGTAGCTTGCAAATTCTTTAAAAGAAAAACAATTATGAAAAATGATGCCAGAGTATTGAACAGTAATTCTTATTTATGCAACAGAAGAGTAGCCAAAGTTTAAGTATAATGGTCTCTCCATTATAGTGCCCACAGGTGGGCCTATGGCAGTGCCCAGAATTCTCAAACAGCATCCCTGGCTCCCACAGTGAATGGCACACAGAAACACTCACTCATGCATATGAAGTAAATGGTAATAGTGGTCATCAAAAGTATAATTTCAGAGTCATATGATTAAAAGAGATTAAAATTTTTCATCTTGGCATTATATATAACTAAGAAGGTTTAATGCAATATATCCAAAACATCAAGTCATCTAAACAAAATAGTGATCAATCTATAAAGTACTAACTCACCGATTTATTCCTATTTTAGGCAATCCTACAGATATGAGCATAGAAAGAACAAATGATTATAAATTTCCTATAGGAATGATTTTACAGACCTCTAATTTAATATTATACCCTTGCTTTTTTTTATTATGCACCTATTATATAAAATTGTTCTTTCAGTCGGCATCTATATTGCATTGTTTAGTTAGTGCGTCTTTTACAAGTATCACAAAATAAATTTCTCTAAGAGTTTAATACTAGGAAAAAGCTTGTCTTTCTAGAAAAACTAGAATGCTTCCTGTTACTTCACTAAGACAGCTATGAAGCCCATTATATATGCTCCTTTCTCCTTTGGTTGTCAAACTCATTGCTAAGTTTTACGTTCAACTGTTACTTTCTTTAACCTAGGTTTTATTGAATTCTCTGTTCTTATATATAAAACAATCATCACTTGGCTCATGCTTTTATTCCCATTTGGTGGTACTGTATGTCTTTTATTATAAATCTCTTCAAGTCCTTCTTAGAAACAGGTAGGTATAAACATTAAAGAGGTAAATAAATAAGTCAAATAAGGATAGAATGTTGCTTGAAAAAAAGTTTTATACGCATACCTTTGAAGATTTTTTCTTTCCCTTAGAGTGTTTTGAATTTGAAACTGAAGACATTAAAATTCTATTGATTTCAAGTCCAGTTTGAAGCTATAATGATAAAGAAAAAACTTATAAAATTGATTTGTAACAAGCTTCTCAAAAACATAAAAATGCAAAATCAGGTTATGAATTATAAGTATAAAAATTTTTCTGAGGAAGAAAAGAAAACCATTTTCTTTTTTTGTGAAAGTCATTAGTCTCTTCGTAATTACAACCATTTTGTATTTATGAGAATACATTATTTAATACATCTATGAATCAAACTGAAAACAATCTGTCCCAGGAGTTCTTTCAATTGAGAATATATACATTTGTCAGAATCTCAAGAGACAAAAAAAAAAACAAAACAACTCTTGGTAATGCATCCAAGTATATTAATATACTGGCCAAATGATTGAGAGTTTCATTATTATAGCAAAAAGAGACAAAACTAACATTCTGGGAAGCAGAAATTAGAGTCTAGAATACAGATTTCAGTTATTGAAAAGTATAATAAGGCATATGTGGCTTACTGAGATAGATTATGTACTACTCCATTTACCTCAGAAGCTTTGTCCTGGAATAGCTTACGCTGATGTTCTTCTTCCTTAAGTTTTTCCTCTAAATGTTTAATCTTGTCCTGCAAGACAATAAAAAACTAGGATTGTTATATAAAACCTAGAGCCAAATATCCTTTGTTCCTTTTCCAAATAGAGTCCTAATGCATGCTGATTCTTAAGAGTTTGGCAAGTTAAAGCAGAGTGTAAGAAAAAGGTATTATAAAAGATGCCAAGATTTTTCTTGGCTTTCTTCCTAGGCTTCTTTACCTGCTATTACAGATGAGAACAAAGGGAAAGTTAAGAATGTAATAGACTCATGGGCTTTATTAAGTTCCAGCAACAAAGTCATATGATGAAACTTTTAGGGATATTAAAGAAAACATCTTAGAAATATAAGATAGGGTCCTTGTTACTTAAAGAGTTTATACACTGTACTTGGGGAAACAGAAGTAACATACATGAACAATAAAACAACAAAGCAATGTTTATAATCTGATTCAGACCATGTATACACTACGTTGTTGTTGTTGTTGTTGTTAGGTGCTGTTGAGTTGGTTCCGACTCCTAGCGACCCTATGCACAACAGAACGAAACACTGCCCGGTACTGAGCCATCCTTACAATCATTGTTATGCTTGAGCTCATTGTTGCAGCCACTGTGTCAATCCACCTCGTTGAGGGTCTTCCTCTTTTCCACTGACCTTGTACTCTGCCAAGCATGATGTCCTTCTCCAGGGACTGATCCCTCCTGACAACATGTCCAAAGTATGTAAGACGCAGTTTTGCCATCCTTGCTCCTAAGGAGCATTCTGGTTCTACTTCTTCTAAGACAGATTGGTTTGTTCTTTTGGCAGTCTGTGATATGTTCAATATTCTTCGCTAACACCACAATTCAAAGGTATCAATCCTTCTTCGGTCTTCCTTATTCATTGTCCAGCTTTCACATGCATATGATGCGGCTGAAAATAACATGGCTTGGGTCAGGCGCACCTAAGTCTTCAAGGTGACATCTTTGCTCTTCAATGCTTTAAAGAGGTCCTTTGCAGCAGATTTACCCAGTGCAATGTGTGTTTTGATTTCCTGACTGCTGCTTCCATTGCTGTTCATTGTGGATCCAAGTAAAATGAAATCTTTGACAACTTCAATCTTTTCTCCGTTTATCATGATGTTGCTCACTGGTCCAGTTGGGAGGGTTTTTGTTTTCTTTATGATGAGGTGCAATCCATACTGAAGGCTGTGGTCTTTGATCTTCATTAGTAAGTGCTTCAAGTCCTCTTCCCTTTCAGCAAGCAAGGTTGTGTCATCTGCATAACACAGGTTGTTAATAAGTCTTCCTCCAATCCCGATGCCCTGTTCTTCTTCATATAGTCCAGTTTCTCGTATTATTTGCTCAGCGTACAGATTGAGTAGGTATGGTGAAAGAATACAACCCTGACGCACACCTTTCCTGACTTTAAACCAATCAGTATCTCCTTGTTCTTTCCGAACAGCTGCCTCTTGATCTATGTAAAGGTTCCTCATGAGCACAATTAAGTGTTCTGGAATTCCCATTCTTCACAATGTCATCCATAATTTGTTATGATCCACACAGTCGAATGTCTTTGCATAGCCAATAAAACACAGGTAAACATCCTTCTGGTATTCTCTGCTTTTAGCCAGAATCCATCTGACATCAGCAATGATATCCCCAGTTCCATGTCCTCTTCTGAAACCAGGCTGAATTTCTGGCAGTTCCCTGTCAATATACTGCTGCAGCCGTTTTTGAATGATCTTCAGCAAAATATCCACATGCCTATAAGGAAGACCAGTTAATACGACTATTATTCAAATTTACGCACCAACCACTAGGGCCAAAGATGAAGAAATTGAAGATTTTTATCAGCTGCTGCAGTCTGAAATTGATCGAACGTGCAATCAAGATGCATTGATAATTACTGGCGATTGGAATGCAAAAGTTGGAAACAAAAAAGAAGGATCAGTAGTTGGAAAACACGGCCTTGGTGACAGAAACAATGCTGGAGATGGAATGACAGAATTTTGCAAGACCAACAACTTCTTCATTACAAATACTTTCTTTCACCAACATAAACGGTGACTATACACATGGACCTCGCCAGATGGAACACACAGAAATCAAATCGACTACATTTGTGGAAAGAGACAGTGGAAAAGCTCAATATTATCAGTCAGAACAAGGCCAGGGGCCAACTGTGGGACAGACCATCAATTGCTCATATGGAAGTTCAAGCTGAAACTGAAGAAAATCAGAGCAAGTCCACGAGAGCCAAAATATGACCTTAGTACATCAGGTGTATACACTATATATAGCCTTAAACATATAAGTATTACATCTTCTACCTGCGGTGTGGCTAAGAATAGGACAGTACTAGTTCAAAGCGAGAGCTTCCCGAGTGTTGAAGAACTCAAGGAAGGCTTCACAGAGGAAACAGGACTTGAAGAAAGTTCTATGAAATGGATAAGCTTGTGGGGGGGAGGGAAAGGAGGGAATTTGGAGGGGATCAAGGATAGTCTTAATTTATCTGCAAATGGTGAAAAGCAATCTTTTTTCCATAGCTTTTTAAGTAAATTATCCAACAAATGAAAATATTCTGCCATCTTAGAAATCAAAACTACAATATCACATTCAAAGGCAAGCTAATTCATGCCGGTATGGAACACATTAGCTTTCCATCTTGATAGACAGGGATTCACATCTGAATTACTATAAACGAAGCTTTATAAATCTAATAAAACTTACTGTATATTCACATACAATGCCAATTGTGCTTAACACCAAAGATTTATTCCTGGAACTACCATTTCAAAGAAACAAGTGGAGGCTTACCTCGGCAGTTTTCTGAGTTGTTGTAAGTCTAAAACATTCTTTTTCTAAGACATCAAGCTTTTCAAGTTTTGCATGTAGCTTCATATGATCTTGCTCTTTTTCCCTTTGAAGCTGGGCCTGGGAAGGGTAAAAAACAAAATCTGAATTTGGCAAGTGATGCCAATGGCTCAAGAATAATACAATTTCTGAGAATCCCAAGCACAGTATAAATCTGTCATAAGAAACATGTACATACTTTAGGTGCTTACAAGCAAAGAACAAAAAAAAAACGAGTACTTTTAAGGAGGAAACAATGTGCAAAAATAAAAAAAGATGTGCTAAATTATCATCAATGGCACATCTGTGGTTCTTTCTAAAACATTTTTACTAACAGCAAACATCATCAGCAAAACCTGCTTTAAATAAACGGTCATTCACCACATAATCAAAACTACTCACAGAAAATCAGCTATGAGAGGAATAAAGGATAAAAACAAAGATGGAGAAAAAGAAAGCAATATGTAGAAACCACATAATGAGGGCAGGATTTCCCTTCTCATCGTATCAGCTTTGGAATTTCAGGGTCCCTTTGTAGCTCTTAGAGATAATGAGTTACCCAACAGTCCTCCATCCACTTGAGGAAGCTCCCCTCCTGTTAAAATTTATGTTTTTGAATAGGTGATACATGCACATGTATAAAAATAAAGTACAAAAAATATAGTACGACAAGGCAGTGTCTCTCTCCCTCTCCTGACCTATAACCACCTAGTTGCCCTCCACAGAAACGACCACTATCAATAGCATCTTCTATGTTGTTCCAGAGATATTCTATGCATTTACACATATATTTACATTTATCTTCAGTTTTCGATCCATCTACAAATGGTAGCATATCTTACATGTTGCTGCTTGCATCTTACTTTCTTTTACTTAACAATATGTATTGGAGACCATTCAATAGATCAGCCTCACCCTTTATAAAATATTTTTATATATGCAAAATTATATAAATTATGAAGCATAATGTTAAAAAGTATATCTACAAATAACTGCTCAACTTAAAAACTGTCACAGTAACAGTACCATTTAATTTACCATGTGCTACTCCCTAATTGAAGGCCCATTTCCTCCTTCTCAGAGATAACCATGGTCATAAATTTGTATTAATTGTGCACTTGCTTTTCTTTATAATTTTAACTAACATGTACCCAAAAAAAACAAAACCTAACCTGTTGCTGTCGAATCAATTCTGACTCACTGTGACACTACAGAGCAGAGTAGAACTGTCCCATAGAGCTTCCAAGGAGCAGCTGGTGGATTTGAACTGCTGACCTTCTGGTTAGCAGCTAAACACTTAACCACTGCGCGACCAGGGCTCCAGCTAACATGTATGGATCCCTAAATTTAGGTATTGTTTATTATATATGGTTTTTTTGGGCTTGTTCTGACTCAGCATTATGTTTCAAAAATTAATCCATATTGTTGTGTGTAGCTGTAGCTCATTCATTTTCACTGCTATATAACAGTCCATTATGTGAATATCCTGTAATGGGCATCTGGACTGATTCCAGTATTCTCCCACTAGGAACAGCACCGTGAACGTTTCTGTACATGTCTCCCAACGTACATTCACAAGAATCTCAGTGGGTGACAAAATCAATTTACTGGGTCAAGATCAGCATTAAAAGACTGACTGAAAAATATATCATTTCATTAAATATATTGGTTAATATTGTTTCATTAAACATTTGTTTCAGTTATAATACAGATATATATGCATATTTATATACTGCTTTATAATAGTATTTACTATTGTGATTTTCTATCAAAAAAGACTCAGACTTCTGACCCTGGTGGAGTAACTGGTACCAGATCAGTCTTTTCCTCATTAACCTACTATAAATTGGATAAAATATATGAAGCAACTTTTTTAGATGCTGGACAACAGACAGCATAGGATTGTGATCCTTAAGATAAAGAGAACACATAAGGTAAGCCTCAGGACTGCCCCAGCTTTCTGCCTGGGTACACTTGCTGGACTGCCATACAGGGAGGGTGAGCCCAAACAGAGCATGGTGGCCAGGCTGAGCAGAAGAGGCAGAAATCAGAGCTCATGGCTGTTAAGGTGGCTGAATTTGCAGGCAAAGTATAGGACAGGAGGAAGCTGTATAAAGAAGAAGCTCCAGAAGTATACGTAGGGGTCCTATTAAGCTCCATGTGTGGAGAATAAGAAACTGTGAGGCCTGGGAGAAACGAGCTACTACAGAGCTGAATGATAGAGGTCACACAGTGCTGGGAGCAAAGTTCCAACTTGCCAGATTTGTGAGACCTCACTGAATATTCTAGGTATTCAATTGAGACCCCTCACCCTCCAAGAAAGGCTATACTTTATGAATCACTCTAGTCTTAAAGACTTCTCTAGACTTGCCCTAACAAAGCTTAAAAATAAGCTTTGACAGCATCAAGCTGATCTGCCAGTAATTTAACTGCCTGCCAGAACAAAAGCCAACACTCCTTAAGATAACAAGATTAAGACTCAACAGTGTCCAACATATAACATACAATGACTGAAAATACAAAAAGCTAGAAAAATTTAATTCACAACTAAAAAATGTCAATAGAAACAGAGCTAGATATGACTGAGATGTTGAAATTAGCAGGCAAGACTGTTAAAATTGTTGTTATAAATATAATCAAGGATAGAAAGAGAAAGATGGTCATAATGAGTACATAGATGGGGACTGTCAATAGAGAAATGGAAACTATAAAAGAGAACCAAATGGAAATTCTAGAACTAAAAAATACATCTGAAACAAAAAATTTACTGGATAGGCTTAATGACCGATTAGACACTTCACAAGAAAAAGTCAGTAAACATGAAGACAGCGCAAGAGAAATTATCCAAACTGAAGCATAGAGAAAAAAAAAGGCTAAAAAACAATAAGCTGAGTCTAGATGACCTGTGTTCTAAGATATGTTCAATTTAAAGGTCCAGAGGAAAGGGAGGTTGAAAAGAATAATTATTTGAAGAAATAACAGCTAAAAATGTTCCAAATTTGACAAAAAGTATTAACCAACAGATCCAACAATCTCAATAAACCTAAGCAGAATAAATAACAAAAACCACACTTAGGCATAATCAATTATCAAAATTTTTGAAAACCAGTGATGAAGGGAAAATCTTAAAAACAGGCTGAGGAATGATGACACATTACATGTACAGGAATGAAAATAAGAATTCTCATTAGAAACTATGAAAGCCAGGAAACACATAACAACCTCTTCAATGCGCTGAAAGGGGAAAAGAGAAAAAAAAAAAAAAAAGGCTGCCAACGAGAATTCTATATCCAGCAAAAATATCCTCCAAAAATGATGACAAGGTAAAGATTTTTCCAACTATAAAAGAGAATTCTCTTAACATACTTGCACTATAAGAAATTATAAAGTACTTCAGGCTGAAGGAAAATGATACCACATGGAAAACTGAATCTATACAAAGAAATGAAAAGCACTTGAAATTAGTAAAAATGTGTATATATATATGCACACACACATATATATATTTCTTGATTCTTAATTTTCTTTAAAGGAAAAGTGACTAAAGCAAAATAATAAAAATATATCGTGAGGTTTATAATTATGGGGGGTTCAAATGGCCAACCTTTCGGTTAGTTATGCAGCTTTGTATCCTATTTGAGGTTATAACTGGCAATCTTTCAGTGTCATTAAATAGCCTTCAAAAACGTATTAAACTATATTATCATTCCATACAGAAAATACATTCACCTGTTGTTCTAGGATTATATTCTTCTCTCGTTCTGCATTGAGAACCATTCTCTTTGTATACTCTAGCTGCTTCTCTAGAAGAGTACAGCGAGACTGGGCTGAACTTAACTGTATACTTATATCTATGAAAAAAACAAAATAATGAGGTTAATTAGTTGACTGGCACATAGATTAAAAAAATTAGAGAGCTGGATATCATAATAAATACATTACGTAAACTCGATCAAGATCTAATAGTTCAAAGCTTCTTTAGTCCTAAGTATTGACTCTCCCTGAGTTATGAAAAATATATTTTGTGAGTGTTTCATTGATTATAAATAACTGAATTAACATTGGGAAACGCTGGTGGCTTAGTGGTTGAGAGCTACAGCTGCTAACCAAAAGGTTGGCAGTTAAGAGTCCACCAGATGCTCCTTGGAAACCATATGGGGCAGTTCTACTCTGTCCTATAGGGTCACCCTGAGTCGGAATCGACTCAACAGCAATGGGTTTTTTTTTTTTTGGATTAACATTGTCTCCCCATAGAGACTCAGAGAACATATTTCTGAAAGTAAAGGATGGCTTTAGGACTCAGAGGACATACTTCTGAAAGTAAAGGATGATAAATATTCTGGTTATTTCTGGAAAATGACACCACCTGGAAAAACAGAAGACCTAAAGTCTCTTCCCTATCATCACATTTCTACCCTTTCAGGAAACTCAAGTATATGCATTCCACCATTCCTATTTTCCTCTGCTCTTCATTACTTACAGCACAGTCAATTCCTTAAAGAATAAGAAACCCCATTCTAATCCTTTAACTTTTTACTTTCCTCAGTTCTTTCTTCCATTTTTGTCCAATTATCCCAGAAAATTTTTCTTCCCACTTCTTCGTTCTATTTGTAAGTCAAAATACAAACTTCAGTCTTGTTTATGAAGGTGAATGTAGTGTCACAGTAAAAATAAAAAAAAAAGCTCTAAGTTTTGAAGTGAAAATATACACAATAAAGACTTATGTCCTAAATCTCTAAAACTCTTGTGTCCAAATATCTTTCATAATTTCCACAGAAACCTCCACCTACTGTTCCATCTCAAATTTTATGAAATTATTTTTTACTCATTTTTATGTTGTTTCATTACTAGTGTTGTTTTATATTTTCTAAATAAAAATTATTCTAACTGAAAATATAGAGCATTCTAGTTATATTATGGATTAAACTGGGTTTTGTTAGTTATTCTGAAAATATTCCAATTTCTAAATACAACTTGCCTAAGAACTTAATTTTTCTTTTAATCTCAAGAATGTATCAACTGCCCCCATATATCAAAATGTCTGAGAACTAAGGCTTCAAGGTCTGAGTGTATGTAAGAAAGATATCTGAGTAAATCGGTTTGGACTGGGAATATTACTTTCAAACTGTAAACTTTAGTAATGCTTCCATTTCTGGGAACCATTGCGTTTTCTTACCTTTTTTCTGCTTTATCAGTTCCTGGTGTGCCAGATTTCGCTCATTTGTTTCATTTTCCAAGGCCTTTTTATACTGTGCTGCTTCTTTGGACAGTATGTTCAGGTTATCTTCGGCCTGTGTTCTCTCTAGCTCTAAACGATGAATCTTGTCCTGAAGAGTTTTTAGGGCTAAAATAAGAGCTGTTGAAAAACAAAAATTTGCTTGAGGTTTTAAGGTGGAATTTTTAAGCACTGGCAATCACAGTAACATGTAAAAATGAGCAGTGTATTTTTGTTAGTGAGCCAGAAAAATGTACAGATTATGTATATTCCTCATAAAATAAAAAAATAATAAATGACTAAAACTCTAAAGAGGGACAAATTTTCCTAACATATCTTTTAAAAATAATATATCTATGATTGTATTTAGTGATTTTCTAGTGTTGAGAATGCTAATAACTGCAATCTTAATTTAATAAAATAAGTATTTTCAAATCTGAAAAGAAGACTGTAAAGTTTGGGTGTATAAGAATCTGAATACGAATAAAGAAAGTTAAAATATAGTATCTGCTACTTAACATGAAAATTTAGGATTAAAGTTAAAGGTTTTTCTCAATTCTTGATGTATTCAGTTTTAGTCAAATCACAAACACTTATTGCTTCGATGTCCGAGATACGGTGTTAACAGCCAGGATCTATTAGGTAAAACACAGCTTCTTCTATTAGAAAATAACATAATTTAATTGTTTACCTAATGTTAAGCTTGAATGATTGTAAGTAGTAAACGTGTACTACTGCAATTTCTATTCAACTATATTAGTATTTTTGTACTTTAGGTAAGTTCATAGTTATAAAATTTTTAAATATTATTTTATACTATTAAATTATAACTTCAATATTAAACTATGAAAATAGAGGTGAATAGAATACAAATGATTGTTATATGTTAACTTGCAGATAGTTTAAAGCTAATTACAGGCAGTCCCTGGGTTATGAATGAGATCTACTCCTACCCATGTCTTTAAAAGTCAAATTTGTAAGTTGGAGCAGGTGCATATGGTTCTTCCTTAGCCTTACTTTAGCGCAAGAAAAGGCTTAAAGACTTTTCAGTACTTTAAAAGCTGCACATGCAGCAAGTGAAGGTGATTGTGATGAAGAATTCATTGTGAGTAGGGGTTGGTTCAATCATTTCAAAGTGAGGAGCAACTTTACTTAACATTAAAGGGCAAGTACAAGTTGTCTGTAAGTAGAATGTTTGTAACCCCGGGGGACAGCCTGTAAAAAAGATATTTGCTAGAGATTATCATTTGATTTTTACAAATGAGATAAAGCTATGATATTTAGGGCTCTTTATATGGTATCTAAGGAGTTCCTGGGTGGTGCAAATGGTTAATGTGCTTGGCTGCTAACCAAAAGGCTGGCAGTTGGAGTCCATACGGAGGCACCTTGGATGAAAGCCCTGTCAATCTACTTCCAAAAAAATCATCCACTGAAAATCTTATGGAACACAGTTCTATTCTGATGCACATGGGGTTGCCATGAGTTGGATCGACTCAATGGCAACTGGTTTATATGATATCTATAGCTGGTTCTTTGATTTGGGTAATTATTTTTTCTTGTCACTGTTTTACTCCATAAAGCTCATCTATTTACTAATGGCAATGTTTAGTATAGAATATTAAAAAATAACATGATTATCAGCATCTTAGAAAATAATTTATATGGTATCTAATGTATGCCTAGAGTCATGAATATTTTACTAACTCAGTTTTAAGATCTTCCCAAATATACATTCATAAAGTTACTTTTATTTTGTAGTTACTCCGATGTACTGCCTTCTTAAGGGGTTTTCAAGGGTGATTTTAGATATATGTAATTTTTTTTTTTAACTTAAGACCTTTATTAACAGGTGCTTGCAGTTTGTTGACTTTTTTGAAAAAATCAAGTTGTAAACTTTTATTACAAATTAAAAATGAGGTTCTTAAAAATCTCAACTTGACCAGATATGAAACAACGTAAAAACCTTTAAAGGTGTATTGAGAAAAATGAGGCTTTAAAAAAAAAACACTTTGTCATTACCGGAAAGACTTCTTAGGTAAAAATAACGAAAACTCTATGCTGCATAGATAATGCAGATAATTCTAGTTATCTGGTCAACGGGCAAAAAGCAAACAAGGTCTTCAGCTCCAATCCTTTGTTCATTTTTTATTGCTGGAATTTCATATTCATTTCTTCTTGCTGGATGACTAAACCAGATGATGGCAGAGATGGTAAGCCAGCATTTACTCAGCCCCACCCTGCTCAGCCTCTGGAGTGCACGACTTTTCAGCTGGTGGATCTGCTGCTTTTGTCTCCTTCCCATCTTGTGGTTTAGGGTTTTCTGGGCATCTGCGTCGGTACCAACGTTGAGGTAGCCACCGACCTTGGTTCTCATCTTGATTTTTCTTATCCTCTTCTCATTGCTGTCCTCTCTAGGCTGTCTTTGATGAGGAGGGCCCCTGTGAAGTCGTGGTTTATAACCCGGATACATGTTCTGTTTCACTGGCCTACCCTGTTCTCCTGCACCCTGGCTGGAAGTGTCCTCCCTCACTTCTCCCTGCACAGAAGGGCTGGAATATTGCTGCTGACGCTCACAGGGTCTCCGCGGTGCTGTTGGGCCTGGGGTTTGGAGCACTCTCCAATCCTTCATTCTCTTCCCCACTCTCACTATTCAGGTAATTCTGCTGGTAATTGTGTGGAGGATCCCTACAATGTGGATAACATCTATAATGGTTACTGAGGTCTGCTGCATATTTACTGTCTTGCACTGGAACTCCACGAGGGCCTGTAACATTTGCTGCCTTCTCATCATTTTCTCCTTCAACAACATCAGGCTCCACAGTCTCTTTATCTCCTACACTGCTAAGGTACTTTCTGTGGTTATTCTTCTTCATGGCAGTTTGGCGTACAGATACATCTTCCTTGGTGTCATTCCTGTTGGTAAAACATATCCGTTTCTTACATCAAACCATTGTACTGTTTCCAAAATTTTGTTGTGATTATTTTTTGTCGCCTCCGGTACACGCTGCCAATGTGAGGCCACCTGGGCTGTGGCTTCCTGTGCTGCTGCCCGTGGTGCCGTGCCTGGTGTCAGCAGCGCTGAAGGTGGGGCAGGGGCGACTGCTGGCTCTCACCCTTGCTGCTATAATGGTTGTGGTGATGGTGACTGGGGTTGGCTGCCAGCTGCCGCAGCTGTGGCTCCTCCCAGGGTGTGATGGTAACTAGGCCAGCTGCGGCAGTGACGCTGCTCAGGGCTCTCTAGGGTCTGTTCTTTGTTCCCGCTTCCCATCGAACTCAGATATATGTAATTGTGGAATCTAACCCTTGAATGAGACACAACTACACTAAGGTATTAACATTCTAAACATCTAGTTTAAAAAACCCAAAAACCAAACCCACTGCCGAGGAGACGATTCTAGACTCATAGGGACCCTATGGTACAGAGGAGAACTGTCTTGTAGGGTTTTCAAGGCTGTAAATCTTTACAGAAGCAGACTGCCCCATCTTTCTGCCTTGGAGCTGCTGGTGGGTTTTAACTGCCAACACTTTGGTTAGCTGCCAGTGCTTTAACCACTGTGCCACCAAGGCTGCAACATCTAGTTTAAACCAAAAAACCAAACCGGTTGCCTGGGAGTTGATTCCAACTCATAGCGACCCTATAGGACAGAGCAGAGCTGCCTCATAGGGTTTCCAAGGAGCAGGTAGTGGATTGGAACTGCCAGCCTTTCGGTTAGCAACTGAGCTTTTAAACACTGCACCACCAGGGAGGGTTTAAAATCTGACCTTTATTCTTCAAAGAGTAATTCCCTGTTATCTAATGATGTTTTTATAACACATTTATGCTGTATGTCCCGCTGGTTATATTAATTTTTATTTTACAGCTGAAGAAGACAAAATAAAAAACGTTAAGTGTCTTGTCTAAGTTCATAGAAACTTTTGGCAACAGAAACAGAATTAGGAGTTTCATTTAGTCAAATACACAATTATACTATTTTCTACACAAAAATGAAAAGTTTTATATAAAATATTTTGTACCTTCTCCTAATTTTATATAAGATTTTATGTTAGCATTACCTTGGCTATTTGGACTATGAAACACTTCAGGAGGGGTAACTTCTACTTTCACGGGGTGGCAATTCTGAGATGTTTCGTATTGGGTGAATGATGGAACAAATACTCTTTCTGGAGGTTTAAGATAGCTTCCGACTATGCTGTGCGTTAATTCAGAATCCATTACCTGTACAGAACACAGGGATGATATAGCATAGCATCATTCTTTCCTATCTGAGTGACAAAAATATCCAAAAATTAAGGTAAAATTTTAACATAAATGCATAATCATATTATGTGGAGTTGTATCTTTATGAAATTAATCATCACAAATTTAACTGTAATAGGCTCAGCAAAAAAAGAAAGGAAAATGACGATTTGCTATATAAATAGAATGGGCAATTTTGCCTACTCTTCAGTGAACTATGCCTTAGAGTGGGCATGACAGGGATGATGTGAATTTGTTGGTTTCTCAGTTGATCACAGGTTCCACGTACCTACCTCTCATAGTCAGAGAACCTCTCCACAAAGAGAGTGATTATAAGGTTTAAAGAGAAAGTGCATATTCTAAAATACAATACAGCTTTTAAACACAAGCCAACCATATAATCTGATTCTCTAATACTGATTGTTGGACTCCAATGTACTACCTTCCTAAGGGATTTTCAAGGGTAATTTTGGCTATATGCAATTTCTGAATCTAATTCTTGAATAAGATACAACTATAAGGATTTCAAATCTGAAGAATCTAAAAAAACCAAACCAAACCCAGTGCTGTTGAGTCGATTCCAACTCACAGCGACCCTATAGGACAGAGTAGAACTGCCCCCCATAGAGTTTCCAAGGAGCGCCTGGTGGATTTGAACTGCCAACCCTTTGGTTATCAGCCGTAGCACTTAACCACTACACCACCAGGGTTTCCGAAGAATCTAGTCCTATTTTTACTTTTTTTTTTTTTTAAGGATAGCCCTCTTAAATCATCCAAGCAGGTAATTTTTTGCCTAACTTTACCAAATCATTTTACTTTCTGTAATTTAAATCCTTTAGAAATGTATTCTAGTTAATAGATTCTAGTCAGTGTTAATTAATCCATAACTATATTAGAAGAAAAACCCAAAAAAACCAAACCCACTGCTGTTGAGTCGATTCCGACTCATAGTGACTCTACAGGACAGAGTAGAACTGCCCCGTAGAGTTTCCAAGGAGCGCCTGGCAGATTCGAACTGCCGACCTCCTGGCTAACAGCCGTAGCACTTAACCACTACGCCACCAGGGTTTCCATATTTTAGAAGAAATGGAGTAATAATTGTTTGTGTGCACGCAACACACACACACACACCCCAGCAGGGATTCCACATACATCAGAATTTCAAAGAACACAGAAGGCATGGTTTTAAGCAAGAAAGCTTGTTTTAAAATGTAAATCCAGGAATTCCATTATCCAATTAGCCTATTTTAACTTTTGAGAATTGCAAATATTCTGTCATTTCACTACCTTTGCAATTCACAAGGCAAAGGAAGACACTTCCCATGACTTTATTTCCTGGAAAGGCACAGGACACGCTTCACTTTCCAAGATTTTCTACTTTTGCCATTGCCATGACTGGCTATCTTCCAGGACATTCTGAATGGTCTGAACCATGCTTGGAGACCTTAGAGGTTAAAGGGCCTAAGAAGTCTTATTAGAATACTTGTCCTTTGTTTTGGGGAGGCAACCACTTTTTTCTATTGTCATTAGTACCAGGTATCATTTACTCACCATGTCTCCACTCCTCCAGGTTGTTGCTGCTCAGACACTCTCTGATGCCCGTGGGAGACTGCATCTATTTAAGTTGCTCTTCCCTCAAAAAATAAGAAAGCAAAATTAGTCACAGCTGGTTCACAATGAAATGGAGGTTGGGCCCAAAGTACAGAAGTTTTGAACATGGTTGTCTGTCTTCGGAGAGAGGTTGGTGGATGAAGCTATCCCAAGAACAACTGGAGCTACTTAAGATACCCGACTAATTTTTCAGCTCCTGGTGGGTTTCTACGAGAATGTAAAAAGAATGAAATTTTGGCATCAGTAGTTATAGACTGAAATCCTTGGAAGGGCTCTGCTTCCTCTGTCCCAAACATAATACACAAATTGGAATCTGACCAGTCAAAAAACTGGTCCACATTTGAGGTTTTTAATGTATATATGAAGTAACTACTCAGAAAATGCTGAGAGGTTAAAAAATAGACTAAAGTTTCTTTAAATTAAATGTGTAAACACATATTAAAGTGGGTATGAGCAGAGTGACAACTTACTAGTAGGATGAAAATAAAGTAAAAAAAAAAAAAAAAAGGAAACCAGTAAAGGAATAAGAAAAGACAAGCTATGCTGTGACACAGAATGCAAGGATTCTCATTGCAATAGGGGTCCCAGCTTAACCTTTATAATGTGGCCATGTGTTGTAAACTGGTGCATAAGCCCACTAGAAGCTTAAAACTCATTCTGAAGGAAGAAGAAACAAGTACAAAAAGCTTGATCCAGAATCAAAGCCTTACTTGGTAGAGGAGGGGAGGGGTGATTCTGAGTACAGGGGTGGTCATTCTAATGCATCTTCGACCCAGTCCCATAGACTTATACGTGGGTCCTGGAAAGAGAGAGGTTTGTAAGTAAAAACTGAGAAATGTTTCAACAGTATCTCTATAAAAGGCTGAGGCATCAGCTGCCCTGCTTTGTAGAAGATGTTATATCCAACAGAGGGGGAAGCTGTCAATTGTCTCAGTTCACCAGAGACCACAAACACAGTTTTGGTCTTTTGAGGGTTCTGGTAGTATTGTTCAGCAAGAGAGAAAGAAGACAACAACTGGAAGGGACATATCTGTGGGCATATATGAGAGAAATTTCTGCAAATGATGATAGGTGTCCAGGCCTCAAGCAAGGCATTCTGGTATGTCTGGTATGGGGCCTACCTGTAGGTAACTGAAAATACCTCAGGAATTCTTGTGGAGCATTTTACAAGTATCTGCAAGTAGGGGCAAAAGGCTGTAATGTGGGCCTCATTTGTTACGGCCTAGTAAAGCCTAGGGAAATGCAGGTTATGTCTGGAACCATTCTTGGCAGTTTATGAACAACCAGGGAAATTATCGGTTGTCTCTGTGGTTTATAAAATCAAGACACATTAATTGGCTCTAACTAAAGAGCCACTACACATAAAGCACTATCCCTGAAAAAGAATGTGCTAGACACAAATACTTGAAAGCATTTTTGTCTTCTTGTGTGCTTATTCACTTATTCTTGAGTGAAGCACTTGTTTCAAAATGGTCCTTTATAACAACCAATATCTATTCCTGCTGGGGGCTAGCCACACCATCATCTTTGCATAATCACATAGGACTATTAGGGAAATGGCATTTGGAGGTAATCAGAGATACTTACAGTAGGTTCTTGGAATGGGGATACTTACAGTACATTCTTGGAATGGGGAAATCTGTTTCTTATGCTGCTAATTATTCCAAGTTTGGACTTTTCCTTAGAGAAAACGGAGAAAGAAAGATTGATAGCTCTGTTTCTTTTGTCCATTTGTGTGTGTGTGTGTGTCTATCTGTTAATTTACCTTAAGGGCTAATACAGTAAGGGTTGAGCTAACCCTATCTTATTTTTAACGTCTAGCACTTTAAAAAATACTGTTACAACTGAGTAGGGTAATTTGTGGTTACAGAACTTGCCTTATAAATGCAAGATATAGATGCCAGATATTCCAACCCACGATTTAAATATACAATACCTAAAATGTTAAGATAATGATATAAAAACCAACTGGTCAAGGGGAGCTAATAAATAAAAGAACTTAAAAAAGGAATTAATGGGAATTATTCAACAAATCGGAATCAAGTTGACGGCAATGGGTTTATTCAACAAGTGATGTTAGAAAATTTGGAGAAAAATCCAATTAAATCTTTATCTCATTCCATATACATCAATATAAATTTCAGATACATGTTGTTACGTGCTGTCGAATCAGTTCCAACCCACAGCAGCCCCATGCACAACAGAACAACACACTCTCTGGTCCTCTGACATCCTCATAATCGTTGCTATGTTTGAGCTCATTGTTGCAAGCCACTGTGTTAATCCATCTCACTGACAGTATTCCTCTTTTTCAGACACATAAACCAAAAAATCAAACCTGCTGCCCTTGAGTCAATTCTGACTCATATAGTGACCCTATAGACAGAGCAGAACTGCCTCACAGGGTTCCCAAAGACAGCTGGTGGATTTGAACTGTGGACCTTTTTGGTTATCAGGTGAACTCTTAACCACTGGGCCACCAAAGCGCCTTCAGGTACGTAACAGAGTCAGATGAAAAATAAAATAAAAACTGTGAAAAAAATCAATGAACTGTTAACTGATCTTAGAATGGATACGATATTTTATGTCCAAAAGCAAGGGAGAAAGTATAAAGGGAAAGATACAAAGATTACATTAAAATTAATACAACAGGCCCCAGACTTTGACTACTATCCCATACAAGCAGAAGCACTTCCTTAGGGTCCAGGTTCTGGGTCATGAGGAAGCAGAAGATGCCCTAGGGTAAAAGGGGCTCTAGGGCCAATTTATTCCTATGGAATTGTGCATTCTCATACTTGAAGCCTCATATTTGCCCCTTACTTTGCTGCCAGGTTATCCAAAGATGTTTTAAGCATTTTATAAAAAATTTTATAATCTTTTTAATGAGAGGTTTCTCTGAACATTTAAACAATGCCTGAAAGAGTGGACTGCCATAGCTTTAGATATACAGGTACTAAGTACTCTAAGCATACTAGTTTTACTTACATACTCATACAGATTAAGACTCATGTTTCAAAAAGGAAAAAGAACTTATATCTTTCTATTCAGACATGGTTCTCAAAGCTACTCCATACTGGAAAGTTTGTTTTTCTTCAATAGCAGTAAGCGAATATTATCTGGTTAATCATTAACTAAATGGAGAGTTCACTAAAGGGATTCAGATAACAGAGCATCTGTTAGACAGGTCAGTAGAGAAAACAGACAGAAGAAGTATCAGAACCTAGATCACATCCTAAAGCGCACTACGTATTCAATTTTAAAACGTATGCAATGAGTTTATAGGAATACCCAGAACGACTATCAAACGCAAGAAATCCAGGAATAGTTTAAATATCATATTTCAATGTCTATCATGTATAATGTATTGACTGTAGCATCAAATCTTACATTTAGTATACTCATCTTTTGACATTCAAATGGACTAACTTAACATAATTTATAATTAATTTTAAAAATAGACCTTGTTTGATTTGAAAATCAGCATTTTGCAGCTATCGTAGTAAAGACTGACTTAGGCAAGATGGACCAACAGATGGTAAATCTGGCGGGGGGTAAGTTTTGGTGAGGACCAGGATATCTGCACCACGTTAGAGTCTCCTCCATGGATAACTTATTAAAAGCAAGGAAAAAAATAGAGAAGTTGGACATCATCTTGATAGGATAAGTAAAATTAACATCACTCATGAGAGACAGATGGTCGTCATGTGCCTCTGGACGTGAAGAGGACACAACATCACCTATGTGGTATTCCGGCCAGGAATGCATAATCTGAATCTTATCATGAGGAAACTTTGCATAAACCCCAAAGATAGTCTATTTTTTTACAAAAAGGAGGAGACAGTGTTTACTTCGAAAATGTCAATGTCATAAAAGATAATGAAAGTACATTTCCATAAAGCTGTTTAAAAAGAGGACAATAAAAAACTGAGGAATTGTTTCAGATTAAAGAAGGCTAAAAAACAGTGACAACTAATTGCAGTGTATGATCCTAATCTATATCCTGTACTGGAGGGGGAAAATGCTATGAAGAATATAATTGGGCCAACTGACAAAACTGGATTACAGATGATGGATTAGATACAAGCATTATATTAATGTTAAATTTACTGAAGATGATGTATTGTGGTTGTGTAAGAGAATATCCTTATTTTTAGGAAATATACACTGATTTATCTAGATCCATGGTATATAAAATTTACTCTCAAATGTTTCAGAAAAAAATGTGTATAATTATTTTTATGTGTGTGTTTATATAAAATGCATATACACAGGTATACGCACACATACATGCACACACACATACAGAGAAAGCGAATGTATGTTAGAGACAGCAAATGATAAAACAAAAAAGGCAAAATGTTTCCAACAGGGGAATCTGGGTAAAGGATATATGGGTGTTCTTTGTAATATTCTTGTAATTTTTCAGTAAGTTTGAAATTATATCCAAATAAAAAGTTAAAGAATACTTCCTAAGAATAAAATACTACAATTTCATAAAAGAACATCAACACTTTTTTAAAATGCCATTATTGTCTTATACTTTATGGCAAAACTAATAATGTTAAATATAAAAATAATTTAAAATACAGTGGTACCCCTTTGGAGAACAAGTCCAACAACTTTGTGGCCTAAGCATATTGACTAAAACTTTAATTATATATAGCTATGTTTTGGGAAACTAGTAATATGTTAAGTTCTACACAATAACATATTAGTTAAACAAAATTACACTATCAAAATAAAGATTTCTCCAAATATTAACAATGGTTAATTCTGGGTAGTAGATTTTTTTTGCTTATTGCTTTGTGAGTCTTTACTCCTAGGTTTGAACTTTTCTGTATTGCTTAAATAAATTTTATAATGAGCACTTCTTGTTCTAACAAAATTTTTTAAATTACTAAAGGAATTCTACTGTATTAATGTTTCAAACTTAAGCTAAACAATCATAAAATGTAAAAGTCAAAGTAAAATAGAAATGTACTATGCCCTAACCAAACAAATCATACATGGCTTGGTACAAATACAAGATCTGTTGCTTTCTACTATTATCCAACCCCATCTTTCCCTAGTCTATGAGTTTCTGCAATCACCTTCCCTCAGCAAATATCCAGCAACAAATTATATATGATATGTTTAATTTCTATACTTGAGAATCTTGAACGGATAACAACTTTTTTTTTTTTTTTAATTTTCCAAGTCTAAGGGAAAACTGGGAAGTAAATAAAAAGTTACAAATTTAACATAAATGAAGTCTCTTAAATAATGTTGAATGAAAGGTTATAAGAAGATGGCAGCCACCATCGTGACAGCCAAGGGCGTAGACTTGGAGAGCTCATTGCTAACAATTCCTGTTTTTATAACTGCTATTATAATGTCTGAAGATTTGAATGTCTGATCCAATAGCTCCTCAGAGCTATTCAGTAAATGTCTCAATGATTTAACTAATGTCTGAAGATTTGAATGTCTGATCCAATAGCTCCTCAGAGCTATTCAGTAAATGTCTCAATGATTTAACATACCGGAGTAGTATGTGTCTAGCCTAATCTGTACCCCCCAAATTTAGTACTTTTTTATACTTTTTTTCTTATACTTAGGACAAGGGAGCCCTAGTGGCACAGTGGTTAAGAGCTACAGCTGCTAACCGAAAGGTTGGCAGTTGGTATTGGTCAGCAGCATTTTGGAAACCCTATGAAACAGTTCTACTCTGTCCTATAAGGTCTCTATGAGTTGGAATTGACTTGACGGCAAGTTTTTTTTTTTTTTTTTAATATTTAGGACAAGAGGCCCTAGTGGCACAGTAATTAAGTGCTAGGCTGCCAACTGAAAGCTTTGTAGTTCGAACTCCCCACTCACTCGGTGGGAGAAACATGTGGCAGTCTGCTTCAGTAAGGATTATATAGCCTTGGAAACCCTATGGTGCAGTTCTACGCTGTCCAATAGGGCCTGGACAGCAATGGGTTTGGTTGATATGTTCTGAGTACATAAAAATAAATAAGGAAAAAAGTATTTCCCCCAATGATATCACTGTGTGGTAGGGAGACAAGTTAAAAACAAGATATGATTCAGCGGGATCAGTTTGTATAACAGAAGCATATACAGAGTGTCCTGGGAACACAGAAGAGATGATCTAACTCTCCCTGCTTGTGGAGAGAGAAGTATAGCCGGAGACAATCTGGAATTACAAACAGCTTGAAAGAGGAGTTTAGGTAAATATGATAGATTAAACATACACACTAACTTCTTTGCTCCTTCTCGGAAACCCACTGGAAATAATACTGAAACAATTTTTAAGAAAAGACATAAACCTGCAAAAACAAAGAGATAGGAGAGATGACAACAACAGAACTTTGGAAAATGAAAAACAGATGGAGGAGTAGTAACAGACTTAGCTAATGCAAAAAGGCAGACTCCTAACCCAAATGATGACCAAAAAAACCTACTAAGTGACCTTTAAATTTACCCTGAGAACCCCACACAGCTCAGGAATTTGCCCCACATCTAGGAGTCAAGATGGGGCAGCCCAGAGAACAGGTTAAAAGTTGCACTTAGATGTAATCATACGCTAAATCCTCCCTGCCTCTCCATGCAGCCTCCCTCTACCTGGGAAGAGACTGGAAGTTTTGCTTTGTTCTCTGAAGAGGGAATTAAAGTGCATCTCTGGATTGGGGGACACTGGGCACAGCTGAAGGTGGGGGCACCAGGCAGAAAGCAGGAAGATTCAGTTCCCAGAATGCGGATCCTTATCTGGAGACTATGAGTAGCCCAAGTTACCAAAGATTTTGAAAATGCTAAAATGAGGAATGGATTCAGAGTTTCCAATCAGTTTTTTAGCGCCCCACTCTTAAACATAAATTGTCTGACCAAGGCTCACCACACATTTGGAAAGATATGAAAGACAGAGACCAAAACAAACAAACATACAAACAAGCAAACAGGTTCAACAGGAAGACAAAATTTGGAAATATACAATTAGTGGAGACAGAATGTATTATCACTGAGGGACTCAACAGACCTTAGTGAATTTGGGTGCAGCATAGTGAATAAATGTTGGTGGTAAGAGACCACTACAGACTTTGTATATCACACAAAGGAGCTTGTATTTTCTCTGATTACACAATGGGGAGTTAATGGAGGATGAAAGAAGAATAACATGATCAGGTTTGCATCTTGACAAGTTTATTTTAATGGACCTGAGATGTACAGATTGAAGGGGGAAGAAATTATAGACTGAAGAACAAATTAAGAAGTTCCTAAAGTAATCCAGACAACGGAAAATATGGGCTTGAAATATAACTGGAGTAGATGAGATAAACACAAAAGATACTTAGAAGATACAATCAAAAGAACTTAGGGAACAACTGGATATGTGAAATGGCGGAGAAGACAGTATCAAAAATGACTCCCAAGGTTTTCACTTGGGCAAGTACTCCTATTTAACATCAAAAAAATAAAAGACGGTGGTAACATTAATGGAAATAAATAATATAAAAGGAGATACAAGTCTGAGGGAAAAAGAATGAATCTAGTTTTAGATATGTCAAATTTGAGGTGCTTATAGACATTCAAAGGAGCCCTGGCAGCATAGTGGTTAAGTGCTTGGCTGTTAACTGAAACGGTGGTAACTCGAATCCACCAGCCACTCTGTGGGAGAAAGATGTGGCAGTCTGCTTCCATAAAAATTATAGCCTTGGAACCTTATGGAGCAGTTCTACTCTGTCCTATTGGGTTGCTGTGAGTCCAAATCGACTTCACGGCAACCGGTAACAGGTATGGGAGCCCAGAGGAGGAGAATCTAACTCAGAGCCTGGAGGTTATACAGATGGCTTCCTGGGGGACTAGTCCTTAAACTGAGACATGAAGGATGAATGAGTGAAATTTGATATGCAAAAGAAAGTGAGAAAGTAGGTAGACATGTGTGAGGTCTGTGGCACAGCAACAAAACACAGTAACAACAACTAACACTTAGACAGAGCTTGATATGTGCCAGACAGTGGTCACAGAACTTTACATGTATAGATCCACTGAACTGTCAAGATAACTCTATGAGGTAAGTATTAACTCCATTTTACATGAAGAAACTGAGAATTATCTCTCAGTTAAGTAACTTACCCAAGATCACACAGTTATTAATTGGCTGAGCTGGGATTTGAACCCTGTGACCTGGATCAAAATGGAACCCTGGAGGCAAAGTGGTTAAGCGCTCAGCTGCTAATCAAAAGGTCAGCAGTTCAAATCCACCACCTGTTCCATGGGAGAAAGATGCGGTAGTCCGCTTCTGTAAAGAGCACAGCCTTGGAAATCCTGTGGGGCAGTTTTACTCTGTCCTACAGGGTCGCTATGAGTTGGAACTGACAGCAATGGTTTTTTTTTTTTTTTTTTGCTTAGCTTGGATCAAAGTGTATTCTGCCTTTCATATGGACTTGTCAATAGTATAGGTGAGTCTGGCATTTAAGAAGAATGACTTGAACTAAAGGTAAGGATGTAGAAGTCATTGATATATACTGATGGCAGCTAAAGCCATGATTATTCACTCATATAGAACATGCAGTCTTTCACTAAGTGTGATACTTTGAGGGTATTTACTAAATACCTCACCCAGCTCCACTGAAACAAAATCTCTCGGGATGAGGCCCCAAGATGTACAGTTTTAATCAACTGCCCAAGTAATCTTATGCAAATTGGTTTGAAGACCACTGGTAAGGAATAAGCAAAGAAGTGCATAACAAAAACACTGAGCTTAATAGAAGTGTGTCTGCAATAAGAGTCAGTTACTTTGGATCTTTCATCAAATTTAAACCACTATTATAAGACACATTATTCTTTCATGTGTCACAAACTAAAATACCCAAAATAGGAGTACTGCCATATAAAGTTGGAAAAACAGAAAGCTACAAACGCAGTGTAGGGTAAATGGAAAATAAACCCACCATGCAGAAAGAGGCAGAAAAGAAACCTGGAAGTCTATGCCGGGCACCGAGTACAGGAACTTTTATCCATGACACTGTAAACCATATCCACACCTTTGCAGTCTGAATCCACACTACCAGTGGGGTCAAACAAACAACCCTCAAGCAGAGAATGTTAATTTAAAATGGTCTCAGGCTGGCAGCAGTACAAGTGCAGAGGAAATGCAAATCTTCCCTGAAGAAGTCTAACTTCGATCAAGGCCAATAACGATTACAAGACAGATCCCTATTTTAGAAATATTTTGACTGTGAAAAAAAGTCTTAGAATCACTGAAATACAGTAAATGGAATGTATACTAAGCTATCTTGAATCAGAAATTTTTGAGGGGGCCTACTTCTGGTTTTCAAATGTATTCCATATGTAATTTCATATAGGTGTTCACTTGTTTTTAAAAAAGTAAAAACTATAAAACAAAGAGATTATAAAAATCCTTTTTTTCCCATCACATTAACCATTTTTTATAATTCCTCTGAACATACCAATGATCATGAAGACGGCAGAGGACCAGACATTTCATTCTGATATACATAAGGTTGCCCATGAGTCAGAGCCAACTCAAAGGCAACTAAAAACAACAACAAATATTAAAAAGTACCATCTCTAAAATGAAAACAAAAAAGAAACCAAACTGAATGAGGTCAGATCACTCCTTCCCCAGAATCCATATAACACTGCAACACTCTCTGGGAATTTGAGAAATAGATTGCAAAGTCCATCACAGGCCCTGGTAACTGTCCAGACACAACAGGAAGAAAGGCAAACTCTGTTCCTGCCAAGGATGATAATTTACAGTCCCAGTTCCACACTTGGCATTCCTTCTTTCACTCACAGGCCACAAACACCACACTGATTTAATTTTTTCATTCTATCCAATGTACCCTGGCTCTTTAAAGAAAAATTACTCGCTTCTCAACAACACCAATAACACACAGGTAAAAACTCTTTAGGAACTTTCCTAATTTTGCAGAAAAAACTGTGGATCTCTAGTTCAAACATGCATTTCCTATCTTTTCCAAGGATAGTATAAATACAGCACAAGTTACACACCAGAGTTGCTCTGGGATCTTATTAAGACTGCAAATTCCATTGGACAGCAAACACGTCATCGAAATAAACTGCTAAAGAATTAAAGTTGTTTTGCACTGAAAATAAGCACCATTTGACCACTACAGTGAGTTCAAACGCATAACTTACAAATAAGCCAGTTACACAAGCCACCAGTGCTACTTACCCCTGCTTTTAGGAACTAAAAGTCCTCAGAGTCCCTATCACAGCACAGCCCTATCTAGAGTAATCGATATAAAAATTTTAATCTGACTCCCACCCTTGCCTTTCCTCACCAGAGCGCCTTTTTCACTCAGGAAAGCTGTGTCCTACCCCAGGAAAAAATGTATACATGTATGTATGCATGTGAGTATAGGGATTTACTCCAGCTGCAAGAAGTGAAGTTTCCCATATCCCTACCTATAATTTTAAATTATTCCCTTCTCACAGATACAAGGAAATAAAGGTTCTATAGTACCATAGCTGTCCTATGTTATAAAAATATTATTTCTTTGTGGATCTGTGAAATGTCCACCGTGAATGTCAACCTACCTAGTTACTCTTAGGATGAAATCTATTAGCACACCTTGTATAGTATACAATACTTAATTTAAAAAAATTCAATGGCCCATAATCTCATCAATAGAAACTCCTATTTAACATAAAAAAAAATAAAAGTAATAGATTGACTGGTAACAAAATCTAAATAGCATAGAAAGACAAAAAATAGTAAACATTTTTTTTAGTCCTTGACTGCTGATTCTCAACCATAACCATCACTTTCCCCCCTTTGAAGATAATCACCATCAGCAATTTCTTGAGAACAGAAAGAAAAACAATTTATATGCCTAAGCACTTACTTTTCGTTTGCTGACTTTCCTGTCGCCTCCATCAATGTGACGGCACAACATCAATTGGTAGGCAATGCAGGAAAAGGTTCATCTCTTCAAACACAGTGTCACTCCTCTTCCTGTTCGTTCTCTAACATTACATCCCTTTGAGTTCCTGTTACTTTCTTAGATTTAGTGACACCAAACTGATTCTTAGGCATTTCCCCCCACATTTCTTTGGATTTGGGGTGGGAATATATCCCCATGGTTCCACTAAGGAACATGATATAGTGGAAAGGGGTCTGGAGGAAGTCAGAAGACCTGGGTTCTTTCCTGCTTAATTAACTCTCCTCTCTGCATACCCATATGCGTAATATAGTAGACTGACATAATCTATTCATGTCTTCTCCATTAAACTGTAAGCCTTGAGGACAGGAATCATATCTTATTCATCTTTGTAACCTCAGCACCTTATCCATACTTAATAAATGCTTGCCAATCTGAAATGAATTAAAAGTCATGTAGAGCTCCAAGATAAATTTTACTGAAAAGTCATCTCAATACAAAGTAAAACACCTATCCCATTCAGCCCAGAGTGGGTTCTAGTCACAGGAGTGACTGAGTTATTCTGTGAAAAAGCAACACAAACACCTACATTTGTCGTAACATTGCTCTCCTTGCCATCCGGAGCTCCAAATTCGTAATTTCAATCCTTATGCCAATTAGCAAGCTTAACCACACAAACTTATGACATGTCTAAAGTGAACAACTGTTCTGAAGGGGGAGTGATCTACTGATGGCCAGAGATGTTGACAGGCTGATCTGTAGAGAGACACCATTAAACTCTTTTTTTTCAAACTAGACTTGTTGGCACCGCCGTTAAGGTCTTAAAATGAAAAATGGTGTATGCTGTTGAACAGCACAGAGGGCAAAAGGACAAAACCTGATTTTCCTTACTAGCCGAGGCAGAAGCTTAATTAAGCTGATCAACTTATATTTTGCTTGAAATGTAGCTATGAAAATTGGTATCTCACACGCTCCTCTTATATGTTCTAGTTCTTCATCAGTTTCCAATGTACATACTTTACCTATAGCTAACTGTGCCAAATACTGAAAGAACTGAGGGCCTTCCAAAGTACCCCTAGCAGCTAAAATAAAATAGTAGAGAAAAGAGCCTATGAGAGCTAAACATGAGATCATTATTGCTCCTAAAAACTTCCCTGCCATCCAAACAGAGGTTGTCTGTGACAATTCACTTCATTTAATATTGAGGTGACTTTTCAGTAAAGCTAATGTTAGGAATCTGCATTATTTCGTTTCCATTCCATTTCAATTTCAGTAATATTTACTGAGTGTCTAACATGTGCCAGGCTATCTACTAAAAGCTGGAGATGGAAAGAGGAAACACTCACAATCTAAAAGAGAAACAAATACGTTTAACCATCTCAGGGCTTTGTATTTGCTCTAAAAAAAAAAAACAAAAAAAAAAAACCCAGTTCCGTCGAGTCAATTCTGACTCATAGCTCTAGACTACTGCAAATTTGGCGCCCCACAAAAAGTGGCACCGACCCTCCAATCCAGCTTTCACCATGGTAGTTGGACTCACTTACCAATCTAGCCCAGACTAGCCTTGGCTAATACACCTCTAGCCTTGTTTAAAACCAACTCTCATCCTTCAATGAAACACTTCTTATCAGCTGCAAAAGGGGCCCTGGTGATGCAGTGGTTAAAGTGACCAGCTGCTAACTGAAAGGTTGGCAGTTAGAACCTACCAGCTGTTCCGCAGGAGAAAGATGTGGTAATCTGCTTCTGTAAAGATTACAGCGTGAGAAACCCTATGGGGCAGTTTATTCTTTTCTATTAGGGTTGCTATGAGTTGGAATTGACTCAACAGCAGTGGGTTTGGTTTTGGTGTTTCATCAGCTGCAAATTACCCTCCTTCAAAAGATACAGAAGACAATTCTCCAATTAGCTACCTGGGTTTTAAAGCTACAAAACCAATGGCTACATGTCTGGGGTCTTAAAAGCCTGTGAGCAGCCATCTAGGGCACTCCATGGGACTCATCCCTTCTGGAGCAAGGAAGAATGAAGAAAACTAAAGACACAAGGGAAAGATTAGTCCCAAGGACTAATGGACCACATCCGGCATGGCCTCCACCAGGCCGAGTCCAGTACAATGAGATAGTGCCTGGCTACCACCACTGACTGCTCTGACACAGATCACAATAGAGGGTCCTGGACAGAGCTGGAGAAAAATGTAGAACAAAATTCTAACTCAAAAATAAAGACCAGACTTCCTGGCCTGATAGACTGGAGAAACCCTGAGAGTATAGACCCTGGGCACCCTTTCAGCTCAGTAATGAGGCCACTCATGAGGTTCACCCTTCAACCAAAGATTGAACAGGCCCATGGAACAAAACAAGACTAAAGGGGTGCACCAGCCCTGGGGCGGGGACTGGAAAGTAGAAGGGAACTGGAAAGCTGGTAATAGGGAACCCAGGGTTGAGAAAGGAGAGTGTTGACAAGTCATGAGGCTGTTAACCAATGTCATACAACAATGTGTGTACTGTTTGATGAGAAACTAGTTTGTTCAGTAAACTTTCATCTAAAGTTCAATTAAAAAAAAAAAAATAGCCACAGCTAGGGGCATTCACAATGATAAGTTCAATTGTAAGTAATATTCTTAATGTATATGAATACTATCCACAACTTCTTATATTTACATTTTATACACATGTGTGTTTGTGTGTGTGTATATATATATATATGGGGAAAAAAGCAAAAACAAACACATTGCCCTCGAGTCAATTCTGACTCATAGCGACCCCACAGGACAGAGTAGAACTGCCCCGTAGGGTTTCCAAGGATGTAAATCTTTACGGAAGCAGACTGCCACATCTTTCTCCTGCCGAGTGGCTGCAGGGTTCAAACTGCTGACCTTTCAGTTAGCAACCGAGCTCTTAACCACTGTGCCCCCAGGGTTCCCTTATGCATTGTATATAAATCCACGCTATCTTACTGTGTTAGCCAAGAGACTGGAGAGAGTATTTGGAGAGATCTTCGACAAACTTTGATTCTGCAAAGTAATATGCTGTCATTCTACAAAATTTGGAAATTATAGAGGAAAACAATCATTATAAATTCTACCAATCTGAGATAACTATTATTGGTATATATTTTGGTATATACTCTACCAGTCTTTTATTACTTTAACCAAAGTTAGTATCTTACCATACATATCATTTATATAAATTGCTTTTATACTTAATATTACAAGAGAAACATTTTCTTAAATCATTAAATATTATTTTAGAGTATGTCTTTTTAATGGCAATACATAAAGTTTTATGTAAAGCACCAATTTTTTCATTAGGATACAATCTAGAAATGGTATTGTTGAGTCAAAGTCAGTTTTAATTCTTCTGATACATGTTGTAAAATTGTCTGGAGCTGTTTTAAACTAAGACATTACTGGAATTTTACTTAGACTTAGACACAAGTCCTAAAGTTCAAAATTTTCAACATGTCCCGAGACTATTTTTCCAGTCAACAGTACTGTTTTAGACAGAGTCTCTTGGCTAACCTCTTATCTAAAACTTTACGGCAGTCATACCTAAACATAGAATTGTACATATGTAGATTCATACAGCAGTTCCCTGTCAGAGTACTGCTACAACTGTTTTTGAATTATCATCAGCATAATTTTATTTGCATGTGATATTGATACTGTTCAATAATTTCTGAGATGGTTGCGGCAGTACATTGATGGGAAACTGCCAGAAATTCAAGCCAGATTCAGAAAAGGACATGGAACAAGGGATATCATTGCTGATACCAGATAAATCTTGACTGAAAGAAAGCAATACCAGAAAGATGTTTACCGGTGTTTTGACTACACAAAGGCATTCGACTGTGTGGATAACAAATTATGGATAACACTGTGAAGAATTGGAATTCTAGAACACTTAATTGTCCTCATGCAGAACCTGTACGTCGATCAAGAGGCAGGTGTTCAAACAGAACAAGGGGATACTGCTTGGTTTAAAATCAGGAAAGGTGTGCATCAGGGTTATAGCCTTTCACCATACTTATTCAATCTATATGCTGAGCAAATAATCCAAGAAGCTGGGCTATATGAAGAAGAAAGTGGCATCAGAACTGGAGGAAGATTCATTAACAACCCGTGATACGCAGATGACACAACCTTGCTTGCTGAAAGAGGACTTGAAGCACTGATGAAGATCAAAGACTACAGCTTTTAGTATGGACTGCACCTCAACATAAAGAAAACAAAAATCTTTACAACTACCAATAAGCAACATCATGATAAACGGAGAAAAGATTTATGTTGCCAAGGATTTCATTTTGCTTGGATCCGTAGTCAACATCCATGGAAACAGCAGTCAAAAAATCAAATGACGCACTGCATTGAGCAAATCTGCTGTAAAAGACCTTGTTAAAGTGTTAAAAAGGAAAGATCTCACCTTGAAGGCTAAAGTGCACCTGATCCAAGTCATGGCGTTTTCAATTTTTTCATATGCACATGGAAGCTGGCCAATGAATATGGAAAACTGAAGTACTGATGCCTTTGAGTTATGGTGTTGGTGAAGAACACTGAATATACAGTGGACTGCCAAAAGAAGGAACAAATCTGTCTTGAAGGAAGTCCAGCCAGAATGATCATTAGAAGCAAGGATGGCGAGACTTCATCACATGTACTTTGGACATGTTATCAGGTGGGACCAGGCCCTGGAGAAGGACATCATGCTTGAAAGAGTAGTGAGTCAGTGAAAAAGAAGATTGACACAGTGGCTGCAACAATGGGTTCAAGCATAATAATGATTATGAGGGTGGCGCAGGACCTGGCAGTGTTTCATTCTGTTGTACATAAGGTTGCTACGAGTGGGAACCAACTCGGCAGCACCTAATGACAAACAACAACATATAACTAAAGCTACAATTAACGAAGTTAAAAGCCCTGCACTAGCCTGAGAGAAGATAACAGCAACAAAGATAACAGATAAAAGATTAGTACCAAAAATACAGAAATAACTCATATTCTAAAAACAGTAAGAAACAGCTCAGTTAATAAAAAGACAAAAGATAGTAACAGAAGTTAACAGGAGAAAAAACATGAATTGTCAAGACCAAAGATAGTCAACTTGACTAGTTAATTAAGAAAATGCAAATTAAAACAAGTTATTTCATACCAATTATACTGATGAAAACTTAAAATCCTGTCAATATCAAGCTTTAGCAAAGATGTGGAAAAAAAGAAATTCTGAGAAGCTGCTGGTGGGAGCGTAAACTTGAACAAAATTTTGGAGGACAGTTTGAAAACTGTGAGGCTGTATATTTACCCTATAAGGAGCCCTAGTGGCACAGTGGTTAAGTGCCTGGCTGCTAACTGAAGGGTCATCGGTTTGAATCCACAAGCCGCTCTGCGGGAGAAAGATGTGGCAATCTGCTTCTGTGAAGGTTATGGCCTTGGAAACCCTATAAAGCAGTTAAGCTCTGTCCTATAGGGTCTCTATGAGTTGGAACTGACTCAACGGCAACAGGTTTGGTTTGGTTTATATACCCTATAACTCAGCAATTCTACTTCTCGGTACTTGTGAATGGGCCCTAGAGAAAATGGCAAATGTTCACTTGGAGGTATGTATAATGATATCCATTGTAGTGTTGTTTGCCCTAGAAAAAAAAAAATAACACAAATATCCATGAATAGGGGAACGGATAAGTAAATTATGCCAGACTCACACAGTAAGGTACGCTACAGCAGCTAAAGTAAATATACTAGATCTATGCTTAGCAACATGTTTAGGCTCTGAAAACATACTGTTGTGTGAAAAAGCAAGTTACAGAATGATAGGTACCAGTAAGATGCCTTTTATGTATAAATAAAACATAAAAACATTACTGTATCAAGGCACTTGCAAAATATATGTAATATTTTATTTCATTAAAAACAAAGCAAATAAGGCAAAATGTTAACATTTGTTCATTTAAGGGGGTAGGTATAAGGGTGTTATATTTTATTTTTATTTGATATATTTAACAATTTTTTTAAATGATACAAAATTTTAACATCTTACCTCTATACATATACATTTTCATGTAAAATAAGTGGATAAGGAAAATGAGAGCAGATAAATCAGATGAAGCCAGCAGTGGGACTAGTTTATAAAATTCATGTCACAAATTGTGTGCGTGTATATATATGTGTGTGTATATATACATATACATGCGTGTATAAAACTATATGTATATAAATAAAAAAAATTTTTTTATATGTATATACATACACACTAGGGGTAGGTCACAAATCTTTCAATAAGCATAAAATGAATATAGATTTAGTAATTACGGTTTTAAAATTTTATCCATTAAAATATGCTGGAAATACTAGAAATTTTGACATACAAAGCACAGTACAGTAAATTTGGAGATACCAAAGGCAGAAAAACTGGAGAAAATATTAAACAGTATTCATTTACTCCTAAAGGAGGGAGGCAAAATAACATGGAAAAAAAGATGACCATATTGTTTCAGAAAGCAGGCTTTTAAAAGACTGAAAAGAACATAAATCAATCTTGTTAAGAAAATCTTAAAAATAAAAACTAAAGATTCAAAATTAAAAAGCCCTTATAACTCATCTGGGTATCACATACACAGAAAAAGGAACAAGCCATTTTTCAAATAAGCCAAAATAAAAAACACTAAGTAAGCATTTGGAGGCAAAGCTGCTTATGTTACTAAATCATAAATAATTAGGACAATTTCCTTAAAAGCCTTAAAAAGGAAGTCAGTCATTTTATAAGGGTATAGTTCAGGTTCAGATGGCTTCAGTATTTCACAGCATACGAGGGTCAAACTACTGGAGTGAAAACACAAGTAGATTGTGCAAACCTGTATGATGAGGTAGAAAGTAGCAAACAAACGGCAATGCGGACAAGCACCAAGGTAATTCAATTGGAGAAAAATATTCCTAATTGTAGGAAGTATCCTTGACTAGCAATCTGCACTTACAGCACTCAGCCAATTGCACATGTTCACAATACATAACAGTAACACAGCACTGAAATGGACTCCAGTCTCCTAACGTGTTCCAGATAATGCTCTTGTTGGCCCCCTCTCTTGGCTGTCTTCTAGCCTCTTTCTCAAGGAACAATTTTGAAGGGCAACATTTACATACTTGTAAAGATTCAGTGTACTGATTTTTTTTTCATTCTTTAACAGGTCAAAATAATTAACAATTTCAGATCCAGCAGAAAGCTTAATAAAAATCTAGTCCAACTCCCTTTCTGTTACAGATAAAGACTTTGAGGCCCAGAAAGGTCAAAAGGCTTTCTAAAAGTTACATAGAAAAAAGAGAGCTCCGGTCAAGCCTGCAATCTGTTATTGTGGATAATGTTCAAATATAAAGCTATGATGGACTTGGGGAGTTATTAAGTTGATTCAGTCCTGTTAGCCGTTGAGTTGGGCTACCATTAGGTATCAAAAAACGCTTTTGGACATTGAGAGACATTAAACACAATGAGGGTACAAAGAAAGAATTTAGCTTAAGTTTTGATTCTTGCATTTTAAACAAAGTGTAAAGTGTGAGGCTAAGAAACTGAGGCTCATGAGATGGCACCTCAAGAATGCAAAACACCTTACTGCTAAGAAGGCAGAATATTGAACATTTGATCTCGAAAGCCTAAGTACATACTAAAAAAAAAATTTTTTTTGTAATGACAAAAAATCTACAGCACTAACAACTCCCACTTATTGCATACCCACACTTTTTGGGTAAAGAGTTTAAGAACAATAGCTTTTGATTTCAGGAGGTCGGGCCAAAATGACAGAATAGCCAGGTGCTTCCGGTGATCCTTCTTACAACAAAGACCCCCAAAAAACAAGTGAAACGATTGTATTTATGACAAACTAGGAGCCCTGAACATCAAAGGCAAAGTTAGAAAATGGACTGAGCTGCAGGGGGTGGGAGAGTCAGTTCAGAAGCCAAGAGGAGTTGCCGGACCTGATTTGCCGGGATCCCTCAGGCACCATTCCCAGGAGCGGCTGTGGAAGGCTGGTGGTAGCATTCGGCCACAGTTTCCTCAAGAAGAAGCAGCCAGCCGCACAGCCTACTCACACCTCTGGAAACGGAGAAGAACGGTGCTCTCAGCAAAAGCTAAGTACTTGCGTATAATTTTTCCACGCCCCCCGTTCCCAAGCTGGCTTCAGAGGCTGTTGATTTCCCTGGGCCTGAGATAGGTCCTGTTGAGTGCCTGGAGCCATTCTCCCAGCCCCGAAGAAGGAATAAATTTGCAACTGGGGGAAAAGATAATTTGCCAGCTCCACTAACCTTCAGAGCTCCGGACAGAAGCAGCCCGTCTAGGCCCTGCTGGCAGACTGCAACTGTTTCAACTGTGCAGTGGAGAGGTGGGTGTTTGATGACTAACACCAATTTGCCTATTAAACAGGGTCCTCATCTACCCACATCAGGGGCCTAAGGACTGGTGGCTCTACTCAGGTTACGAAGCCACCCATGACAGGGGTCCAAGGATAACTGGTCCCTCCAGTCCCTACAACCAAAAGCACTGGTTGCCCATGGTCCATCTGTAGAACCCACCCACCTGTATGCTCTAGGGAAGAGGGATGCGCTTTACTCAGAGTCACATGGGGGACAATTCTAAGCCCCCTGCCTTGTTCAGAGCATTGGAACCCCTGCTGAAATCAGATACCAGTACCTACACTAATCACCCTGGCCCCTCTAAGACTGTAGGACTGAGCCTGTACCACACACTTGATGACCAGCTACCTGGACACCTAAGCTGAATTCATACAAGAAAAGTAAATCGACTCCTACACTGATATACCTGATAACAGCTCTAACCATCTGGTGACAGGACATCAGAGCTTCAAAGGCAAAAATAATCAAGCTAGGTCACACAAGCAACCCATCTGGGCATATCAAAACAAAACAAAGAAAGAAGCTAGGATACAATAAACAAACATAAGATAAACTAATACAATAATTTATAGATGGCTCGGAGACAACAGTCAATATCAAACAACATAAAGAAACAGACCATGATCGCTTCAACAAGCTCTCAAAACAAAGAATCAAGGGATCGTCTAGATAAAAGTGCCTCCCTGGAATTACCAGGTGCAGAATACAAAAGGTTAATGTGCAGAACCCTTCAAGACATCAGGAAGGAGATCAGGCAAAGTACTCAGAACAAGTCAAAGAACACACAGATGAAACAGTTGAAAAAATTAAAAAGGTTATTCAAGAACATAATGAAAAATTTAATAAGCTGGAAAAATCCATACACAGACGGCAATCAGAAATTCAGAAGATTAACAATAAAATTACAGAAGTAGACGACTCAATACAAAGTCAGAGGAGCAGAATTGAGAAAGTGGAAGGCAGAATTTCTGAACTTGAAGATAAATCACTTGGCACTAATATATTTGAAGAAAAATCAGATAAAAGAATTAAAAAAAATGAAGAAACCTTAAGAATCATGTGGGACTCTACCAAGAGAAATAACCTACGAGTGATTGGAGTACCAGAACAGGGAGGGAGAACAGAAAATGCAGAGAGAATTGTTGAAAATTTGTTGGCAGAAAACTTCCCTGATATCATGAAAGATGAGAAGATACCTATTCAAGATGCTCATCGAACTCCACATGAGGTAGATTTTAAAAGAAAGTCACCAAGACATATTATAATCAAACTTGCCAAAATCAAAGACAGAGAATTTTAAGAGCAGCTAGGGATAAACAAAAAGTCACCTACAAAGAAGAGTTAATAAGAATAAGCTTGGGCTACTTCGCAGAAACCATGCAGGCAAGAAAGCAATGCGATGACTTATATAAAGCACTGAAGGAAAAAAATTGCCAGCCAAGAATCATGTATCCAGCAAAACTGTCTCTCAAACATGAAGGTGAAATGAGGACATTTCCAGATAAACAGAAACTTAGAGAATTTGTAAAAACGAAACAAAAACTACAAGAAGTACTAAAGGGAGTTCTTTGGTTAGAAAATCCATAATATCAGGTATCAACCCAAGACTAGAACAATGGGCAGAGCAATCAGAGGTCAACCCAGACAGAGAAATCACAAAAATAAATCAAGATAAAAAAATGCTCACAACAGGGAAACAGCGATGTTATTATGTAATAGAAGAAAACATTAAAACAAGAAAGAGGGACTAAGAAATGTAGTTATAGATCTTCCAAATGGGGAGGAAGACAAGGGGATAGAAAGAAAATTAGGTTTAAACTTAGAAAAACGGGTAAATATTAAGGTACTCACAAAGGAGACTAACTATCCTACTCATCAAAATAAAACACAAGAAAAAAAAAAAGAAACTCAGCAGAAACAAAAACGAGTAAGATGGAAAGACAATACATAAACTACTCAGCACAAAAAATTAAGTGGGAAAAAGGAACTGTCAACAACACACAAAAAAAGACATCAAAATGACAGCACTAAACTCATACCTATCCATAGTTACACTGAATGTAAAGGGACTAAATGCACCAATAAAGAGACAGAGAGTCCCAGAGTGTATAAAAAAACAAGATCCGTCTATACGCTGCCTATAAGAGACACACCTTTGGTTTAGAGTCACAAACAAATAGTCATGGGATGGAAAAAAATGTATCAAGCAAACAACAATCAAAAAAGAGCAGGAGTGGCAATATTAATTTTTGACAAAATAGACTTTAAAGTTAAATCCACCACAAAGGATAAGGAAGGACACTATATAATGATTAAAGGGACAATATATCAAGAGGATATAACCATACTAAATATTTATGCACCCGATGACAGGGCTGCAAGATACATAAAACAAACCCTAACAGCATTGAAAAATCAGATAGACAGCTCCACGATTATAGTAGGAGACTTCAACACAGCACTTTTGGTGAAGGACAGGACATCCAGAAAGAAGCTCAATAAAAACTTGGAAGAGCTAAGTGCCACAATCAACCAATTTGACCTAATAGACATATACAGAACACTCTACCCAAAGCAGCCAAGTATACTTTCTTTTCTAGTGCACATGCAACATTCTCTAGAATATACTACATATTAGGTCACAAAGCAAGCCTTAGTAGAATTCAAAACATCGAAATATTACAAAGCATCTTCTCTGACCGTCAGGCACATAAAAGTAGAAATCAATAACGGAAAAAGCAGGGAAAAGAAATCAAACACTTGGAAACTGAACAATACCCTGCTCAAAAAAGACTGGATTATAGAAGACATTACGGATGGAATAAAGAAATTCAGAGAATCCAATAAGAATGAAAACACTTCCTATCACAACCTTTGGGACACAGCGAAAGCAGTTCTCAGAGGTCAATTTGTATCAATAAACGCACACATACGAAAAGAAGAAAGGGCCAAAATCAAAGAATTATCCCTACAACTTGAACAAATAGAAAGTGAGCAACGAAAGAAACCCTCAGGCACCAGAAGTAAGCAAATAATAAAAATTAAAGCAGAACTAAATGAAATAGAAAACAGAAAAACAATTGAAAGAATTAACAAGACCAAAAGCTGGTTTTTTGGAAAAAATCAACAAAATTGATAAACCATTGGCCAAACTGACAAAAGAAACACAGGAGAGGAGGCAAATAACCCGAATAAGAAATGAAATGGGCGATACTAGAACAGACACAACTGAAATTAAAAGAATCATATCAGATTACTATGAAAAATTGTACGCTGACAAATTTGAAAACCTAGAAGAAATGGATGAATTCCTAGAAACACACTACCTACCTAAACTAACACAAACAGAGGTAGAACAACTAAATAGACACATAACAAAAGAAGAGATTGAAAAGGTAATCAAAAAACTCCTAACAAAAAAAAAAGCCCTGGCCTGGAAGGCTTCCCTGCAGAGTTGTACCAAACTTTCAGAGAAGAGTTAACACGACTACTACTAAAGGTATTTCAAAGCGTAGAAAAGCAAGGAATACTTCCAAACTCATTCTATGAAGCCAGCATATCCCTGATACCAAAACCAGGTAAAGATACCACAAAAAAAGAAAATTACAGATGGATATCCCTCATGAACTTAGATGTAAAAATCTTCAACAAAATTCTAGCCAACAGAATTCAGCAACATATCTAAAAAATAATTCATCATGACCAAGTGGGATTCATACCAGGTATGAAGGGATGGTTCAACATTAGAAAAACAATTCATGCAATCCATCAAAGAAATAAAAAATGAGAATCACATGATTTTATCAATTGATGCAGGAAGGCATTTGACAAAGTTCAACACCCATTCATGAAAAAAACTCTCAGCAAAATAGGAATAGAAGGAAAATTCCTCAACGTAATAAAGGGCATTTATACAAAGCCAATAACCAACATCATCCTAAACAGAGAGAGTCTGAAAGCATTCCCCTTGAGATCGGGAACCAGACAAGGATGCCCTTTATCACCGCTCTTATTCGACACTGTGCTGGATGTCCTAGCCAGAGCAATTAGGCTAGATTAAGAAATAAAGAGCATCCAGATTGGTAAGTAAGACGTAAAAGTATCTCTATTTGCAGATGACATGATCTTATACACAGAAAACCCTAAGGAATCCTCAAGAAAACTACTGAAACTAATAGAAGATTTCAGCAGAGGATCAGGATACAAGATAAACATACAAAAATCAGTTGGATTCCTCTACACAACAAAAAGAACATCGAAGAGGAAATTACCAAATAATACTATTTACAGTAGTCCACAAGAAGATAAAATACTTAGGAATAAATCTTACCAGAGATGTAAAACGCCTATGCAAAGAAAACTACAAGACACTACTGCAAGAAACCAAAAGAGACCTACATAAATGGAAAAGCATACTTTCCTCATGCATAGAAGACTTAACATTGTAAAAACGTCTATTCTACCAAAAGCCATCTATTGATACAATGCAATTCTGATCCAAATTCCAATGACATTTTTTAATGAAATGCAGAAACAAATTACCAACTTCATATGGAAGGGAAAGAGGCCCTGAATAAGTAAAGCATTACTGAAAAAGAAGAACAAAGTGGGAGGCCTCACTCTATCTGATTTTAGAACCTATTATACTGCTACAGTAGTCAAAACAGCCTGGTATTGGTACAACAGATACATAGACCAATGGAGCAGAACTGAGAATCCAGACATGAATCCATCCACTTATGAGCAGCTGATATTTGACAAAGGCCCAAAGTCAGTTAAATGGGGAAAAGGCAGTCTGTTTAACAAATGGTGCTGGCATAACTGGATATTCACCTACAAAAAAAAGAAACAAGACCCATACCTTACACCATGCACAAAAACTAACTCAAAATGGATCAAAGACCTAAATATAAAATCTAAAACGATAAAGATCATGGAAGAAAAAATAGGGACAACACTAGGAGCCATAATACATGACATAAACAGTATACAAAACATTACTAACAATGCAGAAGAAAAACTAGATAACTGGCAACTCCTAAAAATCAAACACCTATGCTCATCCAAAGACTTCACCAAAAGAGTAAAAAGACTACCTACAGACTGGGAAAAAGTTTTTAGCTATGACATTTCTGATCGGTGCCTGATCTCTAAAACCTATACGATACTGCAAAAAACTCAGCTACAAAAAATCAAATAAACCAATTAAAAAATGGGCAAAAGATATGAACAGGCACTTCACTAAAGAAGACATTCAGGTAGCTAAAAGATACATGAGGAAATGCTCACGATAATTAGCCTTTAGAGAAATGCAAATCAAAACTACAATGAGATTCTATCTCACTCCAACAAGGCTGGCATTAATTCAAAACACACAAAATAATAAACGTTGGAGAGGTGTGGAGAGACTGGAACACTTATACACTGCTGGTGAGAATGTAAAATGGTACAGCCACTTTGGAAATTGGTTTGGCACTTCCTTAAAAAGCTAGAAATAGAACTACTGTACGAACCAGCAATCTCACTGCTTGGAATGTATCTTAGAGAAATAAGAGCCTTGACATGAAAAGATATATGCACACCCATGTTCACTGCAGCACTGTTTATAATAGCAAAAAGATGGAAGCAACCAAGGTGCCCATCAATGGATGAATGGATAAAGAAATTATGGTATATTCACACAATGGAATACTATGCATTGATGAAGAAAAATGATGACTCCACAAGACATTTCATAACATGGAGGAATCTGGAAGGCATTATGCTGAGTGAAATTAGTTACAAAAGGACAAATATTTTATAAGACCACTATTATAAGGACAAATATTGTATAAGACCACTATTAAAAGAACTGGAGAAATAGCTTAAACAGAGAAGAAAATATTCTTTGATGGGTATGAGAGGGGGTAGGGAGGGAGGGAGGCAGATGAATTTCCACTAATTAGATAGCAGATAAGAACTATCTTAGGTGAAGGGAAAGACAACACACAATACAGGAGAGGTCAGCACAAGTGGACTTAACCAAAAGCAAGTCTCCTGAATAAACTGAATGCTTTGAAGGCCAGCGTAGAAAGGGTGAGGGTCTGGGGACTATGGTTTCAGACTAAACCGAAGTCAACTGGCATAATAAAATCTATTAAGAGAACATTCTGCATCACACTTTGGAGAGCGGCGTCTGGGGTCTTAAACGCTAGCAAGCGGCCATCTAAGGTGCATCAATTGGTCTCAACCCACCTGGAGCAAAGGAGAATGAAGAGCACCAAAGACACAAGGTAATTATGAGCCTAAGAGACAGAAAGGGCCACATAAACCAGAGACTACATCAGCCTGAGACCAGAAGAACTATATGGTGCCCAGCTACAACCAATGACTGCCCTGACAGGGAACACAACAGAGAACCCCTAAAGGAGCAGGAAAGCAGTGGGATATACACCCCAAATTTTCATAAAAAGACCAGACTTAATGGTCTGACTGAGACCAGAAGGACCCCAGTGGTCACAGTCCCCAGACCTTCTGTTACCCAAGATAGGAACCCTTTCCCAACCCAACTCTTCAGACAGGGATTGGACTAGGTAATGGGAAAGAAAATGATACTGGTGAAGAGTGAGCTTCTTGGATCAAGTAGACACATGAGACTATGTTGGCATCTCCTGTCTGGAGGGGAGATGGGAGAGCAGAGGAGGTCAGAAGCTGGGCGAATAGACACGAAAAGAGAGAGTGGAGGGAAGGAGTGTACTGTCTTATTGGGGGAGAGCAATTAGGAGTATGTAGCAAGGTGTGTATAAATTTTTGTATGAGAGACTGACTTGATATGTAAACTTTCACTTAAAGCACAATAAAAATTAAAAAAAAAAAGAACAAGAGCTTTGTCTGAAGGCAGAATACACACAGTTTCCAGTTCTGGCTCTGCCACTAATTAGTTATGTGTTTTGGAGCAAGGTATTTAAACTCTGAGCCTTATCTGTAAAAATGGGGCTAATAATAGTACCTATTTCATAAGGTTGTTGGGAGACTTAAAATTAGACAATGCATGTAAATGACCTAACGCAGTACCTCCAGGCACAAGTAGTCACACTATGAATATTAGCTGTTGTTAATAATGATAACTATTAAATTATATATATGTTTGAGATAGGGCATAGGAAAACAAATATACACATAAACAGAAGAAATGGTGCCAAGCACTTAGTGCGTTACATATATTATCTGTGTTTTGTTTAAGAAGTCTATACGGTAGGTAGTCAGCCAGTGTGCCAAGAAGTATTTTGGGAGTACCATGTGTGAATCAGTGTTTAAGGCACTGCGAGTACAGTGGGAAACAAGACAGAGTCTTGAAGGAGCTTATACTCTTGGGGAAGGGCAGACAATAGCATAAAACGAGCAAATATGTTCAAGTGGATAAATGATGCGAAGAAGATTGGGATGGTCAGGTAAGGCCTCTCAGAAAGATTTTGAGAGTAGTCCAGAACAATGAAGAGGCACCATGTGAAAATCAGGGAAGGGCGTTCCGAGTAGAAAATAATAGCACATGCAAACATCCTAAGTTTGGTATATTAAAAAAACAGAAATGTAAAAATGGATAATAGTATGTATGGTGTTTTATAGACAAAGAAAATTGTTTTTTCAGGTGCCACTGAGTTGGTTCCGACTCATAGCATACCTATACAGCAGAATGAAACACTGCCGAGTCCTGTGCCATCCTCACAATCACTGCTGTTTAAGCCCACTGTTGCTGCCACTGTGTCAATTCATCTCAACAAGGTTCTTCTTTTTCGCTGACCCTCTACTTTAGCAAGCATGATGTCCATCTCCAGGGACTGGTCCTTCCTGATAACATGTCCAAAGTACGTGTGATGAAGTCTGGCTATCCTCGCTTCTAAGGAGCATTCTAGCTGTACTTCTTCCAAGGCAAATTTGTTTTTTCTTCTGTAAGTCCATGATATATTCAGTATTCTTTGCCAACACCATAATTCAAAGGCACCATTCTTCTTCTGTCTTCCTTACTCATTGCCCAGCTTTCATATGCATACGAGGCAACTGAAAACATCATGGCTTGGGTCAGGCATGTACCTTAGTCCTAGAAGTGACAGCTTTGCTTTTTAACACTTTAAAGAGGTCTTTTGCAGATTTGCACAATGCAATACATCATTTGATTCCTTGACAGCTGCCTCAATGAGTGTTAATTGTGGATCCAAGTAAAATTAAATCCTTGACAACTTCAATCTTTTCTCCATTTATCATGCTGCTGCTTACTGGTCCAGTTGTGAGGGCTTTTGTTTTCTTTGTGTTCAGGTGCAGTTCATACTGAAGGCTGTAGTCTTTGATCTTCATCAGTAAGTGCTTCAGGTTCTCTTCACTTTCAGCAAGCAAAGTTTTGTTACATGCATACTGCAGGTTATTAAGTAAGTCTTCCTCCAATCCTGATACCATGTTCTTCTTCACATAGCCCAGCTTCTTGGGTTATTTGCTCAGTATACATTATGGTCTACTATGCTGGGAACAACAAATTGATGAGGAATGGCTTGCATTGTCAAAAAGAACATTTCAACATCTATCCTGAAGTACAACGCTGTCAATGATAGGATAATATCCATACACCTAAAATGAAAATCAGTTAATAAGACTATTATTCAAATTTATGCACCAACTACTAAGGCCAAAGATGGGAAATAACTGAAGGTTTTTACCAACTCCTTCAGTCTGAATTTGATCAAACAGGCAATCAAGATGCATTGACAATTACTGGTAATTGGAATGCAAAAGTTGGAAACAAAGAAGAAGGATCAGTAGTTGGAAAACAGAAATGATACAGGAGATTGCATGATAGAATTTTGTAAGACCAACAACTTATTCATTGCAAATATCTTTTCAACAACACAAACAGCGACGACTATACATGTGACCTTGCCAGATGAAATATACTGGAATCAAATCGACTACACCTGTGGAAAGAGACAATGGGAAGGCTCAATGTCATCAGTCAGAACAAAGCTAGGGGACGACTATGGAACAGACTATCAATTACTCATATGCAAACTCAAGCTGAAGCTGAAGAAAATTAAAACAAGCCCTTGAGAGCCAAATTATAACTTTAAGTACATCCCACCTGAATTTAGAGACCATCTCAAGAACAGATTTGACGCACTGAACACTAATTACTGAAGACCAGAAGAGTTGTGAAATGACATCAAGGACATCGTACGTGAAGAAAGCAAAAGGTCATTAAAAAGACGGGAAAGAAAGAAAAGACCAAAATGGATACCAGAAGAGGCTCTGAAACTCACTCCTGAACAGAGTAGCTAAAGTGAATGCAAGAAATGGTTAAGTAAAGGAGCTGAACAGAAGATTTCAAAGGGCAGCTCAAGACGACAAGGTAAAGTATTACAATGAAATGTGCAAAGACTTGGAGTTAGAAAATCAAAATGCAAGAACATGCTCTGCATTTCTCAAGCTGAAAGAACTGAAGAAAAAAGTAAAACCTCAAGTTGCAGTACTGAAAGGTTCTATAGGAAAAATACTGAACGACTAAGGAAGCATCAAAAGAAGATGGAAGGAATACAGAGTCACTGTACCAAAAAGAACTGGTCGATGCGCAACCACTTTAGGAGATAGCATATGGTTAATAACTAATGGAACTGAAGGAAGAAGTCCACGCCTGCACCGAACGCATTGGCAAAAAACAAGGCTCCAGGAATTGACAGAGTACCAATTCAGATGTTTCAACAAACGGGTGCAGTGCTGGAGGTGCTCACTCGTCTATGCCAAGAAATTTGGAGGACAGCTGCTTGGCTAACTGGAAGACATTCATATTTGTGCCCATTCCAAAGAAAAGTGATCCAACAGAATGTGGAAACTGTCAAACAATATCATTAATATCACAGAGAAGTAAAATTTTGCTGAAGATAATTTTTTTACAGGTATGGCATTAACTAAACATGGTGTTTTTAATAACATCCATAACAAAACCAGATACTGAGTTCTTGCTGAAGAATATATCAGCTCTTATCATTTTGTTTTATAAGAAATTCCTAATTGCTGTTATTTTTTCTTATGGAAACTTTCCCCAATTAAGAATTTTAAAAATGCAAAATAGTATTATCAAAGGTGTAAGTTTGAGAAAAATGAAATATAACTCAAGGATCTCATTATGAAGCCTTAGAAAATGGCAAGAATAATAAAACTAAAAATAATAGGATTACAAAAACTAGCACTTTTCAGCTGAACTATAAAGCACTTTAGAAATATTTTATTAATCTCAAACAAATTGAAGGACAAATATTATTTTACATAAAGATGATAATTTTAAAAGATACTATTTCTTGAGTGCCCAACATATACCATATACTAATCTAAGAACCTTACATTATTGTTAGGTGCTGTCAAGTTGGCTCCAACTCATAGAAACCTTATGTATAACAGAATGAAACATTGCCTGGTCCTGTACCATCCTCACAATAGTAAATATGTTTGAACCCGTTGTTGCAGACACTGTGTCAATCCATCTCACTGAGGGTCTTCTTCTTTTTCACTGACCCTCTACTTTTCCAAGCATGATGTCCTTCTCCAGCAACTAGTCCCTGCTGACAGCATGTCCAAATTACGAAGTCTGGCCATCCCTGCTTCTAAGGAGCATTCTGGCTGTACTTCTGCTAAGACAGATTTAGTTGTTCAATCTTCTGACCCAACACCCAAACCCAAGGCTGACAGTCCTTGGTATATGCAATATTCTTTGCCAACACCATAATTTAGATGTGTTGATTCTTCTTCGGCCTTCCTTATTCATAGTCCAGCTTTGGCACATGAGGCAATTGAAAACACCATGGCTCAGGTTAGGTGCACCGTAGTCAAGAACTTTACATATATGCCACTAAATCTTCCTAATAGCCTTGGCATGGTAGGTATTATCATCCTTTTACAGATGAGAAAACTAAGACTCTCTCATCTCCCATATCCAAGGCTTAATGATGTTAAACATCTGGCCAAATTCACATAGCTAGAAAGAGATGGAGCTGGGATTCATGCCCAAGATTTTGTGACTCCAACGTCCATACTCTTCTCACTATTTGAACATATAGCAGCTATATCTCATGACAGTTATAGTTGCATGTATAGAAGCCATTCAGAAGCAGTACTAGTTATCAGTCACCTGAATGAACCATAGGTCCCTCAAACAACATGATTAACATGTCCAAACTTGGACTCTTTACCTCTCCATCCCAAGACTGGTCTTCCTATTAAATTTCCTACTCCGAGTAATGGAAGGAATTACTCTTCACCATCTGGGTAGGAGTCACCCCAGACATCTTCCTTTTTTATCTCCTACAACCAGAGAGTCACTAAATCCTGTCGATTCTACCTCCTTAGCATTGCCCTTTCCTCATTATCTCTCTCACTGACCTTCAGCTACTTCCCTATCTCTATTCCTCTTCACTGTTCAGCCAACCTTCTCCAAACAACTTTATATTCCGTGCAGATAGCACGCTTCAAAAGGGCATACTTTGTATGCTGCTGTAAATAATTTTATTATTTATACCATTAGTGTCAAGTGTAGAGTCTGTCCATGATAGGTTTTCAGAAAGTGCTGAACAAATGAAAGAATATATCTGGTTTCCATCTCTATACTCTCCTGCAATTGCAATGAAAAAGACCACTAATGAATTTCTGCTAGAACTACTGCCTTCCTTACTAATTAAAACCCAGATCCTACAAGGTTGACAATGAAAGGAGAATCTCTACACGTGGAAAGGCAAGAGATCCGTGAGTTCCAGTTCTTGTCCACAACATTCACTTTCCCCTGGGGGGTTGTTATTATACCTGTACCTCCTCACTGGCCTCACTGTGAGGACGGTACTGCTCTCCTAATAATGTTCTATCACTATGTAACTCTCTCCCTTATATTTCCCTTGGTACAGCGAAGACAGTCGTAACATTTCAATAAGACTTCTCCAAGACTATTTTTGGTTGCTATCAATCGATTCCGGCTCATGGTGACCCCATATATGCAGAGTAGAGCTGCTCCGTAGGGTTTTTAGTAATCTGCCCAACCTTTCAGAAGTAGATCACCAGGCCTGTCTCCCGAAGTATCTCTGGTGCGTTCAAACCGCCCACCTTTTGCCTAGTAGCCTAGCACTTAACTGAGCCACCCAGGGACTCTGAAGCTAGAAGATAATAAAAGGAGAAAAAGCACAGACACCAACAGGAAACCAGGTGGCATATCTTAAGTTACAATTCTCTCTCTGGTGCTTTTAGACCCTATTCTATCCCTGCCCCTGATCTACCTTCAACTGGTGAGCACTATTTTAGCACCCGCCACCCAATATTCCATGCTTACATGTCCCCTCCTTAAACACTAAAGCTTAGAAAGAGAAGTCCAGAGATCCAGAGTTCCCTCCTTCACTTTCCTAAATCCTTTTATCCAAGTTGTAATTTCCTAATCTGGAACCTAACTTTTTGGCAGAGATTGAACATGGGAAATGCCAGCCCTTGAGGAAATACTCTCATATCCACAGGGAGCATGGTTTTACCTACAGGCCACTCCAGGCTAATCAGTCTTTATCTCAGTGCAGCACAGTAATTCAATTAATACAGGAATATATGCCAGATGCATAAATTGTAGCAAAACCAAAACTAAACCAAACCCAGTACCACCGAGTCGATTCCGACTCATAGCGACCCTATAGGACAGAGTAGAACTGCCCCATAGAGTTTCCAAGGAGCACCTGGTGGATTCGAACTGCCGACCCTTTGGTTAGCAGCTGTAGCACTTAGCCACTACGCCACCAGGGTTTCCTGTACTGTAGCAGAAACTACTAATTATCAAACCACGCAGAAACTTTAGCGTTCTTAACATGTTGCTAACATTCTGCAGTAGTGACCAGCCATTCCTTCTTGAAATTTTCAGATTTCTTGGTTACCCCTTTTCCTGGTTATCCTCTTCCTTTTCTGGTTAGTTTCAGACTACTCAAGCTCTTCTTCAGCATTAGCTCCCTAGTAAATTTCTTTGTACCCATATCTATAGTACAGTTCTGTGAGAGCCAGAACTAGACAGGACTGCCTTGTTTTTCTGGGTCTTGCAAGTTTTCTGCCTTTCACAGGGTGTAGTCTTAACATTCTTCTATCACTCTCTATTACACTGTGGAAAATATTTGAATTTTCCTTCTCTGACAGGTTTCTGCCTTACACAGGTTCCAGCTTTCACAGGTTTTACTGTATAACGCTAACATAGTGTTTAAGAGTAGGCTTTGGATCAGTTCTAACATTTTCTTGCTACATGAGGATAAAATAAGATAATGTATGCAAAGTATTTAACAGAGTGCCTGGAACATATGAGCATTTAATATATTAAAGCTTAAAAGCAAAATATCCCTATATGTTGATAGTTTCGAAATACATATCTGTAGCTCAGACCTCATTGCTGAGCTCAAAATCAATGTACCCCCAAACGATACATGCTGTTCGTGTTGTCAGGGACCCACAGAGTTGTTCCCAACTCATAGTGACTCTATAGAACAGAGTAGAACTGCCCCACAGAGTTTCCAAGGAGCAGCTGGTGGATTTGAACTGCTGACCTTTTGGTTAGCAGCTGTAGCTCTTAACCACTGAGCCACTAGTGTGGGGTCTAGGAAAACTGGGAAATAAGATTACCCTCTGAGGGCTAAATTATAAATCAGTGTAGGGTAGAAATCAGCTCAGAGACACACAACACAATAATGGGCCAGAGCAGATATATGCAAAGTTAGCTTTCTGGCTCTAAGACCAAAAAGCTAGGCTTCAATATGAATATATTAACATATTTAAAAAGAAAGAATGTGTTCAAAAAGAAGTTTGTCTGAAATGGAAACAGAGAAAAAGCAACTTAAAGAGGCAAAAATTGGAAGAACACTCTAGAGGCAGTTAAAGATCTATTGGCAGGCTCTCATAGTTTAATGCTATTAAGTGATCACATCATATACCTAATTTCCTTTGTTTTGATTCCAAGTTCCCAGGCAACCTGCTGATTCCGCAGTAATTTTCCTACAGAGAGAACACCCTGGTCAGAGAATCAGTATGCTAATCACTTTGCAAATACCTCAAAGTATATTAGTAAATTATTATCAATAGTAGTTGTCTTCAAGTTGATCCCAACTCATGGTGACTCCATGTGGGCAGAGTAGAACTGCTCCACAAGGTTTTCAAGGCTGTGATCTTTTGGAAGCAGACTGCCAGGTCTGTGTCTTCCGATGCACCTCTGGGTGGATTCAAACTGTCAACCTTTTGGCTAGCAGGCGAGTGCTTAAGCACTTGCACCACCCAGGGACTCCTACTGGCATCCTGGTAAATTCATTAATCACCTGTGTCACTCTTATAAATACTTACAGTAAAACTTGCGAAAGCCAGACGGAACCTGTGTAAGGTGGAAACCTGTGAGAGAAGGAAAGCTCAAATATTTTCCACTAAAACAATCAACAGAAAAGTGGTAAGACTGAACCCTGACAAAGCTGGAAAACTTAAGAGACCCAGAAAAACAAGGCAGTCCTGTCGAGTTCCAGCTCTCACAGGTTTCATTGTACCTCCAAGTTTCACAAACACTGGTACACTAGCGAGACTGTGTTTCTGCGCGCACAATACTTAGGAACTCTGGTGTATAGTGAATTCATCAATGAATTTCATAATGAATACTACTCTATGAAGTGTCTTGGAGACCAACCAGCTTTTTCCTTGATTACAGCACTATTCATTTAAAGCAACAGCATCCTTTTTTTTCCTTTACATATACAATGTCCTACTGACTACCTTTAAACTGAATGAGGTACACAGGAACATGGTAAAAATATTATCATATCCTATTTCAAAAGATCTCTTTAAAGTGTTAAAAAGATGTCACCTTGAAGGCTAAGGTGTGCCTGACCCAAGTCATAGTGTTTTCAATCACCTCATATGCATGCGAAAGCTGGATGATGAATAAGGAAGATTGAAGAAGAATTGATGCCTTTAAATTGTGGTGTTGGCAAAGAATACTGAATATACCATGGACTGCCAAGAGAGTGAACAAATCTGTCTTGGAAAAAGTACAACCAGAATGCTCCTCAAGAGCAAGGATGGTGAGGCTATGTCTTACATACTTTGGACATGTTGTCAGGAGGGATCAGTCCCTGGAGAAGGACATCAAGCTTGGTAAAGAAGAGGGTCAGCAAAAAAGAGGAAGACCCTCAATGAGATGGACTCACATAGCGGCTGCAACAATGGCCTCAAGCATAACAACAATTGTGAGGATGGCGCAGGGCAGGGCAGTGTTTCGTTCAGCTGTACACAGAGTTGCTAAGAGTCGGAAATGACTCAACAGCACCTAACAACAACATTTTATGAGAGCGAACACCACAATTCACCAGTAATAAAAAATTTTGCTCTCTTTCAAGACCAAATGTCTAAAATGTTTTCATTATAAAGTACCTTCTTCCATACTTGAGTTACCTTGTGTTTTTGTAATCAATAGGTAACTATGCAATACCTCTGAAAGTTCTGTGACATGCTAGGTGCCAGGCACTGGAGCCAGAGCTGGAGATACAATGACAAGCAAAAAAAAAAGCACAGGCATTACTCTAGAGTGCATAAGGTTTACTGGAGTTGAATGCATTTTAATCATATTACCACACACACCATTGTAAAACTGCATTTGTAACATACTAGCAAGTAAAGGTATACAGTACAATAAGAGTGTATTTATTATATGGACATTCTTAGGAAGACTTCTCTGATAAAGCGATTTTTGAGGTCAGATCTGTAGAAAAAGAGTTAATGAGTCAAAGAATGAGACTAGAACAGTCTGGACAAAGAAAGCAGTAACAAAGGTGCTGCATCCATACTCACTGTCTCCAGTTCTCCCATGTGCTCTTGAATAAAACACGCAGCTTTTGTATCCTTTACTTCACCAAAACTGCTCTCATCAAGGTTTCTGATGACCTCTACTTTATTAAATGCAGTGGTCAATTATCAGTGTTCATCTTACTTGGCCAAAAGCAGCATCTCACACAACTTATCAATTTTTCCTCCTTCATCACTTTCTTCACTTGGCTTTCTAGGACACCACACTCTGCAGTTCTCCCTCTTCACTAGCCACTCCTTCATATTTACTTTTGCAGATTACCCCAAATCGACCTAAATTCTATGCCTCCTTCAGTGATCTTAACTATGCTTGGTCTTTAATTACTATTGAAACACTAATGAAACCTAAAATTTTCTCTCTAGCCCAGGATCTCTCCCCTCAGCTTCAGACTCATTTATCCAACTGTCTATTCCACGCCTCTACGTGAATATCTTATAGGCTTCTCAAAAATAACATGACCAAAACTAAACTCTTGATCTCCCAATCAATCCCCCACCAGCACAAACCACACAGACACACATCTGTTTCATCTACAGACTTTCTTATGATAGTAAATGGCATTTTTTTCCTTCTAGTTGCTCAGATTAAAAACTTTGGAGTCATCTTTGACTCTTACTCTCACAAGTCACATCCAATTTGTCAGTAAAACCTGTTGGCTATATCATAAAAACATATCCAGACTCTGGTCCTCTTCTGCCTCCACTGTTAACACCCTGGTCCAACCCACCTCCCATCATTTCTCACCTAGATTTTTAGTTTAGCTTCCTAACTAGTCTCTCTGCTTGTACCCTTACTCCCCCATGGTCTATACGCAAAACAATTCAAATGAAGTAATTCTTGAAAAAAAAGTTGGATTGTGCCCTCATTTGCTTAAAACTGTCCAATGGCTTCCCATCTCAACCAAAAAGCCAATGTCCTTTCAATCACGTACATCATCTCCTACCACTACCCTCTTCTTCTGAGACCGTGTGTTGCTGCATTTCCTGTTCTCATCATGTTCCAGCCACATTTGTCTCCTTTCTCAAATGTGCATGAGGAAGGGGCATTGATGGTTCAGTGGCAGAATTCTCACCTTCCATGCAGAAGACTTGATCCTATTTCCAGCCAATGCACCTCATGCATAGCCACCATCAGTCTGTCTGTGGAGGCTTATGTGTTGCTATGATGCTGAACACGTTTCCGTGGAGCTTTCTGATTAAGATGAACTAGGAAGAATGGCCTGCCAATCTACTTCTGAAAACCAGCCAATAAAAACCCCACAGATCATGATGGTTCAATCCACAACTGATGATGGATATGATGCAGGACCGAGTGTTTTGTTCTGTCATGCATGGGGTTTCCATGAGTCTGGGCTGACTCCATGGCAGCTAACAACTCAAATGTGTAGGCATGCTCCTGCCCACAGGCCTTTGCATTGGCTGTTCTCTTCACCTGAATGTTCTTCCCCCTAGCATCTTCAGATCCCCTCAGATGCCTCCTTCTTGGTTAGGTCTTCTCTGATTACCTTATTTAAAAGTGAGCCCCACCCCCACAACCCAACACTCCCTATTCCCCTTCTCAAGTTTTTTCTTCAAAGCATTTGTCTTCTTCATTTGATTCACTATACATTCACATATTTATGTATTGTCTGTCTCTCCCTAGTAGAATGCAAGCTCTCTGGCAGAAGGCAAACACTTTCACTTGGCTTCTAGGCCACTACACTCTGCTGCTGTCAGAGCTATATTCCCTGGGTCCTGTTATATAGTAGGTATTCAACAAGTATTTGGATGGTGCTAAAGCAGATAGGGAAGGCAGTTCAAATCTGCCAGGGGTTCCTTGGAAACTCTACGGGGCAGTTCTACTCTGTCCTATAGGGTCTCTCTGAGTCAGAAATGACTCGACAGCACTGGGTTTGGTTTTTTTGAAAGCAGAGAGAAATGGGTGGATTTGAGGGATATCTGGAAGATAAGATTGACAGAACTTGCTAACAATTTCGCTATAGAGATATGAACAACAGGAAGGAATGAAGGATGATGCTTAGCTTTCAAATTTTCACAAGTGAATGGATGGTAGTGGCCTTTACTAAGATAGGGAACACTGGAAGGAAACCAGATTCACAGGGAATAACTGTGTATTTGGTTTTAAGCATGCTGAGTTTGAAGTGCTTTTAAGATACGTGAGAAAAAATATTAAGGAGATAACTGGATATACGAAAGCTGAGAGGTGAACCTGGATGGAGCTATACATTTGGAAACCAAAAACCAAAAACATTTGGACGTCATCTGCAATAAATAGGTACTGGTGAATCCATGCATATGGTTGAGATCATATTCAACTATGGAGTGAAAAGGGAAGCTAGCCTTGAGAAACCACCTTACCCTTTGTGGGCTGGGTAAAGAAGGATGAGCCCACAAAAAAAGCAATGTTTTTTTGTTTTTAAAATCACACTTAAAATAATAGCTATAACCATTTTTATTCTGATTTAAACCAGTAGCATTAGAATCCTTCCAGGCTTGCCAAATTACACCAACTCATTGGTCACTTTGAGAAACTACCTGAAAATTTTACAGTACCTGTCTTTCTGCAGCTTCAAAATATATCAATATACAAAAAGCCATCCCTCCCAAATTATGTGATTTGGCTTATTGCAGTTTCTTTAAAGTTCCATACCTCTCTCGCTTCTGGGCTTCAGCATATGCTCTTTCTTTGGCCCCCAATTCCCCTGGGAAAGAGACTCCACTGCACCTTGGTGGCGCAGTGGTTAAAGCCATCGGCTGCTAACCCAAAGGCCAGAGGTTGGAAACCACCAGCAGCAGCTTGGAAGAATGATGTGGCAGTTGGTTTCCGTAGAGATGTACAGCCTCAGAAACCCTATCCCTATGGGGTCGCTATGAGTCAGAATCGTTTCAACAGCAGTGGGTTTGGTTTGGTTTTCGACTTCCAAGACTTGGCTGGGTGGCCCTCTTTCTAGACACTCCAAAGATAACACTATTACATAGTTCTGTTTTTGTTTAGGTAGGGACTGTGTCTCTTTCACTGTTTAGACCGTGCCTACAATGTTAAATTTTTAGAACTGGATCTGTTCTGCAACGTGAAAAATTAATTCTAATCTTATCAGTTCATTGATGGGCTTTCAAACCCCGACTTTTCTCAAGTGGCATGACTTTTTAAATATGGTCTTTTTTCCCCCCATATGGTCTCGTTAAAGCCTGCAAGAATTCTTATCATCTACGAATGTTGGAGATTGTTTTTCTTTTAGTCTCATTCGAAACGGATTTCACAAGTCGCTTTCAATGCCCTACTTGGGATTCATTTGAAGACTATCTCTACACAGAGGTAAGCTTAGGCTCGAATGCACCCAAAACCAAACCCATTGCCATCGAGTCGATTCCGACCCATAGCGACCCTACAGGACAGAGTAGAACTGCCCCATAGAGTTTCCAAGGAGCGCCCGGTGGATTCGAACTGCCGACCTCTAGGACAGCAGCCGTAGCACTTAACTACTACGCCACCAGGGTTTCCGCTCAATTGCACGGGGGTGTCTGATTCATCCCGCGCATGTTCACTACAGAGGGCAAACGCAGGGACAGCTGCGCGGAGCATCCGTTTTCATTTCATCCTTTTTGCATCTTAAAGAAGGCCGCTCACTCCCAACTTCGGGATCGCGACCTCCAAATTCTCGCCTCACCACGCGCAGGAGCTTAGACACCTGGACTAGTACTTCTTACTCAGGTCACTGGAAAAAGTCCCTGGACTGTCTGAGCAGCAGCCTTGGATGGCTTCGTCTCCAAAACCCCAGAGGAAAAAGGAGGAAGAAAAAAAAAAAATCTTGTCAAAGAAAGCCAGGAAAGAAAGCAGCCAAGCCTACAGTGCTCACCAAGCCGACGATCCAGTCAATCCGCGCTGCCTAACCGTTGGCTTGTAGGCCGCCACAGGCAAAGTCGCGGTGGTCCCTGGGGGTTGTAGTTTCTGTCGCAAACAAAACACCCGCAGAATAAAAACTACGTTTCCCAGAAGTCAACGCGAGGACACCCTGCCTCCTTAAATCGGGGTTCGGGCTAATAAAGAGGCCGTTACTATTTTTAGACAAATCTTAAATTTAGCCTGTTTCTTCCAGGAGTGCTCCGTGTCGTCTTTCTTTACCCTGCTTGTCTTTGATAAAGTTTCAGCGTACTTAATTTTTTCCCCTTTCTCCACTCCAACACCAAACGTCTGACAACAGAAAACGAACCGTGAAGAAGCTAAGTGCCTTTAAGGCGCATGCACCGTCCTTGAGGTTACGCATGCGTAAGAACCGGCAGCCGTTGGCGGCCGCGCGCGGGCTTGGGGTCCGGAGGTAGCAGGGCGAAGGGCGGGGCTTTTTCCAATGGCTTTTTTTTGCCTTCGCGGGTCGCGTCTGCCTGGGCGGGGAAGAGGGCGCAGGGGCAGGGGCGGCTCCTGGTTTGTGCCGGGCGGAGAAAGGGGAGGGGCTGGGGGTGAGGACCCCATCTCCCCTCCTTGCTCCCGCCCTTTGGGCCGATCCCCACCGATGGGGCTGGACGAAGGGGCGGGTTCTGTGCCTGGGGCTCTGCCGCACCGCCAGCTCTGCGGCCCAGCCCGGTGCGGGGCAACCCTGTGCTGGTCTGGCTTGGCGGGCGGTGGGCAAGGGCGCAGGGATCGGAGAAGAAGCGGCGTCTTCCTGAGGGTCGGGAATCGGCGGGGCCGAGGGCGCTCTCCTCCAGTACTGCCTCGGAGACTGCATCTGCAGAAGACACCCGCCCCCTGGAGCGCTCAAGTCTCCGACCGCCGCGGCCCGTGGGCCAGGGCTCGGCGAGTCGTCCCCGCTGGCGGTCAGCGGGCCGCTGGGGCACAAGGAGGAGCTGCGGAGGGCGGGGACTGGTGCCGGAGAGGCGGGGTGGGAACGCTCCGGTGACCGCCGTGCCTGCACTGACAAAAACCCCCGAATGACTGGAGAGTGTTCAACTGGTACCAGCCTTTCTGGGCATAGCACGGATTTGACAGCTCCACGTCGTGAGGATATCCGCTGACCCCGCGAGACGAAGGACAGCACTTCCCCGAGAGTCCCTCTCCAGCACAGCCAGCGCCGTAAGGTTGCAACCTTCCAACTTTTTTTCCCTTCAGTCTTTGACCAGTGTAGAACCAGAGGGTGAGCTCTGTTTTGTAACTCGGTGGAAATCATCCGTATAAGAGACAACCGGTTCCAAATGTCACCCGAACGTGCGTTTTCTTGACGATTCGATTTCTCTGATTTTACTCTTACATTTCTGATTTAAAAAATAAAAACTGCTTTTGCAGACATGGTGAAAGGTAACTGAAGATTGAAAAAGAAAAGCTCCAAGTTGACATGGCTGAAGGAGAGAATGAAATGAGATGGGATGGACTGTGCAGTAGAGATTCAAGTACCAGAGAGATAGCACTGGAAAACATTAGGCAAATAATTTTGAGGAAAACCGAGTATTTTCGTTCCGTTAAAGAGACACCACATCGTCCGTCACACGAGCTTTCAAATGCTGTTTCTTCGGATGGGTTGAATAAACTTCTTGCTCATCTGCTCATGCTTTCTAAGAGGTGTCCTTTTAAAGATGTAAGAGAGAAAAGTGAGTTTATTCTGAAGAGCGTCCAGGTAAGGAAAGCTTTATAAATAATGCCGTCTATCTAGTACACCAAAATTTTACTTGCAGTTATTCACTTTGTGTTTACTTCTAATACGTCGTCATGATGTAAACTCTAATCATCTTAAAATAGAGTTTTGGGTTAAAATTGGAAAAAAATGAACTAAAGTAAAAAGCAATTTTCAAATATAAGTAAACAAAGTATTGTCTTTCTAGAGAGTTTTAGGCAGAAACTGCATTCCTCAAATATATGTGATAAAAAAAAATTTTGTGTGTGTGATAGTTACAGTTAATTGCAAGTAAAGACTTGGCTTTTCCTGATATTAACTTTTTCACGTTGTTGTGAAGCAGAGCCAGTGTACTTTTCCCATTGTTACAAACAGTGTTCTGGGTGGGAAGTGTCCCATATAAAAACCTTCAAAATGATAAGAGGATATTCAATGTTTCCTAGTCTGCTTGTTCAGGATAATTGCTGAAACAATTTTCTCTTGTTCTTAAAAACAAAACAAACAAAACACAGGGTGTGTTCTCTAAATGTAAGCTTTCCTTTTTTAAAAAGAATTATATAAAAAAAAAATTAAAGCCCATGTTATAAAGGAATTCAAAACCCAGGCAGGATATATGATGGGAACACTTTTATGGTAAATTACTCAGCCAACTTTCTCTGTATTTGCCTGCATGTTTTGTTTATTTTTCACATACATATTTATTTAAATTGTGAGTGCAGCAGATTAAAAATATTTAGTTTTCCCCATTTCGTACATTATTTATTAGAATTTTTTTTTGCAAAAGGTTGCCTTTAGATACTAAGAATGTTCGGTAATGTTGTTTATATATGTTTGTCAATCTATAAGTTACTTAATCCACAGGTGTTCTTCAAAGTCATACTATGAAAAATTTTTTAAATTTATAATTTACTTGGATATATGTAAACTAGGAAGCCCTGGTGGTGTGTGGTTAAGTGCTACGGCTGCTAACCAAAAGGTCAGCAGTTCGAATCCACCAGGCGCTCCTTGGAAACTCTATGGGGCAGCTCTACTCAGTCCTATAGGGTCGCTATGTGTCAGAATCGACTCAACAGCAGTGGGTTTGGTTTTTGGTTATATGTAAACTAAGATGAACAGTTTTCTATACTGGCTTGAATTTAGTTTAAAGCAGCAGAAAAATAATCATTTCCATAAAATTAAGACTCTATGTAGATCTTGGAATATTTCTTCCCAAGAACAATTTGGAAACAATCATTGTAATTTATTTGTCCAGAGGTACCACAGAGAAATTAATTTTCTAGATACCTAAAGTCTACCCTCTTAGGCATCAAAAGTTATTTCTCTGGCCCTAGACTGTAGTGATGAAACAACCTTTTTTTTTTTTTTGTAATGGGCTCATCATGATGCACACCAAGCACTGTTGTAAAACAGAAGGTGGGGTGTATAGGACTGTATGACCCTACACTGAGAAATGCCATCTTGATATATTTTTTGAATTTTTAAAGTTTTTCAGTGCCTTCTCTTTCTGTCTGCATACTTCACTTTGGTCTTTTCCTGAATCATTTTCCCGCATATTTATATTATTAGGCTGGGAAACCAGATAATCAGTTTTGTTAAGAGTTATTTGGAAAATAGAAATATGTAGGTTCTGAAGGGAGTACAGGGCCAAAGATCTGTGATATGTAGTGGTAAGTGAGTACCAGAGTCCCTGGGTGGTGGAAACTGTCAACAAGCTCGGCTGCTAAACGAAAGGTTGGAGGTTGGAGCCTACCCAAAGGAGCCCCTGAAGAAAGGCCTGGCAGTCTGTTTCTGAAAAATCAGCCATTGAAAACCCTATGGAGCACAGTTCTACTCTGACACACATGGGGTTGCCATTAGTGAGAAATGACTAAACAGTAATTTTTTTTTTTAATGGGTACTAGAGTCAGACATACCAAAAACCAAACCAAGCCCAGTGCCGTCGAGTCGATTCCAACTCATAGTGACCCTATAGGACAGAGCAGAACTGCCCCATAGAGTTTCCAAGGAGCGCCTGGCGGATTTGAACTGCTTACCTTTGGTTAGCAGCCGTAGCACTTAACCACTGCACCACCAGGGTTTCCAGAGTCAGACATACCTAGTCTCAAATTCTGCTACTTTCGCTGTGAGTCAGAATCAACTTGATGGCAATAGGTTTTTTTTTGTTTGTTTTTTTTATTGTACTAAGGAACCCTGGTGGCACCATGGTTAAGTACTCGGCTGCTAACTTTTCGGTTAGCAGATCGAAGCCACCAACTGCTCTGCAGGAGAAAGATGTGTCAATCTGCTTCTGTAAAGATTACAGCCCTGGAAACCGTGTGGGGCAGTTGTCTTATAGAGTCACTATGAGTTGAAATCAACTCAACGAGATACAACATTAATGTACTATGTAATCTTGAGCAAGTTACTTGACCTCCCTTAACTTGGAATTCCACATCTGTGAAACAGGAATAACAATATAGAGCAAAAAAAAAAAAATAGTGAGAATTAAATGAGATGTAAAGTGCCCCAGCATATGGTAGATGCTCCTTTCCCTTTTCTTAAGTAAAATGCATGAACTATATGATATTTATTTTAAGACTCATTAATCCTTGAAAAAGATTCAAGAGTCTCTTCTACTGTGAAGGTTTCCTATAGATTTATACTCTTTTTTTCATCTTTGTATTTATTGCACCTTATTCCTGCCACAATTATAATAGATGCTTTCGTTATTATGGGGTAATCACATGCTTATGTGTCTGTCTTTCCAGTCAGGGCTGTGAGTTCTCAAGAGTATTGGCTGAGACCTGAAAGCTACTAAATAAATATTTAGTGGATGAACAAACCTGTATTTGGCTTCTTTTTGTTTCTTATCAGTCTCAGTAGATGAAGTTAACAGATTAGTGAGTTTCTGTGCCTACATCATTCATTCAACAAATATTTATTGAATCTCTGGTAAATGTCATTCTAAGAACTGGGGACCAGTGGTGAACAATTTTGACATTCTACTCCAGAGAGACATACCGTAAAGAAGTAAACAAAAAAATTTAATTTTAGATAATGAGGAAAGAGTTTCCTGAGGAGATGACATGTAAGCAGAGACTTGATGAGGGAATAAATCTTATCCAGGCCAAAGTGAGATTTGTGAGGGGGACATTCCAGGCATAGGGAACAATATGTATGAGGCTTCATGGTAAGAGAGAACAGATGAGTTCTAGGAATTGAAAGTAATGCAATATGCTTGGAGTATACAGTTTGAGGGGACCATGAAGGCTTAGAAGCACATGCTCTAGAAATCAGACCCGGATTCAAATTTTAGCTCCAATACTTTATTAGCTCTACAACCTTAGACAAGTTATGTTATGTCTCTTTGACTCAGTTTCCCCAAAATGAAGATGACACTAATAGTTCCTGCCTCCCACTGTTGCTGTGAGAATACAATGAAATAATCCTGCAAAGTTTAGCACAGTGCCTAGCACATAAGAAATGTTCAGTAAATGTTAGGTATTCTTACTGTTATTAGGCATGTTGTAGGTCATGGTAAGAGTTTTGTACCGTATCCTAGGAATAGTGGGAAGCCACTGAAGGGTTTTGAGCAAGGTGGTGACATGATTAATGCTGTATTAGAAGGACCACTCTGGAAGCAATGTGGAGAATGAATTTCGAGGGTCAAGAGTGGTTGTGTGACATCAGTTAGAGGGTTGTTCCAGTAGTTGAGGAAAAAATGATGGTGGACTTGGATATGTGGTAGGGGAAGTGGGAAAAAGTGAAGGGTTTGGGAGATATCTAGGAGATAAAAATCACAGCATATAGTATTTAACTGGATTTAGGTGATGAGGAAAACAACAAAATGAAGGATGAGTCCTAAGTTTCTGGTTTGAGCTTCTTGGTGAATAGTGCAATTATTTCCTAAGACAGAAGAGTAGCAGGAGGTTGAAAACAATGGTGAGTTTTCTTTTAGACATGTTGAGGTTAAGGTGCCTATAACGCATCCAATTAGAAACTGCTCCTAAATGGCTTTCTGTCCTTGCTATTACTGTTCTAGTTCTGCCATTGTTGTCTCTTCTCTCCAGGCTTAGCCCACCTCCATCTTCATATCTGTCCTCCACATAGCTGCAGAGCCATTTATCCAAAATAAAAATCTGACCATGTTACCCTCTTGCTTAAAACCCTTTAGAATAGACTAGAGTCTAAACTTCTTAAGAATGTCATATAACACTTACCATCAACTGGCTTCTACTTAGCTCCCCTGTCCACCCCTTCCTGCCTCACATCTGAAACCAAATGTTAACCAAATGTTGTTGTTGTTATGCGCTGTCAACTTGGTTCCGACTCATAGCAACCCTTTAGGACAGAGTAGAACTGCCCCATCGGGTTTCCAAGGATCGGCTGGTAGATTCGAACTGCTGACCTTTTGGTTAGCATCCAAGCTCTTAACCACTGTGCCACCAGGGCTCCTAATTAAATGTAGTGCTTCATAATACTTTGTTAATTTCTTAGTAAGAAGTCATTGGTGGTTCAGTAGTAAAATTCTTGCAAGTTCTATTCCCGCTGGTGCATAGCACGCACAGCCACCGCCTGTGTGTCAGTGGAGACTTGTGTGTTGCCGTGATGCTTAACAGGTTTCAGTGGAGCTTCCAGACTAAGATGGACTGGGAAGAAAGGCCTGGCAATCTACTTCTGAATATCAGCAGATGAAAACCTTGTGGATCATAATGGTCTGATCCACAACCCATCATGGGCTTGGCACAGGACTAGGCAGAGCTTTGTTCCATTGTGCATGGGGTCGCCATGAGTCAGGGGCCCACTCTATGGCAGGTAACAACAACAACATTATTTAGTAAAGCAGAGAAGCTGAGCTGCATGTGCAATTCCTACAGCTGTTCCTGAAGGCCCTTAATTGCTATAGGTAGCTCAGAGAACGGTAGTCAGGAAAGGAGAGATGGTGAGGCAGTTGTGGTAGGATGGATTCAACTCCAAATACCTAACCCGTTGCTGTGGAGTCGATTCCTACTCATGGCGACCCTATAGGACAGAGTAGAGCTGCCCCGTAGGGTTTCCAAGGAGAAGCTGGTAGATTTGAACTGCCAGCCTTTTGGTTGGCAGCTGAGCTCTTAACCGCTGCACCACCAGTACTGCCAAATGCTTAGACCTATAAAAAATTGACACTTTAGGAAATAGCATCCTCTGTTTATGCCCCTGTTTGTAACTTATTGATATCACATCAATATCACACTTAAATTTGTTCAACACATTTTTGGGAACTTCTCTATGCTAAGGGACTGTGCTCAGGATTTGTTGCCCACTTTTGAGGAAGGTCTTTTCTTATAGGAGGCTTTATTTATTTACTTATTTATTTTTAGACTTTTTTCAAAGTCCCCATTACACTGTTTTTTGATATGCTTGATTCCCTAAACAAACAAGTATCAACACTGATACAATTTACTAATATAGTCCGCTGAGGACCTGTAGTCTTCATGTATATTTTTAAGGGGGGAAATGTGAAAAAAAATATGTATGTATATATCTTATATATACATACATATATATAACATATATGTATATATATACATATATATTTTTTATCTTATATATGTGTGAGTGTATATATATATGAGTATCGTAGTTATCTAGTGCTGCTATAGCGGAAGCGCCAAAAGTGAATGGCTTTAACAAACAGAAGTTTATTCTCTCACAGTTTAGGAGGCTAGAAGTCCAAATTCAGGGCACCAGCTCTAGGGGAAAGCTTTCTGTTGGCTCACAGTTTAGGAGGAAGGTCCTTGTCTCCTTTCAGCATCCCTGGGCCCCGTGTTCCTTAGAGATCTCCATGTGTCTTGGCATCAGTCTTCCCCTGGGCCTAATTTAGAAGGTTCTCAGCACAGAGACCCCTGGTCCAAAGGATGTACCCAGCTCTTCTTTCTTGGTGGTAGGAGATCCCTCAAAGGATTTTTAGTAGTATCCAGAGTACCCAGGACTTTTCTAAGAGTGGTGATTTTATCATTTTTATTTCTGTACTATGAAAAAAGAAAACTTAGAATTTCTTACAAGTTTGTCAGTAATTAACACTGTCTAAAAGTAATTTGGTTTAAGATGGAAAGTTTAGGCCAAGTAACGAAGATTTATCTCTGCTAGGCGGAGTGCAGGATGCTTTCGTTTAGTGAAGTAGTTGTTCTCTCCCAGGAAGAAATGAAACTAGCTGTGGGATATGGTACATGTTTACAGTTGTTAGAGTATCAAGTTGGTATCCAACTGGGTAATAAATAGTTTGTAAATTTAACAATTAGAAGTTTATTATTTCACGTGTAAACTTGGAGGTTGGGCAAGCTGAATTCTTTGACTCAACTACATCATGTCTTCACTTTCCATCATCCTTTTTTTCTGCTTTCCTCACCATAGCAAGTGATGTCTCCTCTCATGGTTGCAAGGTCAGCATAGCAGTTCCAGGTATCATGTGCAGTCATGACCATCTGTAGCTAAGAAAAGCATTTCTTCTCATGTGTTTCTGTCTATCACGGAAGAAAAGCTTTTCCCAGAAACCCTCCAGCAGGCTTCCTCTGGTTTCTGTTGACTGAGATTGGATCAAATGCCCTTTTCTAAGCCAATTGGCAAAGAAATTGAACATTTCTATTTTTGGTTTGGACTAATCAGCATTCAGCCCCTAAGGGCCAGGAGAGCCTTCATCACAATAAAGAATTTTTGTTGTCTAGGAAGAAGGGGGTGGAAGGTAGTCAGGTCTAGTCAGATGTTGCCATGACAATTACACTTATATCTAACTAGGTAATGGGATCTCTTTGGTCTAGTTATAATTTACATTCCATTAGATTAGAGGCATACTACTAAATTTAATTTATAATGGGGCTATAAAATACAACAACAGATTGGGGACATTGTAAAAGCAGGTTTGGTCTTGTTTTTAAATGATTGCTTTTCTTTCCTTTTTTACTGACATTTCTAGTCAAACCCAAAAGTTTAAGGTAGTACATCTCAAACAGTCACTACTGACTCTGACCCTTAGATATTACAGCAAATACTAGAGTCCTCTTTCAATATTTACACTAAGCTTCTCTTTTCCATATCCACTATTTTCTGGTCTCTTTTATCTTATCCATACATTGAGAATTCAGTGAGTCCCTTTCCTTCCAAAAGCCTCCTAGCTTACTTCTCTCCTCAGTGCTTATTCCCATTCCTAGGTGACTGCTTTCTTTCCTTGGTTTCAGACTCAGAGGAGACTGCTAGTTACTCTCAGGTTTTCTAGGCTTTATGGATGGAGAATGAGAAAAAATTGAAGGCAAATATTTAACTTTTTTTTTTTCTATTGCCTGAAGGCAAAGTAAAGAGCCGATATTTTTTTTCTATCCTCTGGCTGACAGGATGAATCATATCTATAGTATCTACCCTCAGTGTCCTCTTTATAATATATAAATGCATTCTGTCATCATCTTTTGTTCTGACTCTTCAGCAAGATTGAAACTAACAAGGACACTTTTTTTTTTTTTTTTAAGTTTTCAGATTCCAGATATTTAAATAGTCTAGAGTGAAAAAAACAGAATGATTAATTTTTTTAGATATTTTTTCTAATATAATTATTGTTTTGTTTATAAATGGGATATAGTATTTTGTATTTAACATTTGGCTGTTAAATTTCAATTTAAGGTCATGAGTTGTTCATGATATCATGGAGGACCCTCTCAAACAATAGTTCAGATTAATTAGAATATTATTCTCATCCCTAACATTTTATGTCCTTTTGGCACTACACAGATCATTTTGTGGAGTAAAAGAATTAGAAAATAAGTATACTGTTCTCTTTATTTTAGTTATATTTATGTTCTTTTTGGCCAATTATTAGAAATTTGCACGGTATCCTGTTACTGTTTGAACAGGTAATAAAAGAATAACTTAGTCAATTTAAGGATTTGTTGAAACTTTGACCTGACAGAAAGTAGCTGTGAGTCTTGGGTGTGCTAAAGGATTATTCCAAACTTGAAACTTTGATTAAAATGGAACACTGTTTAGTGTTATGTCTTAATCACAAAGAACTTTCATGTTTAAAAAGGTCAGTGTTTATGTGGTGGCAAATTATGATATTGTATCTTAACTCTGTGAGACATTATAGATACCCTGACAAATTAGAAATGGCAGAGCCTAGTTTTAGAAACTATAAGCATGAACTCGGAGGAACCCCAGACATAGGAAAATTTTTAGAATTTGTGCAAAGACAGGAGTCACGCTCTGGGGGAAGTGAGGCGTCAGAGACGGGGGGTAATGCCCAAAATGCACAGAGTGCTTGAAATACATCAGCACCGAGCAAGCCTTGCCACCAGTTTTAATCCTTTCTTTGTCAGAATCTCTCAAATCTATCTTTTTTTTTTTTCACACCATGGTAAAATAGCTAATTTTTTAAACAAAAGTCAATGAAAAATAGGATATACTTTGATCCAGCTTTTCTAGATAACATTTATTACATTAAGTGAGAAAGACCTTCACTGACCTTGATGGAATTATGTAGCACTGTAAGGATGCTAGTGCGGTGTATGGAGGGGCTTCAATTGAGAGGATTCTTCAGGAGATTCAGTGATGATACTGCTAGGGCCTCAGGCAGACTGGAAATTAAAGTATGAAAACCTCAAGTAGGTAATTATAATATGGGAACATTATTCCATGCTTTGCTTTTTTCTGCTGGTTACTACACCAAGTTAAACCGGTATTGATAAAGAGTATTAAACATAAAGTTAGTGTATAGAAAGAGGTTTTTTTAAAAGGTGCTTGTTCAAAAAGAAATGCTTTTTCACTGGGAACACTTTGAGAATTTTTGTAGGATAACTATTAGGTCCATTTATTGGATTTTTCCAGCTGGCACCAGCATTTTTCCAGCATTTATTGTTAAATGTTTGTGTATTACTATTAGATGGTCACCGTTTGTGGCATACTTCTTAAGTAGCTAAATTAAAAGCAAGTTTCACTTAATAAGAAAAAAAACTCATGTGAAATTTGGCAACACAATATTATGTGTCTTCTCATGCTATTGTATCTTTTATGTAACTACTTGTAGAAAAATCGATCAGATTGCAGTAAGATGTGGAATTACGTTAGGAAAATGAGATGTTTTTTATTTTATATTTTATATAAATCTTACTATGCTTTCAATTTAAAAAGAGAAAGAAGGTCTTCATAGATGCATAAGTTACTTGTATTAGAAAATCAGCTTAAAACAACTTTGACACTTAAGCTTTTAAACCATACTGAAAGGAAATAAAATTATATTGAGTTATATTACCCAAATCATCTTTCATATATATGTATAGAATGTGTATGTATGTATATATGTATAATTTCATATATATGAAATGTATTTACTTGATGAATATACATACTCATTTAGTGAATATATATTCACTTAATGTATATTCATTTAGTGTTTAAACTTAAATTTTTATTTTAATTTGTCAAACTGATATATATATTTATAATACCTTTTTAAAAATTAGCCATATGGCTAGAATAATTTGTCAGTTCTATGTGTAATATTCAGTAAAGTCTAATTAGAATTTTATTAAAAGTGAGCATTTACTGTTTTGATACTTCAGTGTTTGACAAGTATTGCACACTAGTCTTTAAATTTTACATGATTTCATTTTCTAGCAAGTTGGCAGGTGTTAGCTGTCTATAATTATAACAGTATTTTTTCAAATGCTATTCATAGCCTAAACACAGCAAGAAATTCTTCCGATCATGTGATAAAGAGCAAGCCTTGCAAAATAGAGGTGGAGTGATATGTTCAATGGTACTGAAGGACATATTTAAGGCAAGCTTTTTAAAAGTAAAATGTAGTTTAAATGATAGGGTAACAGATTTTCTCACAGAACAAAATATCTCAAAGTTGTTGATAGTGATTACAGCTCACCAAATTAAGACGTGTCTGCCTTTTCATCTAACATGTTGATGTGTGTATTGAGAGACTTAAATTATAAAATTCAACACTCAGTTTTGTTGATGACAGAGGTTCCGAGTATGAGAAATAATTGAAATCTTATTGTGACAGTGTAGATTTTACCACAGAACCCAGTGAAGTCTTTCTTCTCATTTCGTTTATTTGGTAAATATTGGCTACCTACTATATGCCAAGCACTATGCTTATCACGACGGCACTGGGTATGCTTATCTATCTTCTGACATGGCAAAGCAAAAACTATAAGTTTTACTTACTTTTTAATAGGCATTCTGCTTAAAAGAAGAAGCTTCTTATATTCTGTTTTTGCTGCCTTATTTCATTTTCTAGCCGTCTACTCTAAATACCCAGGGCCTCACTTTGATTAAAGATAGTATTTCAGAATGATCTAAAGATTGTGTTGATTTTCTTTACCAGCCACGTGCTCATAGATAAGTTAACCCCTGTAGTCTCAGCTTCCTCAGGTGTGAAGTGACATAATTTTATAATCTACTTTGTGGTTTGATTGTAAAAATTAAAGGAGATGATATTCGATCAAGCATTTTGTAAACTTAAATGTACTGTACAAATTTTAAATAAACTTTTCAAGCCTTATATCCTCATTTTACAAGTAAAATGAGGTTATAATAATACTGACCTCACAGGATAGTTTTGAGGATTAAATGAACACATGAAGCACATAGAAGTAGGCTTGGCACATAGTAAATGCTCAATGAATATTGGCAAGGACTGGCACATAGTAACTGCTCAATAAATATTGGCAACAATAATAATAATCTTGATCTAGGTCTTCCAGTTGAGCCAAAGTCTAAACCGCCATTACCTTAGGAATGGGCACTCCTTGATTTTCACGTAATTTGACTTTCATACATCCTGTACTTTGTATCAACATTTATCAACACCCCTAATTGCCTTTTGTACATTTAATTCAGTTCTCAGTTCAGCCAATTAATGCAGATGTCCAGCGATGTCATAGTGGTGCTTCTAACCAGTCACTACCCCAGGGCGAGGGTTGGACTTGCCTAGAGGTTTGCATCATGGGTGTTGGCAGATCTGTAGCTTCCATCCCCTCTTTGGAGTCCAACACCGTTCTGGTATGCTGCTGTGGCACCAACAAGGAGGGGTTGCGAGCCAGAAGCTGTGTGTGTAATCTAGGTGGTCAAGTGCACTTGGAGAGTCCTGTGGCCAAGGCTCATGCATCAGTACCTGGACAGCATAACAGGATAATGGTCAAAAGCATGGGCATTGGAGTCAGTCAGACGTAAGTTTAAGTCCTGCTCTGCCAGCCTGTGACCTTGGGCAAGTTACGTAACCTTAAACCTCAGTTCCCTCACAGAACTGTGAAGACTAAATGAGGTAACATGGACTCAAACCCATTGCTGTGGAGTTGATTCTGACTCATAACGACCCTACAGAACAGAGTAGAACTGCTGCATAGGGTTTCCAAAGCTGTAAATCTTTACAGAAACAGACTGCTGTATCTTTCTCCTACAGAGTGGCTGGTGGGCTCAAACCACCGACTTTTTGGTTAGCAGCCAAACGCTTAACCACTGCGCCACCAGGGCTCCTTAACATGTGCTCACTGAATGCTGTTAGTATTCCATCCTCTCCCTACAAAGGGATCTGGGGAGAGGATATGTGAAGGTGAACTCTCTGGCATGAAATGTCCTATTAGGGTCCCTCAAGTCTCTAGGCAACTGGGAAAGTTTTCACCTATTTTCCAGGTTACCTGGTTGTAGAGGAAATAGCTCCTCCAGGAACCATAATTAAAGGATTTAAAAAATACTGTTTTAGCTCTCTGGGAACTGGGTTCCCCTTAGATCATGTTAATCTATTATTGCACTTATGGACATTTGACTTTCAAGCACATCTTCAGGGATGTGTAATATACAAACGTAAGTGATGGCTTATATGCCAGTGTTTGTCTGTAGCCAGTTGAAATGAATCCTGTGTGCTTGGTCTATTTGTGTCTGTTACTCTAGACAAGTTATTTACTGCGGAGAATGCTTGCCTCGAAGGTCTACTGAGATTAGATCTGACCAAGCAGTGTTCCTACTCTGCTTCCCCTAGTAGAAGCCCAGCATGCTAAGCAGAAAGTCCCCAAAACAGTCCTTTGACTCTTGTCAGATAACTGACCTGGCCCAGACAGTTTGATATGACTAAGAACAAAGTAACTTAGCAAAGGGTTACATTGCCAAAAAGATACCTCAGAAGAGGTTAACAGGGCTTGAGGAGATTTTGTACCCATGTTTGTGTTCTTGACTTTGCTTGAGAGAATGTGACAGGTGTCTTTGGTGTTGGGGGAAGGGCAGCAGACTCTTGTATATACTTTAGAATCTGCCATGGCATTGGAGCCAAGGTATCTTAAAGTCATCTTCATGAGTCTGTTCATCTTTCTAGTTTTGTAGAATATGTAATTTTGAATACAGTGAGAATAGGCATTTTGTATGTCGAGCCTAGTTCTTAGCCCTTTTTATATATTACTTCACAACAACATTATAAGGGTAATTGTTATTATTATCCCCACTTTATGCCTTAGGGAAAAATCAAGGCACAGACAAATAACTTGCCCAAGGTATCACAGCTAATAAGAGGAGGGGCCAAGCTCCAAACCCCGCAGTGAGACACCAGTCTGTACCATTTCTGTGGGGCAGTTCTACCCTGCCCTATAGGTTCGCTATGAGTCGGAACCAACTTGACGGCACTGGGCTGGGTATCTGAATAAAAATTTAATATACTAAAGTTCTTAACTGTGAAAATATATTACTTCCTTTTTCAAACTATTTTTCCTTCAAGGGAAGCCCTGGTGGCATAGTGGTTAAATGCTATAGCTGCTAACCTAAAGTTCAGTAGTTTGAATCCACCAGGCGCTCCTTGGAAACTCTTTGGGGCAGTTCTACTCTGTCCTGTAGGGTTGCTATGAGTCAGAATCGACTCGACGGCAATGGGTTTTTGGGTTTCTTTCAAGATGAAACTTAAAATTTGGTGTTTCTAGGGGAAACCACATTCTCTGATGTTAATGAATTGCTTATCAAATTCTTATTTAAACCCCGACCCATCTTGAAGTTGCATTTGAGTCCTGCTAAATCTTTGTACTTTACTGTGGCATATAATTTTCATTATGTTGTTGTCATTATAAATTTCAGCCGATTGCAGCGAGGTTCTGGACTGTGATCCTGGAAATATAATGTATAAAAGGCTTACCTTTACGTTAAGAAATTTCCAAGTAAGATGATTTTTTTTAGTGCACTGCCTGAAAGAAAACTTGGTATATTTCCATTAGTAACAGACTCAAGATTAGCTCTGAATGTTAAAAGAGCATTCTCCTAGCTAGCTCATTGTTGCTATGACAGTGCTGGCAGTTTGAGTGTTGTAGTAACTCCTTGCAATGATCTTATTTTAGACCCTAAGGCTTGCAGTGATGAACATCCCCTTCCCCGCCCTGCAAGTAACTAGTGGAAAAGTACTGGTGCTTCTGGCTTTGTCGATGAAAGACTGCACCATTGTGGGCTTAAAAAAAATAGTGTAGGAGTGTTGAGTATTTTTCCTGTGGATTACGAGTGTTTGAAATTTCTCAAAATATGGTATTGCATTACATGTCATACAGCAAGTTGTTTACAGCCAAAAAAGAAAAGGGGCCTCAATTGTCTTTTTAGAAATCAAGCCCAGATTGTGTAACTGCATTGAACTCATGTCGAAATCATTCTTCCATTTGTATGCCTCCCATGCGTAAAGACTTTGGATTCTTTTATTCAGTTTTTATGGAAAGTTGTCATTAGAATCATAAAGGATTGTATTGAAATAGTATAGAAGAGCACTTCTTTTCATGCTCTTTCCATAATTCAACCTTTATCTTCATAAGTTAGAACATTTTAATCATGATTTCTTAAATATTGAACTCACCAGAGTTATATAATGATCTTAAGAACTTAACCAATTTGACCTGGGTACTTGAACTAACGTAATTGTTGAAGTATTTTTAACTTTCTTGCATGATGTGTTATATATTAGATTTTAAAATGCTTCCTTGATATTTCTAATTGTAAATCCCATTAGAACTGTACCATTAACCACAGGATATTTTCAAACTTCTAATAATAAGTGCCACCTTTTATGCTTTTGCATACTATTTGTCAGGTCAGAGTTTTGGTATCTTTGGCATGTATACTAAGAAGTTAGTACCACATGACGAAACAAAATATCTTTGGCAATTGACCTTGCCAAAAAGATGGAAAATCTCGATATTATACTTCCTTCGTTAGTGACAACTGCTAACAAATGATTACATTTGATTTTTTTTTTTCAAAGCGTTGCATTACATGTTTTCATTCATCTTCCTTACATGTTGCATAAGGAAACTTTGTGCAGTTGGGCCTGTAGTGAGTATTGGGGTATGGATGTCTGGCAAGGCCTTTCTGCATCTTCTTCCTTTTTTTTTTTTTTTCAGTTTATTTATGAAGTTAATTTTCTAAACAAAAATTTACCCCAAACTAGAGTAGAATTTGCCCTTTCCATCAGGCAATGAGAGTTTATCAGAAGTAGATTTTATTATTCCCTTAATGGTAATTATTCAAATTAAGAGGTATCCAATCTAGAATGCTTGGGTGCACAAAAAGCTGAACCCTTGACTACAAGCCAAAAGGTTGGTGGTTCAAACCCACCCAGAGGCACCTCAGAAGACACCTCAGAAGACAAGCCTGGCAATCTGCTTCCGAAAATTCATGGTCTTGAAAACCCTACAGGGGCAGTTCTACTCTACATGCATGGAATTGACTTGATGACACCTGACAAAAACAGTTCCAATTTATACTAGACTTTGATGGCTCCTACTTAGAAATTTAGATGTAGACGTGTAGTAGAATTTGAAGAGTCAGACTTTGAGGTAGATATCCTGTCATTTTAGTGCTACATATTTATCTGTAACAAGTGTTTTTTATAGGTTGGAATAAAACTAAATTTATGGCTAGCTTCTATTCCTTTGTTAAAATACTTAATAACAGGTTTTTATTTTGTTCCCGAACCCTACAGCATTTTTATAGCTGACCTCCTTTTCATCTAAGGCTGAAAAATATACTTTCTTAAAACACATGAATAAGAATTCATTTTAAATCTCTTTGTGTCTGACATTGTTCTGGCACTATGAATATGAAAGAAATAGAAGATAACCAATTATTCAGAGGAAAATATTTAAGAATATATCAAGACTGTGTCTAAAAATGTTCATTTTTATGGTGGTATGTTGACAACAAAGGAGTGCTGGTTACACAGTGATTGAGTGCTCGGCTGCTAACCGAAAGGTCAGTGATTTGAACCCAGCAGCCGTTCCACGAGAGAAAGATGTGGCAATCTGCTTCCATAAAGGTTACAGCCTTGGAAACCCGATGGGCAGTTCTACTCTGACTTATAGGGTCGCTATGAGTCAGGATCAACTCAATGGCAGTGGGACATTGCCAACAATGCAATTGCTGTTAAGAGAACGTATCATACAGTGTTTCTAGGGGGCAGTTTAGAAAATAAAAAGTCTTTAAAAAATGTGTACGTAGTAATTTCAGTTCTAGGAAATCATCGCAAAAAGATTTATGTTTAAGGATAATCATAGTTTTATTTATGATACAAATCTATTATCTACATTTTTATATACAAATGAGTGATAATCTAAATATTCTGCAATAGGCAATTATCAAATTTTGGTACATCTGGATAAAGGACTGTTATACAACCAGTGAAATTCTTTTAAAATGTATCTAATAGTAAAAGCAAAATGCATATATTCAGGTGAAAAACACAGCTATTAGAATAGCATGCTAATTTAGAGAGGGCAAAAAGGTTAGGAAACTAGTTCTCTACGAGGGGTGGGATTTTTGGTGACTTATTTTTCATTTTATAGTACATTATTTTTATCTTTTTAGAATGATCAGTAATTACATAGGTTTATTGAGTGCTTACCATATGCCAGGCATTGTGGTAAGCATTTTACATAAAACATTTTTAATGTTTCATGTGGGTTACAGGTTTTGAGGAAAGGACCTCCCCCCAAAAAACACATACCAACCGGTATACTGGCACCCACTCACTGTCAGGATCAGGTTAGGGTTCTGATTTATTTAGCCAAGGAAACAGGAACTTCTCAGAAGCTAGGTGCCCTCCCTGGGAAGAAGCACTTGTAGTCTACCTCAGTGTGGCTTCCCTTGGCCCCTCAGGTTTCCAGAGGAGGTGCACTTGCCGGTGATACTGCCTGGGCATGTAGAATCACTCCAGAACTGCCAAACTCAATTCTTGCTATACAGTCTTTATACTGGGGGTTTACATCTACATTCTGGAGGAATTTACACAGATTATGCCCATTTTCCTGTAATATCTAATTTTATACCTATAACAATCCTGTGAAGTGAGTTTTGCATTTTATAGTTGAGGTAACAGAACCAGAAAGGTTAAGTAAATAGTGAATACTGAATCAGGAGGCATGTCTGACTCTTAAGTCTGTATTCTTAACTACTAATCTGTTTTATAAAACCCATTGCCATTCAATTGATTCTGACTCACAGTAGAACTGGCCCATAGGGTTTCCAAGTAGCAGCTGGTGGATTTGAACTGCTGACATTTTGGTTAGCAGCCAAATGCTTAACCCCTGCACCACCAGGGTTCCAGTCTATCTTATAGTTTCCTTTTTTTTTTTTTGCAATAAGCATGCATACTTTCATATTGGAAATTGACTTACAATCAATGTGAAAAAAATAATGTAGTATATAGAGTGTTGTAGCAATTCAGAGCAAGGAAAGATCAGGATGGGTTGGGATAATAAAGACAGTTTATGGAGCAGATGCATTTTAATGTAATAATTAATTTTTATCCTCAGCTTATCTCTTGGTTTACACACTTACACACTGCTTCTACCCTCTACATGCCCAAACAAAACCTCTGAGGACTGGCTGGAAGTAATTAATGCTCTGTTATACTTCCCCGCAAGTTTGGGACTCATATTGTTTCCTTTTGTGGCCCACTTTTATCCTCCTTGTGCCATCTGTCAGTGCATACATGAACACGTAACTGTGATTTTTGTCAAAACTTTTTCTCACTGAAGTGTTGGGCATTATAAATAAAACAGTTCCAGCTTTGCAGTTTCTATGTACCAATATCATGGTAGCTAAGAAGTTGTAAAAATTGCATTAATTCATTAGTCTTTCTCTAGACTGTTTCTACACTTGGTATTCAGATTCATACACATTGCATTTAAAAATTCATTGAAAGGAAGTGGAACCTAAGACCTTGAACCTTATCTGATGTGTTAACCTTTCAGCACAAACTTGGGCTGATGTTCAGCCAGGATGTATTGGTACAGCAATACTTGTTGTTATATAAATAAAAATTGCAGTAAGTGATAAAATTAATAGTACATAGTCAGAATGAGTGGTTTATCTTAGAAACCACACCTGCAGCTAAATTCCAAGCTGATCTGGTCACTGAAGCACAAAGCTAGGAAATTTGCTCAGATGTCCTCTTAATTTACTTCAGGTGCTAGGGCAGGTGCAAAAGCCTTTGAGTGGGAGAGGGGGATCAGGCAGCTGAACAGGGGAGGGCCTGTAAATCTGCAAAAGAAGTGCCTAATTGTGCCAAGGGAATAAGCAGGGTCCAAGCTTAGGTGGTGGCTGAAGAAACTGCCCCAGTCAGGGACAAAGACTCTCAGGGTACAGTTCTTTAGGTGGGTTTGAGGAGCTTTGATTTGTTTAACAATTGAATTATCTGTTGCTTTGTAATAATACATATTATCTCACAATTTCTGTGGGTCAGGAATCCAAGTACATCTTAGCTTGACCTTCGGCTTCAAGGTCTTCTATGGGGCTGCAATTAAGGTGTTGGCCAGGGCTGCAGCCTCATCCAAAGGCTTAACTGGGGAATGATCTACTTCCAAGCTCACTCATATGGTTAGTGGCAGGATTCAGTCCCTTGAGGGTTGTTGGACTGAGGGCCTCAGGTCCTTACTGACAGTTGGCCAGAGGCTGCCCTCAGTTTCATGCCATTTGAGTCTCACCACTTGCTTCATCAGAGGAAGCACATGAGAAGAGGAAGAAGGAAAATACCTACCAGAAAAGAGTGCCAATGGCCAACAATTACTTTAAAACAAAGATAAGAATGTAACAGGGTAGGGAAAATAGATTAATGGAAACAGAACAACTAGAATGGAAATAATGAGAATGTTCATGCATTGTGAAGAATGTAACCAACGTCACAGAAAAATTTGTGTAGAAGTTGTTGAATGGGAACCTAGAGTGCTGTGTTAACCTTCGCTGAAAAAAATAAAATGCTATTAAAAAAAAAAAAAAGAAAAAGAGTGCCAGCAAGACAGAAGTCACAATATTTTATAACCTAATCTTAGAAATCTTAGAAAAGGCATCACATCACTTTTGCCTTATTTTATTCTTTTTTATTTTTTGTTGTGCTTTTAGGTTAAAGTTTATAACTCAAGTTAATTTCTCATGTAAAAATTTATACACACATTGTTATGTGACCCTCGTAGCCATTCCTATAATGTGACAGCATACTCCCCCTTTCCATTCCAGACTTCCCATGTCCATTCATCCAGCTCCTATCCCTTTTTGCCTTCTCATCTCACCTCTGGACAGGAGCTACCCATCTAGTCTCGTGATTCTGCTTGAACTAAGAAGCACACTCTTCACTGGTATCATTTTATGCCTTGTAGTCCAGTCTAATCTTTGTCTGAAGAGTTGCCTTTGGGAATCCTTTTAGTTTAGGTTAACAAAGAGTCCAGAGGCCATGTTTTCTGAGGTTCCTGTAGTCTCAGTCAGATTATTAAGTATTTTTACGTGAATTTGAGTTCTGCACCCTACTTTTCTCCTACTCCATCAGGGACTCTCTGTTGTGTTCCCTGTCAGGATGGTCGTTGCTGGTAGTTAGCCACCATTTAATTCTTCTGGTCTCAGGCTGATGGAGTCTCTGGTTTATGTTGCCCTTTTTGTCTCTTGGGGTAATATTTTCCTTGTGTCTTTGGTATTCATCGTTCTCCTTTACTCCAGGTGGGCTGGCACAAATTGATGCATCTTAGATGGCCACTCGCTAGCTTTTGAGACCCCAGATGCCACTCAACAAAGTGGGATGCAGAACATTTTCTTCATATACTTCGTTATGCCAGTTGACCTAGATATCCTCCGAAACCATGGTCGCCAGACCCCCGCCCCTGCTACTGTGTCCCTCAAAGTGTTTGGTTGTGTTCAGGAAACTCTTTAGCTTTTGGTTTAGTCCAGTTGTGCTGACTTCCCCTGTAGTATGTGTTGTCCTTCCCTTCACCTAATTCTCGTTTGCTATCTAGTTAGTGAATTCCCCTCTCCCTCCCTCCCCCTTGTAACCATCAAAGATATTTTCTTAAGTTCTTATAATAGTGGTCTCATACAGTATTTGTCCTTTTGTGACTGGCTGATTTCACTCAGCATAATGCCTTCCAGATTCCTCCATGTGATGAAATGTTTTGCAGATTCATTGTTGTTCTTTATTGTTGCATAGTATTCCATTGTGTGAATATACCATAATTTGTTTATCCATTCATCTGTTGATGGGTACTTAGGTTGTTTTCATCTTTTTGCTATTGTGAACAGTGTTGCAATGAACATGGGTGTGCATATATGCATTCATGTGATGGCTTTTATTTCTCTAGGATATATTCCAAGGAGTGGGATTGCTGGATCATATTGTACTTCTATTTCTACCTTTTTAAGGAAGTGCCAAATAGATTTCCAAAGTGGTTGCACCATTTTACATTCCCACCAGCAGTGTATAAGTGTTCCAGTCTCTCCACAACCTCTCCAACATTTATTATTTTGTGTTTCTTGGATTAATGCTAACTTTGTTGGGGTGAGATGGTATCTCATTGTAGTTTTGAGTTGCATCTCTCTAATGGCTAATGATTATGAGCATTTCCTCATGTATCTGTTAGCTGCCTGAATGTCTTCTTTAGTAAAGTACCTGTTCATATCCTTTGCCCATTTTTTAAAATTTTTATTGTGCTTTAAGTGAAAGTTTACAAATCAAGTCAGTCTCTCACACAAAAATTTATATACACCTTGCTACTGTACTGTACCGTACCTGTTGCCGTCGAGTTGATTCTGACTCATAGCGACCCTAAAGGACAGAGTAAAACTGCCCCATAGAGTTTCCAAGGAGCACCTGGTGGATTTGAACTGCCGGCCTTTTGGTTAGCAACCATAGCACTTAACCACTATGCCACCAGGGTTTCCATACACCTTGCTATATACTCCTAATTGCTCTCCCCCTAACAAGACAACACACTCCTTTCCTCCACTATCTCTTTTCGTGTTCATTTGGTCAGCTTCTGACCCCCTCTGCCCTCTCATCTCCCCTCCAGAGAGGAGATGCCAACATAGTCTCATGTGCTTACTTGATCCAGGAAGCTCATTCTTCACCAGACTCATTTTCTATCCCATAGTCCAGTCCAATCCCTGTCTGAAGAGTTGGCTTTGGGAGTGGTTCCTGTCTTGGACTAACAGAAGGTCTGGGGACCATGACCTCCAGGGTCCTTCTAGTGTCACTCAGACCATTAAGTCTGGTCTTTTTACGAAAATTTGGGGCCTGCATCCCACTCCACTCCTGCTCCCTCGGGGGTTCTCTGTTGTGTTCCCTGTCAGAGCAGTCATTGGTTGTAGCCAGGCACCATCTAGTTCTTCCTGTCTCAGGTTGATGTAGTCTCTGATTTGTGTGGTCCTCTCTGTCTCTTGGGCTCATAATTACCATGTGTCATTGGTGTTCTTCATTCTCCTTTGCTCCAGGTGGGTTGAAAACCAATTGATGCATCTTAGATGGCCACTTGCTAGCATTTAAGACCCCAAAAGTGACTCTCCAAAGTGTGATGCAGAATGTTTTCTTAATAGATTTTATTATGTCAGTTGACTTAGATGTCCCCTGAAAGCATGGTCGCCAACTCCTCCATCCCTGCTAAATTGGCCTTTGAAGCATTCCTTTTATTCAGGAAACTGCTTTGCTTTTGGTTTAGTCCAGTTATGCTGACCTCTCTTGTATTGTGTGTTGTCTTTCACTTCACCTAAAATAATTCTTATCTACTATCTAATTAGTGAAAACCCCTCTCCTTCCCACCGTTGCTCCCTCCCTCCTCTCATAACCATCAAAAAATATTTTCTTTGCTTAAACTATTTCTCCAGTTCTTATAATAGTGGTCTTATACAATATTTGTCCTTTTGCAGCTGACTAATTTCACTCAGCATGCCTTCCACATTCCTCCATGTTATGAAATGTTTTACAGATTCATCATTGTTCTTTATCGATGTATAGTATTCCACTGTGTGAATGTACCATAATTTCTTTATCCATTCATCCATTGATGGGCACCTTGGTTGCTTCCATCTTTTTGCTATTGTAAACAGTGCTGCAGTGAATATGGGTGTGCATATATCTGTTCCTGTAAACCTTTGCCCATTTTTTAATTGAGTTATTTGTCTTTTTGTTGTTGAGGTTTTGCAGTATCTTGTAGGTTTTAGAGATTAAGCCCTGATTAGATATGTTGTAGCCAAAATTTTTTTTCCCAGTCTATAGGTAATCTTTTTACTCTTTTGGTGAAGTCTTTGGATGAGCCATAAGTATGTTTTAGGAGCTCCCAGTTACCTGGTTTCTCTTCTTGTGTTTATTCATTGTTAGTAATATTTCATATTCTGTTTATGCCATGTATTAGGCTTCCTAGCATTGTCCCTATTTTTCCTTCCATGATCTTTATCATTTTAGATTTTATATTTAGGTCTTTGATCCATTTGAGTTAGTTTTTGTGCAGGATTTGAGGTATGGGTCTTGTTTCATTTTTTTTGCAGATGGATATCCAGTTATACCAGCATTATTTGTTCAAGAGACTGCTTTTCCCCATTTAATGGACTTTGGGCCTTTGTCAAATATCAGCTGCTCATAGGTGGATGAATTTACGTGTGGATTCTCAGTTCTGTTCAGTTGGTCTGTATATCTGTTGCTATACCAGTACCAGGCCGTTTTGACTACCATGGTGGTAAAATAGGTTCTAAAATCAGATAGTGTCAGGCCTCCCACTTTGTTCTTCTTCTTCAGTAATGCTTTACTTTTTCGGGGCCTCTTTCCCTTTCCATATGAAGTTGATGATTTTTTTTGCCAACTCATTAAAAAATGTCCCTGGAATTTAGATCAGGATTGCATTGTATCTGTAGATCACTCTGGGTAGAATTGACATTTTCACAATGTTAAGTTTTCCTATCCATGAGCAAGGTATGTTTTTCCACTTACGTAGACCTGTTTTGGTTTCTTGCAGTAGTGTCTTGTAGTTTTCTTTGTATAGATCTTTTACATCTCCAGTTAGATTTATTCCTAATTATTTTATCTTCTTGGGGGCTATTTGTAAATGGTATTGATCTTGGCGATTTCCTCCTCGAAGTCCTCTTTGTTGGTGTAGAGGAATCCAACTGATTTTTGTATGCTTATCTTTTTTTTTTTTTTTTATCTTGTATCTTTATACTTTGCTGAGATCTATTAGTTCCAGTAGTTTTCTTGTGGATTCTTTGGGGTTTTCTGTGTATAAGATCATAATCATCTGCAAATAGGGATACTTTTACTTCTGCGTTGCCAATTTGGATGCCCTTTATTTCTTTTTCCTGCCTAATTGCTCCGGCTAGGACCTCGAGCACAATGTTGAATAAGAGTGGTGATAAAGGGCATCTTCATTTGGTTCCTGTTCTCAAGGGGAACGCTTTCAGACTCTCTCCATTTAGGATGATGTTGGCTATTGGCTTTGTATAAATGTTCTTCTTATGTTGAGGAATTTCCCTTATATTCCTATTTTGCTGAGAGTTTTTATGATAAATGGGTGTGTTGGACTTTGTCAAATGCCTTTTTTGCATCAATTGATACTATCATGTGGTTCTTGACTCTGTTTTGTTTGTGATGGATTACATCGATTGTTTTTCTTATGTTGATCCATTCCTACACACCTGGTGTGAATCCCACTTGGTCATGGTGAATTATTTTTTTGATATGTTTTTGAATTCTATTGGCTAGAATTTTGTTGAGGATTTTTGTGTCTGTGTTCATGAGGGATGTTGTTGTTGTTGTTAGGTGCCATCGAGTTGGTTCCGACTCCCAGCGACCCTGTGCACAACAGAACGAAACACTGCCCAGTCCTGCGCCATCCTTACAATCGTTGTTATGCTTGAGCTCATGGTTGCAGCCACTGTGTCAGTCCACCTCATTGAGAGCCTTCCTCTTTTCCGCTGACCCTGTACTCTGCCAAGCATGATGTCCTTCTCCAGGGACTCATCCCTCCTGACAACACGTCCAAAGTATGTAAGACGCAGTCTCTCCATCCTTGCTTCTAAGAGCATTCTGGCCGCACTTGTTCCAAGACAGATTTGTTCGTTCTTCTGGCAGTCCATGGTATATTCAATATTCTTCGCCAAAACCACAATTCAAAGGCGTCAGCTCTTCTTCGGTCTTCCTTATTCACTGTCCAGCTTTCACATGCATATGATGTGATTGAAAATACCATGGCTCGGGTCAGGCGCACCTTAGTCTTCAGGGTGACATCTTTGCTCTTCAACACTTTGAAGAGGTCCTTTGCAGCAGATTTACCCAATGCAATGAGTCTTTTGATTTCTTGACTGCTGCTTTCATGGCTGTTGATTGTGGATCCAAGTAAAATGAAATCCTTGGCAACTTCAGACTTTTCTCTGTTTATCATGATGTTGCTCATTGGTCCAGTTGTGAGGATTTTTGTTTTCTTTATGTTGAGGTGCAATCCATACTAAAGACTGTGGTCTTTGATCTTCATTAGTAAGTGCTTCAAGTCCTCTTCACTTTCAGCAAGCAAGGTTGTGTCATCTGCATAATGCAGGTTGTTAATGAGTCTTCCTCCAATCCTGATGCCCCATTCTTCTTCATATACTCCAGCTTCTCGGATTATTTGTTCAGCATACAGATTAAATAGGTGTGGTGAAAGAATACAACCCTGACGCACACCTTTCCTGACTTTAAACCAATCATCATCCCCTTGTTCTGTCTGAACAACTGCCTTTTGATCTATGTAGAGGTTCCTCGTGAGCACAATTAAGTGTTCTGGAATTTGGTGTGTAATTTTCTTTTTTCTGATGTCTTTACTTGGTTTTGGTATGAGGATTATGCTGACTTTATAGGATGAATTCGAGAATATTCCATCCTTTTCTGTGCTTTGAAATACCTATAGTAGTAGTGATGTTAACTTTTCGCTGAAATTTGGTAGAATTCTCCAGTGAAGCCATTAGGGCCAGGGCTTCTTTTTGTTGGGAGTTTTTTTTTATTTAACTCTTCCATGTCTTTTGTTATAGGTTTATTTCGTTGTACTACCTCTGTTTATGTTAGTTTAGGTAGGTAGCATGTTTCCAGAAATTTGTCCATTTTCTCTAGGTTTTCAAATTTGTTGAACTATAATTTTTCATAGTATTCTGTTATGATTCTTTTAATTTCAGTTGTGTCTGTTGTGATATCATATGTCTCATTTGTTATTTGAGTTATTTGCTTCCTCTCATATTTTTCTTTTGTCAGTTTGGGCAATGGTTTGTCGATTTTATTGATCTTTTCAAAGAACCAGCTTTTGGTCTTATTAACTCTTTTAATTGCTTTTCTATTCTCTATTTCATTTAATTTTGCTCTAATTTTTCTTTCTTTTGGTGCCTGATGGCTTATTTTGCTGCTTTCTATTTGTTCAAGTTGTAGGGTTAATGTATTCATTTAGGCCCTTTTTTCTTTTTGGATGTGTGCATTTATTGCTATAAATTGACCCCTGAGCACTGTTTTTGCTATGTTCCAAAGGTTGTGGTAGGATGTGTTTTCATTCTTATCTGATTTTGTGAATTTGTTTATTCCATCCTTGATTTCTTCTATAACCAAGTAGTTTTTGAGCAAGGTGTTGTTCAGTTTCCATGTATTTGATTTTTTTCCCTTTTTCAGTTATTGATTTCTACTTTTATGGCTTTATGGCCAGAAAAGATGCTTTGTTATATTTTGATGTTTTGGAATCTGTTAAGGCTTGCTTTGTTGCCTAATATGTGGTCTATTCTGGAGAATGTTCCATGTGTATTGGAAAAGAAAGTATATTTGGCTGCTGTTGGTGGAGTACTCTGTATATGTATATGAGACCAAGCTGGTTGATTGTGGCATTTAGATCTTCTGTGTCTTTATTGAGCTTTTTTCTGGATGTTCTGTCCTTCACTGAAGGTGGTATGTTGCAGTCTCCTACTATTATTGTGGAGCTGCCTATTTCTATTTTCAATGCTGTTAGAGTTTGTTTTATGTATCCTGGAGCCCTATCATTTGGTGCATATTTATTATGGTTATGTCCTCCTGGTATATTGACCCTTTAATCATTATATAGTGTTCTTCCTTATCCATTGTGGTGGATTTTGCTTTAAAGACTATATTGCCATTCCTGCTCTTTTTCGATTGTTGTTTACTCAGTATATTTTTTTTCCATCCTATGAGTTTTAGTTTGTGTCTTTGATTCTAAGACGTGTCTCTTGTAGCCAGCGTATAGATGGATTGTCCATTCTGCCACTCTCTCTTTATGGGTGCATTTAGTCCATTTACATTCAGCGTAATTATTGATAGGTATGAGTTTAGTGCCGTCATTTTGATGTATGTTTTGGTGTGGTTTTGACAGTTTCGTTGTTCTACTTAATTTTCTTTGCTCAGCTGTTTTTATTTATGTATTTTCTTTTTATCTTTTTCGTTGTTGTTGATTTTGTATTTGCCAAGTCTTTATGTTTTTCTTGTTTTTTATTTTTATCTGTAGGGTTGTTAGTTTCCTTTGTGGTTACCTTAATATTTACCTCTATTTTTCTAAGTTAAAACCAATCTTTTATTTTTTTATATTGCCTTGACTTCGTCTCCATATGAAAGTTCTATGACTATATTATTTAGTCCCTCTTTTTTGTTTTAATATTGTCATCGTTTACATATTGATGTCTCTGTTTCCCTATCTCCTTCCTGACCTCTTGAAGAGTTCTGTATATTAGTCTTTTGAATTCTACCTCTGGTAATTCCAAGAAATTATCTTCCTCTCGGAGGTTTCTTGGTTCTTTGTTTTGGTTGCTTGCTGAAGCCATCATGGTCTGCCTCTTTATGTGATTTGGTATTGACTGTTGTCTCCAAGCCATCAGTAAGTTATAAGATTTATTTTATGTTTGCTTACAGTATCCTAGCTTCTCGTTTTGTTTTGTCTTGATATGCTCAAATAGGCTACTTTGATTATTGGTGTCTTTGAAGCTCTCACATTCTGTCACCAAGTGGTTAGAGCTGTTACTAGGTATGCGAGCCCAGGAGTCCATTTACTTTTCTTGTGTGAATTCAGCTCAGGTGGTCAGGCCATTGGTCACTAAGTGTGTAGTGCAGGGTCTCACCTACAGTTCTAGATGGGCAGGGGTGATTGGAGTAGGCCCAGGTATCTGGCTGCAGTAGAGGTCACGTGCTAAGCAAGGCAGGGGGCTGATGGCTGCCCTTGAGTGTCTGGGTGGAAGGCACGTCCCTGTTCCCTAGAGCTCATAGGTGTGTTGGTTTTGCAGCTGAACTTTGGGCACCCAATGCTGTTAGGTGTAAGGACTGGGAGGCACCACTTATTCCTGAACTCCTGTTGTAGGTGGCTAGGTGGAGTGGAAGGAGCCACCGGTCCTCAGGCCCCTGATGTGGGTAGGTGAGGACTCTGCTTAATGGACAGGGTGGTGTCAAATGTCACGAATCTGCCACTCCCCCTTATAGCTGTTGCAGTTGAAAATAGGCTTCAGGTATATACTCTGTTGTACTGTGCTAATGAGGGCCTACACTGTTGAAATGGGCTCACACAGGTCTGTGCAGGGGTGAAAGGCATTCAGAAGTCCTTGGACCCTTATGCCTGTGCCTGCCCTGAGTTCCTGGCTTAGGGGAGCTGGCAGATTATTTTTCCTCTTTGTTAATTTGTTCCTTCTCCAGAGCCAGGAGAATGGCTTGGGGTGTGTGATGGATCCTACTTCTGGTTCAGAGGGCACAGCAATCTCTGAACCCAGACCTGGACGGAGCAGAGTAGGGAAGGGGCAGGTAAATGGGAGAGAGGTACTTCCCGAAGCGGGGAGGATTTTTTTTTTTTTTTTTTGATCCACACAGTAGGTTAGATGCTTGTACTTATCTTTTGCCTACTTAGAGTCACTTCTCCCAGGTTCCAGAGGATTGAGGAGACTCTCTGCTGCTTGGTTTCTCCTGATGTAGAAAACACATCCCAACTGCTACTGCTTGCCTCAGCCCTCACGTGCCGGCAAGTTCAGGTCTGGCAAATCCTTGCTGCTTCTGAACTGTCTCTCCCTCCCACCTGCCACTCATTCCAACTCTTCAACTTTGTTTTTGATGTTCAGGGCTACTAGATTGTCATATATAATCAATTCACTTCTTTTTTCGGGTCTTTGTTTTAAGAGAGACTACAGGAAGCGTCTAACTACTTTACCATCTTGGCCTCGCCTCCTTATTTTATTCTTTAGAAACAAGTCCTTAGGTCCAGTCCACACACAAGGGGAGCAGATTGCCCAAGGGAGCAAGTACCGGGAGGCCGGGATCATTTTAGAAGCAGCCTACCAGAACAATGTATCTCCTGGAGGTAGGGGCTGAGAGGAGTGGGCCTCCCTGCACATATGAAGAGATCTGTGGTTTAGGGTACAAGCCCTGGAACTTAACTAATGTCCAGAAGAGAGCGTACTCCAGCAAGCAATAGCATGAGCCAAGGATCTGCCCCCACCCACTACTGTGACCAGTCTCCAGATAGAGGAGCCTCACACCAGCCTGCCCAATAGATGCCCTTGCCCAGACTCTGGCCTCTCACTAGTTTGGACTCACCACTCCTCGGTGGGAGAGGCCTGCCTGCAGCAGCTTCTTCATCCTCCCTTTCCTCTCCTCCTCCCTCCATTTCTCTTCTCCTCTCTTCCATTATTCCTGTGCCATCCTAGGAAACTTCCTACTTTCTACTATTTGCTCAAAAGTAAAACAGCATTTGTCCAGAAGGTAGGAGTTATCAGACAGCTTTTCTTTTGTCATTTAATGATCATCTAATGAGCTGCAAATCAAATCCCAAGTGTTGATGATTTGGGGATCAAGGGAATTATAAACCCCAGAATTTTTATGAGCATTCTCAAATGAATAATGGATGAGATTAAACATTATACAAACTAGAATTTCTATTCACATCTCCCAAACTCAAGTTGGTATACTTTACTCTCAATTTATCGCTACCTGAAAGAGAACAGATGAAATAATTTCTTCTTTTTAAAAAATTTTATAAGCCTGAATCCCTATGGACTTTTTTGCTGTTGCAGAACCAGACAAAAATAATTACATGACTGATAGCTATTTTAAAAAAGTCTCTAGGTGGCACAAATGGTTTGCACTTGACTGCTAACCTAAAGGTTGGTGGTTCAAACCCACCTAGCAGTACTGTGGAAGAAAAGACCTGGCAATACGCTTCAGTTAAGATGGTTGTGGTGGTGGTTGCTCGGTGCTGTCGCGTTGAATCCAACTCATAGTGACCCCGTGTGACAGAGTAGAACTGCCACATGGGGTTTTCTTGGCCATAATCTTTACAGGAGTAGATTACATCCAAACAACAACAACAACAAAAAAAAACCCGATGGAGCAGTTCTACTCTGTAAATGGGGTCAGTATGAGTCAGAATTGACTCAATGGCAAGTAACAACAAACAAAATGTTAAGTTGAGGATAGGGCTTTTCAATGATAGGGAAAGCTCTTGATTTCAGTAAAAAGAAATTGTTATTTACTATTATTTACTCATATTTCATTCTTAGTATCTTGACCATAATATATAAAAGAAGACTGTCTATCCCAGTGTTAATAGTGGTTATCTCTGGGGCAGTGGTTAATGCATTTCTGCATTTTTGAAAAATTTCTATAATGGGTGCATTTATTTCCTGTAACAAGACCAAAATTACGTGTCGTTAAAAAGAAAATGAGCTCATCACACAGCTATCTGTTTGAAGAAGAATGGCCTTTATGGTTAAGCAGAACTTCAGTATACCGTCTGAAATTGTTTGCTGTAATAGGGTCAGCATGAGTCGGAACCGACTCAAGGGCAATGGGTTTTTTTTTTTTTTTTTTTTTTTTGGAATCCCGTATATAGTAATTTTGAAAGCTGCAATTCTTTGAGTTTCTTTAGAAGAGTCTTTTTTCAAAGACTGGTTGTTAATGGAGCAGAATATTTCCTAATGGGTTTTGCATTTGTGTGTGTGTTTTAGTCTTCATTACACTGGATGAAAATATACTCTGAATTCTCAGTTTGTCATAGCTTTTATGAGCACTAGATGGCACTCTTGTCCAGCTGAAGTCTAGATGATATAGCATATTTTGGTGTTTTGAACCTTAGGAGAAAACTTGGAACTGTGATTTAAGAACAGCATGTTTCCATTTTGTTTTAGAAGAGGTAGTTTGGGCGAGTAAGGGGAAGTTTTCAAGTTTAAATAGCTGAGCTTAACTCATTGAGTTTTTCCATCCATCCATAAATAACCGTATTAATAATATCAGGCATTCATTTCACAAATATATACTGAGCTCCTATGGTTTTCTAAGCACTGTCCTGGACGCTTAGATGAGTCAGTGGACAAAAAGATAAAAATCACTACCCTCATAATATGTAAATTCTAGTACTTAAACGTTTGTCTTGTCCTAGGTTCTAAGCTCTGTCCATGCATTCACCCATTTAATAAGAGGAGCTGAGGCACCTTGAGGTTCTCTAACTTGCCTCTGTTCATCTACTTAGTAGGTAGCAGAACTGGGGTTCAAAACCAGACAGTTAGCCTTCAGAGTTTGTTCTGTTAACCATAACACTATAGTGCATTTCAAAACTAAAAAACATTTTATTATTGATTCTCTTTGAACGCAAATAATAGAAACTTGCCTATAATTGGCCCTAGATCTGCTCAATGCCATTGCAATATTTTATTGAAAAAATGTTGATCAGATAAAATGCCTGTATTTTTTAATGATTCTGTCATCAACTAGGAGCCAGGTGGCATGGTGGTTAAGAACCATGGCTGCTAACTAAAGGTCTGCAGTTTGTATCTACCAGCCGCTCCTTGGAAATCCTCTAGGGCAGTTCTACCCTGTCTTGTAAGGTTGCTTTGAGCCAGAATCAACTTGACGGCAATGGATTTTTTGGTTTTGTGATCAACCATCATATTATCTTAGCTGTCTCTTAAGATAGTGTTAAGCCACAAATAAGGATAGCTGGCCTTCATTAAATATATGTTTAATTGTCCTTTTAGCCCTAATGTAGCCCTGATGGTGCAGTGGTTAAGAGTTCAGCTGCTAACCAAAAGGTCGGCAGTTTGAATCCACCAGTCGCTCCTTGGAAACCCTGTGAGGCAGTTCTACCCTGTCCTGTACTGTCGCTATGAATCGGAATTGATGGCAACAAGTTTGGTTTCGGAATTGATGGCAACGAGTTTGGTTTTGTGCATAACCCTACTTATTTTAAATTCCTATATTAGCCATGTGGTTAAGAGCTATGACTGCTAACCAAAAAGGGTGGCAGTTCGAATCCACCAGGTGCTCCTCGGAAACCCTATGGGGCAATTCTACCCTGTCCTTTGGAGTTGCTATGAGTCAGAATCAACTCGACGGCAACGGGTTGGTTGGTTATTAGCCATGTAATAATTTGGATGTATTATATGAATGAGAGCTCTACCAGATTCTAATTTAGTTGTTGTATAATGAAACATTGGAAACCCTGGTGGCGTAGTGGTTAAGTGCTACGGCTCTTAAAGAAGAGGTCAGCAGTTCGAATCTGCCAGGCGCTCCTTGGAAACTCTATGGGGCAGTTCTACTCTGTCCTATAGCATCGCTATGAGTCGGAATCGACTCGATGGGAGTGGGTTTTTTTGGTTTATAATGAAACATAGGAGCCCTGGTGGTGCAGTGGTCAAGCAATCAGCTACTAACCAAAAGGTTGGCGGTTTGAACACAGCAGCCACTCCATAGGAAACACGTGACAGTATGCTCCCCTAAAGATTTACAGCCTTAGAAACTATGTGGGGCAGTTCTACTCTCTCCAATTAAGTTGCTATGGGTCGGAATCAACTTGATGGCAATAATGAAACATCGGGCATTAAGTATTTACTTACCTGTTCTCTTCCACTGTGCCATTTTACATTTTAGTAGTACTCTACTTATAGTGCTCTGTATGTAAAAAGTAGTGTATATACAATAGTCTGTAGTACTCACTGGAGCCTTCGTGGCGTAGTGTTTAAGAGCTTGGCTGCTAACCAAAAGGTTGGCAGTTCGAATCCACCAGCAACTCCTTCAAAGCCTTATGTGGCAGTTCTACTTTGTCCCTATAGGGTCTCTATGAGTTAGAATCGACTCAAAAACAACGGGTTTGTCTGTTTTTTTGGTTATAGTACTCTTTCAGTCCCTAAAGAAGGACATCATGGTTGGTAAGGTAGAGGGTCATCGAAAAAGAGGAAGACTATGAGATGGACTGACACAGTGGTTGCAAAAGTAGGCTCAAACATAGCAATGATTGTGAGGATGGCACAGGACTGGGCAGTGTTTTGTTCTTTTATACATAGGGTCACTGTGAGTTGGAACCTACTTGATGGCACCGAATGACAACAACATAGTACCTTGTTTATAAAAAGTAGATTTGAGTCAGCAATACACTGTAAAACTGAAAAATGATACATAACCCTAAATCCTAATCATTTCTTAGTAGTCTGAGGGTACATTTCATAATTATTTTTTTGACCAAGTATTCTTTCCTCTTAAAAAAAATTACGTGTGACTTAGGATAATTTAAAATTGAATCTCTCAAGGACCAGAGTTGTGTTCTACAGAATACTTGTTTCAAGCCAATGAGCATGGAGGGGAAATCAGCCACCATAGAATAAAAATATTTGTGACTAATTCACACACAGGTCATCAATAAATAAAACATGCCTTGAGGATCGCTGAAGTAAATAATTCTTAACAGCTGGTTAGGCTTTTTTTTTTTTTTGCTGCATGTGGGGTATGCTTTTTGCGGTACTGTATATAAAACTGCTTTAACAAAAACTATGTTTTTGTGGTGCTAATAGAGTTAATTTTTTTTTTAATTAAATGAAATAGTAAAAGAGAAATCACTCTTGTTCATCAGGTATTTGAAGGAACTTTTCAAAGCAGAGATTGATTTTGGAAGATGCTGCAATTTAAAGGTTCTCAAATTGAGGCTTGTGGCTTTAGGGGTCTGTGTGCTCCTTAGATTGCATACCAAACTGTGTGTATAATCATTTTCTTTGGGAGAGAGCCCAGGTTTTATTAGATTCTCAAAGAGATTGAGATCTCACAGAGATTTAAGAGCCACTGCAAAAACTAGAGTGACCTACTGCATGTTAACCATATTTTCCTTAAACTTTAGAGAGAAGTTTAAGTGATTAAAATTTGGAAGTTTTAAACCAATGAAGGGAAAATTTCATTGATTTGGCATGAGCTCACACCTCTAGTGATGCTGACGCACTTGTAGCATGTCTGAATATATTTGTACTTGAGTTTCTTATGATGCTTGTCATAAACTGGCAGGCCCACACCTGACAGCTTAGAGGCTAAAAGTTCAAGTCTGGATTCCAGAACGAGAAGACACAGGGAGCCCAGGTGAGCATAGCAGAGCTGAAGGCCTCTTGAAACATGAGCAAGAATTACATACTTTTAAACTACTGAGACATTGGAGTTATGTTTTTCCTCAGCAAAAGCTGATTAGCGCAGAAATTGGTATTAGTCAGACTGCTAGGTTCATGTCATGGTTTTTACTAGATGTCTAATTTTGGGCAAATTATTTAACCTCATGAAGCTTCAGGTCTATCATCTGCAAAATGGAGGTAATAGCACCTTGAGCTCTTCTATAAGGTACTTAGCACTGTGTCTGCCTTAGTAACTGAAAATAGCAAAAAAAATTCACTTATCTGTTCTTGCATATGCCTCATTTGTCTAAACTAATGCCTTTCCTAACTCTCTAGCTCCTTATCTTGATTTGTTTTTCTTCTTAGCCCCAAACACTGCCTGACATTTTTATTTACTTGTTGATTGTTTGCCCTACTACATTGTAAACTCCATGAAAATGGAGACTTTTTCTCGTTTATTGCTGGACCCTCTAGGCCAGTGCTAGCACACAGAAACAGATGTCCAATAAATATTTGTTGAACAAGTGAATAAATGTTATAACTTGGCAACTTCTGCCCCAATCTGCCCGGACTAGCTGCAGTTTCTTTTTAAATGAGGTGGGTAGGCCAGCAGGAAAGTTTCGCTCCCTAACTGGGGTAGCAGAAGACATAGTTTCAAAAGAAACCCTGGTGGTGTAGTGTTTAAGTGCTATGGCTGCAAATCAAAGGGTCGGCAGTTCGAATCCGCCAGGGGCTCTTTGGAAACTCTATGGGGCAGTTCTACCCTGTCCTGTAGGGTCGCTATGAGTCAGAATCGACTTGATAGCACTGGGTTTGGTTTGCTACCCAAGGTATGGCCTTCAGACCAGCAGCATTGGTATTACCTAGGATGTTGTTAGAAATGCAGAATCTCAGACTCCACCCGGGTCCTACTTAATCAGACTTGAATCCCCAAGTGACTCTAATGCATATTAAAGTTTGAGAAGCACCATATTGGCCATTTTAAGGATTTTGGATTTGATCCTAAAAGTAATGTATCTGAGAAAGGAAGCATTTTAGCTGGGGACAGAGATGGGACCAAGACTTTTCACTATATACATTTTCGCATGCCCATTCTGATATCGTGGACTCTGGCCAGCATGTGGCATGTCCATACTTTCCTCCTACCTCATCCCCACACTCAGTTCCCTATCAGGGCTCTGTGAAACCCCACGTACAGCTGCCCCTTGCCTACTCTCTGGGCCTAGGGTTGTACCCATGGGCCCTGAGTTCAGTCATAAGGAGGACAACCTATCTGCAAACCCTGGGATCAGGCTCGGCCCATTTGGGCAGAGAATCCAAGAGTTCCAGGTACCTGGAACATGGTCTGGGCGGACACATGCTCAAGGCCCTGTGGGCTCCTTTTCTGTCGGGAGGTACAGCTGGAGGAGGCCCAGAGCAGGCCCTCTAAAGTACAAGGACCCTGTTGTCTAGGCCTCAGAGCAGTAAGCCCTTTTGCACCTTTGTTTCTCAAATCATTTGAATGTATTTTGTTCAATGTGAATATATTACCTATGCAAAAAAATAAATAAAATGGAACATTAAATTATCATAAAATCACATTGGCTTCTGTGTGGGGAATGGATGGGAGGGGCACAGCAAAGGAAACATCAAGACCAGTTAGAAAGCAACTGCAGTGTTTCAGCAACGAGATGATTAATGCTTGGATTAGTGTAACAACAAGGAAGATGCAGTTTTGACTCATTTTTCATTCAAGTGTTTCATTGCTATGTTGTTCAGGTTGCATAAACTTAGCACTATTAAAAAACTTTTTCTTAAAGAGAGTATGGGAATTAGGTGGTGTTGTCCTTGAATAAGTCAGAACCGACTTGACAGCATCGGGTTTGGTTTTTTTGGTTTTATCCTTGAATATTTGAAAATGCTATTAATTTGCCTTCAAATTTGATTATAGTTGACTAGAATTCTAGGTTAAAATCATTTGCTTTCAGAACCGTGAAGACATTGTTCCACTATTTTCTAGCATCTAATGCTTCTAATGAGAAGTCTTATACCAATCTGATTCTCATTCTTTTTCATTGAAACCTGTTTTTGTTTGTTTTATTTTACCCCTCCCTGGGAGGCTTGATTTTCTTTTTCTCCAACTTTTTTCAAACCTATTGAATGGTTAAAAGAATTGTACAATAAATACCATATACCCTTCCCCTAGACTCACATATCATTAACGTTTTGCCGCAATGACTTTCTCTCACTTTTCTCTTTTTTTGCCGAACCTTTTCAAAGTTACAAACAATTCACCCTTGAATACTTTATTATGTGTCACCTAAGAAAAAGCACATTTTGGGAGTTTTTAGGATGACTTTATTTATCCTTACCAGTTGCCATTGAGTCAGTTTTGACTCATGGTGACCTGGTGTGTGCAGAGTAGAACCATACTCCATAGAGTTTTCAAGGCTGTGACTGTTCAGAACCATATTGCTAGGCTTTTCTTCCAAGACACCTCTGGGTAGGTTTGAACCGCCAACCTTTCGCTTAGTAGTCAAGCTCTTAACCATTTGTGTTAGAGTTTTGAAATTTCATTACTGTTGCTATATGTCAGAGTGTGTCTACCCCTTCCATATTTTTATTATTAATTTATTTTTAGTCTTTTGTACTTTGGCCCTTTTAGTATAAAGATTTAAATCCAGGTTATTCTTCTATTATTTCTTTCTTTCCTTTCCTCCATTATCTCCTTATGCCCTTTTGACTTGTCATTAACCTGTTGCCATCCAGTTGATTCCAACTCATAGAGACCCTTTAGGACAGAGTAGAGCTGCCCGATAGAGTTTCCAAGGAGTGCCTGGTGGATTTGAACTGCTGACTTTTTGGTTAGCAGCCATAGCACTTAATCACTACACAACCAGGGTTTTCTGACCTATCATTAGATAGGTGTTAGCCTTCCAACTCATCCTTTACCCATATGTTCATTCTTTTTTATCTTTTAACTTTACATCTTTGGGATTTATCTTCCAGGGAAGAATTTGTATCTTTTGGATAACAAATCTGCCCTTCAACCCAGTTCTATTATTCAGTGCTTCTATTGACGTGTTTATTCAGCACTTATGTTTTTTAATTTTCAAGAACTTTTTCTTATTCTCTGATTGCTTCTTTCTCTGAGCAACCAGTTCTTATATTATGAGTATTTTATCCTCTGTGATCTCTCTAGGGGTATCAATTACAATTTTAATTAGTCTATTTTCTTGCCTGCTCAATCAGTTAAGATCCTGGCACACTCAGAAGGGGTGACTGAAGACAGTTTAATGAGGGGACTATTTACGAAGGTGTGGGCAGGATTAAGGAAGACCAACAAGGGATGGTGAAGCATTTTGGTCTAGTAACAGCTGGAAGTCACTGCCACCCCTAAGCCTCAAGAGGCAAGGGGTTGAGACAGTGGCATCACTAGGGGAATGCAGGGGGTGTGGACCACACTGGGTGACACTGTCAGAGGGAGTTACACCAAAAATGACTATCTGAAGTTTTTGTGCAGTATTTCAGCAGAAATTTATTGTCTTTTAAAAAATATTCCTGTAGTTAGAAACCCTATGGGGAAGTTCTACTCTGTCCTACAGGGTCCCTATGAATCAGGATTGACTCAATGGCAATGTGTTTGGCTTGGCTTGGTAGTTGTTATGACAAAAACATTTTTCATAAGCCCAGCTTCTGTGTATCAACATACATACAAGGTGAAAACTCTATGCTAACTTACTTTTTGAACCTTCTAATGCTCACCGGTCATAGTTGTCGTTATTACCCAATTACAATGACACTTGGAATCTGTGTGCTACAAGCACATGCTGTTGTTTTCGTTGCTGCCAGTGTTTTTGGTCACTGATATTGTCAAATTTCCTGGTGTTTTAGCTACAGTGTTGTGATAATTAGTATTTGTGAATCTATATCAATAACTTTTTTGAGAATAAAGTAGTAATTAAAGGAAAAGAAGGAGTGATATACTGGAAGTATGATTTACGAGTAACATTAGTACAAAAAAACATTGCTAAGGATTCTGTATGGTCTGGATGAGAGGAGGTCCATGTGGGGGGGAGCTGTTGACACCATAAGTTACCGCATTGGGTGACACCAGTTCTACTGATGCTACTGGGTTAGGAATAATTACTGGAACCCAGTGAGATTAACAGCTGTAGGAAATGGCTACCTGCCTAACAAGAACTGTGGCGTTCATTAGAGAAATATACCCACTGCTGAACCCTCAGCCTGTAAGTGAGGGAATTTGAATAAATACCCTGACCTCCTTCCTCTGGCCCTTCAATCAGTTAGTGCCTCCCGTTGGAAGAACCTAACCATAAACCAGATGGCAAGGGAACCTCAATGATACAGCCTATAGAGGCGAGCATTTTGAAGCACAGGGTGGAATAGGGCAGAGAGACATTTTGAGAATGTGCCAGAGAATATCAGGCACATCTATGTTGTGACTCTTTCATGCCATTTAAGAAGAAATCTTGATGAGTAGATTGGGGCTTTGAGAAGAGTAGCACTCTGGGCAGATCTGATAGGAGAAGGCAGAAGCAAAAGTACATTGCTCTAGTGAATACTCAAGGTGAAAGCAACTGAGGGTTCTGTGGGGAGAATTTTTTCAAGATTTGAGAACTTAGAATGGAAGAGAGATGGAAGAAAAATATCTGGAGAGGTAAGACAATGAGATAGAATGTAGCCATGGGAATGAGGGTCTGACTCTTAAATGGATCTCTTTGAAGTGTTTACATTCTTTTTATTTTCTTCAGATTTGGCATCCAGCTTTAGGGGATTTCCTTTCCCCATATAGTAGTTCTGTCTTATACCTCCAAACTGTCCAGAGAAGACTTTTACACTCAGTGGGTATAAATTAGTGATGCCTTGGGGAATGATGGAAGATGGAGCACTGCACACTGGGAGTGCCATGAAAGCCAGAGAAGTGGGTTACAATGTGAATGAACCTGCAGTGAAGGTGACACAATCCCTCCCTTTGTGCTGCCCAGATAGACTGGAGATTATGGGTGGGAAATGAGGGGTGGAGAGAGGCATTGGAGTTCATGCCATTTTATTGAATAATAATGGCTAGAGGACAACATGACATCCAAGCTGCAGACTCTTGGGATTATATAAACTTATTTGTCAGAAAAGTGACCAGAGTAAACAATATTAGATTGAGGGGTTAAAAAGAATAAAGAGTACTTTTTTAAAAATGAATCTGTCTGAGGAAACATAATTGATTTGTTAATATTGCATGAATAACCAGGTCCCAGGAGGTGATGAGATGATGGCTTGACGGATTTTTTCCAGATGTGTAAGTTTCTTCTGTATTCTACCATCTCTGCTACTTCAAATGTGATTTACATTCGCCGCCCTACAAATCTTTGTTGACACTTGACCCAGCCAAATCAATTTTGTTCTGCATCTAAACTTTCATGTTTAGTACTTTCATTATTGCAGTGTATTCCTTTTGGGGGCAGTCATTATCCCTTCTTTTAGCACTTTAAAAATAATGTTAAAACCCAGTGCTGTCAAGTCGATTAGTTTGTTTATATTTATTTGTTGGATATCCAAGTGGTTGAAGAGTTTCCACCTTTGTGAGTATCTTGTACCTTTCGTAGCCTCACTTTGTTTTTGGTGGTTTCAATACTTGTTCATTGGACTTAAGTTAACTAATTTATAGTTGCATGATATTTTAAATTTTATCTCGTAAGATTTTTATCTGTTTCTCATTGATTCTGATAGGTTGGTTGTTCTCTGATAGGTTTCCTAAGACTAAGCAACTAGTTTATTCTGTCATCTTCCTAGAAATCCTTTTTGTTGTTGTTGTTAGGTGCTGTCGAGACAATTTTTGACTCATGGTGATCCCATGTGACAGAGTAGAACTGCTCCATAGAGTTTGCTAGGCATAGTCTTTATGGGAGCAGATTACCAGATCTTTCTCCCATGGAGCCACTGGCCGAGTTCAAACTGCCAACCTTTCAGTTAGCAGCCAAGTGCTTAACTGTTGCACCAAGCACTGTGCCATCGTTATTCATTAGTGGCTCCTTCAGAGTTTCCTCATAGATGAATTCCTTTTCCCAATTTCATATCACACATTCCTGAAAATAGAAAACTATCTAGTTGACTTTTTTGGCTTCCTCTTACTTTTATTAAATTTGAAATGCCATCAGATAATTTCAATACTATGATACATATCCAAATCTTAGTTACACCGATTGATCAAATTTTTGTAAGGGAAATAGAATAGACCTACATATATGATACATATCCAAATCTTAGTTACACCGATTGATCAAATTTTTGTAAGGGAAATAGAATAGACCTACATATGAGTCCTAACTACCTTCTTTTTCATTCTATTCCAGCAGGATTTACACGTCTTCTTACCTACCCTCACTACAGGAGCGATGGGGAAATACGAGATAGAAAAGAACCACTCAAAAAACCCCAAACCTTAGTGACTTAAACCTGTGCTTCCTAGGCAAACTTGTGTTAGATTCTCTCTGCATGGGGAGCTGCAGCGAAGGGAGCTCTGTCTAGGGAGAAGGAGAAACTGATGGACAGTCTAAGTTTGTGTATTTCTATTATTAGTTTATGGACGTATTTTTAAGCCAAAAATCAAGCTGTGTGGCCTAACACAGGACTCTTATTACAAGTCAATATGTGTTTTAGCTGGAGATGATTAATTTGAATGATGCATGAAGATTTCTAAAATATTTTATTAGTCTCATAATTTTACCTCCCACTATGTATATAGCAGTAATTCTTTTATCGGTTCCAAACTTGCCTCTCTCAAGATTTAAGGGATGATCTCATTATTTTGTATTCCTTGGTAAACTAGTTCAGATTCCTCTTACACTAGACTGAAAGGAGTTCTAATCTTTACTTTAAAAAAAAGTAAAAAAAACCCTTCAATGTGTTGGTTTTAGACTGCGATTATAGGTAGTATTTTGTTTTGTAATTGAAAAAAGTTATTACTGTATTTTAAAGAAAATAAGTTTATTTTTATGTTTTATATTATTTTCTCACTAATAAATGGCCAATATTTAAGACCTCAAGAATCACTTTATCACTTTGTCCGAGAATGTCTGAAAAGACAAATATGTGAATCAGAACCTTTTCTACACCTGAGTACACACATATTTTATTTTTTGGCTTGTAGCCTTGTCCCTGTTAGGCCCCATAATCTTGTGGAATTTTCTGTGTGTGTTTGTATTTAATCTCCTAGTCATCTTGTTTCACCTGTGAGGCTACTTCAGGAAGAAGAATGACTGTGCTTCCTCTCTGTGTCTCCATTATCAAATAGAAGGGAATTTGTGAGAGGGATGACTGCACGATTTTGAAACCAAATTCGATTATATTTAAACTATTTGTAGCACACTGCTATTTCTTTTAAAATTGAAGAATAAAAAGAAACAGATCTCTGAAAACTGGATATGTAAATGGAACAGGAAAGGGGAAAACTAAATAAAATTCATTTTTATAAATCTGAGAAATATTATATATTGGCATCAGGGGAAAAAAGAATATTTTTTATAAATCTGTAAGGACAAACATTAACTCTGATAATGATTCTCAAATATACCTAAAGCTAAGGAAAATATAAGCTATTTTGCAAATTAAGGTAATAACATGTGAAAATGAGAAATAATAGGAAAAGGGAATTAAAAGAGTTAATGGGGTATTAAATTTGGGCACTGAAAGAGAGGTTGAAAATGTAAAGTTTTAAATTTGGTGGATCAGGAGAATAGTCCAATAGTAGGAGAAACATTTGGGGTAAATATCGGAGATGACCTTCACCCTAGCTATTTCATGTGTCCAATTCAAATAGCTCACTTTCTTATGTGACAGGTAACCTATATGACACACTCTTTGAAATATCTAAGAGCACACTACTATTACTGATAGCTATATTTTACCACCACAGTATATCTGAAGGCAATCTGAAAGTATGCAGGCTGATAGATAGAAAGGGTAAAAAGAGGACTATTTGTTGTGGTGGTTGTTTGGATCTGTTACATATGCTAAATTGTTATTAGTTTATTGCAACACAGATTTTGCCAGCATTAAAGTATATTCTCAGACTTGTTTATAGTTAGTATATTCTGGGTGGTTTTCTGGACGTATTTAGTTGTTCAGAAGTCATTATTTTAGTAGAAACATCTAGTAATACAGCAGCAGTGTTTCCAAGTTTCTGACATACTGTATTAACATTTGCTATTAAATATTTCTGAGCCAAAGGGATGTGAAAAGCTAAGCTGTGTGTTTTATATATGATTCTCTGTATTTTCCTCATTTAGTTAATACAGAGATTTATAAAGGTCAATTCTTAAAGTTAATAAGAATCATTGTTATTTAAGAACTTAAAATCAGTATTGTGAGATTGTTCTCTTCTTAAATTATAGCAGCTTTTTTTTTCCTTTTTAATTTTCTTGTATTAAGTCCACACTCATATTTTCATTTGTGTGAACCTATTCAAATTCTAAATGTGTTGTTTTAGTTGTAGTCGTGAAAAATATAAGGCAAAGCTATTTTGAAAGAGAAGTAGATTATAACGTTTTCTAAGAAGTGTTCCTTATATTTTAAAAGCCACAGTGTTAAGAGTTAAGAGTTGTGTTAAGAGTTAAGTGTTAAGAGAACTGCTTTTCATGTGAATTCCTTAGTCCTTTATTTAATTCTACAAAAATACCTTGAGCATTCTAAGTATTATTTGGATTCTAAATAGATAATAATTTATCTAATTTGATACATGTAGCATTTTGATAGGCTCTCATCACTGTAATCATCATCATCTCATATAGGGTCGCTATGAGTTGGAATCAACTTGACGGCACTGGGTTTGGTTTGGTTTTTGGTTAATCACTATAATGCTTATTTAGAGAAACAAGAGAGATTATTTCTTTTTATTAGAGAGAAGCTCTGTGTTTATTACTATGTGTTGTTGCCATAGGAAATTATGGAAGTAATAAGTATTTAAATAGTTTAAATTCTTAAAGTCATTTGTAGTTTTAAAGAGGATTGTTTCAGCTTTACAGATGCCAGGTGGTTGATGAGGCAGGGCCTTTGCACCTGTGCCATAAGAGACACACATTCCTCAAGCCAACCCTTGTCCATTGTTTCCCAGCCACCAGATTCTAGGCTTGTCACTGGAGACACACAGAGGAGATAAACAACGTCTCAACCCATATGGAACCCACATCCATTTGGGGAGGCAGCTATACAAACAAATTATTATATAAATGGTTACAGTGTGTAAAGTGCTATAACAGAGGCTCTATGTATACTGCATTATGGAAGCATAGTTGAAGGAAGGATTAGTTCTGTCTAGGAGGGCTAGGAAGTTTCCATAGAAGGTTGACACTTGACCTTGGCTATATCCGAGCAGGACCTTAATGGATATATAAGATATTTCCAGATGGAAAAGAATAGAAAGAACATCATGGACCAATGGATCAATATGAGCCAAGGAAGTGGTCTGCAGTGATTAAGGCAGTTGTGGGAAGAGGAAATGGTAGAAGATGTGGCCAGAAAGGAAGGTTTAGGACACACTGCGAATGGCTCTGTTAGCCAAGCTAAGGAATCTGGCCCTTACAGCTTTTATGGGAGTCAGGTTTTGCATCTGTTAATTGCCTTGATCAAATTTGTTTTAGAACAGCAACTGGCCGCAGGGTGGAGGATAGATTGGAAGAAGGAGGGCCTGGATGGAAGAACATTTTGATGAGGTAATACTTCATGAAAGGAAAAAAAAGACTACAGTATGGTATTCAGCTCTTCAAGTATAGGCACTCAGTTTTAGTAGCCTGCTCAAAGGTGACCATGTTCCAGGTCCTGATTCAACTGGATACTGATAGAACAGAATTCTAATTTGTCCATTTTTAATGGAGAATATATCTAGGAAGATAATCTGTTTCCGTTGTTTGTTTAGCAAATCAAATCATACATCATGAGGGTGTTTAAGCACAGAAGTTGAATTTTTAGGAAGTTGAATTTTTTAGGAATTTGTCTTCTGTACCCTGGGCTATTTTTGTCTATGTAGTTCATGTTGATTATCTAGAAATAGAACAGCCTTTTCCTTATATAGTACTGGACTGGAGGAAGACTCATTAACGACCTGCGATATGTAAATGACACAACCTCGCTTGCTGAAAGTGAAGAGGACTTGAAGCACTTACTGATGAAAATCAAAGACTACAGCCTTCAATATGGATTACACCTCAACATAAAACAAATATTCTCACAACTGGGCCAATAAACAACATTATGATAAATGGAGAAAATATTGAAGTTGTCAAGGATTTCATTTTACTTGGATCCACAATCAAAGCCCTAGGAAGCAGCAGTCAGGAAATCAAATGGCGTATTGCATTAGGCAAATCTGCTGTAAAAGACCTCTTCAAAGTGTTAAAAAGCTAAGACTTGACCTTGAGAACTAAGGTGCACCTGACCCAAGCCATGGTATTTTCAATTGCCTCATATGTATGCGGAAGCTGGCCAATGAATAAGGAAGACCAAGGAAGAACTGATGCCTCTGAATTATGGTGCTGGCGAAGAATGTTTACTATACTATAGACTGCCAGAAGAACAAACAAATCTGTCTTGGAAGACGTACAACCAGAATGCCCCTTAGAAGCGAGGATGGCAAGACTTCTCGCATACTTTGGACATGTTATCAGAAGGGCCCAGACCCTGGAGAAGGACATCATGGTTGGTAGAGGATCAGCAAAAAAGAAGACCCTCAATGAGATGGACTGACACAGTGCTGCAACGATGGACTCAAACATACCAGTGATTGTGAAGATGGTGCAGGACCAGGCAGTATTTCATTCTGTTGTACATAGGGTCACTATGAGTTGGAACTGACTCGATGCCATTTAACAATAACAGCAAAAACAATAAGTACTGAATTAAGACTAGACTTTCTTATTATCAGAGCCCTGGTGGCGCAGTAGTTAAGAGCTTGGCTCTTAACCAGTTCGAGTACACCAGTTGCTCTTTGGAAACCCTATGGGGCAGTTCTACTTTGTCTTGTAGGGTCACTATGAGTCGAAATTGACTCAATGGCAATGGATTTTTTTTCCTTACTGTCACATTCTTTTATTAAAAACTACTAAGAACACCATTTCCTCATGCCTAGTAAATAAGTGTACATAAATAAGCAAGAATTTTTTATACCTCTATCACATTTTCCTGAAAATACACTCTAGTCCTGTGGATTTGGCATGAGTTTCTTAATTACTATCTAAATCAGTTATAGTCTCTTTCTTAAAGAAAAAAAACCTTAGAATGAGTTAATTTTACATATACCTAAAATGATCCATTTTAAATTCTTTCCTTTTCAGGTAAAATTAAGTAATTTTAGAAGGTTATCTTTTACTGACCTTGTTCCCAACTTTGGAGGATGAATTCTGGGCCTTGTAGCCCCCCAGACTCAAAAAGGAGCTTTAAATCATGAATCCAAAGGATAAACAAAACCAAAAACTTGTCACTATCGAGATGATTCCAACTCATAGTGACCCTATAGGACAGAGTAGAACTGCCCCATAGGACTTCCAAGGAGTGGCTGGTGGATTCGAACTGCCAGCCTTTTGGTTAGCAGCTAAATGCTTAACCACTACGCCACTAGAACTCCTCAAAGAATAATCAGACTCAAAATACAGAATACACAATTCCTTTTTTTTTAAATGTATGGGGTAAATATGAGCTGTGGACAATATAATTACAGGTTTAGTGAAAGCTTCCAGAAAGCATTCACAAAACCAGCTCTTATTCATCGACCTCTCAAGTTCTATATCACAAACAGGATTTATAGCCTCTTTTTATTTCTTTTTTTAATAGCAAGAGTGGAAACCCTGGTGGTGTAGTGGTTAAGAACTATGGCTACTAACCAAGAGATCAGCAATTTGAATCCAACAGACACTCCTTGGAAACTCTATTGGGCAGTTATGCTGTGTTCCGTAGGGTTGCTATGACTTGGAATCAATTAAACAGCAATGGGTTTGGTTTTTTTGGTTTAATAGCAAAAGTCACTATGTGGTTTGAGTTTGATATGCTTTAATTTAAAACCATTGTCTAGGGACTCTTCACTTCTCATTCGGTATCCATTGTAAGAAGAAACTTATTCTTCTCTACCTTCCCTTTAACTGTGACCTCCAGAATCTGAGATTCGTAAAAGGAAGACAGAATAGGTTTAGATGAGGTAGGAGATTAATTCAAGCCTAATTTGTATCCTAGTAATTAGTCTTTCTTAAAATTAAAAAATATATAAAATTTTGTGTGTATTCGTGTACTAAAAATGTGCATATTGTTTTTGTATTTGAAGATATGGTGTGAACAAAGTATATATAGTTGAGTAGTAAGTAGAAACTGGTGGTGTAGTGGTTAAGTGCTATGGTTGCTAACCAAAAGGTCAGCAGTTCAAATCCACCAGGCGCTCCTTGGAACCTCTATAGGGCAGTTCTATTCTGTCCTATAGGGTCACTATGAGTCGGATTCGACTCAATGGCAACGGGTAGTAAGTAGAAAATAGAGTATCTGACCAGTTAGCTACAAATATATACATATATAAAAAATAAATTTTTAACTAAAATATATTTTTCTGATTGCTAAAATAATGCACATTCATTATAGAAAATTTGAAACATGCTGAAAAATACAGCATAGAATTTGAATCTCTTATACTTCTAGCAGCCTGCTTTATCACTATAAGCATTTTGGTATATGTACTTCTACATTGTCTTCTCTCTGTTTATATATGTCTCTCTATTTAACATATTTTAAAATAAATTTTTAATATATATTAATAAATGGTAAATACATATTATATTATATACCAATCTTTTGGCTGAACAACATAACATGCACATAATTTTTTATTAGCTGCATAGGATTCCAGAATATGATGCTCCCAACCGAAACGTTGGAGGTTTGAGTACACCCAGAGGTGGTTGGTTATATTTTCTGAAGAAAGGCCTGGTGATCTAATTCTGAAAAAATCAGCCACTGAAAACTCTGTAGAGCACAGTTCTAGTTGGACACACATAGGGTCGCCATGAGTCTGAATCAACTTGATTGGCAGCTGGGACTGGTATAGTTTGTTTAACTAATATTGTTGGACAGGTAAGTTGTTTCCTCTCTTTCTCTCTCCCTTTCTGTCCTTCTTTATTTTTATTTCTTTGCTATCATCTTTGTCCATAAACCTTTGGATACCTCTTGGGTTTTTTTGCCCAAGCAAACTATAGAAATATTTTAATGGCTAATGGCTATTTTGGGCATCCTTTTACAACCACACTGCAGAATCACATGCCATAGTCTGTTTTAGACAATGCCTTTGTTCACCCAGTTGGTTCATTTCTGATTACTTCCTCCTAGCTGGTTTTTCTGCTGCTATGCTTTTTTTTTTTTTTTTATGCTTTACTGAAAACATCATCGTGTGCACCATCAATGTGACCTTTTTCTCCTCATTCTTATGGCCATTCTGTTTTCCGTTCACAAAACAATGGCTAGTTTTTATCCCCCGCTGTTGTCCATAGTTCGTACCATGTTGTATTTGCTGTATATGTGATTCAGTGTTTATGCATTGCTGAGATATTAGAAATATACTGGTTGTTCCATTCTGCATTCAGAACTTTGCATGGCTAATAGATGACACTCTCTAAGTTGGTACCAAAAAAAAAAAAAAAAAACCCTATTTTAACCCATGTTTTGATTTGATAATTGATGATGACATGTGGTTGTTTTTTTGCCTGTTGTTCTCGAGTACATACGGTCCTTAAATCATTTTCTAATTTGGTGTCAATTAGTACGTTATTGGGCATATTGTTGTTGTTAAGTGTCGTAGAGTCAGTTCCACTTCGTAGCAACCCTTTGCACCACAGAACGAAACACTGCCCCATCCTGTGCCATGCTCACAGTCGTTGTTATGCTTGAGCCCATTGTGGCAGCCACTGTGTCGATCTGTCTCGTTGAGGGTCTTCCTCTTTTTTGCTGACCCTCTACATGACCAAGCATGATGTCCTTCTCCAGGGACTGATCCTTCCTAACAACACGTCCAAAGTATGTAAGACGCAGTCTTGCTATCCTTGCTTCTAAGGAGCATTCTGGCTATATTTCTTCCGAAACAGATTTGTTCGTCCTTTTGACAATCCATGATATATTCAATATTCTTCACCAACACCACAACTCAAAGGTGTCAATTCTCCTTTGGTCTTCCTTGTTCTCATTGGGCAGAGTATTGTCTAAGCAGCTGAGTCCATGACGCTTTGGGGTCAAGCGCACTATTTCCTAATATAACCTGATACATAGTCTAGGCCACCTTTAGCTTTATTGACTCTGAGCCAACTCTGGAGTCATCCATAAACCTTTGTATATTACCTTGGCATGTAATTCAAGAAGATAAGTATATAGCTGTTTGAGGATTTGTAATGATTATAGTCTGTAGGAAAAAGGGAGGGAATCCTAAAGGTTGGCAGATATCAAATCAGTTTAGTGACAAGGCTAAATACTAGTTCACTAAGACTCTAAGACTATTTCATGATGATTTTACCATTCATTGCTAATCAAATCCATTCTTTGAACCCAAAATTATACATTATGGTTCAATTTTATTTCTTTTATTTAGTTCTACATTGATAGGAGTAATGTAAAAGGCCAAAAGTTGGGGCAAAATAGGTGTCAGGGTTGCTTTTCTCTTTCTCTATAACTGTTTTCAAATACTAGATGGCTTGTGAAATGTTCGCCACCCCGCCCCCTCTTAAAATGCTTTGTTAACTTCATAATGTATAATGAAAATCTTTTGATAAAGATGGGTAAAACTCCCCTGTTGAGAAACTTAAACTCAGTGGAAAGATAATATGGGATTAGAAGATGGTAACACAAGACTCACAAAGTATCATCAGAAGGTTAAAAGCAAAGGGACGTGCAAAGATATAGCAGGAAAATGTATAGGAAAAACATCAGTGTCACAGTATTAATCTCAGAGAAAACTTCAGGTTGCAAGGATTAGACAAAACTCATTCTCTGGGCATGATGATTGGTGAGTTCCTGGTAAAAAAGGCACAAACAGTTCCCAGCTGCAGTTCCTTAAGCTTCCTTTTGATTGCTCTTATCTCCTCCGTTAACATTTCCACGTCATCTCCATCCCCTCTCATTCCACCGTTGTAATTGATCTGCCTACTGGTTAAGGCACCTGGAGATTTTGGTGCAAGTTGTTGGTCTGTTAATTCCTGCAGCCTGTTGGCTTTCCCTCCCCACTCCCACCCCCAAGATCAGACTTCCTCTCTTTTCTGCATGCCCCCCTTCCTGCTACTTGTTTCTCTTTTAACAGTTACAGTTATCCTGGCAGTTTCTTTCTCCTCCCCTGTCTCTTCTCAAGGCTCCTCCACCCTGGCCAGCAGATATATTCCTGTATATAGTAAAGACTAAGTAAATATTTGTTATAAATTAATTTACTTAAAAGAGGAAGGTAAAGATCAAGTTTACAGCATTACCCAAAACATTTAAGTGACGTTAATTCTGAGGTCCTATTTAATTTTTTTAATTTAATTTTTGTTTAAAATAAATGATACATTTTAAATTTATCATTGAAAGTGTTCCAAATAAAAAGAATTTATTTTCACATTATAAGTAAATACAAACTTCCCATACTCATTACTTTTATTGAGGAAAATATATATATATATATTTGTCAAGGCTATTTTTCCTTACATAACATGCCTTTCAATTATTTAGGTTTGATCTGTGAAATCAGATGTGGTTCACACATATCTATGTCATTTAACTTTGATAAGTAAAATAACTAAATAATCGTTGTTTCTCCCCCCATAAGGAAACTAAAAAAATAAGAAAAACTTCTTGCTTTAATTTTAAATTATGCACATTTAAAAATGAAATATACATTTAAGTTGTGAATAATATGCGTAGTCATTTTAAAAAGTAGAATGCATCTTGAAAGAAAATGTTAATTTTTTCTAAGTAGCAATTTTAATTACAAATTAAATCGAAAAGGGAATACACATTTATTGAATTAACCATTTAAATGTATATGATTTGAAGTCAGTCTATCCTGATGGAAAGATTGGGGGCAAAGTTAGAAGGAGCCTTGTATGTATGTTTTCCCTCCTGAGACATTGAAAGGTACCTGGCATAAATTTAACACAGAGGGAAAGAAAGGGCATACGATTATTCCTGATTCTGTTGAGGAAAAAAAAATGCTACTTTCCAGTAACAAATTTTCTAAAGCCTACTAATGACTCCATGATACAATGGATACTGATCTTGCTTAGTCATCATTTAAACGAGATTAATTTTTTCTGTGTATTTAAAGTAGAACTGAGTATCCTGCAGATGCTGTACCAATTATATTCATTGATGGCCTACTTTGGCTAAAAAGGTTAATTATCTTTGCCTTTAAGGGATTTTCCTCTAAAAGAGATTAGTTCACTATAATTGCTGTTTATTTTCACGTAACACTGTAGAATCCTCACAAAACTCTACCGTATAAACTAATGAAAAAAAAAGTCAAAATTAATCTTCTCCTAAAAAAACTTGGCAAGTCAGATCAGGCAGGTCTGATCTCTCCTCCTACTCCAGTTAGAAATTAAGTGTTAAGTTTTATAAACAGGTTCTTTAAACAAAAGATGAGATCTATGGATCAAGAGTACATACATGGCGCATTAGTGTAAAAACACTCTTACAACTACCTGCAAACTGGGAAAAAGTTTTTAGCTATGACATTTTTGACCAGCGCCTGATCTCTAAAATCTACGTGATACTGCAAAAACTCAGCTGCAAAAAGACAACCCAATTTAAAAATGGGCAAAAGATATGAATAGACCCTTCACTAAAGAAGACATTCAGGTAGCTAACAGATATATGAGGAAATGTTCACGATCAATAGCCATTAGAGAAATGCAGATCAAAACTACAATGAGATTTCACCTCACTCCAACAAGGCTGGCATTAATCCAAAAAACACAAAATAATAAATGTTGGAGAGGCTGTGGAGAGATTGGAACACTTCTACACTGCTGGTGGGAATGTCAAATGGTACAACCACTTTTGAAATCGATTTGGCGCTTCCTTAAAACGTTTTAGAAATAGAACTACCATACGATCTAGCAATCCCACTCCTTGGGATATATCCTAGAGAAATAAGAGCCTTTACACGAACAGATAAATGCACACCCATGTTTATTGCAGCACTGTTTACAATAGCAAAAACATGGAAGCAACCAAGATGCCCATCGACAGATGAATGGATAAATAAATTATGTATATTCACACAATGGAATACTACACATCGATAAAGAACAGTGAGGAATCTGTGAAACATTTCATAACATGGAGGAACCTGGAAGGCATTGTGCTGAGTGAAATTAGTCAGTTGCAAAAGGACAAATATTGTATAAGATCACTATTATAAGAACTTGAGAAATAGTTTAAACTGAGAAGAAAACATTCTTTTGTGGTTATGAGGGGGGGAGGGAGGAAGAGTGGGAGAGGGGCTTTCACTAATTAGTAGATAAGAACTACTTCAGGTGAAGGGAAAGATAGCACACAATACAGGGGAGGTCAGCACAGATGGACTAAACCAAAAGCAAAGAAGTTTCCTGAATAAACTGAATGCTTCGAAGGCCAGCGTAGCAGGGGCAGGGGTCTGGGGACCATGGTTTCAGGGCACGTCTAAGTCAATTGGCGTAATAAAATCTATTAAGAAAACATTCTGCATCCCACTTTGAAGAGTGGCGTCTGGGGTCTTAAACGCTAGCAAGCAGCCATCTAAGATGCATCAATTGGTCTCAGCCCACCTGGATCAAAGGAGAATGAAGAACGCCAAGGACACAAGGTGATTACGAGCCCAAGAGACAGAGAGGGCCACATGAACCAGAGACTACATCATCCTGAGACCAGAAGAACTAGATGGTGCCTGGCTACACCGGATGACTGCCCTGACAGGCAACACAACAGAGAACCCCTGAGGGAGCAGGAGAGCAGTGGGATGCAGACCCCAAATTCTCATAAGACCAGACTTAATGGTCTGACTGAGACTAGAGGAATCCCGGCGGTCATGGTCCCCAAACCTTCTGTTGGCCCAGGACAGGAACCATTCCTGAAGCCAACTCTTCAGACATGGATTGGACTGAACAGTGGGTTGGAGAGGGATGCTGGTGAGGAGTGAGCTTCTTGGATCAGGTGGACACTTGAGACTATGTTGGCATCTCCTGCCTGGAGGGGAGATGAGAGGGTGGAGGGGGTTAGAAGCTGGCGAAATGGACACGAAAAGAGAGAGTGGAGGGAGAAAGCGGGCTGTCTCATTAGGGGTAGAGTAATTGGGAGTGTGTAGCAAGGTGTATATGGGTTTTTGTGTGAGAGACTGACTTGATTTGTAAACTTTCACTTAAAGCACAATAAAAATTATTTAAAAAAAAAAGCATGTTAGTTTAGGTTCTTGTGTTTTTGCAACCATGATGCCAAAAACCTAGAAAACTGGTAAATCTAGAAAATTTAACCTTGTTCAATTTTATGTCAATATAGACATATAGCTTGTTAATAAAACAAAAAAACAAGAAAAAACGTTTCTTATAATTACTTCTTTTAAGGGTCTCCTTTATAGGGTCGCTATGAGTCAGAATCGACTCGATGGCACTGGGTTTGGTTTTTTGTTTTTTCAGGTATTTTAGGATCTATTCCAGGAAAAAAAAAAAAGAAAACCTCAACTGGTTATCCTTTGTTGATGTTTTATTTAGTGGTGTGGCTTTTCCTACAGAGTAGATGATGTTTTTGTTTTTTTCTTTTTTGTTTATTTTTTTTTTGTTTGTTTATTAATACATAGTACTTAACAGAGGCTTAGATTTGGCACTTTCAGGTTGAGAACTAAAGGAGTAAATTGTAGAAAATCAAAGTAGGTCAAAGAGTACCACAGTGTGGCAAAGGGGAAGTCCCTGAGCTTACTCACATTGTCTTGCCTCTGGTGGAGTTCACTTTCATTGTTATGGTCTAGGCCTGTCTTCCTGTGAATGGGAGAAATGCTCACATAGCAGAAAAGTCTCAGGAATATTATCATAAGTAACTTTTGAGAACAATATGTTATTGTCAGTTATTGTGAAGGTTGGTAGGGGCAGTAGAGGAGAGAATAAAAATTGCAACAGAATTTATTCTTATATTAATTCCACAGATCAAAAGCAAAAATAAACATAAATATGACAGATTTTTTAAGTATCATAAAAAGGGTGCTACGTGGGTCTCTGTGGATGCAAACTAGTATTTCAGATTTTGCTGGACTGTTGCTTTTTATGCATAGGCTGTTGTGGAAGTGACCATGTGGTAGGATCAAGGAGATATTCTAGGTTTAGCAATCCATGTCAAATTAGTTCTGAAATATGCCACTGAATAAACACTAAAAGCAAATCTACTGATTATTGAAATAGCAACTCTCGTGTTTCTTTTTGTGTCTGCTTGACTATGACTAAGCTACTATTGAATCTAAGAGTATACTCCAGGTAGCTTCAAAGAGCCTAGAATGTTTTATACATCTCAAAAATTTGAAAATGAAATTTTCTTAAAATTAAATTCTAAGAAATGGCTTCCTTAGATTAGTTAAATGTTAAGAAGTTATCATGTACCAATTTGATATATATGAAGTGACATATATGAAGTTTCATAAGTTTTAGAAAACTTCATATGAAATTTAGTGTTTCCTCAGATATAGTATACTTGGTATTTTGGATTATGTTTTCTCTTAGAGCAGAAGGTTGATTTGCTGGTGAAATTTTCTTTCTTGGGGCTCCCTAGTTGTTTTTTTTTTTTTTCTTAAGGCAAGAGACCGTGAGAACATTAAGCCTTTTAGAGCTCAGAGTTTTACTGAAGTTATTTTCTCTTCTTGCATTTGCCAAGAATTGCTGACAACTTAAAAGCTATCATATGAGTGAATACCAGTTGCCTAGATCGTTTGATGATTTTGGACAAGTGTGGATCAGGATTTCCTGTAATTTTTCTTCCTCTTCTGGAGAGCTGTGTTGCCTCTATCTGTGAGCAGTTGTGCACTTGGAAAGGAAAAACAAAGCAGGGTCACTGGATCTTCATTACTTGTACTTCTGTGTCAGACGAAACTTGCCTTCTGTTATGTGTTACAGTTTTGGCATCTTTTGGCATCTCAACAGAGATTTGCCGTTAGGAAGGGGAACGTGGGGTTTTTAGGAAAGGACGTTTTTCTGAGCAGAAGCCTTGTTTTTCTTGTACTTTGCTCAGGTCAGAGACAGCCAGTCTTTGTTCCTTGGCTGAAACATGCTACTAGAATCCATACGAGAAAGCAGAATGTCACTGAGAAGCCCATTTTCCTATGAATTATATGATCCAGCTGCTTAGAATCAACTCCTGAATTCTCTGTTTTGGGATATAGTTGAATGAATTAAAACAAAACAAAGCAAAACAAAAAACAGACATGTCAAAGGGGATGTGTTTTAAGAAGTAGGCATTCTTCTAAAGGAATTATAATCACCTGGTGAATGAAGGCGATACTCCCAGCCACTGCCTTTAAATACAAGGAGTGCCTGTAGGACAGCCTGAGTATTGTTTCTAGACCAGGAAATGAACAGCTGGTTCTAGAAGACAGGAGAAATATAAACTTCTGAGCAGAGGCAGATCCTTGAATAAAAGGAATCTTTCTTCAGTAACTGTAATTGGGCTTTGGGAATTATTTTGTTTATCAGTTAGGAATGTGTTTGGCTGTAAGCAACAGAATACTATGTGGCTTAAACAGATGGGGACCTACCTATAAAAGAAGTCTTAATTTAGGCAGTCCAGGGCTGAGGCTAATTCTCAGCTAAGTTAATAATGGCCCCTACCATCTTTTCATGCTTGGTATGAGGGTCAGTGAAAAAGAGGAAGACCCTTAACGAGATGGATTGACACAGTGGGTGCAACAGTGGGCTCAAACATAACAACAATCATCAGGATGGCACAGGACCAGGCAGTGTTTCATTCTGCTGTACATAGGTTGCTATGAGTTGGGACCAACTCGACAGCACCTAACCACAACCATCCTTAGGAGGCCCTGGTGGCGCAGTGGTTCAGAGCTTGACAGTTAACCAAAAGGTCAGCAGTTCAAATCCACCAGCCACTCATTGGAAACCCTATGGGGCAGTCTACTCTGTCCTATAGAGTAACTATGAGTTGGAATCAACTTGATAGTAACAGGTTTTTAAACAGCTACCATCCTTAGAATGTGATTTTTATCCTCAAGGTCACCAAATGGCTACTATACCAGGCATCATCATATTTGTCATCTATTATAAATTGCATAACAAAGTACCCCAAAAGATATCAGCTTAAGACAACTAATATTTATTATCTCACCGTTTCTGAGGATCAGGAATTTAGGAGTGGCTTATTTTTTTTTTTTAGCTGGGTAGTTCTGGCTCAAGGTCTCTCATGAGGTCACAGACAAGATATAAGCTGGGGCTGCACTTATCTGAAGGCTTGGCTGAATTGGAGACCTGCTTCCCAACTCAACATGACTGTTGGTAGGAGGCTTTCGTTCCTCACCACATGGACCTCTACATAGGACTGCTCACAACATGGCAGCAGGCTTCCCCCACAGCTAATGGTGAGAGACAGAGAGAGAGAGACAATGTGTGTGCACACACAATATGGTAGCCGCAGTGTTTTATGTAATCTTGGTAGAAGAGATATGATTACTTCTGCCATATTTTATTGGTCACACAGGCCAACCTTGATATAATGTGGGAAGGGACTACACAAGATTGTGAATACCAGGAAGCACGCAACACTGGGGGCATCTTGGAGGCTGCCTACCACATACTGCAAATATGTTCCAGAAGGTAAGAAGAGAGACAGGAAAGAGGCAGTACCAGCAGACTTCTGTTTGTATCTCATTGGCTGGTACTGTATAGCGTGGCCTCTCAAGGGAAACTGGGATATCAAATGTTTAGTTTTACAGCCTCTATTGTAGAGACAGGAGTGGAGTTGTAAATAGTTTGGGTTAGCCTAAAGTCCAGTGTCTACTGCATGCACAGGGTATTTGATGACTGTGACTACTTTTAATTTGCCTGTGTTCCCTATTGTTATAATTAACAAGTATCTTAGCTTTCTAAAGGAGATTTAATCAATAGAAGTGCAAATAAGAGGGACCTTGAAAATTAAATTTTAAAAAATATGGTGACTCTTCTAGGTATTACAGAAAGAAAGTTCACATTGGTGGCTAGGTACCAGAAAATATCTGAAATGTACTTAATTATGAAACATAATATAGTTTGTTATGAGGAAATTTTACATTATTTTTTCTTCTGTATTTTTTTACATTTGTTTGTATAAAATGTGTTGGCAATAAAAATTCTGAAATCTGAGCCTCCACCCAATATCTATGTTTACAGCCCTAAATAGATAATTTTTTCCGTTCAATAAACATTTGTTGAATGCCTACCATATATCATATACAGTTAGTGTAGTAGCTTACAAAAATTTTTGAAAACTTGAAATAATCTCTGCTGGGAACTGTTTCACTTGATCTTTTCCCTTTTTTTTGAGAATATTGTTGATTGGCACAACCATATTTGTTTTGGTTGATTGGAATAATCATATTTGTTTTCCAGCTATTCTTTCTGTATCTAATTCCAAATTACACTTCTGAAAAATACCATACAACTTGAAAATATGAGCATAGAATCTGAACTTAAACTGGGAACCTAAGAGGGATTGGAGAGGAAGGTGGTAGAGATTAATGAGGAAAAAAAAAAGATTAAAGGGAGGATAAGACCAGAATTACCCTACCTTCACTCTCCTCTCTCTACTTAGAGACTGGGTGGGAAGAGGGTTATCTCTCCAGACAAAAAGACTCAAGAAGAGGAGCCACATAGCCACTGGCAGGTAAAGGTGAGGGTCAGTGCCTAGAGTGAGCAGGGTCGTGCCTCAAAAACATATTTCACTGGGAAGGGAGCTTGTTTCATAAATGTGCTGGAAGGACTATGCAACTTTTTAAGGAAAATAATGACATTTGCACCTACCTCACACTAACAAATATAACTGGTATTTATTTTGATCTCGAGATTTAAAAAAAAAAAAAGCCGCTGTTGCATCAATTTCAATACATGGTGACCCCATATGTTGGAGAATAGAGCTGTATTCCATAGGATTTTCAAGGCTGTGATCTTTCAGGTACCTCTGGGTGGGTTCGAACCTCCAACCTTTTGGCTAGTAGTCCAGTGTTTAACCATTTGCACCACCCAGGAACTCCAATCTTGAGATAGGTTAGGCCTTTTAAAGCATAAAGACCAGGGAAGAAGCTTTTATCAGAAAATAGAGTTTTGGTTACCTAAAAGTTAAGAACTTTATGTACATCAAAAATACTATAAACCAATTTAAAAGAGAAACAAAAAAATTGGCAAAAATAAAGGCAGCATATATGAAAAAGTTTAATATCCTTCATGTGTAAAAAGCTCTTACAAACCAATAAGCAGAAGCAAAAGGCAAAAGTGGAAACATAGATAAATGATAAACAAAAATTGTCTACAAATGTGAAAAAGAAGTTCAACTTCACAATTATAGAAGAAAGGTTTATACAAAGACAATGCGCCAGCTGCTAACTGAAAGGTTGGAAGTTTGAATTCACCCAGAGGTGGTTATATATTCTGAAGAAAGTCCTGATAATCTACTTCTGAAAAAGTCAACCATTGTAAACCCTGTGGAGCACAGTTCTACTCTGACATGCATGAGGTCTCCGTGTGTCAAAATTGTCTAGACAATAACTGGTTATGTTGGCAGAGTTTTTTTAAATTATATTTTCATGTAGATGAGAATGTTATCAATTAGGCTTTTTTATGTGTTGCTGATAGTTATTTAAATTAAAGGTCCCTGGGTGGCGCAAACAGTTAAGCTACTCAACTACTAGCCAGGAGGTTGGCGCTTCGAAAGACAGGCCTGGCCATCTGCTTCTGAAAGTCACAGCCTTAAAAACCATATGTTCTGCTCTGCACACATGGTGTCAGCGTGAGTCGAAACTGATTTGATGGTAACTAACAACAACAAATATTTCATGTGCTTTTCTTCAGAAGCCCTGGTGGCACAGTGGTTAAGTGTTCTGATGCTGATGAAAAGGTTGGCAGTTTGAATCCACCAGCCGCTCCTTGGAAACCCTATGGTGCAGTCCTACTCTGTCCTATAGGGTTGCTGTGAGTTGGAACCTTCCCCCCCGCCAACCCAAGTAATTCTGCTTAGGACAAAAATAATGTTTCTTCACAGTAGATCTTTAAAGGGATTCAAAAAGTATATTTTTAAAAGGATTATAAAAATTAGATTTAAAAAACTTTTAAAACTACATATTTTAGTCTTAGGCTGGATAACTCTCTTCTGTTAAATGGAGAAAATTAATGGACTTATTCTTCTCTTCCTCACATGCCCTGTTTTTGTTAGTCAAATTATTATTTTTACATTCTTAAGATTTATGACATTTAAATTCTTCTATTCCATGGGCATAATTCCCAGAAGTTGCCTTAGTTCTCTATTTAAGTGAATTTGTTGTTCACCATTGGTATAAATAGTCTACAGAAAATTAAAATGACATTTACACAGAACTATGTTCAGGAAATTTTGCCACTGACCAAAGAAGCGTCTTATTGGTAACAATAAAAATGGCAAAATTGCCGAAAGAAAAATTTGGGCAAGAAACAAACATCACAAAATTAAAATGAAAACTACAAAAACTGTACAAAGGAAATTTAATTACTGGTAACAGGAAAATCAGATTTTCTTATCACATTTGGGGAAATTAGACTTGGTAAAAATAATGGCCAGAAAAGAAAACTCACAATGTTAGAACCAATAATTGATGAAATTTGATACGGACAAAAAACTGATTGATGAATCCAGTCTTCATTTTAAGTTTTATGGAAAAAGAGTTAATTTCAATGAAAATAATTTTGGGAAACTAAAAAACGAAAAAGAATTAAATATGCAACTACTCTATGTAGATATTGCTATATCTATATAGTGTATTTACCAGGTTGACTGCAATATATAGATAATTTTTTTAATAGATAATTGATCATAGAATTCCATTGTTTCAGAAAAATACTTTCTAGATGAAATTTATTATATTGGTATAATTCTAATTAATAAAAATATATTCAGCAATATGGAGTCAAAACATTCTAACCTACGGGATTCAAAGGGCTGCATGAATAAATGAATATGGCAACTGATCGGCATGTTAACACGGATTGCAAAAGATTATCCAAGGGTCAAACCCATTGAAAGTAACACATTAGTTTCTACAAGGCACATAATCTTGTCATATTAAAATTGTTATCTAAGAGAGGATGCCTTAAGACTATCATGGAAGTACCTTTTATTGCTTTTCTTCTACCCTTACGTCTCAAAGCAGGATGAATAGCCCAAGTTTTTCTAGTTTATTCTCAATAGTATATTTACTGTTTCCATTTTTGCATCTCTGTAACAACATCGTTCCTGGGCTGCTATGACTGAAGCCTCAAGTTAGCTTTCCCCGCTTCTGGCCTAGCCCTGGGGCCTCCACAAGGTTCGGTTTTAAATATTGTCTGATCGACCCACACCCATCACCCAGCCCAAAGCCATTTTCTCGCGCTCTCTCTTTATAGAATCCTCTTCTGTAGTTGACACATCAGACCCAGAAGGAGTTTTTAAAAATTTGCCTTCTTTTAAATGTGTCTACATTTGATTTTATTTTAAGAGGTGTTTAAAAGCCATCACTTTTATTCCTGAGATAGTCAGACATACTGATACAGATATGATAGGTCTCAGAAAATATTTTCAAACCTGAGAAAATATTCATCCTTCTATTCCTTGCTTCATTAAATCTAACATTTGTGAATGTCCTTCCTCTTAAGTATTCAAATTTCAAATAAAAAAGGTAAAAGCATCTTGTGGCTTTTCATTGCATTTAAGATTGAAGCCAACATCCTTAATGTGGCCCGTGAGCCTTTCACTTTGTTACTGTTTAGGTCTTGCCTATTTTTTCAGTCTCACCTTCATGTTTCCCCTTGCTCTCTGTGTTCCTGCGTGTTTGCTGGCTTTGTTGATGTTGTTGCTTCCTCTTTAATTCATCACAGTCCCTCCTATCACAGAGACTTTCTCATGCTTCTAAATCTGCATGGAATATTCTCCCCCTTCTCTCCTCCCCGTGCTTTATTAGGGCCTACTTATCCTTCTGGTGTAATAGTTAAGTGCTACCGCTGCTAACGAAACGGTCAACAGTTCAAATCTACCAGGCATTCCTTGGACGTTCTGTGGGGCAGTTCTTCTCTGTCCTGTAGGGTTGCTATGAGTCGGAATCGACTCAACGGCAGCGAGTTTGGTTTTTTGATTTTTGGATTTATCCTTCATATCTCAAAATAACTGTCAGTTATGCAAGGAAGTAGGCTATGTAGCTATATGACTTCAGACTCTGTTGCCATATTGACTGGCTTCCCATCCCAGCTTGTTATTTACTAGCTATGTAATCTTAAGTAAGTTATATGACTTACCTAAACCTCAATTTCATTATCTGTAAAGTGGGGGGAGATAATTCTTACCTTATAAGGTACTGTGATTGTTAAATGAGATAAACTGTGTAATCAACACAGGGCCCAAATAGCATTGACTGAAGTGCTCAGTAATATTAAATATAATTATTCCCAACATATCTCCTAACCCCAATTCCCTGCTACACACACACACACACACACACACACACACAGCCTAGGCCAACTCCTTTTATTATATACTGACATACGGCCATATACCTATCATTTTCTAACATTTACAGCTTACTGTAGTTGTGCTTTTAAATTTGCTTGTGTGATTGGCTGATTAATATCTGTCTCCCTTGACTAGATTGTAAGCTCTGTGATGTAGCAGCTTTGTAGTTTTGCTCATCATGATATCCTCAGTGCCCAGCCCATAGTAAGGTAACAATAAATGTTTGTTGAATGGGTGAACAAATTAATGTACTAGAGGTATATCCTGTCTTCTCTCAAAACAGCATACTTGATGGTAACATTGTTTCATATAGAATAGTCTTACCTTTAAGCTTATAAAGCATAAATTCAATACCAATGACTAGAGAATGATCTAGTACCGATGCCTTATATAAAACTTCTTTGTCACTAAAAATTGTTTTCAGCCTTTTTGAATGTTTGAATAAAACGTTTTTTAAGTATTAATTGAGGAAAATCCTCATTTTTCCAGTAACACTGGAAAAGGCTTACACTAAAATTTCAAGTGAGTAATAAAGGCTAGATAATTTTAAATAATGTTTGATCTCAACTGTATAAAAATATTCCTAAGAAAAAGAACTGGAAATGAGTATATATGTTTGTTAGCAGTGAGTTTCTCTGAGTGGTAAAGTTATGATCAGTTTCATTTTGCATTTATATGTATGTTTATATTTATATATATCCTTTCTTATAGCAAAACTATTAGTTTTATATTAAAAATTATCTTTAAAACTTTCTCAAATATTTTTCTGAAATTTTTAGGGGAATACTTTTCCTTAATTCATTTATTCAAGTATTTACTAAGCAGCTGCTAACTGCCAAGCACTGGTCTAAGCAAAGGGGCTAAGGCTGTAATAAAATAGGCAAAAATCCTTGTCTCTGTGGGATTTCCATTCTGATATGCTTGTAGTTACCTGTGTGACTTTGATTTGAAACTCCCCTTCAATATCTTTCCTAAAAACCATTGCTGTCACATTGTTGTTGTTGGGTGCCATCTAGTCAGTTCCAACTCATAGTGACCCAATGTACTACAGAACGAAACACTGCCCTGCCCTGAGCCATCCTCACAATCATTGTTATGCTTAAGCCCATTGTTGCAACCACTGTGTCAATCCATTTCATTGAGGGTCTTCCCCTTTTTTGCTGACTCTCTACCAAGCATGATATCCTTCTCCAGGGACTGGTCCCTCCTGACAACATGTCCAAAATATGCAAGACATAGCCTCACCATCCTAGCTTCTAAGGAGCATTCTGGTTGTACTTCTTCCAAGACAAATTTGTTCATTCTTTTCGCAGTCCCTAGTGTAGTCAATATTCTCCAACACCACAATTCAAAGGTATCAGTTCTTCTCTGGTCTTCCTTATTCATCGTCCAGGTTTCAAATGCATATGAGGTGATTGAAAACACCATGGCTTGGGTAAGGCTCACCTTAGTCTTCAAGGTGACACCTCTGCTTTTCAGCACTTTGAAGCGGTCTTTTGCAGCAGATTTGCCCAATGCAATGCATCTTTTGGTTTCTTGACTGCTGCTTCCATGCGTGTTGATTGTGGATCCTAATAAAATGAAATCCCTGACAACTTCAGTCTTTTTCCCATTTATCATGATGTTGCTTACTGGTCCAGTTATGAGGATTTTTGTTTTATGTTGAGGTATAATCGGTACTGAAGGCTGTGGCCTTTGATCTTTACCAGTTAGTGCTTCAAGTCCTCTTAATTTTCAGCAAGCAGGGTTGTGCCATCTGCATAACACAGGTTGTTAATGAGTCTTCCTCTAATCCTGACACCCCATTCTTCTTCATATAGTCCAGCTTCTTGAATTATTTGCTCAGCATACAGATTGAATAGGTATGTTGAAAGGATATAAATAACCCTGACACATACCTTTCCTGACTTAAAACCATACAGTATCCCTTTGTTCTCTTCAGACGACTGCCTCGATTTATGTACAGGTTCCTCATGAGCACAATTAAGTGTTCTGAAATTCCCATTCTTCCCAGTGTTATCCATAATTTGTTATGATCCACACGGTCGAATTCTTTTGCATACTCAATAAAGCACAAGTAAACGTCTTTCTTGTTTTTTCTGCTCTCAGCCAGGATCCGTCTGACATCAGCAATGATATCCCTGGTTCCGTGTCCTCTTCTGAATCTGGCTTGAACTTCTGGCAGTTCCTGTTGATATAATGCTGCAGCCACTTTTGAATGATCTTCAGCAAAATTTTGCTTTCATGTGATATTAATGATATTGTTCAATAATTTCCACATTCGGTGGGATAACCTTTCTTGGGAATAGGCATAAATATAGATCTCTTGGCCAGGTAGCTGTCTTCCAGATTTCTTGGCATAGACAAGTGAGTACTTCCAGTGCTGCATCTGTTCGTTGAAACATCTTAATTGGCATTCTGTCAATTTCTGGAGCCTTGTTTTTTGCCAATGCCTTCAGTGCAGCTTGGACTTCTTCCTCCAGTACCATTGGTTCCTGCTCATATGGTACCTCCTGAAATGGTTGAAATGTTGACCAGTGCTTTTTGGTGTAATGACTCTGTGTGTTGCTTCCATCTTCTTTTGATGCTTGCTGAGTCATTTAATATTTTCCCCATAGAATCCTTCACTATTGCAATTCGAGGCTTGAAATTTTTCTTCAGTTCTTTCAGCTTGAGAAATGCTGAGTGTGTTCTTCTCTTTTGGTTTTCCAACCCCAGGTCTTTGCAATACTTTGTCTTCATGAGCTGCCCTTTGAAATCTTCTGTTCAAGTCTTTTACTTCATCATTTCTTCCTTTTGTTTTAGCTACTTGATCTTCAAGAGCAAGTTTCAGAGCCTCGTCTGACATCCATTTTGGTCTTTTCATTCTTTTCTGTCTTTTTAATGACCTCTTGCTTTCTTCATGTGTGATGTCCTTGATGTCATTTCACAACTCATCTGGTCTTCAGTCATTAGTGTTCTATACGTCAATCTATTCTTGAGATGGTCTCTAAATTCCAGTAGGATATACTCAAGGTCGTACTTTGGCTCTCGTGGACTTGTTCTGATTTTCTTCAGTTTCAGCTTGAACTTGCATATGAGCAATTGATGGTCTGTATTGCAGTTGGCCGCTAGCCTTGTTCTGACTGATGATATTGTGCTTTTCCATTGTCTCTTACCACAGATGTACTCAATTTGATTCCTGTGTATTCCATCTGGCGAGGTCCATGTGTATAGTGGCCATTTATTTTGGTGAAAAAAGATATTTGAAACAAAGCTATCACATTAGTGATTTATTAATTTATCTTATATTCTGTGACAGAAAAAAGAGAATCAGTAACTGTGATTCATGCACAGCCACTACCTGTTGTCCTGGAGACTTGCATGTTGCTATGATGCTGAATAGGTTTCAGTGGAGTTTCCAGATTAATACAGACTAGGGAGAAAGACCTGGCGATCTACTTCTGAAAACCCTATGGATCACAACTGTGTGATTCCCTACTGATTATGGGGATGACGTAGGACCGGGCAGCATTTTGTTACTTTGAGCATAGGGTCACCATAAGTTGCAGGTGGACTGCAGCTAACAGCAACACTCATTAATATACAAAGTTGCAGCTTGTCTAATTCCATTAATGTTTAAAATAATCAACTGATTTGTTACATTATCAGTAAAGTAGCACAGTTATGGTCTGACAATCCGTTCAAATGGTCAATAAATAAAATTTTTTAAATCCTTCTAATAAAGGATCTGATTCCCTTGAAACCTCATGGAACCCTGCTGTTTTAAGAAACCAACTTTAATGCCACTGATCCAAAAGAATTTTTAAACCATCTTGAAAGTCATCTCTGAAATGAGTCCCTGTATTTTCTTAACAGGTTTCCTGTTTGTTCCAGAAATCAGTTTGTAGATCAGTTGTTTAAGGCTCAGATTATATTTCTTTATAAAAGCAGTATTAATACTTTGTGATTAGCTTCGGGACTCAGCTCTTGAAAACTTATTTAACCCATTCTTATTTGAAAAGTCATGCTCGTTGAACAGTTTTTACCATAACCAACTACCATTTATAACAGTGTTTCTATGGCATTTTGAATATCACATCTCCCCTACCTAAGCAGTAGAAGCTGTGTTTTCTTCCTTCTTGCCTTCTCATTCTAACCTGGAATCCAGGGACTGGAAAATGATAGGAAAAGGAAGGAAGGCTAATGGTGAGATTTTCTTTTCGCCCTACCATCTTATTAATTCCTCATGCTTACTACAAGAAGATAGATCTCTTGGGAAGCTGCTTTTCCTATGGTCAGATTGAATAATAGAGCATTTGCCCTTAGGCTGAGAGACCTTGGTTAAAGATTGTATAAGGCTGGTGTTAGGATTGGGGGGGGGGTGGGAGATACAGACGGGTTATTTGAAAGTTGGAGACTGCTTTGGTGTTTATCCGCCTCTCTTAGAAAGCTAATCTTGTCACTATTTCAGACCACTCCAACTAACTATATTTCTCTTTTAATAATTTTTTTAAATTTTAAGTCTATTTTTAATATTTAAAGACTTGCCATACGCCTCTATTCTTAGCAAGATGGCACCTCTCTGACTTGCTATAAATTGAAATGACTTTTTAAAATGATTTGTTTTAGAGACAAAATACCTATTTACAAAATAGAGTAGACACATGGAATTGTTTTCCCCCAGACAATGTGTATTCCACTATTGCGAAATTCCACTCTGTTTTCAACTTAGTTATCTGCTGCCTCTGATGCATTTGTAAACTTCAGCATTTCTACTGTCCCAAAGGAGCTATAATGCCATAATCATGGCTCCGTTCTTTTTTGCTTCACTTTACTTAAAAAAAATTTTTTTTATTATTTTACTTTAGGTGAAGTTTTGCAGAGCAAACTAGATTCTCATTAAACAATTAGGACACATATTGTTTTGTGACATTGGTTACCAACCCCACGACATGTCAACACTCTCCCTTCTTGACCTTGTGTTCCCTGTTGCCAGCTTTCCTGTCCCCTCCTGCCTTATAGTCCTTGCCCCTGGGCTGGTGTGCCCCTTTAGTCTCGTTTTGTTCTATGGGCCCGTCCAGTCCCCAGCTGAAGGGCGAACCTCAGGAGTGACCTCATTACTGAGATAAAAGGGAGTCCAGGGGCCATACTCTCAGTCTCCATCAGGCCAGTAAGTCTGGTCTGTTTTTGTGAGTTAGAATTTTGTTTTACGTATTTCTCTGGCTCTGTCGGGGACCCCCCTGCTGTGATCCCTGTTAGAGCAGTCAGCGGCAGCAGCCATTCGCCATCCAGCCACACTGGACCCAGTCTGGTGGAGGCCACAGCAGTCGCCGTTCCCCAGTCCCCTGCACCAATCTCTCCCCCGTGTCCCTGGCTTTCTTCATTCTCCCTTGCTCCTAACGGGGTTAGACAAGCAGAGTATCTTAAATGGCCGCTCACAAGCTTTTAAGATCTCAGACGATATTCACCAAAGTAGAATGTAAAACATTTTCTTTATAAACTATGTTATGCCGGTTGAGCTAGATGTTCCCCTGAGACCATGGTCCCCACAACCCTCAGCCCAATAATTCAGTCCTTCACGGAGTTTGGATGTGTCTGTGCAGCTTCAAGGACCTTGCCTTGGACAAGTTGTGCTGGCTTCCCCAGTATTGTGTACTGTCTTACCCTTCACCAAAGTTACCACTTACATATTGTTTATTTAGTGTTTTTCCATCCTCACCCTCCCCCCCTTATAACCATCAAAGATTGTTTCTTTTTGTGTGTAAACCTTTTCATGAGTTTTATAGTAGTACTCTCATACAATATTTGTCCTTCTGTGGTTGACTTATTTCTCTCAGCATAATGCCCTCCAGATTCATCCACGTTGTGAGATGTTTCACAGATTCATTGTTGTTCTTTATCGTTGTGTGTGTACCATAGTTTGTTTTTCATTCATCTGTTGATGGGCATCTAGGTTTTTTCCATCTTTTTGCTATCGTGAACAATACTGTAATGAACATGGGTATGCATTTAAAATAATGTTTAAAAAGCAGCATCCCTTGTGTTTTCCCTAGGCCTCCCAAACGTGTTCATTGCTACTTAATGATGCTGTTGCGGGTAGACACCACCTTCAGCCAGTTGCACAGTTGTTCAGTCTTTGAGCAGTTTCCAATCAGGCCGGTTTTCGCTCTAGCTGGACATGTTTAGATTTGGAGTTCCTCCCTTCCGTTGGCTGTCTCTGTCATTTGACTAGATCGAGGTTGTGACATACTACAGAACCTGTTGAAAAATGAAAAAGTAGTCTAATCAGACTCCTAATAACCTGTTTGGCCTTTTTGCTGAATTGGCCAATATTTTGACCTCAGATACATAGTTTTAAAAATCAGTTGTTCCTGTACTTATTGCCTTTCTTTTGTTCTTGTCTTTGTTTGCTGTGTTTTGTAACACAGCTTTGTGTGAATCTTCATTTAAAATTTTTCTTTTAAAGCTGTTTCCTAGCTTTAAAACCAACATCAGACATGTGTTTTATTCCTCTTCTCTAGGTGTTTATGTTTGTTTTGAAATTTCATTCACATGATGCAGTTTTCTTATTGAGAATTAAAAAAATTTTTTTTTATTTAAGTAAGTTAACTTCCTTTAGGTTCTATGTTATTAAAATATGTATTAGTGTGATATGTATCCCCACCCACCCCGTATATTAGTATATATATACAAGTATATTAGTATAATATACAATTGACTGTAATACAATATTTGTTATATATCAATAAATATGAATGCATAATACTCTCTTCTTTGTCCCCAACTTTTGCTGTCCTGATGTGCCAAGATATGCTCCAAGCCTTACAAAGATTATGGCTGTCATTGGTTTATTCATACATGCTTACATTCTATAGATGTTTGTTGAAAGCCAGCTCTGTGTCAAGAAATGTATTAAGGAAAATGATAGAGGTACTGAGTCTCAGCCCCTGTTCTCAAGGAACTTGGTGTTTAGTGGAGGAAATAAACAGTTAAAATGTTTTAGGTACTTGCTCCCTCACTTTTTATAGCTCATGATTACAGCCTGGGATATGTGGCTATATGTCAGGGGATGCAGGAAGCCATAGCGTAAATGTGACATATCTTCCTAGTATTTAAAATCTTCAGGGGAAGCGGTTCAGAGGTGAGGAGAATATAGGTAATTTACTGGTAAATGATTTAAAACATTATTTTAGGTTAAAAACAAGCATGATTATAGTAGGGAATAAGATAAAAATTTAACTTAAAGAATTTTAAATTGCCTACTTGAGGCAAGTTTCTATCAGGCTATTCATCACGTTATCCCATGTGGAAGTTCTCTCACCTCAGAGGTTAGAGATGCCTCTGTGGAAAATTTTGAGAGGCCCTTCCTACCTGATCTTATAAACTTGTTTGTGCTAAGGGGAGAGGCTAAAGAAGGCGGCTGCCTTTTTAGAGCATATCCTTTTTCCTAGGTAGTCGCTACATTTTAACAGCAGTCCCTTAGAAGTAGTTCCACTGCTTTTGTTGACTAAGCTCAGTGGAGCAATACTAATGGTGCAGGTCTTAAGTCATATAGGCAAGGTAAGCAGAGGAATGTTTTAGGAAGGTGGATCCTCAAATCATTCACCTGTGGTAAACTGCCTCTGCCACCCACAAGCAGGGCCAGTTGGGGGAAGGAGAATGTTCATTTAGGAAGACAGAAGATTCAGAGGGGCCCGTTTGTGAAGGACATTCTTCTTGTCACTGTTTTGGTAAATAGTGAGAACAAAATATTACATCAGATTTTTAAAAGCTTCTAAATGTAACTTTTTTTTCTTAACTTCTTATAGTTCCATACTACGTGAATTATTATAGATTTGGAGCCCTGGTGGCGTAGTGGTTAAGAGCTTGGCTGCTTGAATCAGCAGTTTGAATCTACCAGCCGCTCCTTGGAAACCTTATGGGGCAGTTCTACTGTTGGAATCAACTGAATGGCAATGCGGTTTTTTGTTTTTTAGACGTTGGTTTTTCTTTTAGAGTAAAGGATAGGATATACTTTTTTCAACCTATACAGATTCAAAATCAAGTTCTTATTTCCATTCAGAGTTCTTCCATATCATGCCTCACATTTATGTGTTTATTTAAGAAACTTTTGTTGAGTACCTATTCCATGTAAGGCTCTGTGAGCAAGCAGATAAGGCACAGGCTTCAATCTCAAGATGCTCCCAGATAGATGGGTGAGATAGACAGGTAGACACACAATTATAATTCATGTGATAAGTGCTCTTGAGGAGGCTTATTCACAGGACTTTGGATGGTTGGGAGTAAGGGAACACAGAAAGAAGATTATCAGTGAAGGCTTCACAAAAGAATAATGCCTCAGCTGGTTTCTGAAGCCTGACTAAGGATTGCTAGGTGAAGAAACGGGAGATAAGGTACTCTAGTCAGAGAGATTAGCATGTGCGAAAAAGCATAGAATTTTTAGAGTTTGTGGAACTGTAAGTAGGTTGAACTCAGTATAATTGGAGGAGTAGGCAGAGACGAGATCCAGAATGGAATTGCATGCCATGTAAAGAATCTGTATTTTATTTTGACAGCTAGGAGAGAACCTGTGGAGTACTGCAACATCATCAGATCTACATAGAAAGATAGCTTCAGTGTGGAAAATAGGCTGGAAGGTAGCATGGACAGCAAAACCAGAAAAGAGGCTATTGCTGTAATTGAGGAGAGATACGGAGAGAGACCATATTGATGGAGTTGGTGTTGAGGATAAGGGGATAGATATGACAGCTTTTTAGGATGTAGAATATTCAGAACTGGGTGAGATATTGGCAAGGCCTCACAGGTTTCTGCATTGGACAACTGGATATATGATGAGACATTCATAGAGATAGGGATATAAGAGGCGAAATGAGGATGTAATGGGATAGCTGGGGGAAGGTGATGAGTTCGACTTTTAAACGTGCTGAACGTGACATGGCTGTGGGACATCATGGTGAAATATAATAGGTAGCTAAATAAATGGACCTCAAATTCAGGAGAGAAGACTGAAATATAGTTACAAGCTTGGTCAACATGCTCATTGAGATCACTCAGAGAGAAGACATATAGTAAGAAGGCCGAGGATGGATGGAACTGTGTCATTCCTATGAACTCTCAAAACTGACCCTTCTATGACTCCCTTCTAGGGCAGGGCCCCATATCAAGAAAGATTCTTGGGAACGGAATCAAAATTGAGTAGAATAGGGACAACAGAGATAAAGGGAAAAGAAATTCTAGATTTCTTTTTTTTGTCCGTGTGTATGTCCAATTATTGCAGCACCATTGAATTATTGCCTTTGCTCCTTTGTCAAAGATCAGTTGACATATTTGTTTAAATCTATTTCTGAGCTCTGTATTTTGTTCCACTGATTTGTGTCTTTTACCAATAGTATCCTGTGTTAATTACTGTAGCCTTGTAAGTCTTGAAATTGGGTAGTGTGACTCCTCCAACTTTGTTCTTCAGTATTGTGTTTTCCAGCACCTTGTCTGGGATAAATAATGCAAAAAGAAACCCAGGGAACCTATCACCATGTCATTCCTTTGGTCCCAGTGTCCCCAATCAGTCTGTCTGCTTCTCTCCACCTTTCAGAGTCTTCTTATGTTTGTTTTATATATAATGCCCTGGATTTTTAGTTGAACTTTATCGGGAGGAACAGGGAAAATATGTCTACTCTGTCTTCCGAAAGCAGAAGTCATTGGGTTTATTTTTTTTTATTTCTTTTTTATAACAACTGATCTAAAATATTGTTAGAAAGAAGCACTTTTCAAATAGGTCTTACTTTAGTGTCTGTATCATTGCAATGTTTTTTGTGGTAGGAAGACACAGGCATGTTAAGTTCAAATATTTTCAAGTATATGTCTAATCTGTGGTAGAGTTCCTGTCTACTGTGTGTGTGTTTAACAAAAATATATCTTATGTGCCAGAAATCTTCCCATTTTTCAGTGGTACTTAACCTCGAAGCTAGAAATATTTACATATTTACCTATCTAAACATTCAAATATTCATCATCAGTATTCTAAATGGTTTGCGTTAGCTCTTGAATTTAAGGACATTAAATATTTAGAAAATAATCTGCTAGATTGTTCTAATTTGATTAATTTATAGTCCAGATTTACTGTCTTTATTACTGCTGTGATTTAAAAGATCTTCTCTCAATGCTAATGTTGGAACATTTAGTTAAGAAATTTAAAAATATTTAAGGTGTTATGACATAGTTTAAGAGGAAACCCCAGGATTCTTAGTTCTAAGTAATCAGTTCTGGATTGATCACTGCTACAGTATTAAATTATTATTCACATGTAGACTATGGGCCCTGTTGTTTTTCCATGACACAAGGGATTCTCATGATTATGTTCTGGAAACTTCTTCCACTTTTTTGTTGTCCTCAAAATCCCTCTTTGGTCAGTGGTTCCTTGTAGTGGCACAAGTATTTGTATAGATGGGTGGGGTGGATTTACTGAGTTGTTCTTAAAGAAAAGAAATAGCAAAAGGCTCTCTGCTATTTTTATATTTCAATTTAAAATAATGCATACTTTTCAAACTGAGGGCATTATGTTATTTTAAAGGTATACCAGTTTGTCACATAAATGGTTGACAATTCATTTGTTTTTAAGAAGTTAAAATAAAATCAAGGAAGTGATACCAAGGACTCCTGTTTGAATTTCATCGCTGTAACAAAACACCTGATGTAATTTGCTGGAGTTGCCCCAAGAGACCTTGGACAAGTGTTTACACAAAGAACAAGAGTGGCATAGCTAAAATGATAAATTCATAATAACTTTCCCACATTTAACAGCTAAACTGATACAGAAACCCAAAGTCCAAACATTAAATACAATGCTGTCATCCTTCCTCAACCTCTATCACCCCTCAAAAGGCCCTCAGTCTAGTAATTTTGTCCCTAATTAATTGAAAAAAGTATATTTAAGTATAATAAAAAGGATATTATATAAATGACAGAAGACCTGCCAAACTAAATCATTTCTTTTGTGAAAGAGGAATTTTTTTGTTGTTATTTAAATAGCTTTTACTAGTGCTATAACTAGAAATTCAAATAATAGTCCCTAATTCCATGACTGGGGTTTTCATGCTAAAGATAGTACTCAATATCAATAGGCCATGTGTTTCCAGTTGGTTGCTTTCCCAGTTGTCCTGCCTAAGTGATCTCAGCCATCCACATTCTCTCACAGCCCTCCATTTGACTGATGGTACATACACATTTATGAAAGCTCCCTCCAGAGCTATGGTGCGTTCTGTGACCCTGAAATTCCCCGTCTCAGCTGTGCTTCCTCACTGTCCCGTCCCTGTTTCCTTTTCAGATTTGAAGCCATGATAATTCACTTGACTAATTTTCTGCATGAACAAGACTCTAGTTAGGAAAAAGAAAATCAACAAGGTTCTTGAAAAAGTGAGTTTGTAGGTGAAAAACCCTAACAGAAACTTAGTTTCTAAATTCATGAAAATATTCATTTCTAGCAACTTAATTTTGCTGTTTGGGTGAATCCATGTATTTTCAGAATCTGTAAATGTAAATCATCTTCATATAATTTGATGATTTAAGGTTTTTAATACCAGTGATAGGGCTATAACCCTTCCACTTGAGATTCTTTAACACTGTTTATCAAGGAAAAGACAGTCAGCACTTGCCGGCAGTACTCAATAAGAAAAGTCACAAGACAGCTCTGTGATCTGCAAATTTAATGTTTTTGCCATCAAGTTGCTTTAAATTGGACCTCATCTTGAACTAAAAATAGTAAAAGAAAGATGACATTTTGACACTAATAGTTACTATTTGCAAAAGTGGAGGGAAATTACAGTAAAGTCTTGGTTTTCTGACATGGTTGAGAATTTGGGATGTTATAATTTTAATAAGCTGTTACGATTTAAAGAGTGGATAAATTTGTGAAGTAGGCAAAATTTATCTTTGGCCATGGTCTTTCCCCACCTCCTATGGACCCTCTTCTTGCTCTCAGTTATGGAGCCTATTCTTTTTTTTTCCTGCCCTAATATGCCATCAAAACCTACTCTTAGGAGATGATTCTTACAATGGAGTTACTTCATTCATACATTTAACATATGCAAAATTAACTATTCTTGCTTATCAAAAAATTTTAAATATGGGTAAAAAAAATTTTTTATGTAAATGTAAATATCATAGGCACTGCTTCCTGACATCCCCACTCAATGAACATATGCCCCAGAGTGAGTGTGAAATGGGAAACAGAAATCTGCTATCTCCCCTGTTGCTTGCCTCACATAGAGTGAGCATCTCACCATGCTGCCGGTGAGTCAGGTGTTAAAGACATGCTTTTTTTATATAACAAGGCTCCCAAACACAAGTCAATGACTCTATCTAGTGCTGAACCAAATAAACAGGCATCTGCTCTAATGCTGGAGGACAAAATGTCTGCTGTGGACTTACTAAGAAGTAGTTTGTCAGTATTCAATATGATACATTTCAAAGGGATTTTCAAGGATAAGTTTGTCTACATGATTGTCACCTTACACGACAACACAAGGCTTCAATCTATTATATAGCTTAATGAGTTTTCTCTTTTACTGGGTATTTGCGTTTTAACAGAAACCCTGGTGGTGTAGCAGCTAAGAGCTACAGCTGCTAACCTAAAGGTTGGCAGTTCAAATCCACCAGGCAGTCCTGCTGTATGGGGCAGTTCCACTCTGTCCTATAGGGTCGCTATGAGTTGGAATTGACTCGATGGCAGTGAGTTTGGTTTGGTTTGGTTTTTTGCATTTTTATGAGATAAAGGAATTAATCTGCTTATAAAAGTATAGGCATTATTGAACCGAAACCAAATAGATAAAGACAACTAGGTATCATTTTTACCATTTTCATCTCTAAGGAAGAATTTGGGTGACAGGTTTTTGTGTGTTTTTTGTAACCAAGTAAGCAGCCATTTACTTTAGCACATCCTAAGAATAGCCCTGATTTTACACACACATGTCCAAATTTCTGAAAACTGCAATACAATAGATACACCAGCATTAAACTCTATATTTCACCTCTGGTTGTCAATTTCTTCATCTATAGAATGAGAATATTGATACTTAGGCACTCTCTCAGTTCCTTATAGCTTCACCCAATTGGTTTTATAATTATTTTTTTTAGTTGAATAACTATGATTTTACAAAGAATATGGACTTGATGCTGAATATAATTGCATTGGTTAATGAGAGGGAATTTTAACATCTTGTAGTCCTTCAAAGTCATCCTCATGAATTAAAGTTGATATAACAACTATTGCTATACAAAAATACCAATTAGCAGAGATTTATATTTTCTAGTGCCCAATGATGTTTATTATGTGAGGTGAAAACATACTTTATTCTGTGTCCTAAAGCCAATTTAGAAGAATCAGAGGAAAAAACAAGAGTTTTAGGCCCTTGTTGGATATCTAAGATTTTGATTGGATTAAAGGAATACATTTTTATAGAAAATAGTACAATAGTGCTGCATCACAAAGTCTTAGATGGCATGGTTCATAAAGGAAGTGATTTGTTGGGTTTTTTTCTGGACTTAGGGCCTACTGGGGAGGCCCTAAGTCCATGCCTTTCTATGCAGTCAGATTTCTATTTCACATATTATGGGCCCTATAGAAAAAGACAAGGGACTTTGATCAGTAGGAGTTTCCTGGCTCAGGTGTTGAATCAAAGAGAAAGAAAGTTTTTAAACATCTATAATCCTTTTTAAGGAGCCCTGGTGGTGCAGCAGTTAAGTGCTCAGCTGCTAACTGAAAGGTCAGTTGTTCGAACCCACCAGCCGCTCTGCAGGAGAAGATGTAGCAGTCTGCTTTGTAAAGATTACAGCCTTGGAAATCCTATGGGGCAGTTCTACTCTGTCCTATAGGGTCGCTATGAGTCAGAATCAACTCGACAATGGGTTTAGGCCTTTTTGCTGGTAGTGATGGGACAGTGTTCCTATTTTTTTCCATCTCAAATTTCTAATTGTTTTATTATCTTACTGTAATTATTTTCAGAGCATTTTTATTAGGCTAGAAAGAGAACTGTGAGTGAACATATACTTTACTAATGAGAAAAGCTGAGAATAATAGCTCAACTGGAAACAAGAAAGCTAAAATTGTGGTAGCACTTCCTCAAGATATTTAGCTCAAGCTTAAGCAGAGTTGTCTGAAAGTTAACAGGAAAAGAAACTACTTGTGAAGTGTTAAAACCACAATGTACAAAAGAAAAAAAAATTCATAATGTCGTATTGCAGAGTATTTAGAAACTAAATGTTACAAACTGGTTTAGCAGTATTTAATAAATACCCTCTCCTTGAAGCCTGAGATTAAAACAAAAACAAAAAGCACCAAATCCCAACATCAGTTGCGGTTTGTTTTTTCATTCTTTTGGAGCTATGTGTCCGATAATAATAGTGCCATCTTTATATTTTAGGCGAAGGGTGATGTTCAGGTTTTTCACATCTCACAAAAGGGCCACTGTTCAAAGTTAAAATTCATATCAATTATTTGGAACTTTGAACTGATTTTCTCTCTCTGGCAAATCCTAACACCAATTCACAAAAGCCAATTTGAGCTGCATATTTAACAATGTCCTGTGAGAAAATTAACCTTAAATTTTAACTGGAGATTTCGTCAACACCTCCTCTGTCCCCATTCTGCTGAATCACCTCTTCCCTCAGGATGGAAGAAAACCCCATTGAGTTCTGAATGGGGGCTAGAATTAAGAAAGAATACTGGAGAGCCTTTTGAGGTTTTCCAAAGGTCTTTGTTTGTACCAATGCTTAGAGCAGATATAGCAATAAGGAGGGCTCCAGATGTTTAGCAATAAGCTGTCTTTATTAATTATTAATATGTGAAAGAGGCTGTGAGGTTATATAAAGCCCAGTAAAATGCAATGAATATTTATTCCTTTCCCTTCCCCATCTGTCTGCCTTTGCGAGACTGATGATAGATCTTTGCCATTGTCTCTGAATGTCCCACTCCACACTTCCTTATTTCCTGCACGGAGGTTTTTCCTACCTCTTAATATGTAGAGCTTTCTCTCAATCGTTTATATTCACTTATCTTTCACTCTGATTCTGTAGGAAAATTTGGGACCACAGAAGAGCAGTGTGCAAATAACAGAACAAAATTCAGTCTACATTTTTTAAGAATGCCAGACTTAGCTCTTTGAAGTCAGCATGTGTTTCAGCCACCATCTAACATAGTGCCTAACACACAGTAGGTACTCAATAAAAAATTGCTGAATAAGTATTGAATGAAAGAATGCCATTTTTGAGGGCAATCCTTTTTGGGAGCTGAAATTCTAAGATGAAGAACAAAATGAACCCTAGAGTGGGTGGGGGTAGAGTAAAGGAAAGGAATATGATATGAGCTGTGACAGTGGTGAAAGAGGAGAAGGATGGTACTTGCCATTTCTCCTTTAACATCATAGAAATGAGTCAAAGGGAAAAGTGTCTACAGGCATCCAGGAGTCGTTAGCGGGAATAAGAAAAAGGGGGACGTAAAAAAATCAGGCATGTGTAAGTTGAGAACAAACTTATTAAGAAAATAAGTGAATTTGAAGTTTGGGTTTCATTTTGTCTGTGTTACTTAGGATTAGAGTAAGCTGCCAATGACAGAAAACCCAAGAGTTCTTAAATAGGAAGTTTATTTCTCTCTCATGTAAATGAAGTCAATCCAGGGTAGATACTTCAGAATCATTAGGAGCCCAGATCCCTTCTGTGTTGTTCCAACAGCTTCAAAATAGAAGCCTAAGATGGCAGGCTGCTCCAACTCTAGCCATCATGTCTACATTCCAGATAAAAGAGTTTACCGAGAGAAGGAGCATATGCAACTTCCTTTTATATCCCACTGGCCAAAGCTTAGTACCTTGGCCATACCTAGCTGTCAGGAAAGCTGGGTAATATAGTCTTTATTCTGAATGGCAATGTGTACACCTAAAAATTCAGAGTTTTGTTAACCACTGAAGAAGAAGAGAACAGGTACTAGGGACAACTAGCCATCTCTACCACATTGACCAATAGGAAAATACCCACTGCCGTCGAGTTGATTCCGACTCATAGCAGCCCTACAGGACAGAGTAGAACTGCCCCAGAGAGTTTCCAAGGAGCACCTGGTGGATTCCAACTACCGACCTCTCGGTTAGTAGCTGTACCACTTAACTACCACGACACCAGGGCTTCCAAATGGGAAAATATCACTAATAAATGGTAGCCAAGTATTTACCAAACTAGAGGAAAGATTCAATAATTTATTGTTTTTAAAATATAGATTCTGTTTTATATATAAAATCATTGATGTTGCTTATAGAGGCTAGATTGTGTTTAACATTAAATTACTTATAAGTGCTTAGTAAGTATTTGGAAATCCTGGTGGCGTAGTGGTTAAGTGCTATGGCTGCTAACCAAAAGGTTGGCAGTTCGAATCTGCCAGGCGCTCCTTGGAAACTCTATGGGGCAGTTCTGCTCTGTCCTATAGGGTCACTATGAGTTGGCATCAACTTGACAACAATGAGTTTGGTTTTGTTTTGTTTTTGGTTTAGTAAGTATTGTAATTAGAAGTAATTATAACATTACAAATACCAAATTAAAAAAAGTACATCGATAACTATTATTTTTTATCTTAAATACATATTGTTCAAGTCTAAAACACCAAAAGGAAGATTAAAATTGTGATTACCTCACAAACACTGTGCTAAATAGTTGTTTAGTTTACATTCTAAGTAAGACAAGACTGCTGATTCAGTGTACTATGCTATGTAGCTTTGTATGGAGCTCTTAATGTATAGCTCCCGTAGCTAATATTTACTGACAACCTACTATTAGCCAGTCACTATGAACAACCTCACATAATCCCATGGCCCTCTAAGGTTATTGTAGTATCACTCCCATTGGCAGGTGAGGACATTGAGGCTAAGAGAGATTAATTTATCTGTGGAACCCATGGGTTAGCCTCTTCTTTATAAATGTTTACTAGTATAATTCATCTGATTGTCATCTTGGGTCTACACAGAAACTCAGCCGAAATCAGTCGTAAGAGGCAGTGTTAAATAAATGCTTGCTTTTATTTATTATGACTATTTCTCCTGTTAGCTGGCAACCTGATATTATGAAGGTGCTAGAATATTGGCACTGTCAATGTGGTAACTCACTTGTTTCTATCAATTTTTTATATTATCACATTTTGTTCTTACAGCAACTCCTTGAAGTATCATCACTCCCATTTCACAAATGAAAAGCTAAGGCATGAGAAAATAAGATAACGTGCTGAAATTTGAATCCAGATCTTCTTATTTTAAGTTCAGCTTCTTTCTATTTAATCATGCTCTGAAGATAATTGCAGAGGGATATTATGGAATAAAAATAACTGGTAGCATCTTTTCACAAGTGAGAAGTCACAAATAAAACCAACCTCAGTATTCTATACAGAAGTATCTCCATCAAAACCCCCTTTTAAACACTGCCCTTTTATTTGTTTAGGTATAGAGTGGAAAGAAGCCTCTTGGGAAATAAAATTTGATTATTAATTAGAATAATTTTTAAGAGTCTACCTTCTTAATTTCCTGAATGTGTCCCCTTCATTCCACTTCCACTCCTGTGAATTCATGGCACTATTTGTACCTTTATGTAATTCCACTTATATGATTATTGGATTATAAGGCTTTTTAGAGCTGGAATTGTATTTGTTTCATCTTTGTGTACTCTGAAATACCTTGTGTAGTTTCTTCCAAAGCATTATGCTCTCTGTGGGTAGTTGTTAAAGTTGTTGAATTCTCTTCCCTTTAAGGCCAACATATAGTTTTTAAAAAGTTACATCCTATTGTCCTTAAGCAGTGGTTATAAAAGGGACATTTTCTTCCTACCTTTGCCCTGACCCTGCTCCAATCATCCCGTTCATTAAGGGACTTGGGTAGAAATAAGGCTTGAAATATCTCCTTTACTGAGATCAAGATCGTCTTCCAATTTACATGCCTTTTTGTTCTGCAGGCATGTGTACGGATCTGTCTTCTTACCTGTTCATGTAGTTTTAGGGAAAGTAAACCCCTCAATCGGTTTCCTGATTATGTACCCTCTCTTACTTCCTCTGATTTGCCCATTATGTGTCAGTGTTAGAAACATGGGTCTGTTTCTGCCCCCTGAGCTTTCAGTCTAATAATGGGAGGCAGGCGAGCCCACTGGGAATTATGGTGCTGGGAGATGAGTGCTGTAACAGGAAGTACACAAAGAGGGATGACTGACCCAGGTGAGGAGGAGTCAGGGAAGGCTTCTCCAAGGCAGTGACTTCTAACTTTAGGCTGAAGGTGAGGAGTGGGCCAGGAGAAGAGGGGAAAGACTTATAGTCAGAGAGCAGAGCATGTACACGGGTCCCAGAATGAGCCGTTATGGGTGGACTGTGAAGTTCTGTAGGTCGGGAGGCTGGAGAGGAAAGGAAGTAGTCAGTCTCACCTCCACTTCCTCAGATGTGCACAGATTTCCTCTGCCCTGAGCTCATCCTGCACTTGTGAAAGTCACTTTTTTCCACCACTTCATGCCTCTGTTCAAAAATCTTTCAGGTCTGTTTTATTGCCTCTGCATTGTTTAATCTTCTCTTTCACTGGCTTTTGAGGCTCCTAAAATTGACCCTAACCTGATTTTCCACTTACTAACTCACATCCCCTGCCAGAGCCAAGGCAACCTGCTTACTGCCTCTTGAGTTCATCTACCTTATTCCCATCTTGGAAACCCTGGTGGTGTAGTAGTTAAGTGCTATGGCTGCTAACCAAAATGTCGGCAGTTCGAATCCACCAGGTGCTCCTTGGAAACTCTATGGGGCAATTCTAGTGTGTCCTAAAAGATCGCTATGAGTCCAAATAGACTCAACAGCAGTGGGTTTTGTTTGGTTTGTTATTCCCAACTCAGTGTCATGCCCCATCCTTCAAGTTTTTACTCTCTTTCTACTCTTACTTAGATAACTGCAGTTTGTGGCTTGTAACCCAACATAGAATTACACATTGCCCAGTTTGTCCTCTAATTGTTTCTAAGTCTTTCCTGATGAACTGGCTTGCAAGCTCTCTGAGGGCTGGCCCTGAAGCTGCATTTTAAACTGTTGAATAGTGAAAAAGAAAGGGCACTGGACCGAAAGTCAGCAGACTTGCATCTGACTTGAAGGTCTGCCACTTACTATTTGCATAACAGGTTTCTTCTCGGGTAATACAGGAAAATTCGATCCATCTCACATGGTTGTTGTGAGAAATTATATAAGTTGCAAGTTGCTTTATATGAAATTAATTTGTGGACTGTAAAACTATATCAATATGCATTTCATGTTGCATTCCACAGTTCCTACATAGAACTATAGCCATTAATTAATGTAAGATTTTGTGGTTCCTTCCAAGGCCTTAGGATCTTCAGAATTTGAGACTTTTTTTTTTTTTTTTCCTTTGTGACATAGTTCTCACTAACCCAGGTCCTGGTTATTTTTATTCTTCCCTATTTCACTTATTTCTACTCCATCCTTAAACATTCAGATGAAATAACTTCAGACAGCTGAGAAAAGAATATTTTGAGACAGGAAAAGGAAGTTCATTTGCCTTGTGTATTGATACGCTGAAGAAATCTCTCACTGTCTTTTTCCCCCCAGTGTACTCTACATATAGAGGAACTTACTGCTATCAGCCTACACCTTCACATAAATGCTTAGGACACATAGCATTGTTTATGCCTTTGTGGACATTCACAGTCCTAAATAGTTTTTCTGGTGCCTTTGATTCTTTAGAATGCATTCTTCATTTTCATACCTCTCCTCAGACCAAATTCTCAGATCAGGGGCTCATAACAATGGCGTTCCTGTCAAGTCCTAAATCTCAGATTCTGAGGGTTCCAGAGCCATGGATCTTGTTCATGCTAATGCAGGACTGACCAGAGAGTGGAGAGCCAAAAGAAGTAGACACGTGCCCTGAAGACCCAAGTGTCTGGAAAAGCTATTGTTGTTAGCTGCTGTTGAGTCGATTCCAACTCATGGCAATCCCAGGTGTGTCAGAGTAGAACTATGCTCATAGGGTTTTCAGTGGCTGATTTTTTGGAAGTAGATCACCAGGCCTTTCAACCATTCAGTTAACTATAAAACAAACAAATAAAAACTATAGCCAAGTTAAAAGGCTATTTTATTAACTTTTACCTCCCACTTGTACTGGCAGGGGTGGGAGGAGGCTCTAACATTTTGAGGACTGTTTACCTTCGTATCTAAGAGCTTACAATATCTGCCGCACTTTGACTATATCTAGGAATCTAACTGAAGGGTTGAAGAAGCTCAGTAAAATAGAGTTTAATTGAATATATGTTTATATAGGAAAATAAATTGAACGTCTCCTTCCTCACTAAGAAAAACAGAAAGCAGACAAATCTGCTTATTATTGGGGAAAAGAAGTGGATTTAGGGGGCGATGGTACAGTGGTTAAGAGCTCAGCCACTAACCAAAAGGTCGGCAGTTCAAATCCACCAGCCGCTCCTTGGAAACCCTATGGATCAGTTCTGCTCTGTCCCGTAGGGTTGCTATGAGTCGAAATCAACTTGATAGCAACAGGTTTGGTTTTTTTGGGTAGGAATGTGGCAACATTTTAAATTTAGTATTCACAGCATCTTAAATAATAATTCACACTCAAGACAAAGGTTTAATAAGGCACAATCATCCCTGCTACTCATAAGAATTGTTTGAAATTGCTGTGAATCAAGTGCATTTAATCTGGAGACTGCCTTTTTTGATACAATTACGGTGTTTTAAACCATGATTTCCATTGTTCTTAATAGCGTCCTTACTCATCAGTGGCTAGGAAAAATGTCTTTCTAGGACACAGAGTTCTATAATTCTTAGAAATATCAGGCCTTTGGAATTCTTTGTAGAATTTAGAACATTCTTTCCACTTTAGTTCCCATTTACTGCTTACTTTATTGTGAATCTTCTATAGTAAATAATTTTCTTAAACAGAGAGGGTAGGAAAGTATCCTGAAATCATCATCTGCTTGCACAAAGTCCCTGTTTCAGAGTAGACATGAAACTGTAAAAATTTTAGACTGTTATCAAATGAGTAATTTAGACTCTAAATCTACATGAGACAGTTAAAGTCCATTTTTAATGGTGATCTTCAAACCCAGTTCAACAACAGGTATGTCAGCATATCTATTGTGCAGTTTCAGTACTGTTTTCTCATTTCTATAGCTGCAGATTAATTGGAAGGTTTTTGGGGTTGTTGTTTCATAATACAAATAGCTATGGTTTAGGAGGTTTTTTAAAAAGGAAACTCCTTGCCCAGCACAGGGCTTCTATGGCCTAGTCTTTGTTCTGTGCCAGGCCCAGAGATGAGGTGAATTATTTTTAAATGGTGGATTCTCTTTGCCTCTGTGGTATGTGCTGGCCAATTTTCCATGTGGCATCGACTAATACTGCTTTTAAGAGATGCTTTTTATGACCCAAGGGTACTAGAAGTAAAAAGTGGTGTTTAACTCCGTCTTACCCCGGTATTTGCCTGTTCTAGTATCTGGAAGAAAGTCCACTTTACTTTTTGCTATATGGAGTTAATATAGTGGGGAATCATCAAGGAGTACTTAATGTAACACGTACACTTGCAATATACCAGAAGACCTTTGGGTCAGATTTGGTCCCTAGAACAAAATTAGCCCTGTTGGAGCTATACTTCTCCCTCCCATTCTCTCTCACTCCAGAAAGTTATCCATACTGTAGAATTTTTAATAACTATGGCAGGGAAATGGTCAAATATTATAGATACAAGAAAAGTGATTGCCACTCATCCATAATCCCGTTCCCTGGAGAGAAACACTTTAACAGTTTGGTTTTCAGATGTAGTAAAATTTATATGATCTAAAACCTAAAGTTATAAAACTTCTAGAAGAAAACACAGGAGAAAATCTTGATGACCTTGAGATAGGCAAAGGTTTATTAGGTAGAAGACAAAAAAGCATGCAACATTAAAAAAAAAAAAAAAAGATAAATTATACTGCATCAAAATTAAAACTTAAAACTTACACTATTTGAAAGACAGCATTGAGAAAATGAAAAGACAAGCCACAGACTGGAAGAAATATTCACAATGCATATATCAGACAAAGTATCCAGAAGATATATATTAAAAAAATACTTCCAACTCAATAGTAAGAAGACAACCAACTCAATTAAAAAAAAATCTGAAGGCACTTAACAAAAGAAGATAGATGTATCAATGACCAATAAGCACGATAAACAGTGCTCAATATCTTATTCCTAGTCATCAAGGAAATGCAACTTAAAATCACAATGAAATATTACTACTCCAGGGTTTCTCAACCTCGGCACTTGACATTTTGAGGCCAGGAATTTCTTTGTTGTGGAGGGCTATGCTATGCATTGTAGGATGTTTAGTAGCATCCCTGACTTCAACTCACTACATGCCAGTAGCATCCCCTACATCACCACCAGTTGTGACAACCAAAAAATGAGTCCAGACATTACCAAATGTCCCCTGGGATGTGGCGGGGGAAATTGCCCCCAGTTGAGAGCGACTGCATCACATCCACAACCTAGACTAAAATTAAAAAGATTGACCATGCCAAGTGTTGGTGAGGGTGTGGACCAAGTGGAACTCTCATGCATTGCTGTTGGGAATGTAAAATGGTAAAACAACTTTGAAAAACAATGTTTCAGTTACTTAAACCTACACCTGTTATATGATCCAGGCTTTCCACTCCTAGAAATTTGCCCAAGAGAACTGAAAGTATATGTTCACACAGAGCTGTTCAGAATCCTAACCATATGTTCACACAAAGCTATTCAAAATCCTTAGGGATAGGTGAGAATTTTACTCATGAAATGAAAATTTTAAGAATCTTTTCTTTGCTGACTACTTTTCTAGTATTTTTCACACTTCCTTCTGGAATCATTTTGCTTCTTCCTGAACTGAAGTTCCTTCAGTGGTGTTATACTCTTAGTTTTTAATATATTAAAATGTTTCATTCAAGTTCTTGAAAGATAGTTTTTAAGTTACACAATTCAAGAATGACAATTTTCAGTCAGTACTTTGAAGGTATTATTCCACTGTCTTCTGGCTTCCATTTGTCAAGATATGAATCTTTTTTCAATTATTCTGCATAGAATTCATTGTGCTTCCTGAACAAAATGAGAATTGGTGTCTTTAGTTCTGGGAAATTCTCAATCCATGTTTCTTTTAATATTACCTTTCTCCTATTTTTTCTATTTTCTCCTTCTGGGCTATTTTAACCTCCATGTTTCTCATATTTTCTATCTTTTTGCTCTTTGTGGTAACCAAACTGAGTGAAAAAAAAATCAAAATCCCACTTCTCACACCAAACTCTAAGGATCAGTCAATTCAGTTCTGTTCATTTCTGCTCTGATGCCAGCTGCACATGTAGCACTTCTTCTTCCGACCCTAACCACTCAGAGCTAGGTCAAAAAAACCCACTGCCATCAAGTCAATTGTGACTCATAGCGACCCTATAGGGCAGAGTAGAACTGCCCCACAGAGTTTCCAAGGAGCGCCTGGCAGATTTGAACTGCTGACCTTTTAGTTAGCAGCCCTAGCACTTAACCATTATGCCCCCAGGGTTTCCAGAGCTAGGTCAGACCTCACAAATTAAAGGACACCGTCTTCCAGACTGCCAGTCTGCCCAAGACTTCAGACACCTGCCATAAGCTTGGGAATCCTCATGACACCCTCACTTCTGACCTGCTGGCTACAAATTTGGTGGTTCTCTCTACCCTTCCAGGATACCAGCTGTAAGTTCAGGGGTCCGCAGCCCCCTCACTTCTGACCTACTCCCACTACTCCCTCGGATTTGATAATTTGCTAGAGCGACTCACCAAACTCTTGGAAAGTGCTATACTTACCATTACAATTTATTTTAGGAAAAAGGATACAAATGAAGAGACACATAGAGTGAGGTGTGGAAGGGTTCCCAACGTGAAGATTCCACTTCCCAAATAGTTCACTATCCTTCCACACATATCTGTGTCTTTCACCAACCAGAAAGCAATACAGCTTCCATGTCCAGAGCCTTTATTGGGGCCTCATCATGTAGGCATAATTATCTGTGTCCCCCTACCACCTCAGGTCAGCTGATATTACAAGATGGTCTTTCTGGCCTAGCCAACCCCCACCTGAGCTACCTCATTAGCACAATCTGTAGGGCCTGGTCTGGAGGCCTATAGATAGCAAAAGCACCTTAATTACTCAGGAAATTCCAAAGGATTTAGAGTTACTTCTTAAGATCCAAGGACAAAGTCAAAATTACTTTGGGAAATGTTAAATTCTTTACCCCACAGCTACATTCTAGATTACTTCTTCAGATTTACATTACAGTTCACTAATAATTGTCTTTTCAGCTTTGCTAAATAGCTGCTTATCCATTGAATTTTAAATTTTGATTATTTTTAAAGCTGTGTTTGATTTATTTTCAAATCTCTCTGATTATTTTTGATAGTTTCTTGTTTCTCACTCATACTTTCCATTTTAACTTTTTTAAAACATAAAGTGATATTCTGTACCAACTAATTCTAACATCTGAAGTCTTTTTCAAGTCTGAGTCAGCTGCTTATTGTTCTGACTCTCACTAATGGTGCCTTGTTTCATGGTATGTTTTGTGATTGTAAGCTCATATTCTTTGGAATTATATTTCTCCAGAGAGAATTGGTATTTATTTTTAACTGGAAACTGGGGGTATAACCAACCCACTTTAAATTTTGGGCTTATTTTGTTTTGAGATCAAGCAGGTACTGGGAAATTCAGATCCCAACTCTTCTTGCGAAAGCCACCCTGTGGTTATGAATTCTCAAGGAGATTTCCACTAAGAACAAAAGTTGAAACAGGCAATTTTTCTGTCTCCTTTTGTAGGTGGAGTGTTTTTCCTAGTTCATGCTTTCATTGATGGTTTAACCCTTTGGGATCTAGTTTTATGATGGGATCTCTATTCCACCCCCAATTTCTAAGCCCTAGACTTTGTCTTCTATTTTCTATGCTGCCATTAAAACCACAGCTCTAGGTTACTGGGGATCCATAGCTGCCAGCCTCAGTGCTCATAGCCTCTCCGTATTCCTCCTGTTGGTCATTTTTGTCTTCTGAGGATTTCTGTTACTTTGCCAATTCAGCCATTTTAAATTGTATTTTTTATAGTTTATAGGGTATCTTTAGGTAGTTTGTCCAACATGAGTAAAAAGCACTGTTATGGAGGTCAGTTATTACCCTAAGCTGTGAGAAAACAGTGCTGTCAGGGCTCCAGGAGGCTCTTTACAATTTCAGTAAATGGGCTCCTGCTGTTGTGTTTCCCAAGGTCTTGTTTCTGCCTTTTATAATTTTTCTGACTCTTTCTTTGTGATCATATGGTTAACTATAACTTTTTTCCTCTATCAGTTTAATGGTAGTGCCTACTCCCTTCTAAATTACTGTGAACTTAGAAACTAGAGAAGCAAGCTTGTTATCATTTTGTACAAAGCAAGAGTAAATTGTCTCTTAAAGAGGCAGGCCAAGGGTTTTTCTCTGACTACAGTACATTAGCTTTGATATATAAACTTTGTGGCATCTATCTTGTCTTTTTTTGCTTACTTTTCTACATTCTGTGAGATTGTTAAAAAAAAAAAAAAAAAGCTAATTCAGGTATCAATAGTCAACAGCTATTTTGGCCAAAACTACTGATTTTCAAATGTGTGAGAAAACATTTCAAGATGTGCACAGGTGTGTGTGTGTGTGTGTGTGTGCAGGTGCACACATGCATAAGTAATCATTGGGCTTAATTCTGCCAAATAAATCTCTCTGAATCCTTTTATTTTTTGAGTAACCCAGTGCCATCGAGTCAATTCTGACTCATAGCGACCCTATAGGACAGAGTAGACAAAACTATATTTCACTACTAAGAAAAATCTATAATATTTTTTAAGGTTTTAAATCTAATGAAGCAACTTAATGATTGGGTACTGATTTAAATCTTCATTTATGCTTTTATTTTTCCATTTTACGTAAAAGTGTTATATTTTGTTTAAGATAAAGGTAATTTTAGTTATTTTATTTTATTTTTTTGGTAGACTCAAGCTTATTGCCTTCTTTTTAGTGAACAGCCTATAATTAAAATGTATTTTTTAAGTACATATCTGTCATATGCTGGTATGGATATATTGGTTCTATTTATTCAACATTCATTCAACCAGTATTAATTAAGCATCTACTGTGTGCCAGATGGAAACACTGGTGGCGTGGTGGTTAAGAGCTATGGCTGTCTAACCAAAAAGGTCGGCAGTTCTAATCCACCAGGCGCTCCTTGGAAACCCTATGGGGCAGTTCTGCTCTGTTCTATAGGGTCACTATGAGTCGGAATCAACTTGACGGCAACGGGTTTGGTTTGGTTAGTATGTGCCAGATGCAGAAGAAAGATCTGGCAGTCTGCTGCCATAAAGATTTACAGCCTTGGGAGCCCTATGGGGCAGTTCTACTTCGTCCTTTAGGGTACCTATGAGTTGGAATTGACTCGACCACAGTGGTTTTGGTTTGGATTTGGGTGTGTTTTTCCTTTGCCCAGCTTCTTTCTTATCATTTCTTATAGTGCTTTTAATCCTAAAGGAGCACTTGGACTGAAGAAGGCCTTAAACTTACAAAAGCAAACAGATACAAAGTCTTAAAGGGGCATTTTGAATTATGGTGAAAATCTGATTGTAGCAGTTAGGTAAATGTGTGCCAGCTGATGGAGAACTTTAAAACCAATAACTCAGATTGTTATCTAAGATTTGATTTCAGAAATAGATGCTAAACTTCATGGTTTCAAATTTGATAATATTAATACAATAACTAACACTAACACTAATGTATCAGGCACCATTGTAAAGCATTTTACATATATTTAGCCCTCACAGTAGCCTATTTAAAAAAGACCCTTGCGGTGGAGGCAATTCCTACTCATAGTGACCCTGTAGGACAGCATGAACTGCCCCATAGGGTTTCCAAAGAGCAGCTGACGGGCTCAAACTGCCGACCTTTTAGATAGCAGCCAGCTCTTGACTACGGCGCCACCGGGGTTCCACCACAATAACTACAGGTAGATACTGTTGTAATATTTTGTCGTTGTCGTTGTCGTTGTCGTTGTTGTTGAGTCAGTTCCAACTCATAGCGACCCTATGTACAACAGAAGGAAACACTGCCCGGTCCTGTGCCATCTTCACAATTGTTGTTATGCTTGAGCCCGTTTTTGCAGCCACTGTGTCAGTCCATCTCATTGAGGGTCTACCTCTTTTTCAGTGATCCTCTACAATATTCATAAGGTTTTTATTGGCTAATTCTTTTCAGAAATTAGACTGCTAGGTCCTTCTTCCTAGTCTTTCTTAGTCTGGAAGCTCAGTTTAAACCTGTCCACCATTGGTGACCCTGCTGGTATTTGAATATCAGTGGCATAGCTTCCAGAATCACAGCAACATGCAGGCCCCCACAGTATGACAAACTGACAGAAATGTGGGGGAAAATATTTATTTTAGCAAGGGGAAGTGGTGACACAGAGAGGTTAAGTGCCTAATTCAAGGTCACCCAGCCAACAAGGTTGAATAAAAGTTAGAACTCAAGTTTCTTCTAACTGCAAAGATGTGTTCTTCCCACTGTACTGTGATATTTTCCAACAATATTTTAGAGCCCTTTCTCACTTTTAACATGCCAGTAATTGTGTGTCCATCAGAAAGGGGCCAGGGACCATAAGCAACTTTTCACCACTCCTTCCTATCTTCTCCTGCACTGTTTTCCTGTAATCTCTTTTGTATAACTGCTTACCCAACCCTGTATGACCACCCAGATCATTAGCTCACCATCCCTCTCCAGGAAATCTAGACTGGCTCCCCCAGTGAACCTATTACTAAAATGAAAATGCTCCAAAATATCTCTTAATATCCCTTTCCTTGGCTATCGCCTTCCTCATCCTTGTTAATCTTGTCCCAATTTCCTTTCTCCATTTACTCACTTGTGATTGCCCTTTGAACCTTCATTAATTGCTCCCAGATGCTTGAAAATATTTTCTCCCAGTTTCACTAAGAATACATTGTTATAATTTCCTTCAAAAGTCTTCTAACATCATATCTTCTGCAGAAAATTTTGTCATACTAAATAAAGAATATCATTTACAGTTTACCAACCTAATATTGTCTCTTTAAAAAAATATATATATATATATTGTCTCTTACCCTCCAAAATACCATACACTGTGTTTTAGATACTGTTATATTTATTGTGCTGTGCGTATGTTGGATTCACAGTTTTAAGGTACAACCTCAGAGTATTTATATGTTGGTTTTGGTCTGTACTGAGAGTAAATTCTGTTTCAGATGCAAGGAATTAAGAGGTAGAAGTATGCTTAATTTCCTTAAGAGCTCAAAGAAAATATGCGCTTCATGTAAAATGCCTCTATTCCAAATGATGTATTGAAATTACTTTTTTTCTTGATTCAACATAGCTTAGCTTTTTGTGACAACTGAGGATAGAAGAAGGAGCCCTGGTGGCACAGTGGTTAAAGCACTCGGCTGCGAACCAAAAGGCCAGCAGTTCGAACCCACCAGTTGCTCCTTGGGAGAAAGATGTAGCAGTCTGCTTCTGTAAAGATTGTATAGCCCTGTAAACTCGCTGGGGCAGTTCTGTTCTATCCTATAGGGTTGCTATGAATTGGAGTTGACTTGATGGCAGTGGCTTTGGGTTTGGGTTTAGTAGGAGGAGAGTGGAGAAGGATGAGGTAAGGATATCACTGGTAAATAAAACCTAGAGCTAGTCTCCAAACATTAATTTCCCCTGTCCTCCTGGGGATGTATAGAATACAAAGAAATATTGATGGAAAACTATACATACATACATTTTTTTTACAATACCCCCTAGTACCATTAGCAAACCTCCTATATTTTAAAGCGTGGGTCCAATTGGTAATGACAAGTGAAGCTGATGTACTTAAAATAATTCTTTTTTTTTTCTTTTTTTAGGGAACTAAAACCAGCAAATGGTTTAAGCAGTACTTAAAGAGAAAACAAAAAGTAGTTTTTGAAGATTTTCACAGAAAATACTGGAAGCTGTTTTAGAATACTTTATAAATTTGACAAACTAAAACCAAAATGAAGAAAATTGTTAACTATTGATTCACAGTGTTTTTATGTCTTTATTGCAAGCTAACACACTTTGTCAATTTGAGCAAATACTGAGGGTTTCACTAAACATTACAGTGGTGTTATCTGTAATGCTTTGAAAATCCCTTCTAAATCTTAAAATAACTTTCTCTCAAGGATATGTATTGAATGATAGAAATAAATAGCAAAAATTGCATAAACTAGCACTGTGTAACCTGTTAAGTTTGTTTGATAGTTTGTTCACTTGTTTCGAAAGTTGTGTTTGTGTATGGTTGTTTTTACTTATATTTTATATTTTTGGATATAGACTGTAACATTTCATTGTTGGATTTTTCTCCCCTATGGATTTCAAAAATTGAGTACTAGGGAATTTAGAAAGAGAAGATTGTTTTCTTAGAGATATTTCTACCTTATCTTCTACCCACAAACAAAAAAGAAAACTCACAGAATTCCATATTTTTAATAAAAATACATTCATATTTTAAAAGCAACTTTAATGTGTACAATATATGGCACAGTAAAGGTGAAAACAAAGTTATCACTACATTATTAAAATTTGGTATGTTTTGTTAAGGTTTGGGGAAGAGATTTTATCTTTATAAGTTATTTTTAACCCAGGACAGTATATCCTGTTTTATAACTTGTTATGTTCTGTTCTGACACTATATAATTAAAAAAAAAAAAAAAAGAAGAAGGTTGGACCTCATTGGTATCTGGAGTGGTTGAGTTCTTACCTGTTTGTCTGCTTTGTGATTGGCTGAAAGCTGTTGCTAAGCTTGTTTTTTTGTTCTTAGGGAAAGTTAAAAGTTGAGTGTGACCTATTTGAACTGCATCCTGCTACTCTTGATTCTGCTTTGCTCTTTCTCCGATCCACATATGTATAAAATATGCATATATATATATTTTGTATCTTTTAAAGTTTAGTTGTTTTTTTTTTTTTAATTTACCAATTTAAGGTCTAAGGTTTTAATTGCATATTTGTAATGCACCAGTTAAAGTGCTGTGGTTCAGTTTTTAAAATCTGGTTGAACAATTGAAACTTGAATTTACTGACATAAAGCAATTTCTAAATATAGAGAGCAAATACATTATTTTAAAACCTGGCTATTATAAACACAATATGTTTTTAGATATCGATAACATGCTTGTTAATCAAAACAAATCCAAAGAACTTCATTTTTTAAATTTTCAATTGAAAATATTCATTATATCAAATTTTTGTGATTTAAGATAAAGGCTAATAATTGATTATACTGGCATGTGTCACTAAAGGATAAGATTGACTTTCTTCAAGTTTTCAAGAGAAAGACTGGGAGGATTGATATCCTTTCAATTATACACCAGATCCAGGACAGGCTGAATGAAAGTTCTACTGGAAGGCCAGTTTGGTTATTAATTCAACAGACCTTCATGAGCCATTGCAATTGTAAGAAGATCATTTTCTTTTTAAGGAGCCCTGGTGATGCAGTGATTAAGTGCTCAACTGCGTACCGAAAGGTTGGTTATTTGAATCCATCAGCAGTTCTGAGGGAGAAAAATGTGGTAGTCTGCTGCTGTAAAGATTATGGCCTTGGGAACCCTATGGAGGTAGTTCTACTCTGTCCTATAGCGCTGCTATGAGTCAGAATTGACTCTTAGGCGTTTGATTTGGTTTTTCTTTTTTAAAATTCTATTTGGCATTGATAGGAATGCAACTTTGAACTAGATTTCCCCAGCACTCTGCTGGAACCAGTAGAGATCCTTGAAGCATTCTCTGAACCTTAAAGCCTGACCCATGCCTGGGGTGCATAATTTTAGGAGCTACAGTCTGGTGTAGATTCTCCAAACCTACTGAGTTCTAGTGTTCAGATCGTGAGATATGGTGTGTATATATAAAACAGCAATATTCAAATATGTTTTTTAATTTTTTATCAGCATAGCCTTTTATCAATTTTGACAAGGTTGTGATATATATAATACATAAAACTAACATTTTATTAATAAATTATCTCTTTATTAAATTCAAATAAATAAAGTTTAAAAATTATCAAGTCATTAGTGACAACAATGAGGCTATTTTACGTTTCAAATTTTGAATTAAGGGGTTATGGATGACAGTTGCAGTGTTATTTCTGTATTTTCTTGTATACATAGTATCAAGAAAATCTGTATTCACACAGATAAGTAGTTTTGAATGGAAACTGATTCACCTTGCATTCTCAGAATAGTCTGTAGTTAAACTAATCCAGAACCTTGAACAAAAAAGTCAAAGGAATTATTTATTTCAAACAACTGGGTGACTTCTTTATCATAAATGTAAAAGGAGGTCAAAAGGCACCAAAATGTAAAATATATAATTTTTGTTGTCCTTGTTACGTGCTATCAAGTCTTTTCTGACTCATAGTGACCCTGTATACAACAGAACATATCACTGCCTTGTCCTGTACCAGTCTCACAATCATTGCTATGTTTGCACCCATTGTTGCAGCCACAGTGTCAATCCATCTCATTGAAGGTCTTCCTCTCTTTTTTGCTGACCCTCTTATTTTACCAAGCATGATGTCCTCCACCAGGCACTGGTCTCTCCTGATAACATGTCCAAAATACCTGAGACAAAGTGTTGCCATCTGCACTTCTAAGGAGCATTCTGGCTGTACTTCTTCCAAGACAAGATTTGTTTACTCTTCTGGCAGTCCATGGTATATTCAATATTCTTTACCAATACCACAATTCAAAGGCATCAGTTCTTCTTTGGTCTTCCTAATTCATTGTCCAGCTCTCACATACATGTAACGCGATTGAAAATACCACAGCTTGAGTCAGGCACACGTTACTCCTCAAAGTGACATCTTTGCTTTTTTTTTTTTTTAATTTTTATTCTGCTTTAAGTGAAAGTTTATAAATCAAATCAGTCTCTCATACAAAAATTTATATACACCTTGCTATATACTCCTAATTGCTCTCCCCCTAATGAGACACCCCTCTTCTTCCTCCACTCTCTCTCTTCATGCCCATTCCTCCAGCTTCTGACCCCCTCTGCCCTCTCATCTCCCCTCCAGATAGGAGATGCCAACATAGTCTCAAGTGTCTACTTGATCTCAGAAGCTCATTCTTCACCAGGATCTTTTTCTATCCCCTTGGTCAGTCCAATCCCCGTCTGAAGAGTTGGCTTTGGAAATGGTTCCTGTCTTGGGCTAACAGAAGGTCTGGGGGCCATGACCACCAGGAACCATCTAGTCTCAGTCAGACCATTAAGTCTGGTCTTTTCACAAGAATTTGGGGTCTGCATCCCATTGCTGTCTCGCTCCCTCAGGGATTCTCTGTTGTGTTCCCTGTCAGAGCAGTCCTCAGTCGTAGCCAAGAACCATCTAGTTCTTCTGGTCTCAGGCTGATGTAGTCTCTGGTTTATATAGCCCTTTCTGTCTCTTGGGCTCATAATTACCTTGTGTCCGTGGTATTCTTCATTCTCCTTTGCTCCAGGTGGATTGAGACCCATTGATGCATCTTAGATGGCCGCTTGCTAGCGTTTAAGACCCCAGACAACACTGTCCAAAGTGGGATGCAGAATGTTTTTCTAAGAGATTTTATTATGCCAATTGATTTAGATGTCCCCTGAAACCATGGTCCCCAAACGCCCGCCCCTGCTACACTGGCCTTCAAAGGATTCAGTTTACTCAGGAAACCTCTTTGCTTTTGGTTTAGCCCAGTTGTGCTGACCTCTCTTGTATTCTGTGTTGTCTTTGCCTTCACCTAAAGCAGTTCTTACCTACTATCTAATTAGTGAATACTACTTTCCCTCCTTCCCTCCCTCCCCTCCTCATAGCCATCAAAGATTATTTTCTTCTGTTTAAACTGTTCCTCCATTTCTTATAATAGTGGTCTTATACAATATTTGTCCTTTTGCAACTAATTTCACTCAGCACAATGCCTTCCAGGTTCCCCCATGTTACGAAATGTTTCACAGATTCATCACTGTTCTTCATTGATCCATAGTATTCCATTGTGTGAATATACTATAATTTATTTATCCATTCATCCATTTATGGCCACCTTGTTTGCTTCCATGTTTTTGCTATTTTAAACAGTGCTGCAGTGAACATGGGTATGCATATATCTGTTTGTGTAAAGGCTCTTATTTCCCTAGGATATATTGCAAGGAGTGGGATTGCTGGATCATATGGTAGTTCTATTTCTAGCTTTTTAGAAATCGATTTCCAAAGTGATTGTACCATTTTACATTCCCACCAGCAGTGTGTAAGTGTTCCAGTCTCTCCACAACCTCTCCAACATTTATTATTTTGTGTCTTTTTAATTAATGCCAGCCTTGTTGGAGTGCAATTGATTGGGTTATTTGTCTTTTTGTAGTTGAGTTTTTGCAGTATCATGTAGATTTTAGAGATCAGGCACTGATCGGAAATGTCATAGTTAAAAACTTTTTCCCAGTCTATAGGTAATCTTTTTACTCTTTTGGTGAAGTCTTTGGATGAGCATAGGTGTTTGATTTTTAGGAGTTCCCAGTTATCTAGTTTTTCTTCTGCATTGTTAGTAATGTTTTGTATACTGTTTATGCCATGTGCTAGGGCTCCTAATGTTGTCCCTATTTTTTCTTCCATGATCTTTATTGTTTTAGATTTTATATTTAGGTCTTTGACCCATTTTGAGTTCATTTTTGTGCATGGTGTGAGGTATGGGTCTTGTTTCATTTTTTTTGCAGATGGATATCCAGTTATGCCAGCACCATTTATTAATAAGATTGTCTATTCCCCATTTAGCTGGTTTGGGGCCTTTGTCAAATATCAACTGCTCATATATGGATGGATTTATGTCTGGATTCTCAATTCTGTTCCATTGGTCCATGTGTCTGTTGTTGTACCAGTACCAGGCTATTCTGACTACTGTGGTGGTATAATAGGTTCTAAAATCAGGTAGAGTGAGGCCTCCCACTTTGTTCTGTTTTTTAGTAATGCTTTACTTATTCGGGGCCTCTTTCCCTTCTATATGAAGTTGGTGATTTGTTTCTCCATCTCATTAAAGAATGTCATTGGACTTTGGATCAGAAGTTCATTAACTCTATAGATCACTTTTGGTAATATACACATATTTATAATGTTAAGTCTTCCTATTCAGGAGCAAGGTATGTTTTTCCACTTATGTAGGTCTCTTTTGGTTTCTTGCAGAAGTGTTTTGTAGTTTTCTTGTTTAAGTCTTTTACGTCTCCGGTAAGATTTGTTCCTAAGTATTTTATCTTCTTGGGGGCTACTGTGAATGGTATTGATTTGGTGATTTCCTCTTCGATGTTCTTTTTGTTGGTGTAGAGAAATCCAACTGATTTTTGTATGTTTATCTTGTATCCTGATCCTCTGCTGAACTCTTCTATTAGTTTCAGTAGTTTTCTTGAGGATTCTTTAGGGTTTTCTGTGTATAAGATCATGTCATCTTCAAATAGAGATACTGTTACTTCTTCTTGCCAATCTGGATGCTCTTTATTTCTTTATGTAGCTTAATTGCTCTGGCTAGGACCCCCAGCAGAATGTTGAATAAGAGCAGTGATAAAGGGCATCCTTGTCTGGTTCCCGATCTCAAAGGGAATGCTTTCAGACTCTCTCCATTTAGGATGATGTTGGCTATTGACTTTGTATAAATGCCCTTTATTATGTGAGGAATTTTTCTTCTATTCCTATTTTGGTGAGAGTTTTTTTCATGAATGGGTGTTGAACTTTGTGAAATGCGTTTTCTGCATCGATAGATAAAATCATGTGATTCTTGTCATTTGTTTTATTTATATGATGGATTACCTTAATTGTTTTTCTAATGTTGAACATCCCTTCATACTTGGTATAAATCCCACTTGGTCATGGTGAATTATTTTTTTGATACGTTATTGAATTCTATTGGCTAGAATTTTATTGAGGATTTTTGCATCCAAGTTCATGATACAGGTCTGCAATTTTCTTTTTTTGTGGTGTCTTTGCCTGGTTTTGGTATCAGGGATATGCTGGCTTCGCAGAATGCGTTTGGGAGTACTCCATCCTTTTCTATGCTGTGAAATACCTTTAGTAGTAGTGGTGTTACCTCTTCTCTGAAAAGTTTGATAGAACTCTACACTGAAGCCAGGGCATTTTTTGTTGTTGTTGTTGGGAGTTTTTTGATTACCTTTTCAATCTCTTCTTTTGTTATGGGTGTGTTTAGTTGTTCTACCTGCTTGTGTTAATTTAGGTAGGTTGTGTGTTTCTAGGAATTCATCCATTTCTTCTAGGTTTTCAAATTTGTTAGACTACAATTTTTTATAGTAATCTGATAGGATTGTTTCAGTTTCCGTTGGGTCTGTTGTAATATCACCTATCTCACTTCTTATTTGTGTTATTTGCTTCATCTCCTTTTTTTCTTTTGTCAGTTTGGCCAATGGTTTATAAATTTTGTTAATTTTTTCAAAGAACCAGCTTTTGGTCTTGTTAATTTTTTCAGCTGTTTTTCTGTTTTTTTATTTCAGTTAGTTCTGCTTTAATTTTTATTATTTGCTTTCTTCTGGTGCCTGAGGGTTTCTTTTGTTGCTCTCTTTCTGTTTGTTCAAGTTGTAGGGATAATTCTTTGATTTTGGCCCTTTCTTCTTTTTGTATGTGTGCATTTATTGATATAAATTGACCTCTGAGCACTGCTTTCACTGTGTCCCAAAAGTTGTGATAGGAAGTGTTTTCATTCTCACTGGATTCTATGAATTACTTTATTCCATCCTTAATGTCTTCTATAATCCAGCCTTTTTTGAGCAGGGTATTGTTCAGTTTCCAAGTGCTTGATTTCTTTTTCCTGCTTTTTCTGTTACTGATTTCTACTTTTATGGCCTTGTGGTCAGAGAAGATGCTTTGTAATATATCAGTGTTTTGGATTCTGCTAAGGCTTGCTTTATGACTTAATATGTGGTCTATTCTAGAGAATTCTAGAAAAGAAAGTATACTTGGCTGCTGTTGGGTGTAGTGTTCTGTATATGTCTACAAGGTCAAGTTGGTTGATTGTGGCATTTAGATCTTCCGTGTCTTTATTGAGCTTCTTTCTAGATGTCCTGTCCTTCACCGAAAGCGGCATGTTAAAGTCTCCTACTATAATTGTGGAGGTGTCTATCTCACTTTTTAATGCAGATAGAGTTTGTTTTATGTATCTTTCAGCCCTGTCATTGAGTGCATAAATATTTAATATGGTTATATCCTCCTGGTATATTGTCTCTTTAATCATTATATAGCGTCCTTCCTTATCCTTTATGATGGATTTAACTTTAAAGTTTATTTTGTCAGAAATTAATATTGCCACTCCTACTCTTTTTTGATTGTTGTTTGCTTGATATATTTTTTTCCATCCTTTGAGGTTTAGTTTGTTTGTGTCTCTAAGTCTAAGGTGTGTCTCTTGTAGGCAGTGTATAGACGGATCATGTTTTTTAATCCATTCTGCCACTCTCTATCTCTTTATTGGTGTATTTAGTCCATTTACGTTCAGCGTAATTATGGATAGGTATGACGTTAGTGCTATCATTTTGATGTCTTTTTTTGTGTGTTGCTGACAGTTTCTTTTTCCCACTTAATTTTTTGTACTCAGTAGTTTATCTTTATATATTGTCTTTTCCTTATATTTGTTGTTGTTGATTTTGTTTCTGCTGAGTCTCTTATTTTTTTCTTGTATTTTATTTTGAGGTGTAGGATAGTTTGTCTCCTTAATATTTACCCCTATTTTTCTGAATTTAAACCTAATTTTTATTTCTTTGTATCGCCTTGTGTTCCTTTCCATATGGAAGATCTATGATGTTTCTTAGTCCCTCTTTCTTGTTTTAGTGTTGTTGTCTTTTACATAATAACATCGCTGTTTCTGTTTTCAGCATTTTTTTATCTTGATTTATTTTTGTGATTTCCCTCTCTGGGTTGGCATCTGATTGCACTGTCCAGTGTTGTATTCTTGGGTTGATACCTGATATTATTGATTTGCTAACCAAAGAACTCCTTTTAGTATTTCTTATAGTTATAGTTTGGTTTTTACGAATTCCCTAAACTTCTGTTAATCTGGAAATGTCCAGATTTCACCTTCATATTTGAGAGACAGTTTTGCTGGATATATGATTCTTGGCAGGCAATTTTTTTCCATCAGTGCTTTATATAAGTCATCCCATTGCCTTTTTGCCTGCATGGTTTCTGCAGAGTAGACCGAGCTTATCCTTTGTAGGTGACTTTTCATTTATCCCTAGCTGCCTTTTTTTTTTTTTTGGCAAGTTCAATTATAATATGTCTTGGTGACTTTCTTTTAAAATCCACCTTATGTGGAGTTTGATGAGCACTTTGGATAGGTATCTTCTCATCTTTCTTGATATCAGGGAAGTTTTCTGCCAACAAATCTTCAGCAATTCTCTCTGTACTTTCTGTTATCCCTCCCTGTTCTGGTATTCCAATCACTCATAGGTTATTTCTCTTGACAGAGTCCCACATGATTCTTAAAGGTTCTTCATTTTTTTAAAATTCTTTCACCTGATTGTTCTTCAAATATATTGGTGCCAAGTGCACTATCTTCAAGTTCACAATCCTGCCTTTCACTTGTTCAATTTTGTTCCTCCGACTGTAAAAAAAAAAAAAAAAAAAAAAGACTGTATTGAGTTGTCTATAATTGTATTGGTAATCTTCTGAATTCCAGCTTATGAAATTTTTCATTATGTTCCTGAATAACCTTTTTAATTTCTTCAACTGCTTTACCTGTGTGTTCCTTGGCTTGTTCTGCATATTGCCTGATCTCCTTCCTGATGTCTTGAAGGGTTCTGTATATTAATCTTTTGTATTCTACATCCAGTAATTCCAGGAAGCCACATTCATCTAGAAGATCCGTCGATTCTTTGAGAGCTTGTTGAGGTGATCATGGTCTGTTTCTTTGTGTGACTTGATATTGACTGTTGTCTCCAAGCCATCTATAAGTTATTGTATTAGTTTATTTTATGTTTGCTTACTGTACCATAGCTTCTTGCTTTGTTTTATTTTGATATGCCCAAATGGGTTGCTTGAGTGACCCAGCTTGATTATTTTCGCATTTGGAGCTCTGACGTCCTGTCCCCAGATGGCTAGAGCTGTTATCAGGTATATCGGTCGAGGAGTCCATTCACTTTTTTTGTATGAATTCAGCTCAGGTGTCCAGGTAGCTGATCATCAAGTGTGTGGTACAGGCTCTGTCCTACAGTCGTAGAGGAGCAGGGGTGATTGTCGTAGGTACCGGTATCTGGTTGCAGTAGAGGGTCATGCTCTAAACAAGGCAGGGATCTGAGAATCGTCCCCCAAGTGTCCCTGAGGAAAGTGTGTCCCTCTTGCCTAGAGCATACAGGTGGGCGGGCTCTGCAGACAGACCATAGGCACCCAGTGTTTTTGCTTGTAAGGACTGGGAGGTACTGGTTATCCTTGGACCCCTGTTGCGGATGGCTGGGTGACCTGAGTGGAGCTACCAGTCCTTAGGCCCCTGATGTGCGTAAGTGAGGACCCTGTTTAACAGGCACAGCAGTATCAAACATCAAACACCCACCTCTCCACCGCACAGCTGAAACAGTTGTAGCCTGCCAACAAGGGCGTGTTCTCCTGAAATAGGCCCACACAGGTCCATGCAGAGGGGAAAGGTACTCAAAGTCCACGGACCGTTTATGCTTGGACAGAAGATGCTTCTGTCCTGAGCTCCCCAGGTTAGTGGAGCTGGCAAATTATCTTTTCCCCCGATTGAGAATTTGTTCATTCTCCACAGCCGGGAGAATGGCTCTAGGTGCTCAGCAGGGCCTATCTCAGACCCAGGGAAATCAACAGCCACTTAAGCTGGCTTGGGGGTGGGGGGTGTGGTAATGTATACGCAAGTACTTAGCTTTTGCCAAGAGTGCCATTATTCTCTGGTTCTGGAGGTGTGAGTAGGCTGTGTGGCTGGCAGCTTCTCCCTGGGGGGAACTATGGCCAAATGCTGGTATCATCCTGCTGTAGCTGCTCCTAGGAATGGTGCCTGAGGGCTCCAGGTGATTCAGGTCCAGCAACTCCTCTCCACTTCTGAACTGTCTCTTCCTCCCCCTGCCGCTCAGTTTGTTTTCTAACTTTGCCTTTGATGTTCAGGGCTCCTAGCTTGTCATAAATACACTTGTTTCACTTGTTTTTTCGGGTCTTTGTTGTAAGAGGGCTCACCATAAGCATCTGTCTATTCTGTCATCTTGGCCCCTTCTCATTCACTAGACATCTTTGTTTTTTAACACTTTAAAGAGGTCTGCTGCAGCAGATTTGCTCACTGCAATACATCATTTGATTTCTTGACTGCTGCTTCCATGGGCATTGATTGTGGATCCAAGTAAAATGAAATCCTGGGCAACTTCAATATTTTGTTTGTCATGATGTTGCTTTTTGGTCCAGTTGTGAGGATTTTTGTTTTCTTTCTGCTGAGGTATAATCCGTATTGAAGGCTGTGGCCCTTGATCTTCATCAATAACTTTAAGTCCCCTTCACTTTCAGCAAGCAAGGTTGTGTCATCTGCATAACACAGGTTGTTAATGAGCTTTCCTCCAATCCTGATGCCATGTTGTTCATATAGTTCAGCTTTTTGGATTATTTGCTCAGCATACAGATTGAATAAGTATGGTGAAAGGATACAATCCTGACACACTCTTTTCCTGATTTTAAACCACAAAGTATTCCCTTGTTCTGTTCAAATGACTGCCTCTTGGTCTACTTAGAGGTTCCACATGAGCACTTTAAGTGTTCCGGAATTCTCATTCTTTGCAGGGCTATCCATAATTTGTTATGATCCACACAGTCACATGCCTTTGCATAGTCAGTAAAAACACAGGTAAATATCTTTCTGGTATTCTCTGCTTTCAGCCCAGATCCGTCTGACATGAGCAATGATTTCCCGTGTTTCACATCCACTTCTGAATCCAGCCTGAATTTCTGGCAGCTCCCTGTTGACATACTGCTGCAACCGTTTTTTAGTGTCTTCAGCAAAATTTTACTTGCATCTTATATTTATGATATTGTTTGATAACTTCCACATTCTATTGGATCACCTTTCTTTGGAATGGGCAAAAATATGGGTCTCTTCCAGTTGGTTGGCCAGGTAGCTGTCTTTCAAATTTCTTGGCATAGACGAGTGAGTGCTTCCAGAGTCTCTTCTGACATCCATTTTGGTGTTTTATTTCTTTGCTACCTTTTTAATGACCTTTTGCGTTCTTCATATATGATACTCGTCTCTCAGTGTGTCATATTATGGTGCTTGTGTGTTGCTGTGATGCTGGAAGCTATGCCACTGGTATTTCAAATACCAGCAGGATCATACATGGTGGACAGGTTTCAATGGAACTTCCAGACAAAGACAGACTAGGAAGAAGGACCTGTAATCTACTTTTTTTAAAATTGGCCAGTGAAAACCTTATGACTAGCAGTGGAACATTTTCTGATAATAGTGCCAGAAGATGAGACCCTCTGGTTGAAGGCATTCAGACTATGACTGGGGAAGAGCTACTTCCTTAAAGTAGAGTCAGCTTTAATGACGTGGATGGAGTAAAGCTTTCAGTGCTTTGTTTTGCTGATGTGGCATGACTAAAAATGAGAAGAAACAGCTACAAACATCCATTAATAATTGGAATGTGGAATGTATGAAGTATGAATCTAGGAAAATTGGAAGTCATCAAAAATGAAATGGAACTCACAAGATCGATATCCTAGGCATTAGTGAGCTGAAATGGACTGGTATTGGCCATTTTGAATTGGACAATCATATGGTCTACTATGCTGGGAAAGACAAATTGGAGAGGAATGGTGTCACATTCATTATCAAAAAGAACATTTCAAGATCTATCCTGAAATACAATTCCATCAGTGATAGAATAATATCCATCTGTAATATCTATATCCTTATAAGGAAGACCAGTTAATATGACTGTTATTCAAATTTTTATACCAACCACTAATGCCAAAGATGAAGAAATTGAAGATGTTTAACAACTTCTTCAGTTTGAAATTGGTCAAACATGCAATCAAGGTGCATTGATAATTACCGGTAATTGGAATGCAAAAGTTGGAAGCAAAGAAGGATACGGCCTTGGTGATAGATACAACACCAGAGATTGCCTAACAGAATTTTGCAAGATCAACAATCTATTCATTGGAAATACCTTTCAGCAACATGAACAGCAACTGTACACGTGGACCTCGCTGGGTGAAATACACAGGAATCAAGTAGGCTACATCTATGGAAAGAGACAGTGGAGAAGCTCAATATCATCAGTCAAAACAAGGCCAGGGTACGACTTTAGAACAGACATCAATTGCTCATATGCAAGTTCAAGTTGAGGCTGAAGAAAATTAATACAAATCCAAGAGAACCAAATTACAATGTTGAGTATATCCCACCTGAATTTAGAGGCCATCTCAAGAATAGATTTGGTGCATTGAACACTAATGACTAAAGACCAGATGAGTTTTGGGATGACATAAAGGACATCACACATGAAAAAAGCAGAAGGTCACAATATGCACTAAAATTAATGAATCATGTAATATTATCATGCTGAAACGTGCAGTGCACTCCTTTGTTACAAAACTGACTGTTACACCCTTTCATGAGTATGTACCAAGCACGTGTGCCTGAGCCTTGCCTGGCACATTTTAAATCAAAATACTTATGTCCTATTGCAGTTTACTCACTACTGTAGTTTTGCTCGAGCATAATTTGGGGAAAAAAAAAATAGAGCACACTAACTCTACACTTCCTAATCAGTGACACATTTATAAGAATGTTCAACATGTCTCTGGGAAATGGTGGAAGAAGCTTTTTTTCAGTCCAGTAATTGAATTTTTAGTGGCCAGTAATAATTAAGTATTTTGAAGGTCTCTAGTACATTTAATATTGATATACATTTGTGGGTTATTTTGAGAAAAGAAAGTTCAAATCTAATTTTGCTAATATTTCTAAAGTACTTGTAAGGAATGGATTCCAAGGAATATAATTGAAACCATTGGTATTGTACAAAGAGGTCTGCTAGTAGAGAGGTTCAGTAGGCTAGGTTCTACTTAGCTTAAAGCATTTAACTCTCAATGAAATTAGGAATTATATTTAAAGAGTAGAACCTTAGGGCTGAAAAAAGTATGAGAGTTATGAAGTTCAGTTGCCCTTCATTTGAAACTGGAGGGAACTAAAACTAGAGGGGTTATATTAGTTAAAAAATTTCCAGGCTTTTTAGCAGACTTGGTCAGTAAACTAGATGACACCCCATTTAGTACTCCCTGAGTGCCAGAAAACCTGGTGGTGTAGTGGTTAAGAGCTGCAGCTGCTAACCAAAAGTTCGGCAGTTCAAATCCACCAGGCACTTCTTGGAAACCCTATGGGGCAGTTCTACTCTGTCCTGTAGGGTCGCTGTGAGTTAGAATCAACTTGACGGCTAATCTGTATGACTTATTATGTGGAAGATTAAGTCTAAATAAAATACATACTAAATCCCAATCTCAAATTAAGATATTTCTGCTTACTCATAGGATTTAAGAAATTAAATGCATATAATTGACATTCAGTAAATATTTATAAGTAATGATTGAATGCTAAGTGGTTACATAATATTAAGATTTCTATTAATTGGTAAAATAACAGCATTGGCAACCATACATGAAAGCATGCCAAAATATATTTTAAAAATTAAAGTTATAACAAATTAAGAAGCCTACCTTGTCTAATCTGTTTTGTTTAAATAAAATCCTATTTTAATATTTCTCAATTATTTGCCAAAAATAAGAATACAAAAATTAGGAAAATCAGATTTTGTATTATTACACAGTGAAATAATCTTAAATTCTGTGTCAACTTGAGCTCATGTAAAATGCATAATTTTTAAAGTGGCATTATCTCTTTTGGAGATGATATTTTAGCTAAACAGAAAGCTAGTAGTGAGTGATAAGCAAAAATAAACATCTTTATGTTGAATTACAGTGCCCTGAATCAACCCACACCCCTTCTGAAAAAGAGAAAATGGTCCACAGAAGGGTAGTAAGGATTTTGGAGGGCAGAGGAATAGATGGGAAAGTTCAGTGAATATCATTTATTTCCAAGATGCATAATAACATGTAGTCTCCAGATGTGGCCTTGTACTTCATGCCCAGGTTAAGGATCTACAAACTCAATACCGTGCTGGAAAACAAGAGATCTCAGAAGGAGGCAAAAAAGAAGGTGATTTAAAGGATTAAAGACCTACAATTAAAGATCACTACAAAGGAACTAAGTGGGGGTTCTTTGTGCTGTGCAAGGAAAGCACATATGGCAGAACTCTGTAGTAATAGTCATGGTGGGAGGCATGGATAGAGAGGGAAGGATAGCTGTTACAAACAAAGGATACCTTGATTAAAAAGTTTTAGAATATAGAATATCGTCATTAGGATTTTGTTTCTTTGGATCAAAATTCTCATTAGTACGAGTAAAAGATTTAAAATCCAGGCATGATTAAGCTAATGACTAATGCATTTACCCTAAACGTTTTTAACCAGAGGTAAATTCAGTTTTATAAAGGACATAGATACATGAGAGTTCAGTTCCCTCAAGTCTCTGGGCTCAGGGTAAGTTTAAGATATTAGATTAGATTAGGTTTTAATCTATTTTGAAAAGATAATTTTTTATATTATCCCTGACTAATGATATTCCTTGGATTTAAAATCATAGGTTACATATTAAAATCAATTTTTGCTTTTTGTCTACAAACAGAAGCACCTTGAGAATCTTAAAAATATTTCACATGTTTTTAGGTACAAATAAAATCCAGCTCCTCAAAAATATTTTAAAAATTATACAATACAGTGTATATATACAGTCTGAGAAATATTTTCTACTTAAATGTCATATATTTAGTATCTTCAGTTATTTATTTATTTATTTTGAAGATTGTATCAGTATTTCCTTCTTCCTTAAAACCTTCCACAGAACATGGGATAAATTTCTAACACTCAGTTCCCCACCAGGTGGAATTACTCACCTTTTTCCCCCAAACCTCGTGCTATTCCAAATTAAACCTTTTTCTTCTCATTTAACTCAGAAATGATGCAAAAAGTAATTAGCATCTAAAAGTTGTAATATTTCTGAATGAATTCCCCCATTTAATTTTGATTTCACAACGGACACTTTCTTTTCCACCTTAGATAGGCCTCAGGATGTTAAAAGCCAAACCTAGTTACAAAGTGTTCCATGAACCTTGTTAAACAATAGTATGTATACAGGCAGTGTCTGACTTGTAAGTACTTGCTTGACTTAACAAGTGATCCAGAACCTTTATAGCTGCAAAATGGGTAGTGCAGGACAGTAGGCACAGAAAATCAAAAAGCTTGGAAGTGTATGTGAGTTCCCAAGGAGAAAAAGGGGAAGAAACTATGAAAAACAGAATTTGCTTAGTGGAGCTGAATCCAACAATAAGCTGCTTCCAAGCAGCTGTTGCTTGCCTAATAGTGGCCCCTAAGCCTCCAAAAATGTTAGTCTGAATTGCTGAAATCTTTTAAAAATTGAATACTGAACCTGAAATTCATTATTAAGTTTTCAATTGAGTTAAATTTCTTTTTTTAATGGAAACATCTCTGTGGATCTCATATATTTATTTGGGGGTCTATGTTTGTTGCAGGTCTAATGTTTGCTGAGCACTAGGATATTAGAAATACAGCAGTGGACAAAAAAGACGAACATTCTGATTTGCATTGAGCTTACATTCCATTGAGACTGATTAAAATAAATATGAAATGTCAGTCACTCAAACAAGAGTGTGAATTACTTAAAGAAGCCTACTTTACCACTTATTCTGAGGGGAATGAGGGTAATGTGAGGGGCATTTAAAAATGAGGCCGGGTAGACTCGGGTAAGATATGTAGTGAAGGAGTTTTGAGTAGCATGAGGTCACTAAAGAGACTGAAAGGAGTGAAGGGGATAGAGAAATGGAGAAGCTCTCAAAGACCAAGATCATCTGTTTCATATCTCTTTTTACCAGATGTCACCCTGGGTGTAAGAAAAGGAGACAAAATTTTCTTTCTTCCTGTCCTCTTTTCTTGCCCCCAGAATCAAGAACTTAGGTTAATACATAGCTACTAAATTCAAAAAAGTATACATTCATTAAAAGAAGCAGCCCAGCATAGTGTCTGCTGTTTGGATTCAGACAGATTTGGGCTCTAATCTCAGACTGCATTTTACTGGTGTGTCGCTATGAGCTGAAATTGACTTGATGGCACCAGGTATAAACTTGGACAAGTTACCCATACTTTGTTTTACAGATTTATAAAATAGAAATAATTATATCTACCTTATATATGTAAAGTATATGTAAAGTGTTCAGTGTCTGGTAATAGGCGTTGATAAGTTACTGGTCTTATTATTATCAACATGGAAAATCTGATCACAGTTTAACATGCTGATTCTTTGGGGAAAAGTGATTTTCTAATTTAAAACCACCAATACTTTTGGAATATAGCCTATTTAAAAGTATGGGCGATGTCCTGTATTTCTAAATTCCTGTGTAGAGATTTAAAACAACCTGTACATTTCTAAAAGGAGAAACCCTAGAGAAAAGAAAGAGCAAAAAGTTGTCAACACTCTTGCTCCTTTATAATGTAATTCTAAAAATTAAATTGAAGAAGTGAAAAAAGTAGAGAGCATATAAGAGAACACGTAAAATTAAAGTTCAGTGCTAAAAGGATCTAAATGTACCCAAAACATGATGTCAAAAAGGAAAAAAGTGCTTAGCAGACACGCTATATATATAAAAACAGGAAGATATGAGCTGGAGGAGAAAAATCTTGACAAAATTAGTAAGCAGAAGTAATCTTTTAAACCAGCATTCATTCTAAATAAAATGTCTTAAGTGACATAATAGGGGCTTTTTCAAGAATGCTTAAACTACATAAGTTTGATAGATCCCACTCCCACTCTGAAAGGAGTTCTTTGGCTTAATGGCCAAAATCATTGCTGCATGTATTTTCTAACCTCATTATTAAATACATTTTTTTCCATTGAATAGATCTGCAAATATAAAAAATATATATAGGCTACTTTAATATAATTCCATTCGTGAATAAGAAAATTCAAGGCTTAATATGAGGTTCGTAAAAGCATGATTATGCCTTTTAACCTGATTAATATTTTTTCTGCTAAAGTGTATCTACTGCTTTTCATAAATTGACTATGTTTTCTAAAGCCCTAATGGATGGAGTCTCTGGGTAGTGCAAGCAGTTAACATGCATGGCTATTAACTGAAAAGTCGGTGGTTTGAGTCTACCCAAAGGTGCCTTGGAAGAAAGTCCTGGCAGTCTACTGCTGAAAAATCAGCCATTGAACATCCTAGGGAGCACAGTTCTACTCTGACACATGTGGGGTTGCCATGAGTCAGAATCAACTCGACGGCAACTGGTTTGGTTTCGTGAGTTCAAGAAAGCCGCTTGGTCGGAAAAGCAGATACTTTGAGAACTCCTAAATTCCAAAAACAAGAGTATGAGGTGTACCTACCACCCTCAGAGAACTTATTATCGTGTTGGAGAGATAAAATATACGTTCCTCCTTATACTTTTCTTCATTTCCATTGCTTTTCAGTCCTATCCCTTGCCTTTGCAAGATGGCCTCAATAGCCTTCCTAATACATCTACTTGACCCCAGTTTTGCCCCCTTCTAATATTTTTCCAAACCTTTCCTGAAATGCAGATTTGATGTCACTCTACCATTTAAAACATTGAATAGCTCCACATTATCCTTAAGAATGAAATTCAGATTCCCTAACAAGACTCAAACAAGTTTCCCCTTGCTGGTTATCTTTTAACTAAACTGCTTCCATTACTCCCCTTGTCCTCCACTCCAGACCCAATGAACTTCCTTTATTCAGCTCCTCTAATGGATCACTCTCTGTCCTACCTCTGGGACTTTGCACATGCTGGTTCCTTTGCTTAAAAAGCTACCTCTACCCTCCCAACTTTTTTTGCCAAGTCCTCTCCACTAATCCTCTAAGCCTTAACTCAGAAATCTCTTCTTCAGGAAGCCTATCCTGAACCCCCACTCCAAATCTGGGCTTCCCTAATATTTCATAGTTCTCTGTTCACATCAAGTCACTGATACCACTGTGCTTTTACATAGGTGTATATCAGCTTGATCTAGAGAAAAATAAGAGCTGAGAACATTATTACTAAAGATAAATGCAATGACAATGACTTTCACTTTGATAAATGCTACATTTATAGAGAAAGGAAATATTTAAAAATCATTATTACTTCTTGGATTAGATATCAAGAGTCTTCCTAGAAGAAATAAACTGGTGAAATGAAATGTTCAAATAGCAGAGTTTGTAAAATAGCTGCTGGCCTATAATAACAACGGACCCACAGCTTTTGAGCTGATTCCAACTCATAGTGACCCTGTAGGACAGACTAGAACTGCCCCATAGGGTTTCCGAGTCTGTAAATCTTTATGCGAGCAGACTGCCCCATCTTTCTCGTGTGGAGCAGAACCGCCAACCTTTTGGTTAGCAGCTGAAAGCTTTAACCACTGTGCCAGCAGGGATCCTGGTCCTAGAACCATTTTTCCTGTACTTCCTTCAACATCTAACTGGCTTTGTGGATCACAGCCCCATACATCAAGTCCTTTTATGTTTCCAAGTTATTCATTTATAGCCACTTTACCTTGGAAGGTATGTCATGTTGCTGCAAATGGTAAGATTTGCTGAGTTCGTTGTTGCTTATTTCGTTTTGTTTTTGTGGTTGTGCTCAGTGGAAGACAGCTTGGAAACCTTTCTAGCCTTTTCTTCTATGTTAATGTTGACCAAAATTGCTTCTTTTAATCAGTAAAAAAATTTGGGGGGGAGGCTTTAGCAATTTATAAAGGCAGCTATGAGAACATATAACATTTACTTATCTGGAGGAGATAAGTAAAAAGTAACCATGTTTAACCTGCTTGTTTTAAAATATGACAATTTAAGGGCTACAAGAGTAACAGTCTTTTCTGAGACTTTGTTTCCTGAGACTGAAACTTCTTTGATGAGTCCTGTTTCTGTGTCAATATTTATTCATTTAGACTCCACTTGTTTCTTTTGGGGCAGGGGTTAAGAGGTATGGCTGCCAGCCAAAAGGTCTGCAGTTGGAATCCACCAGCCGCTCCGTGGAAGCCCCATGGGGCAGTTCTGCTCTGTCCTTTTGGGTCGCTATGAGTCCTAATCTACTCGTTCGCAACTGGTTTCCTTTCCTTCTATCAGAATGTTTCTCGCCCCCCCCCCCCCCGCCTTAAACCTGAGCATGTAAAGCTTTGAAAACGCAAGGGCAAAAAGGCAAAAAAGAGTTGATTTTTTAAAAAGAAGTTAATGGAACCATGTAAGGAAATAGTATTGATACAGACTTCAGAGATTTGGGTTCTGGATCCAATAATGTCAGTTATTTGTGCTCCTTTATAACCTATATTTTCCCAAGTTCCTCATCAGATGTTAGAGCGAGGAATTTCTTTTTAAGCCAGGGCACTTATGAGGGACAATCAGAATATTTAAATCCTTCGAATATACTTGGTAAGAAAAAAGACAATTCAAAGGTCGGGTACCAAGTCTTACTATTTGTGTGGGAGAGCGATTATAGTTTCTACATAGCTTACCAAAAGTAAATTTTACATTGAATATAGGCCATGGTCTTGTACTTGTTTCTGCACGGTGCGGCCCATTCAGCGCTGTTTGATTATTACTGGAGAAGAATGAAGAGAAATTGATTCCTTGTGCCGGGCTTAGTCTGGAGGTGGTTTGCTGTTTGGCTCTGGACAAACGGAGCGGAGCGGTGGAGGGGGGGGGGGGGGCAGATCTGCCTTTCACAGCAGCCCGAAGGCGGCGTCGCACCTTGCAGCCACAGTGCACGCTCACGTACCGGCCCCGCGCCGGCTCCCGACCTGAGAGTCCTCTCCTCTCCTGACTGGGCGCTCGGGCCCTCGAGCTTGTTTTCGCCCGACAGCCCCGCGGGCCGGCATTGGCGCCCCGGGCCGCCAGGGCGGCGGAGTGACGGCGGCGCGGGCGGGGCCGAGAGGCCTGTTTGTTGGCGCCGCCCCGCCCCCCGGGCTCGCGCTGACTGAGAAGCTGCAGCCTGGAGCCGCCGCCGGCGCCAGCGCTCGCCGCCTCTCCGCGTCCGCAGCCGAGCCCGCGCCGACATGCGCCTGGCCGCCGCTGCGAACGAGGCGTACACGGCTTCGCTGGCCGTCTCGGAGCTGCTGGGCTGCAGGCAGTGCGGCGGGGGCCGCGGCCAGGACGAGGTACCCGCGGGCGGGACCGGGCGGCCGGGCGGGCGGGACCGGGCGGGCGGGGTGGCGGTCCCAGGTGGGGGTCCCGGCCGAGCTACGGTTCTGCACGGAGGTCGCAGCGCCTACTCGGAATCGCACCCTGACACCTTCGCAGGAGCAGCCGCCCGCTGGCCGCCCGGGTCCCCGAGGTGAGGGGCGGCCTGCGGCGCTGGGAGACGTTTCCAGCCGCGAGTCTGCCCCGGGTGGAAAATGCCTGCCGAGGCTGGAAGAGGCAGCTCGCTCCTCCGTGATTTACATGGAAGCCTCCAAAACACAAATAACCTTGTCTTTTTTGTACAAGCCTCCACAAGTCAGAAACTGAACAAAGATCTAGGCTGAAGGTAAAGCAGCCTGTGGATTTTTTTTTTCCCTCAGCGTCTTGTCAAAACATTATTCAGCCACCTCCATCATTTATCTCCTACTTAAAAAAAAAAAAAAAGAAAATACATTTGAGTCAGTTAAAAGATGAGATGTTGCCTGGAATAAATACGTTCTGCAAGCTCTGTGACGTTATGCACGGCGTTCAATCTTGTTTATTAAACCGTACCTTCCGTTTCTGAATTGGTCTATGGAAAAAGCCATTTAATTGTAACATTTTGTGTTTTTCCTGAGTGGTTGCAAATAGGACACCATTTGAAAGTGACTAATACAACCCTACATAAAATTTGAACCTCTAAAAGGTTTTGATTCAAAAGTTGACAAATGAGAAAGTAAAGAAATATTAATTAAAATGTGAATTGAAATCAGAATGCTGTATTGCCTTAGTCCAAGAAATCCAAATTTGAATTAACGTCTGCGCAGCTTTGCCTACTAAAATGACTTTTTTGTGAACTGAGCTTACGTTATGGTTATACTACATATATTCATTTGCACTTAAATGAAGAAACTTTTTCTTAAAGGTTGTAGAATACCAAATGCTTTTTCTAGATTTTAACATTCATAGATATAAAATGCCCCTTGTTTACAGATAATACCAACCCTCTGCAGTCGAATCAATAGCGACCCTACAGGACAGAGTAGAGCTTCCCCATAGGGTTTCAAAGACTATAAATCTTTACTGAAGCAGACTGCCACATCTTTGTCCCGCGGAGCGGCTGGTGGGTTCCAGTCACTGACCTTTTGGTTAGCAGCTGTGCACTTTAACCATGCCACCACCAGGGCTCCTTTTTTATGGATAATAGAACAACCTAAAAGTCTCTTAAAACATTGCTTCAGGAACTTTACCAAAGAGAGAAAACAGGGTGAAAGTGTTGAATTAGCATTTACAGTTTCTGTTTGCTGGCCATAACAAATCTTTTCTATTTCAAGTAGAAGTGAGTCCCAATCATTGTGCCTGAATAGATCTGTTATTTTTGATGGTGCTTGTGTGCAGAATCCTAAACAGTTCTTACCCAGATCTAGAATTTTCTAAATATAACCACGTAAACTGACTGGTAGATGCATCTTAGCTTGCACATTGATTGTAATGCCTATGGAATTGTGTTCAGGAAACCAGGAAGGAACTTTGTATAGATGTATTTCATTTTTAATAAATCCAACATGTGTGAAGATAAATTAGGAAGCCGTGCTTTATAGAAAAACTACTCACTTTACAGAGGAATCAATAACAATTTTTTTTTTTTCAAATAGCAGGCTGCTAAATTGCTTTTGTAAAAAAAAATAAGAAACACTTTCCAGGAATGGAACTCCTAAGCAAAGTATAGGGCACACAGATAGCCTAAGTCAGCCTTACAGATGAAGTACTTTGAAGTCAATTTTTATCTTTCCAGAATATTGTCCACAGAAGATCAAGTTTAAAGGAGAAAGAGGTACCTGGACTTCTAATATTTCTAAATTCCCTAGTAAGTGTTTCAAAAAGCACACTGCTTTTGTAATTTTTTTAAAAATCAAATAAAATTTATATCAGTGTTGTAGTTATCAGTGTAGTGTTAAAACACCCAGACAAGTTTTTTGCTTGTATGTTTTCTTTCAATGTATCAAGTGCAGTGAGAAAAATAAAATGATTCAGATTACTGGATTATTTTTACTTTTCAGCTACTTTTGCAAATGGGTAGACACCATAAGCCAACAAATGCTTTCATTTTGCATTGAAGACAAATCGTTCACCCTTTCACTTAAGGTCACTGATACAGAGTCGTAATTGTTTCTTTAACAAGTTTGAAACCTCTGGTGAGAACAGTGCTTTCAGTACACAGACATTGATTCATGCAGCGACCTAGTGCACACATGGTCTTTCTGTGGGACTTTGGACATTTACTAAGAATTTTCATACTCTGAAAATTAGTATATTAGTATTATGCAGTAAGGAGGAAACAGGTCTTGGAGATTCGGAGTAATGCTTTGATGGCGGAGGCTATTGCTCTGTCTTTCAAAGATGCCACTTAGGATTGTTGAGGGGAGGGGAGTGTTAGTTCCCATGCTGGCTTTTCCTGCCACACCTTCACAGCGAGCCTCTGAAGTTTGTCCTGTAATTAGCATCTTTTCAGCAAGGCCATTTGCTGTTGGCAGTTTTGCTTCCTAGAATCTGAATTGGTGAAAATTTATTCAGAGCCTATAATTCAGTTTCTTATAGATACAGATGAAGGAATAGTTGAAGTAACCTAGATAGGAAAAACTAGTAAAAAAAACTTTTTTTTTTTTTTTACTAATTTTTTTTTTTTTCCTATCTGAAATATATTTAATTAGGTTTGTGATCATCCTATTAAAGATCTACGGTGCCTTTCTGATCAGCACTTGTTAAGAAATAGAATACTAACTCCTTTGTCATGTGATTAGGGCCAGAAGTGTTCAAAAGTGAATTTTCCAGAAAATTGAAACAGAACCTTATAGAAAGCAAATATGTAATACAGTAATATCTAAAGAGGTCTCCAAGGTATCAAGAACTCTTAAAGAGACAAGAGTAGTAATTGAAGACTCCAACTCTACAACTCAACTTCTTGGATTCAACTCCCATCTCTACTATTTACTAGTAGTGATTCTAAGCTAAACCGTGGGTTCAAATCCCAGGGCTTTCACCAATTACCTGTGTAAAATGGGAACAGTGATATTGCCTACCTCATAGATTGATGTAAGGATCAGTGTAAGATCCTTATTTCTTTTTCATGAAGGTTGTAGAATGCCAAATACTTTTTCTAGACTTTATCATCGTAGATGCTTCTTGTTTACAGATAATAGAATTTAAAACACAGTGTCTGGCTGTAAATACTATGTACCTGTTACGTGTGGCTGCTGCTGCTGCTGTTATCCCCAGATTACTTTTTGCGTATTTTTATCAGCTAAGGAATAAGCCGAAAACTAAAAGTAAGTTTGGTTCTCAGAAATCATTGACTAATTTCAGGGTGCCAGCCAGAACCTAGGAGTATGACCTTATCTGTTTTACTCTGCTGCTTATGAGAAACTAAATAATCAAATTTATTAGACCTTGTCCCTAAAATAAGACTTGAGTCTGTTATGAAGGGCTAGCCTATGTATAAGTAATTTGGAAAATCTTCTGTAATTGATGTTTTGAGGTAGTTGGTATTGGTGTTACCATTAGCACCATCATTGTCTTCTATCCTATTTTATGGAGTAGGACCTTCAGCTCAGAAGTTAAGTGTTTTGTTGACAATTGTATACTTAATAAACAGGGTCATGTTTTCAGCCCAAATCTTCTGACTCTGCTGTGTACTTTTTTCTCCATTCCACAATTGATGCATGGGGGAAATTGTTTTAACATTATTCCATTTTTGTGGTGTCCTTTGGTGCATTTCCCAAAATGAGGCATCTTTATGAAAACAATGAGAACAAATGTCATAGTCTGCTTTCAAAGTAGTTATCACCTGCTTACTTTTCCCAGGGGTTATTGCTATGGTTTTTGTGTGCAGTGGGAGGCTGGATGGAGTTAACCATCCTCTTCCTACCAGTAGCTGGACAGAGATAAATTGGGATGCAGTCTGAACTCATCAGGGACACCCCAAATCAGCCCTCTATCTTCTACTACGTATAAGATTCAGTAGGAAAGATCATGTCAAGTTCTTGTATCCTCATTTACCCAGTTTAATTAGCTAAGAGAGAGAGAACAAGGTATATCTTTTGCGTCAAGCCTCTAAATATAGGAGACTAAGTTTATGTGATTCCAGAACAGCAGTATTATTACCCATTATATCAATCTTGATCAGTCTTCTATTTTGAAAAGAATTGATAAAAGAAAGTCTATCCCCCCACCCTAATCTTTTCTTTTATTTTCTCTCTATTTTCCCTTTACATTTTTTCAGAACAGCACAAATACCTTACAACCTCTTAAGCTTAGTAGGAAATTACCCTGTTGATCCAGTTGAGAACTGGGCAAAATTCTGTTTTACCTAGGATTAACCTTAGGTTAAAAAAAAAATGAAATGGGAGTCTTGAATGTCAGAGATTCCTTCCTAGCCCTCTCACCTTTACCCATTCTTCTGGCCCTAGCTCTCTTGCTAGACTGCTACCTCGTCAAGGAATGAATGTGATCTTAACACTAAGAGGTTATTAGGTTAATAGGTCTCTAATCTATTCCCAAGAATGTTTGCTTTTTCTAAGCATCCTATTTTAAAATGCATAGTTTCTCACCCTAAAAGAATAGTATTTCTAAAGGAACTGGAAAGGAAGGATTTGGCCATGAAAGGCTCAAGGAGGGAGCCAAGGATACCAATATGGCCACTAAATTTGGCTATAGGGATCGAATTACTGAAACTTGAGAATTACATTGGGAAGGACCATTGCCATACTCATCTGAAAATAATCCATTTCTGAAGCATTGATAGCCACTTTCTTGAAATTCTGAAACTCGTTTAATAATAGTTTGGTGTGTAAACTATGTATTTCGTATAGAAACAAAACCAAAATAATAAAATTCAGTCCCTTTTTTTTAAAGCCCATAGTCTATCAATCTGGTCTCAATTAAAAAAAAAAAAAAAAAATACCACCCAGATGCTGCTAATGTATTTGTAGGATACAGTCCTAGATATAGAATTGCTGAGTTTCTTTCCTTGGGAAGAGTTAACATGATACATGCATGTTATGCACCTTGTTTTTCCTTCCAGTAATATATCTTAGAGGAGCCCTGGTGGAACAGTGGTTAAGCACTTAGCTGCTAACTGAAATGTTGGTAGTTTGAACCCACCAACTGCTCTGTGAAAGACGTGGCAGTCTGCTTCTGTAAAGATTACAGCCTAGGAAGCCCTACGGGGCTGTTCTACTCTGTCCTATAGGGTTGCTATGAGTCAGAATCAACTCAACAGCAGCAAGTTTGCTTTTTGGTAATGTATCTTAGAGATGTTTTTAAATCAACCACTATAGAACTGCTTTATTCTTTTTAAGGACTGCATGCAGCCCTCAATTAATGAGCATTTAGGTTGTTTTCAATCATATTCTATTATAAACAACATTGCAGTGTTTACTCTTTCACATATGACATTCACAAACATGACTATAGGTTAAGGTTTAGGAAGGAACTGTTGATTCGAAGGGTATATGCCTTTTTTATTTTAATCAACATAGTAAATTATTCCCTTGAGGTTCTCACAATTTATACTCTTTATATTTTTCTTGATCTTTTTTTCCTCATGCTCCCATGAGCATTGTATAAGAATGACTGTTTCTCTACCCCTTCTCCAATATATCATGTTAACAAACTTTTTTTTATCTTAAATCATGTTTTAAATGAAAATGGTATCTCAGTGTAGTTAATTTGCAGTTGTTTTATTGTGAGGATTGAACATCTTTTCAACCATTTGTATTTCCTTTTCTTTAAAATGTTAGGTCTTTTGCTCATTTTTCTCTCAGGTTGCTGGGGTTTTTCCTATTGATTTGTAGGAGTCTTTGTGTATTAAAGAAATTTAGCCCTTTGTTACATCAGTTGTAAATATATTTCCCAGTTTACTGTTTGCCTTTTACTTTGTGTGTATTTATTTTTCCCGTGTGAAATTCTTTATTTTTATGTTATTGAATTTGTCAGTCTTGTATTTTATGACTTCTGGCTTTTATGGCATTCTTAGGCCTTTTCCACTTCATGAATATTTTCTTCTAATACTGGAATTTTGGGTTTGTTTGTTTGTTTATATTTAACACTGATTTATTATGAAGTAAAGTATGACTTAGCTCCAACTTCACTTTTTTCGTTTTGCCTATCTAGTTGTCCCAAGATCATTTGTTGAATAATCATCTCTCCCACATTTGAAATGCCACCTTTTGACATATTAAAGTCCCTAGGGTCTCTTAGTTACAAAATAAGTAAGAAAACCATGAAACAGGTGTTTTCCTAAAATACACCTTATATAAATAAGATAGTTTTCAAAGATTAAAGAAATGAGAAGGGTAAATATTTTTAGTCCAGTATATTTTGTTTAAAATATATGTATTTGGATCAGAAATTCAGCAGTTAGAGAAACTAATAGAGTTAACATTTTGTATAAATGGCTACAATTGTGCCAGGGCGATGTATTTAATATCGGGAATATGTTTTCTTTTGTCATTTATTATAACACACATTGACATCGAGTTGATTCCAACCCGATAGGACAGAGTGGAACTCCACCATAGGGTTTCCAAGGAGTAGCTGGTGGATTCAAACTGCTGACCTTTTGATTAGCAGCCTGAACTCTTAACCACTGCACCACCAGGGCTCCTCATTTATTATAGGGTGTTAAAGTAAAACAAATACATGGCCAGACCAAATGAATTAAGTTCCTCCTCTAGTGAAGGGTATGGTTAAGTATTAAGTGTGGAACAACCACAGTGAGAAATCACTAACCTCCAATGCTGGGATTATTTGAATTATATATTATTTTATAGACTCAGTTGGCAAGTATAACCTACTTTAAATCTTGACTTCTAGTAAAAATTTTCTTCAGTTGTCCTGCCTGCTTAATTTTTAAAGATCCATTCTGCTCAAAAGGTTTTTACTTGGTTGGACCAGATTTCTTGAATTGCTGCCAAATGTTCTGCCCTGTCTACCCCCCCCCCCCTTTTTTTAAATCTTTAAAAGGAAAGTATCTGGTTTATGTCATGAAGAACCCTAGGAAGCAGTAGGAAGAGGGTAGAAATAATACTTGTATGAAATTATATAAGCAAGGGTTAATTTTTAGTTGTATAAACTCTAAAAAAAAAAAAATTTTTTTTTTTTTAAATGAGACCAGTTTGATAAGGCATGGGCCTTAAAACAAAAAGAGGTTGAATTACATTATTTTGGTTTTGGGTTTTGTTTCTATAAACATACTGTATTAGGAGGAAAAAAGGAGACCCTAACAGTATTGTCAGTTTTTAACCATGCCATACTGTCACATAAGGTATTCTAGATTCACTGTGTCAAAAGACAGAACCATTAATTCCTCAATTATTTGAGCTTCTCTAAAATATAAACAAGGTGGATGACATCCTATAAATAAAAAATTTATGGCAAGCTTATAAACAAAATTACTTTCTCTAGTATTATTTTACCCAACCTTGTAACACATGTCTTGCAGTACTTTCTCTTTTGTGGATTTAAAGAATTGCTTTTTATTTCTTAACATTTCTGCTCTTACTGTGAGGTGTTACTATATACTGTATAAAAAATATATTTCTCCTCTTGAAGACATCTAAGTGAAGTTTACTGCTTTTTCATTTCCTGACAAGATGCACAGGGAATTGATATTTTGGTTGGTTGGGTTTGGGATGTACAAACACATTGGTGTTATTTTGTATCACCAGCAATCCACAGGGTTGGCTGCTATGTCCTGAACTTTCTGTTCTAGACTTTCTGCCAAGGACTTTATGCAAAATTCTGGTTTTAGTGAAACAGGTTTTATTGTTTTTAGTCAGAGTCGTATCGTAAGCTGTTGTTAGCTATGTGATGCAAACAGAAGAGTTGGTATGTATATATAGCCATGAAAACAAACCACCAGAACAACCCTTTCTCTGTTCAACTGGGTGTTTTTCCATTCCATTCCTGTAGCCTCAGTTTGTGTTGTTTATTGCTGGAGGCCTGAGATGGTGTAATTTTCTTTTCTAGGAACTTGGAATTAGAATTCCTCGACCACTAGGACACGGACCAAGCAGATTCATCCCGGAAAAGGAGGTATGTTGTTTGTGAAGGTACATAGTGAACTGTGTGCTTCTAAGGAAATGCTTTTATGACCCACATCTTGGGACCTGAACCAACTGTTGGTCAACAGCGTGTTTTACGCAGAGTTGATCACAGTTAATCATTACGCTTTGGCAGTGAATCTGTGGAATTAGGAAGCTGTTGTAGTCATGTTGATTTCTAGTATTTCATGATGCTTTTTAACACCCATGTTTAATCAAGGAAAGCCAAGAGTTCTTTTTGACCAACGATACTACATCTGCTCATATTTGGATGTTATTTAGGTGTGCCCATAAGCTAAGATGCTTAGTCCTGACCATTTTCACAGGATAGTATCAATGCTAGATTGAATCTTTATTCTAAATATAAATATATGAAAGCATTTTTATGCTTTGTTTTCACAAGGATTGCTTGCTATTAATCTCGAGTCTCTTTAAATTGAGTGGCAGCAGGCATCATTATAACAAAAAACTTTAGTGTCTGTTTGCAAGCTCTGCAAGTTTGATCATCTAAATCTGCTCTTTTATCTGGATTCTGGCCAAGTCTGCAGGCAGACTATCTACGTGTGCCTTTAACATTCAGCCTTTGTTGTTTATCCCCTACGCTGGTATGTGACTGTTTATTCTTCTGTCTTACTACCAACTGAGTTTAAGTTTGTGGAATTGTAACCTCTCTCTCAAGCCAAATTTAATGTGCTTCTTAATGACATATTTTCTTTCTTTGACACCTATTTACAATTTATGTAACCATGATTTTTCTCGTATTTATTACAGATTCTCCAAGTGGGGAGTGAAGACGCACAGATGCATGCTTTGTTTGCAGATTCTTTTGCTGCTTTGGGTCGTTTGGATAACATTACGTTAGTGATGGTTTTTCACCCACAATATTTAGAAAGTTTCTTAAAAACTCAACACTATCTACTGCAAATGGATGGGCCATTACCCCTTCATTATCGGCACTACATTGGAATAATGGTTTGTAAAAATTCAGTGGAAAATTCTGTCTGCTTTTATTGATCTCTTTAAGAGATATTTAATGCTTTAATCACAGGCGTAAATACTTATACTCTAGCTTATAATAGGATTCCTGTTAGGTAGTATCTGTTTTTCCTCTTTGTAAATAGGTATGCTCTCAAGCATAACAAAAAAAAAAAAGAAACAACCATGTATTTATACACTACTGAGAACCATCCTCCATTAAATAAAAGAGTAAAGTAGTGTACAAGATTTATTTAAATTATAAATATCTCATATTGACATAAGTATTGCAAATCCTATTCCATTTCTAAATAATTTTCCATTATTTTATGATTAGCACCTTAATTGAAGTTTCTTGTTAATCTGAGCTTCTGAAAGTTGGCACATAGAATTTCTAAAGTTTTTTATCATATATTTCTTTATTCTTGGAATATTTCTGAGGTGCTTTTTATGGTGTATTTGAATATTTTAAATGTTTATATGAAAACTTCATATTTGTAATTTATAGAAATTTTTTAAACATGCTAATAAAACCTTTAGCTGTTTTGCACATTCTAAAGAACAAGAATTTATAGTAGGTCTGAATTTTAATTTTTATGATCAGTATAATCTTTTGTTTCCTCTTAAGGCTGCCGCAAGACACCAGTGCTCCTACTTAGTGAACCTTCATGTAAATGATTTCCTTCATGTTGGTGGGGACCCCAAGTGGCTCAATGGCTTAGAGAATGCTCCTCAAAAGCTACGGAATTTAGGAGAACTCAACAAAGTGTTAGCCCATAGACCTTGGCTTATTACCAAAGAACACATTGAAGTAAGTCATGAGTAACATATCTCAGGTGTTCTTATTTTTTAAATGATGTTTTAAACTAGTTCTCTCTGGTTCTACTTATAAATAAAGGATACCCAATGCCGTCAAGTCGATTCCGACTCATAGTGACCCTATAGGACAGAGTAGAACTGCCCTGTAGAGTTTCCAAGGAGTGCCTGGTGGATTTGAACTGTCGACCTTTTGATTAGCAGCCGTAGCACTTAACCACTACGCCACCAGGGTTTCCTTAATAAAGGATAGTAGAATAAAAATAGATTGACATTCTTTACAGATGTCTACCATGCATTAGAAATTTTTGAAAACATGACACATTTTTCTGGTCTTGTCTTTCTAGTTTATAGCACATTCTAGATACCGTTACATAATTGAAGCATATTATTAAGAAGATAAAAGATTGGAATATGAGTAATGCAGTGTCTAGTATATCACGAAGAAAGGGAAAAAAATAATACAAGATTATAAAATAGATAATGAAGCAAAAGGGGCACAGAATTGAATTCTAGGTGTTATTTGGGCATAATTTTCAAAATACAATTTTATGATTTAGGTATATTCAGTCTTAAGTTGTCCAAAGAGGGGCATTGGTGGTTCAGTGATAGAGTTCTCGTCTTCCATGTGGGAGACCTGGGTTCTATTCCCTGCCAGTGCACCTCATACACGTCCACCACTCGTCTGTCAGCAGAGGCTTGTGTGTTGCTATGGTGCTGAACAGGTTTCAGCAGAGCTTTCAGACTAACACAGACTAGAAAGAAAGGCCTGGCAGTCTACTTCTGAAAATCAGCCAGTGAAAACCCTATGGGTCACAGTGGTCTGATCCACAACCAATTATGGGGATGGCATAGGACCAGGCAGTGTTTAGTTTCATTATTCATGAGGTTGCCATGAGTCGGGGGCCTACTCAGTAGCAGCTAACAACAACAAAATTTTTCCAACCACTAATTCCTTGAGGAGGCCTGGTCATAAACAAAAATAAACAGGAGGCCCAGTAATAAACAAGAATAGACACACCTCACATAGTAGCTTCTAATTTAAACATAAATTTGTTATATTTAGTTTGAGATTTTGGACTAAGAACATAGTAACATTTATAACTTAGCATCTGAAACACATTTCTAAATAAAAGCATTTACTTAAAACTGTAAGTAAAATGCATTTATTATATCATAAATCAGTATTTCAGTAAATCAAAATAATAATGAATTTGTCATTACAGATTATGTTAAGCGCTATTCATGAATACATATTCATAAAATAAGCATATTCTGGATTTTATGTCCTCTAAATTATGATTTTACACTAGGATTTGTATGGTGATTAACCCTGTTTTCAGTAGATTAAATACTAAGATGAACTATATATTTTCACCAACACCACAGCCCAGTATAAAAAGATGTTCTGGTTTTTTTTTTTCCACCCCTAAGGGACTTTTAAAAGCTGAAGAGCACAGCTGGTCCCTTGCGGAACTGGTCCATGCAGTAGTTCTGCTCACACACTATCATTCTCTTGCCTCATTCACCTTTGGCTGTGGAATCAGTCCAGAAATCCATTGTGATGGTGGCCACACATTCAGACCTCCTTCTGTTAGTAACTACTGCATCTGTGACATTACAAATGGCAATCATAATGTGGATGAGATGCAGGTCAACTCAGCGGGAAATATTTCGGTAAGTAAGTGTTATATGTTATGGGATCATCAGAAGAATAATCACAATAATTGCTGTTATATTGTTTCTTCATTTGGCTTCGTAGAAAATCTACCCAGTTAAGCTCATAGAGATATTAGGCCCCTATACCTATTCACTCAGCAAGTACTTATTGACTGCCTCCAAATTGCCAACGCTAGTGTAGGTGGCAAGGGATAGGCAAAATTATAAGACCTTGTAGGAGGTTAAGCTCGAGTTATTTTAGGATTAAGAGCCAGCAGCATGTGCCCTATCAGGACCAGCTAGTAGTGAATGGCTACTGCAGTGAGATGGGAGGAAGCAGAGACCACTTCCCTCTTCCCTAGAGCCAATGACAGGTGCTTGAGATTTCCTGGTGCTAATCACATCCTCCTCTTTTCTTTTGCACAAAAAGAAAGGGCTGGCATCTTGATTCATCTTTTAGAAGATTTAATCAGCCTTGATACGAAATTTTCTCTTTAAAATTCTTTTTTCATGTTTAACCTTGTATAAATGTAAAAAGTGGTATCCAGTGAATGTAAAGTTGTTAAAATGCTTTTGCCTTTATTGTTTCTCTTCTGTTTTATATTTTTTCAGAAAATTTATTTCAGAAAAAGAAAATTCATAAATTTCATACTGTGTCTGACATAATATTAATTGTATTTTCTCTTTCAGGTAAGTGATTCCTTCTTTGAGGTTGAAGCCCTCATGGAAAAAATGAAGCAGTTACAGGAATGTCGAGATGAAGAAGAGGCAAGTCAGGAAGAGATGGCTTCACGTTTTGAAATAGAAAAAAGAGAAAGTATGTTTGTCTTCTCTTCAGGTAAGAGCAACAATTACATAGCCAATATAATTTCTGTTGCTTACAAAAAGGAACCTATCTTTTTTGCTTAGATAATTTAAATAGTAAGTTTCAAAACATTAATCCAAATATGCCTTTCCTTTTAGAGAGGCTATTGGATAGGCATTCCTATTTACAAATAATTTTTTAAAGCCACCAGCTAATTCCGTATATTGCCTGGAAACAATAGTTGCAAACTCCCCAGGCCAGCTCAGCCCTGTGATTGGGAAGTTTGCTCCCTCTCTTTTTTTTTTTTTTTTTCCTTGCGTTTTGAACTAGTGGCTCTGATATATTTCAGTGCCCTCTTTTCAGCCCATACGAACCTATTCCCATTCAGAAACCAAGAGCATCAACAAAGTGCTAGAAAACGGGGCCCAGACTGCCAGAGGGATGTACCAGCCATGACCAGTGGAGGGTCAGTTAATAAATAATTTCCATTATGTCCTGGGTTTTCTTGGGACTTCTACTTATGTGCCAAAAATAAATCTAATTATATTGTCTCTGTTTTATAACTTACTTCAACTATAATATAGAAAATTGTGCTTCTGTCTTAAAAAGAAATTTTTTTATGGATTCAAGGCATTTAATACCTTTCCTAAACAAGGTTTTTAAGGTAAATATGTATGCTTTCAATGTTTTACATCTGCGAGAAACTTGAAGCACTAAAGATTGTTTTACTAGTCACTGTTAAAGAATACATTACTTATTTTGAAATATAATGTAACAGAAAAGTTAAAGTAGAATACTGGTCAGATTTTGCCACTGCCAGTCTTTGAAAGATGTTTGTTTATGCTACATCATTACTTCATCGGAAAAAAGGAAGTTCTAGGGAAAATAGCATTACACTAAGAGGGAGGACAGTGAAGTTCTAATGTTAGAATTGCTGCTAATAAGCTTTGTGAACTTTAGTAAGTTACAAGCTCTCACCCCCAGCCCACCTTTTTTTCTCTTCTTTAAAATGAGAAAATTGAGTTCCTGAAAGTGCTGAGATTCCTTCCAGCTATAAAATTCTATAGTTCTGTGAAAAGGAGCTATTTAATAAACAACCAACAACAACCTAAATTCTTTATGTTTAGCCTTTATCTATATGCAGGCTACAAGGTTTAACATATAAACCAGGTAATTTAAAGGAGGAAAAATTAATATCTCAAAATGTATTTTGACAAGAATAGAATGGGAAAACTGTAAGTTTCTACATTTAAACACTAAGTTTCTTAATAGCAAAGAAATCATCAAATTTGTATAATTGGAGGGTTGGGCATTAGCTTGTATTTCCTCTAGGAAAAGGTTTTTGTTTTGTATCCATGCCTGAAAACATGGAGTTGTCATATAATTCTATATTTACTTGAAACTATAATCTCATCAGTTTCTAAACATGATGATAGTCCAAAAAGGCTTAGGACAGTGTAGGAAGCATTGAAAAGATGGTGATTCACAGGACCTCTTTTTTTCACTGTTCTAGAATTGTTTCTAGGACCATTGAGCTGTTAGATCATATCATATATTGTGTGACATTAATATTCAAGCAGAAATAGCCTAAGTGTTAAGTTTAGAGCATAGCTGATTTTAATAGTTGTTATCACATTAACGATTATCCACAAAGATGTTCATAACTTTGAGCGCGTACTTTTAAGTACAACCTGTTGTTATTGTTAGTGCTGTCCAGTCAGTTTTTGACTCATAGAGACCCCATGTGACAGAGTGGAACTGCCCCCATAGGGCTTCCTAGGCTGTAATCTTCACAGGAGCAGATCTCCAGGTCTTTTCTCCCACTGAGCCTCTGGTGGGTTTGAACTGCCAACCTTTTGGTTAGCAGCTGAGCACTTAACCTTTGCCCCACAAGGGCTCCAAAATACAACCTAGTATACATATAGTTGGTGGGAACACAGAGGGACAAGCGAGGCTATAAAAGAAGAGAACAAAAGGCCTAGAGAATTAAACCATGATTTTTTTTTTTTTTTAATACAGAGAAGCTACTTTTAGTGTATTTCATTTACTGATAAGTAAGCAGCTTCATTTTATAGTTTTAAGACTTTATTTTAGTTAGTATAGGTTATTCATTGTCAAAAAGAGGTTATCCTATTTTTACTTGTTATTGGCAAAATTAATTTTAACTAGCATTGTGTTTTTTCAAAGCTTTCAATGGCCTTTTTTTTTTTTTTTTTTCCCAAACTATTTCAGATGATGAAGAAGTTACACCAGCAAGAGATATATCTCGTCACTTTGAGGATACTAGTTATGGCTATAAGGATTTCTCTAGACATGGGATGCATGTCCCAACATTTCGAGTCCAGGTAAAATTGTAATTTGTTCTATGCACATACCAGTTGCCATTGAGTAGATTCTAACCCACGACATCCCCATGTTTGCAGAGTACAGCTGTACTTCATAGCGTTTTCAAAGCTGCATCTGTTCAGAGGCACGTCGCCAGGCCTTTCTTTTTCCTCTGGGTAGGTTCAGACCACCAACCTTTTAGTTAATAGTCAAGCATTTAACCATTTGTGCCATCCAGGGACTCCTATATGTATGTGATCGGTTAGAAATCTCTCAATCTGGCCTAAAATAAGAAAGAGCCGCCTGGATTTGAGAACTATAAAATGTTGCAGAAATAACTTTCCTGTGTACAGGCAATTCCCTTATATTTATTGTGTTGGGGAAGTTCATAAATCAGATCCTCAGAATTCAAAACACATTCACCCATAAAACAAAATTACAGTAGTAGTTAGGCTTTCAGGATGGTGCATGAAACATTTCAGTTTCATAATATAGTTAAACAATAAATAATAGTTGTACTACAGCCTAGCCAGTGTTGATCGCATTGGTTTATCTCCCTTTGTCCTACCAAAAAAACCCAAAAGAGTGAGACAGTTGTGTACCCTGATCTGCACCAGGTCCCCAAGGCTGAGTAACAGAAAAGTCTTTAGCAGCCTAAAGAGAAATTTAGAGGTGAGGGATGTGCTTAAGTTAGGGGCTTTAGGGGTGAGTAAATTTTTTGTTTACTGCATAATTTGGGTGAGTTCTTATAGGTACCATAGAAAATACATGATGAAAATTATAGCATCTTAATTCCTTTTAAAATATTAACCAAATGTTATTTGAAGCAATGAGAAATTTTGAGGGTTTCAAATTTAAGCCTTAATAGGATTTACATAAATAAATGTTAGTCTAAAATTGCTTAACACCTGTCTCTTAGAGTGAATAAAGTTAGTGATGCGGGGAGTAGAATTATTATTGGTGTACCCAGTTTCCTTAGCTCCCAAATCATTAACTTTGAAATACACAGTAAAACTTCCCCAATGCAATTCTGCACATATGGAATCCATGGAGGCTTAGGGAACCTGGTGGTCCTTCAGGATACCAGGCTGCTTCTCTGTTTTTGCTTGGCAGGAGGCACTGTGCTCAGCAATACCTCAGGAGCAACAGTAGTTATAGTGTCTAGATCTGCAGTAAAAGTTGAGAATCGTCTATTAGCAAATACTTATCTATTCTGTGTTCTAGTTTTTTAAGACTGCTTCTAATTCATCAGTAGAAACATATTGTAGTTTAAATATATGTCTTAAATCTATTGCGTAAGTATTTAATTTAGATGAGTTGATATTCCCAACTTTCCCAATTATTTTGAGGGGCCAATGTTAAGCAATAAATATTTTTTCCAGAATTATGGAAATATTTGAGAATTATAAGATTTTGTTCCCTTGCTGAAGGAACTGAGATATTGTTTAAGGGGACAAATTTCAGGCACAAGGAGGAGTTATAGAATATTTGTACTCAATAGTTCAATTGTGATATGAAATATAATAGATTAGAAATTGAAGAGATCGTGTGGACTGGAAATTTTATGGAGAGAGATTAGGATTTAAGGTTTTTTGGATGGTCACAGAACCAAGGCAGAGGAAACTGTGGACAATAATTGAGCTTCAGTTAAGGGACAGAGTGAGGGAAAGGATCATAAAGAGACTAGTTGAGCTTCATGAACAAAGGATTCCTACTTCAGATTATTTGGAAATTAATTTAAAATTGATCAGGTATGCCTTAAATGCCAGACAAAACAGTTTAGAGATTTAGATGAGTAGATTAATAGGTTTATAGGTTCTTGACAAGAGTAATGACATGATGTCAAAGAGGTGTTTTAGGAAAATAAACATGGGAGCAACAGAAATGGGGCTTATCAAGTTTTGTTTGAGGTGGAAAGAAAGGAAGCAGGGAGATTTAATGCAGGAAAATCAATTAGAGACAGTTAATAGGGCTGAGACTCAGAAGGGGGACTGGAGGAGAAGAATGAGTGATGGATGTGTTCAATTAAAAATTCACAGAATTTGGGGACTATGTGAATGGCTGTAGTGATGGAAAAAGACGGCGGACTCCCAAAATGAGTTGCCTTTTGAGGCTAAGTGGGCAGTCAGTGAGAGAGATGAAGCTGAAAATAGACGTCCTGTGTGTTAAGGAAAGAGGAGCCCTGGTGGCACAGTGGTTAAGCACTTGGCTGCCAACTGAAAGGTTGGTGGTTTGAACCTACCAGCCACTCTACGGGAGAAAGATGCGGCAGTCAGCTTCTGTGAAGAGTTACAGTCTTGGAAAACCTGTGGGGCAGCTCTGCTTTGTCTTACAGGGTCTCTATGAGTTGGAATCAACTCACGGCAATGGATTGGTTTGTTTGTCTGTCTTTGGTTGGTGTTAGGGAAGAGATTCCAAAGGTTTTTAAACTCGCAGAATTACAAAACATAACCTTTTGCATGTTTCAGTATATAATTTGAAAACATGGGACTGGAGTGCCAGTAAAGCTGGGAGCTTTAGGGTGTTCCAGAAAGACAGTGGATTCCAACTGCCAGTTGTCTCACCACACCGCAGAACCACACTTGGCTGCATCTTAAGCATTCCCATTTTTTCTGTTCCTTGTATCCAGGACTATTGCTGGGAAGACCATGGCTATTCTTTGGTAAATCGCCTTTATCCAGATGTGGGACAGTTGATTGATGAAAAATTTCATATCGCTTACAATCTTACTTATAATACAATGGCAACGCACAAAGATGTTGATACCTCAATGCTTAGACGTGCTATTTGGAACTATATTCACTGCATGTTTGGAATAAGGTTAGTCTATTTTCTTCTTACATTTACAAAGAGATATATTCTTTTGGGCCAAATTATTCAGATGCTTGGAACACACACACACACACACAGACACGCATATACATGTACTCACAACTAACCCCTCCCAGTAGTTTATTTTCATGCTTTTAATGCTTCAAAGAACTGACTTAATGCAGCTTAGGTGGTTTCCTCTCTCCTAGCTAGTCAGAAACATTGACAAGAGTTAAGTGACAGTTATCTCTAGGAAGGGGGAAGAGAAGAGCAGGCAAGTGGTTCTAGAGTGTTAGCTGAAAAGAGGCAAAATTTGTCACCAAATATCTTTGGTGTGTTTTTTCTGTATATCACCTTCTACCCCCTGACACCCTTATTTCTGCCTTCTGGGAACTCAGTAACCTCATATTGCCACTCTGACTGTTCTTAAGCTCCTTCTGAAGAGTACCTACTCCCATGATACTGTATCACAACTCTTGTGTCCTTAGAGCTCCATCATTATGTTGTATAGGAACTGCAGGGTTATGTACCCACTTTTCATACATGCACACATGCTGTATATAGTATATGCTATATATAGTACTTCGTGGTTATTTTGGCAGTAAAGGCAGGCTTTGTGTTGCTATTCATTTTATAGAATCTGGGGATAGTTTGGCTAGGCTAATTATTGACTTTAGTCTCCTGAATGGTTGGAGGACGAGCTTTGCAGGAGTTCTCTCCGTTTTGCACTGAAAACCAAATAGAGAATCTGCCACCAGTGGGACAGGGCAGACACAAGTGCCTGGGATCATCTTGACTTAGACCAGCATCTCCTGAGTATAGACACTGTGAGGCTGTCTGTAGACCATCCTTCTTTCCAGGGCCACCCTCTTTTTATCCCCTCATCTTACCCCAGAAACTCATGGAAACATGAATAAAATAATTCCAATTTTTATATTTACACATGTATATATCTTATATAACAGCACTGGTAATAAATATTAATTTGTTAATTTCGGTAATATTCATAAGTTCTGTTTATAGCATTTGTTCATGATTATAAATATGTACTATTGCTCAGGACCCAGTGCTACAGTGCTCATACCGTCAAGTTTCAGAAATGATTTGCTTGAGCACTGGCAAATTTTCTGTTCCTTTTCCTGAGGTCTCTGCTTCTTATCCCTTTATACTCGCTCTTTCACTCCCAATTAAACATTATAAAGCTGTTTATTATCATTTCGGGGGACAGCTGCTTACACAAGGAAGGTAAAAGAGTAGAGCACTTACTATTGATGTCTCTACTTTTGTAAGAATAAAAACTGCACTAAAAATATAATTCTCACTTTGTATTTTAAAACAGATATGATGACTATGACTATGGTGAAATTAACCAGCTATTGGATCGTAGCTTTAAAGTTTATATCAAAACCATTGTTTGCACTCCTGAAAAGGTTACCAAACGAATGTATGATAGCTTCTGGAGGCAGTTCAAGCACTCTGAGAAGGTAGGTGCCTAGTGTGGCTTCTTTAGTCAGTAACCTAGTAGTAATTTTTATTCTCCTTCACCTAACTTAATGGCTCTCAGATCCTTTCCATCACCCCTACCAACCCAAAGAAAAACATTCCAGGACAGTTGTGTCATGTATTACTTAGGAGGGAACCTCATTGTGATAACAGAGTAAAAGAAGACAGGGATGGCAGGTGGGCTGGCCCATCTTGAGAGGCACTGGCCTGGCTGTCACCATTTAGGAGAAAGAAGAATGTTTTTTGCAAGAGATCTTTTTAAGGGTATGTAGGTAGAAATGTCTGGTCTCTTTGAAACATCTTTATAGAAATTACAAAATGATGATTACATGGGGGAATTTGGTATTCTGATAAAGCAATGTCTACATTTTCTGAAATTTTAGCAAACCTTCAAGGAGAGATGTGATCAAATACAAATGAAAGCTCAAAACATCTATCCAAAAAGAATACCAGGTAGCTTTCATTTTCCTGAGATACTGCTATTCTGTTAAACAAGCCCAAGATTTTTGTCTAAGTTATTCGGTGGCACATTGAAATGTATTAGTGCTGGTGATTATTAGGTTCACTGAAAACTGTGATTGTGAATGCTTATAATCCTACTTTATATGATCTTGTGTTTTATATTCAGGTTCATGTTAATCTGCTTCTTATAGAAGCTAGGATGCAGGCAGAACTCCTTTATGCTCTGAGAGCCATCACTCGCTATATGACCTGATACCTTTCCTCCATTAAAGATGACGGAATGATCAGCAGATATAGTCTACAAGGGGAAGGTACTGAGCCCCAGGACCAATGGTAGATAAAAGAATTCAGAATCCATTGTGCCATGATTCCTTTATTTTCTGCTATTTTACTGTGGAAATGCTGCTGCCCGCACGAGCAGCGGATGCTTGGCGGCTTCAAGGGTAGAGCTGTGAAGAAGAGCTGCCATTCACAGTATTTTGCTTTTTGACAGTACAAGATGCTGTATAACTGTTTTAATACAGCAAATAGTAACTCTCCAAATCCTGTTGCTTTTATGTTAAATAAGATAACAACAATTGGAGCATGCAAAGAATGGGACTTGGATAATGACATAAGCTTTATACATAATGAATTTTAGAAGATCTTGGTGCTGCTATTCCTGCTGGTGGAATGAATAGAATGGCTGTTCCAATTAAGCTATTAGTAATAAAAGTGAACACTGCTACTATCTGAGCCTACATACATAATTTGTGTGGTTTCAAATTAAACTTGCATATGTGTTGTTTTTTTTTTTGCATCTAAAAAAGCATAGAAATATTACTCACAGCTCAGCAAAAACCATTTTGACGGTAACAGCTCATTTCTTTCACTCTAGTTATTTTTTAAAATTCAGAGTTATTGGATGACATTAAATCGCGGTGATGTTCTTAAAGATTTTCTTTAAAAAGCAATCTTAAAGTGTGTGAATTATAAGAAAGCTAGCTATCTTTTGATATACTGTTTCCCAAGATTCTCTGACACTGGAGGGCAGCTGTCTTGTGCAGTATTTTTGTTGCCAGCACCAAAGTTGTGGAAGTGTTTCTGTAGACTGCTGCGCAGTCCCTAGCCCTCTGGTCCTACCCACCTCCATGGTCCCCACTTTAAAGATTGTGCAGCTCCTTAAATAATAAAGCTGGAAAATATTTTTAGTCAGGTTATCGAATTGGATATTGAAAAATGCTAATTTGTTTGAAATGCAAACAGGTTTGAAAAAAATGTATTAAGTACTTTGTATTCTGGAAGAATGAATTGCTTTTGAAGTCTGTCAGTATTATTGGTATTTTTCAATAAAGAATAATTTTTCTCCATTTTTTATTTGCTGTCTCAATTCCTTTAAAAACCAGGACTTAACAATCAATAACAATTCTGAATTTTTGTTTACTTTTGTAAACCACGTAGATTCACACTTAAATGATGCTGTTATTAGATGAAAGACTGAAATGAAATGTGAAACTCGGCCATTTTGGGGGGATACAAAGAGGAGTGGACTTTCAGGATCTTATCTAAGACCATTTTTATTTTGGAAATAGCTGGTATGGTGTGCCTGCCTAGTTCATTTTGAATTGAGATAGTTTCAGAGCTCAAATAGAATAATTACAAACAAGAACTCATTAGGGACAGACTATAAAGTAAAAAAATGACTCTGTGCAACTACTAGAAATAGCTCTAAATTTAATCCAAGCTGTTGTAATAACTCTGTTACTCATCAAAACATTTATTAAGCTCAATCTAGCATCTGCAAATTTATCATGTGTTGAGAGCATGGTGGTGAGAGGGGGGGAGGCACAATTTTGAACAGAAGTGGTACCTGCCCTCAAGGATATCTACCCTAGTAAGAAAACAAGACTGTCACCTTAGATGTTAACTGCCATCGAATCGGCTGTGACTCATGGCAACCCCATGCACAATGGAAGGAAACATTGCCCTGGTCCTCCACCATCCCCATCCCATGATCAGTTGTGCATCAGACTGTTGTTATCCATAGGGTTTTCATTGGCTGATTTTTGGAAGTAGATCTCCAGGCTTTACTTCCCAGTCCACCTTAGTCTGGAAGTTCTGCTGAAATCTGTTAAGCATCGTAGCAACACGCAGGGCTCCACTGACAAACAGGTAGTGGCTGCACATAAGGTGTGTTGGCCAGGAATCAAACCCAGGTCTCCCTCATGGAAGGTGAGACTCTACCACCAAACCACCAATGAAACCTTAAAAACAGACTATTGTTATCTTTAATATTCTTTTATTTAAAGAAATATATACTCTTATTAGATTAACCAAAATAGCTCTCTTCCTAAATCTTTTCTACAGATTTTTGTTAGCTTACAGTGGTCTTACAGATTGAATTTGCATCATGCCTTCCCCGTTCCTGCCTGCTGATGAGTTATCTCATTAGAGTAATACAAGTGAGCCTAACAACTAAGGTTGCATTGGATATATTTAAAATTTTACTCATTCAGCTTGTGTTCTTTGTTGTTTGTGCCTCCCCTTCAAAACACAAAATTTCTTGGAGAGGTTCTAATCAGCAATATGGTGATCACAAAACAAGATCAACTACAGTTTATTGGTTCATTGAAGCTAATAACCACTCAGAAATCAGAAGTTGAAAATTGAAGATTTTAGTGAGTAGAAAAGTGTTCTTTACCTAAAGTAATAAAAGGGCATGGCTGTGATACAAAGTTGATGTTTCAACGCCTCCCATTTAACAGGTGCTTCCTGTTTTCCCAAAAGTAAGCACACAGGATTTCTAATGTTACCATAATCCTTGAAATTAATAGTTTCCAAAATAATTGGGGAAGGTTAAGTAGAATATTCTATGGGATATCAAAACCCTCCCTGCAGAGGAAAATTTTTTTTCTTACATAATCATGAAAAGATTTCTGGTTCAGGTTCCCAGGATTTGATTTTTAAAAGCTGAGGTTTTTGTTGAAGTTCCTTGAACTTTTATATTAGGCCAAATTTAATTGCATAGCTCTTACTATAAGAATATTAAATTCCAAACACTTCTATATTCACCACAATTATTTAGGTCTAACTTCTCCATATGAAAGGTAGTGATGCTTTTTAACTTTAATTTAAAAGCCAATTAGGTTTTTATTCTTCTGATAGTTTAGCTATTTCAAATTAGTTTTGATAAATAATTGATAGATACGTAGATAAATAAAACTTGTTAGATAAGCATGTTTTCTATCATTAAGGTAGTCTAAAAGTCTATTAGCACCTTTGTGAGTATGTGAAAATATCATGGGATAGCCAAAAGCAGGAAGGTAGTTCCAAGTTGTTCAGCATGTCTGACGGAGAGGTGTAGAAGAGTGGAAGTAGTAGTAATGGTAACATCAGAACCTGTCTTAACTTCAGGAGGTATAATGTGAATCAAGTTCAGCCCAAGGTGATCTCTATGAGGTGGAGGTCAGACGTATCTCCAGTCTCCAACCTTTTTACCAATTCTGACACAAGCCGTCCTTCCCATGGCTCCCTCTGCTTCTCTTTTGGGTTTGATATTCGATTGCAATGGCCACAGAGAACTCACAGACCATACTTACAGTTAAGTGGTTTATTAAGGAACAGGGTACCACGTGGGATCAGGATCAACAGGCTATAACTCAGAATCAGAAAGCATGTAGGCAAAGCCCCCCTTTTTCAGTGCACGACAGCTCTCAGCTCTTCTGGACCTTGTAGGCCTCCTCTCAGCCCTGACGACAGATTCTTCTTGGCCCTGCCGTCTGTCACCACCAGCTCTGCCACTGGGCCCCTCCTGGGCCTGTTGCCATCTTAAGTGTTCAACAGCCCTTGTTTTGTGTTACAGCTCTTTTAGGAGGTTCCTTGCCTCCTCTCTCTCTGCTGTTTCTCCTTTCTTCCTCCTGCTGTTTTCTGCTGCTTCTCTTCCTGCTTCTTTCTGTCTCAGAAACCTCTGTGGGGATGGGTGCTTAAATACACAAACCCCTTGTCAATTTCAAGGCATGGCACTCCCACCAAGGTCACAAATTGACCAATCCCTTTTCAGTGGGCCACAGACACTTCATGTGCCTAGTAGGCTATACCTCACCTTATTTGCATAGGCTATTGGTCAGTCCCTGCAAGTTGTATACCAATCAGAGGGCAGGGTGCAGCCCAGGGCCAGGCAAAAAGTATCAAACCAAATTTTTCTTACAACTTACCCAGGAAATGTCAATCAACCTGGACAAAAGTAACAAACCCTCTGGGGTAGAAAACTAGGGCAGAGGCGACTCCTCAGGGCTTAGGGGAAAAATATCTCAAGCTGTTTTCCAACTAACCAAGGCAAAAAGCCCCATAAAGGAACTCATTTCCCACTAGGTGGGATGTAGTATGAAGAAGAGCAAGTGTGATGGTATCCTAAAACCAAAAACCAAACCTGTTGCCACTGAGTCAAATCCGACTCACAGTGACCCTATAGGATGGCACAGAACTGCCCCATAGGGTTTCCAAGGAGCACCTGGTGGATTCCAACTGCTGACTTTTTGGTTAGCAGCCGTAGCTCTTAACCACTACACCACCAGGGTTTCTGATGGTATCCTAGCATGAGTTATATATTATAAATTTTGAGGGGGCTGTTTTAGGGGAAAAAAGTTTGCTTTTCTTCACTGCAAGTAGAATATATAGCCTGGTAGGAGTAAAATAAAGACTTAGATCCTTAAATATTTTGGAGAGATTAACCCTTCAGACTTCAACTGATTTCATCTAGTGCAGTGCATCTACTAGCATATACTCATGGACAGACAGATTACAATAAAGTCAGTCTCTCTACAGGGCCTTGCTGAGCCCTAACCAGGGATAAACTTCAGACTGGAAGAGCCCTTGGAAAGTCTGTTTTTCCTGGAAATTTCAGTTTGTTCTAATAAGTTCCAAAAGCCAGTCCAGTGTGGGCTGCCTGCCCTCATACCCTGAGTCTTGGTATTTTGTAGGATGAGAAATGAGCTGTTGTTAACAGCTTTTCTCCAAGCAGAGTAGTATATTTGCTCTTATTTCCAGGTCTCCTTCATTTGTCTAGTATAACAACAGTAATCTCAATTTCTTTTTTTTTTTTTTAATCTAATCATTTATTCAAAGGCCACGCCTGTCCTACAAAGAATGGCAAGTTAATAAACTAATTGCCATCACAATGCTATAATGCATTGAGCACCCCGCTTACACACTGGGCATTGTACTGGGCAATTTGCTCACTTAATTGTTTGTTCTAGACCACACTGTAAGAAAGTAGACATTCCCATTTTGCAGCTGAAGCTCAAGAAATTGAGTTATGTGCCCCAGGTCCTCAGCTGGCAAAGGAGAACTAGGATTCAAACTACTCTGCCATACACCTATGCCGACACTCTTTCCAATGCATTACATCACTTCCCTAGTCACAGAGAGTTACAATCAGAAAGGACTGTCTGCTCCAGGCATTTTATTTCAAATGAAAAGACAGAGGTAAACTACTTCTCTTTTTATCTATATTACTTATTATTAATAGAGTAGATGGCCCAAAGCAGTCTTCTCTAACTTATATCTGCTTATTCCTCTTAATATGAGAACCAGAAAAATACCAGTACTTACTCAGAAAGTTTATTTTTACATGTGTTAAGAATTAGTGTAGGTGCTTATATAGTAATGTGTTCCATTTGTACTGAACACCATTCTTTTTATACACAAAGTCTAATGGTCTACATTGCACAGTTCACTTAACTAATGAACTGACCACCATTTAAATTCTATAACTGTTAAACCAGGATTTAAAGACTGAAACTAAATTATTTAATAGAGAATAGGGAAAAAAAGGCTCTTGCTTAGAAAAACTCTGCATGTATTTTCAACTTACATTGCTCACAGTAGAAAGAATAACATGTTGTATATTCATTTTTCCATAATAGCTAACAAGGGGAAATGCTTTTTTTCTTTTAACTAAAATCAGTACCTGGAAAACTTTTCAATACTGGTTAACACTGGGGGAAAAAAGTTCACATTTATTATTGCTTTTTAAGAATGAAGGAGACCTGACTTCCTGTTTCTGTTGTTAATCTGCCTCACGTTAAAAAGAAGGAACGGGCAGGGGTTCCAGGAAGGTGTGATGACTCTGAATTCGGTTTAGAAGCTGCTGTGCCACAGGTTTGAATTCTGTTTCCCAGTGGACTCTGTGATAGTTTTTTAGGTCTTGGTCAAAACTGCCATCCAGTGCTAGTTCTTCATCTGTATCAGAAAAATAAAAATTGCAACAGTTATTTAGAAATGTAATCCCATTGAATAGAGTTTAATTTTTTGGTGGCATAAGTCAAACTCATCCTGGGCCATCTTTAATACCAGCATGACACAAGATGGGATTTTAGGGTTAAGAGGGTTTTTTTGTTGTTGTTGTTTTGTTTTAACTAGAGAAGTTCTTTACCCTCTTCTTTACCAACACTCTAAAATAAGTATGTTTTAGTCTCTTAATAAAAAAGGGCAATGATCTTTTTTTTTTTTAATCCTAGACTGAATGGAGCTTTTATTTCAGCTAATTTCTGAGTCTTTTTGTATAAGTTCTCACCCAAAAGTCAGATCACAATTTTTCAGAATAAACAAATCATTAATAGGTTACTTCCTTGCCTGTACTTTGGAAAAGTTAATTATTTCAGTGGTTGACAGATAATAAAAGGAGTCAGGGAATCTTTTGGAGAAAATAGCTCGGTTTAAACACTATTGAAAAATCAGATCTTTGCTGGCTTCATAGCAGCCTGGGACATACTTCTTTGAAAAGACAAACCCCCAACCCCTCTTCAATAATGGTGAAAACTGGGGGACCTTGAAAATCCCAAGGAGTATTAGAATCCCAAACAAGACCATGTATAATACAGGAAAAAAGCACTTGTAAAAACAGAACATAAAATTACAACTTTAATTTACTTCTTAATCCAATTCTGTGAATACCCTGAGTTCTGTGAATACCATAAATATATCCAATCCAAGTAGGAAGATAAATGTCCATCAAGGTTTCTGAGCCTACCTGCCACCACACTGGTACTTGTTTATATTGCACCTCACCCCCATGACAGACTGCAGAAAGGTGCCTGGCCTGCCAGTCCGGAGCCTGGCTTTTCTATTTCCTAGGTCTGTGGCCTGAGGCAGATTTCTAAAGCGGTAACCACTAAGTCCTAAAATAACCACAAATGTTGCTACTTACGTAATTTGCAAACTTTTTTTTTCCTCCCATAAGGCCAATTAAAAATCTATTTTATATATATATATATATATATATTACATATATATATATTCTACTCTGGCTACATCGAATTCTGTACACTAAATATTTCTGTACACTTGATGTGTACTTCAGCACTTTTGCGTTAAAGTTACTACCCAGGATAAGATAAGGGCATCTGGAATAGTCTGGAGTAACCTCCAGTTTGTTCCTCCTCGGCTGACAACCAAGTGGACAGCTATGCAGCTCTGAGATAAATTCCAGGCAGCCAAACACTTCAGCAAGCCTCACCGCAGCAACCCTGTAAGCAAACCTGGATCTCCCCACCCAGGAGATAATCTCAGGACATTCAGGGGAGGGAAATGCAGATAGTGTCAGAGGCCTTCAAAGCCCTTCCCATTTGGCTTCTTCCGGACAAGAGGAGTCTGCTGGATACTGAGTGGTTTCAGATTTCTTTGTCCTAGTCCTGCTTACTCTTCTAGATTTTCTGAGCACCAATCTTTTGTTAAAAAATGAATTCTCCTGTTTTATGGCCTTCCCTCCCAACTGCTTTGGGCTGAGCACTGTAGTCAGGCACTTAGCAGTCCTGTTTAAAATGTTTAGGTTACTTAGAATACTAAAACTAAGCATTCTGCCCATGTAGGATGAGGTGGTTTTAGCAGAATCTCTGCCTTAAAAAAAAAACACTAACATGAAGAGAATGTTACTTTTATTGAGGTTCAGCCTATAGTTAGTTAAGCCACACTTATACTGTATTGATTCTAAATTGGTTTACACAAGGTGGCAGAAGAGTGGCCAAGTAGCTACAGGTAGGAGAAATGCAGTCTGAAGTTTCAAAGTAAATAAATATACATTTGGAAACCCTGGTGGAGTAGTGGTTAAGTGCTGTGGCTGCTAACCAAAGGGTCGGCAGTTCAAATCCACCAGGCGCTCCTTGGAAACTCTGTGGGGCAGTTCTACTCTGTCCTATAAGGTCACTATGAGTCAGAATCGACTCGACGGCACTGGGGATTGGGGGAGAATACATTTAAAAAGTACCATATTATACTCAGTATTAAATTTAGGAACTTGTGCTGCAAAGAGTGGCAGAGCCTGATGGATTGACTCTACAAACAGAGTAGAACTGCCCCATAGGGTTTCCAAGGCTGTAAATCTTTATAGAAGCAGACTGCTACATCTTTCTCCCGAGGAGCACCTGGTAGGTTCAAACCACTGACCTTTCGGTTAGCAGCCGAGTACTTAGCCACTACCACCAGGGCTCTTGAAGAAAGATTTAGGTCTATAATTTTCAAACTCTTGACTCTAACCCATAGTAAGAAATACATTTTACACATCATGACTTTGTATACAGATACATATTTAAATAACAAATTTTTCATAATAGAATACTTACCCTTACTACATAGAGTACACTCTGATATTTCTTTCTTTGCTACTTCAGTTTTTTAAAATGCTGGTCATACTTCACTAAACTGATTTCAGAACCCACAATGTGAGATGTGCTGATTTAGATCGCTAATGGGTGTTAAGTTTTCTTTCTGCACAGCACACTTTCAAATACTAGAATTTTTGGCAAGGTATTAGGATTGTTGTTGTTGTTAGGTGCCGTCGAGTCGGCTCCAACTCACAGCGACCCTATGCACAACAGAACGAAACACTGCGCCATCCTTACAATCGCTGTTATGCTTGAGCCCACTGTTGCAGCCACTGTGTCAGTCCTGCTCGTTGAGGGTCTTCCTCTTTTTCCGCTGTCCCTGTACTTTGCCAAGCATGATGTCCTTCTCCAGAGACTGATTCCTCCTGTCAACATGTCCAAAGTGTGTAAGACGCAGTCTCACCATTCTTCCTTCTAAGGAGCATCCTGGTTGTACTTCCTCCAAGATAGATTTATTCATTCTTCTGGCAGTCCATGGTATATTCAATATTCTTTGCCAGCACCACAATTCAAAGGCATCAATTCTTCTTCGGTCTTGCTTATTCATTGTCCAGCTTTCACATGCATACGATGTGACTGAAAACACCATGGCTTGGGTCGGGTGCACTTTAGTCTTCAAGGTGACATCTTTGCTCTTCAACACTTTCAAGAGTCCTTTGCAGCAGATTTACCCAACGCAACGCGTCTTTTGATTTCTTGACTGCTGCTTCCATGGCTGTTGATTGTGGATCCAAGGAAAATGAAATCCTTGACAACTTCAATCTTTTCTCCGTTTATCATGATGTTGCTCATTGGTCCAGTTGTGAGGATTTTTGTTTTCTTTATGTTGAGGTGCAATCCATACCGAAGGCTGTGGTCTTTGATCTTCATTAGTAAGTGCTTCAAGTCCTTTTCACTTTCAGCAAGCAAGGTTGTGTCATCTGCATAACGCGAGTTGTTAATGAGTCTTCCTCCAATCCTGATGCCCTGTTCTTCTTCATATACTCCAGCTTCTCGGATTATTTGTTCAGCATACAGATTGAATAGGTATGGTGAAAGCATACAAACTTGGCGCACACTTTTCCTGACTTTAAACCAATCAGTATCCCCTTGTTCTGTCTGAACAACTGCCTCTTGATCTACGTAAAGGTTCCTCATGAGCACAATTAAGTGTTCTGGAATTCCCGTTCTTTGCAGTGTTATCCACAATTTGTTATGATCCACACAGTCGAATGCCTTTGCATAGTCAATAAAACACAGGTAGACATCCTTCTGGCATTCTCTGCTTTCAGCCAGGATCCATATGACATCAGCAATGATATCCCTGGTTCCATGTCCTCTTCTGAAACCGGCCTGAATTTCTGGTAGTTCCCTATCGATATACTGCTGCAGCCGTTTTTGAATGATCTTCAGCAAAATTTTGCTTGCGTGTGACATTAATGATATTGTTCCATAATTTCCACATTCAGTTGGATCACCTTTCTTGGGAATAGGCATAAATATGGATCTCTTCCAGTCAGTTGGCCAGGAAGCTGTCTTCCAAATTTCTTGGCATAGACGAGTGAGCACCTCCAGCGCTGCATCTGTTTGTTGAAACATCTCAATTGTTATTCCATCAATTCCTGGAGCCTTGTTTTTCGCCAATGCCTTCAGAGCAGCTTGGGCTTCTTCCTTCAGTACCATCAGTTCCTGATCATATGTTACTTCTTGAAATGACTTAACATCAACTAATTCTTTTTGGTATAATGACTGTGTATTCCTTCCATCTTCTTTTGATGCTTCCTGCATCATTTAATATTTTCCCCATAGAATCTTCACTATTGCAACTTGAGGCTTGAATTTTTTCTTCAGTTCTTTCAGCTTGAGAAATACCGAGCGTGTTCTTCCCTTTTGGTTTTCCATTTCCAGCTCTTTGCACATGTCATTATAATACTGTCTCCTCGAGCCGCCCTTTGAAATCTTCTGTTCAGTTCTTTTACTTCATCAATTCTTCCTTTTGCTTTAGCTGCTCGACGTTCGAAAGCAAGTTTCAGAGTCTCCTCCAACATCCATCTTGGTCTTTTCTTTCTTTCCTGTCTTTTCAATGACCTCTTGCTTTCTTCATGTATGATGTCCTTGATGTCATTCCACAACTCGTCTGGTCTTCAGTCACCAGTGTTCAATGCATCAAATCTATTCTTCAGATGGTCTCTAAATTCAGGTGGGATATACTCAAGGTCACACTTTGGCTCTCGTGGACTTGCTCTGATTTTCTTCAGTTTCAGCTTGAACTTCCATATGAGCAATTGATGGTCTGTTCCCCAGTTGGCCCCTGGCCTTGTTCTGACTGATGATATTGAGCTTTTCCATCTTCTCTTTCCACAGATGTAGTGTATTTGATTTCTTTGTGCTCCATCGGGCGAGGTCCATACGTATAGTCGCCGTTTACGTTGGTGAAAGAAGGTATTTGCAATGAAGAAGTCGTTGGTCTTGCAAAATTCTATCATTCAATCTCTGGCATTGTTTCTATCGCCAAGGCCATATTTTCCAACTACTGATCCTTCTTCTTTGTTTCCAACTTTCACATTAAAATCACCAGTAATTATCAATGCATCTTGATTGCATGTTCGATGAATTTCAGACTGCAGCAGCTGATAAAAATCTTCTATTTCTTCATCTTTGGCCTTAGAGGTTGGTGCATATATTTGAATAACAGTCACATTAACTGGTCTTCCTTGTAGGCGTATGGATATTATCCTATCACTGACAGCATCGTACTTCAGGATAGACCTTGAAATGTTCTTTTTGACGATGAATGCAACACCATTCTTCTTTGTCATTTCCAGCATAGTAGACTATAAGATTGTCTGATTCAAAATGGCCAATACCAGTCCATTTCAGTTCACTAATGCCTAGGATATTGATGTTTATGTGTTCCATTTAATTTTTGACAATTTCTAATTTTCCTAGATTCATACTTTGTACATTCCAGGTTCCGATTATTAATGGATGTTTGCAGCTGTTCCTGAGTCGTGCAAAATAAATTTGTCAGTGATTGTTATAACAGAATCACCATTCTAGTTTAAGTGTGCTGTTTAGGAACCTCTTATTACCCTGACTGTTCTCTAATAAGACACAGTCCTTGCTATCAAGTATCTACATTGTATCCAGTTCCCTAAAGTGGCTCAGTTTGATTGGAGAAATAAAACTTTCAAAACAACACAGGAGCAGTTAGTCACACAGGCTCATGCCTAATTGCTATTTAAAAAGTATAGGAGGGAGAAAGGAGGACTCAGTGCTTACCGGATACTGAGATTCCATTAAGAGCAATGATATAATTTGGAAACAGACAAGGGTGAAGGTTGAACAAGATGAACATAATTAATATCACTGAACTGTACATGTGAAGATTGTTATATATATTTACCACAATTAAAAAAAAAAACAGTAAAAATAAAAGTATGGATTTTCCTATAGCTAGGCTGACTGCGGGCTTGAAAAGCTGTGAGAAGGGCCTCCAAGGACAAGCAGCATTTGGACAGGCAGGTTGGGGTTATGGCACGTGCAAGGCATGAAGGGGAGTGAAGCACAAGTAAAAGCGAAGGCAGCTTTAAGGGAGAGTTGAGGGAGTGGAGTTGTAGGCTATAGTCCACTGCGACAAAGTGCCTGCCAGGAATGTTGTTCCCCGCTGAGAAGCCCAGTATGCTCACACCCCTTCTTAGCCATCCTTGTCCCACATGGTCCCACCCTCCTGGTCATTTAAGGCTGACTGCCCCAGAATTAGGTGCCAAAGGGAGTGGTTGGTGTCACCCAGTGCGGTAACTCATGATGTAACCGCCACCCCACGCCCTGCCTGGGGTGGGCATGTCTGGCCAGTTAAGGCACCCTGGTGGGTGGAGCAGTGTCTCTCCTACGCAGGGCGAGCGCCTAGCATTGCAGCCCCCCTTCTGGCCCCACCCCCACAGCTCCCCCAGCTCCTCCCCTCTCCCATTAGCTTAGGCATTAGCCTCCTCTTTATTCAATTGCAGGCACCGAAGCCCGACTGCCAGCACCCTAACTGACAGGTAAGGGGGGATGTCCATGACGAGTTACAGCACTGGGTGATGGGTCACACCAACCCTAGTGACGCCACAGCAATGGTCCTCTCCCCTCTTATGGCGCCTGCCCACTTCTGCTGGCCCTGAGGTCATTTTGGTGTTACCCCCTCTGACAGTGTCAGGGGATGCCACCGGCACTCCCGTCCCCACCTAGTGATGCCACTGGCCAAAGGTGGCCACAGAAAGCCTGCCGCAGAGGCAGCTGCTGCCTGAGGTATGAAAGCCCTGCACCACAGAAGACTGACTCACTGAACCGTCATGCCTCCCCAAATGTAAGACATACAGAAAAGTGCACCAGTAAACAGAGAAGACAATAGAGACACAGGCCAGGGACAGCAAGTAGAAGCCTTGAGGTAGCTGAAGCCATGACTAACCAGAAGCCTACAGGGAGTCCGGGGGAGAAAGAAGAGAACTTTATCGGCAACGGCCAGAGTGGTGGCAGAGCAGAGCAGAGCGGGTCTTCAGAATGGGGAGCACAAGAGCAGAGACATGCCTGCTACCCAGGGCTTACCAGGGACTCTGGTTCCAGTTCCTGAGTGACTCTCTGCTTATTTCCAGAATTCCTTCTTCCCTGTGTATCCTTCTTTACACTCCTTCATTAACCAAGGCAGAGGTTCTCAATTCTAGCTCTGTACACCAGACTCACCTGTGGAACTTTTTAAACACACAGATTCTCAGCCTCATCGCAGAGTCCTGAATCAGAATTCCTAGGACTGAGGCCAGGACTGTGTGTTTTTTAAACTCCACAACTGATTCCAGTGCTCAGCCACAGCTGAGAATCACTGAATTCAGGTAACCTGAGCGAGTGCATGGAGTCCTTCGGTAGTGCAAACTGCTAACATGCTCCACTATTAATCTAAAAGTTGGAGGTTTGAGTCAACCCAGATGGGCCTCGTAACAAAGGCCTGGTGTTCTCCCTCCAAAAAATCAGCCATTGAAAACTCTATAAAGTACAGTTCTACTCTGACACACATGGAGTCGCCATGAGTTGGAGTCGCCTCAGTGGCAACTAGTTACTTGGCTGGAACGAGTACATCTGCTCCCTGAGAAAAGTTAATTTTCATGCAGCACAGTATAAAGCTCAGTGACCTAAAATCATGTTCATTTTTTTCTTACTCTGTGTTTTAAAACACACACACTCACAAAATTATATTTACCCAGATAAAGTAAATTTCACAGCAATCTAGCAAACCTAATTTTTTCAAATAACTTCTGATTCTGAGTTCCTGTTTAATAACATATTGTTACAGCACTTAGAGTTGACTAAGCACCTTACTTTTTTCAAGAACTTGCTATGTGTCGGGCACTGTTTGGCTCTTTTTTAAACATCTGCTCATCTAGTCATCCTAACAACCCTGTGAGGTGGACATTAATTACCCCCATCTTAAAGAACGGAAAGGATAAATTCAGAGAGGTTAAGCCCAAGGTTTAAAAACTTGTAAGTATATTACTTAGCCACAAAGTGAAATGAAGTCCTGATATTCACTACAACATGGGTGAACACTGAAAACATTACACTGAGTGAAATAAGTCAGTCAGAAAAGGACAAATATTATATGACACCACTTATATGAAATAGGCGAATGTATAGAGACCAAAGGTTGTTAGTTGTTACCTGGGGTCTTAGTCACCTAGTGCTGCTATAACAGAAATACCACAAGTGGATGGGTTTAACAAAGAGAAATCTATCTTCTCACAGTCTAGTAGGCTAGAAGTCCAAATTCAGGGTGTCATCTCCAGGGGAAGGCTTTCTCTCTCTGTCGGCTCTGGAGGATGGTCTTTGTCATCAATCTTCCCCTGTACTAGGAGCTTCTCTACACAGAAAGGACACATGCTGCTCCAGACACTGCTTTCTTGGTGGTATGAGGTCCCCACTCTCTGCTTGCTTCCCTTTCCTTTTATCTCTTGTAAGATAAAAGGTGGTGCAGGCCACATCCCAGGGAAACTGCCTTTACATTGGATCAGGGCTGTGACCTGAGCAAGGGTGTTACATCCCACCCTAATACTCTTTAACCACAGAGATCATGACTTATAACACATAGGAAAATCACAGAATGGAGAACAGCCACACAATACTGGGGATCATGACCTAATCAAGTTGACACATATTTTGGGGGGACACTATTCAATCCATGATACCAGGAGTGGGAGGACAGGAGAAGGGAAGAAGTCATTGCTCAGGGAGCACTGAGCTTCTGTTAATAGTGGTAGAACAACTTGAAAAATAGTGGTAATGTATGCACAACATGATGAGTGTAATCAATGTCACATATAAAAATTGTTGAATTGGTAAATGTTTTGTTACATATGTTTTTACCACAACAAAAAACCAAAAACAAATACCTTGTAAGTGATAAAACCAGGACTTAAACTCCGAACTGTCTGACAAGCCTCTGGTCTTTCCTATATGCTCTTGTTTGAGTCTCACAACTCCAGAAGGCAGGACAGGAATTATTATCATCCCGGTTTCAGAGATGAAAGACAGGCTCTGAGTCTCTTATTCACATCCCAGCACCAGTGAGAGCCAGGATTTGAACCCAAGTCTTCTGAGTTACAGTGAGCCTTTCCACACTGCCTCATTGACTGTACACAGTGGTTGGGCAATGGTAAGGGACAGCGCCTCCATTTTGGGAAAAGGATTATTGAAAATACTCAATTCATTTACTGACTCAAATAATTGTTTTTGGATTTAACTCAGGATAAAAAAAATGGAAATTTTTTTAAAGTAAGATACCATCCCTTTGTTTTGTATTCTTCTTGCTTTGTATCAGTGAGCTCCAACCTTTTCAAAAATACAGACTATACCATAATGTCAAGTAGTTTCACTGTAAAAATGACATGGAGGTGGCATCTGACCTCCTCTAACTTCACGATGGGGAAGGAGAATCAAGATTGACAGCCCAAGGCTGATTCCTATGAGGTGAAGGTCAGGCATGCCTCCTCTCTGTGCGTCTTTACCAATTTTGACACCAACTGTCCTTCCCACAACACTCTCTACTTCTCTACTGGGTTCAGTAATTCATTGCAGTGGCCACATAGAACTCACAGACCCCATTCATGATCATGGGGTTTATTAGGGAAGTAAAAGGTTACAATTCAGGTTTAGGAAGGCTCAGGCTATCATTCTTCCAGCAGGACAGCCTCTTCTCAGACATACCTGCCAGCACAACTCTCTCTGGCCCTCAGCTTCTTCCCTTCTTAGGCAAGTGTTAGTTACAAAGTTCTTTAGCTCTGCCAGTAAGTGACCAGAGGCACCCCACTCCATTAGTAAGCCTCGGCCGAAGTTGCTGAGCTTTAGCTCCATGGGTCAGCAAACCAACTCCACCAAGTGTCCGGAGGGACCTTACTCCTCCAGTAAGCCTCCTGCCTGATGGCACTCAGCTTTCTCGCTCTGTGGGCTGGGAAGTCCACTGTGCTATCTCCTGCCTGTAACTTCTGCCAGTCCCTCCTGCCACTGCCACTACTTCTTACCATGTTCAGTGTTAAGGGTCTCTCTCTCTCTCCTCTCTTGGTCTCCTGGTTGCAGGAGCAATTCAGTGCAGGGATCACAGGTCCAAATGACACACTCTTCGCTCTTGGCCCTTTATACTTGGTGGTGGTGAGATCCTCTCCGTCCCACCTCTGGGATGGCCCATTTTAACCAAGCAGGATGGCAAAACTGACCAATCCCCTTGGTGAGCCACAAATACCTTATCTGCACAGTCCCAGTCGATCATTTGGGAGTTACAAGACCATGGTAAGAAAGGCTACACAAAAGGAATTCATCACACCTCATTCACAGACACCCTACCACATGATAATATAACTGCTAATTAGAATGTATAAATCCATTTAAAAGTATGACTTAATACAGAGGAGATTTTAGGTATATTTTCTCACTCACAACTGTGTGTCTGTACTTTTAAAGAACAGCACTATATTTATGTTGAAATCTTGTATTTATGCAGTCTACAGAAAATGAAAAAAAAAAAAAGCAAGTCATAGACAAAACCATGATAGTACCCAATGAGTTACAAGTCCTTGTGTCCACGTGGTAAATAACAGGTATCTTTTCCAGAATTATAATAATCTTTCCAAATTACAATAATCTTTAACATGCCCTTGCTGCTTGTAGAGATACATCCACGCAAATGCATACCAATCTTTATCTATACCAAACCGACCAAACCCACTGTCGTTGGCTGAATCAATTCCGACTCATAGAGAGAGCAGAATTGCCCCATAGGGATTCCAAGGCTGTAAATCTTTATGGAAACAGACTGCCACATCTTTCTCCTGTGGAGCAGCTGGTGGGTTGGACTGCTGACCTTCTGGTTAGCAGCTGAGTGCTTTAACCACTGCACCACCAGGGCTCCTCTTCATCCATATAGGTCACAGAATTTTTTTTTTTTCATTACACTCTGATAAAATTCACAGACTCATACTCAGGAGTCTTACCTAAAAATGATGACAATAGGACTAAGAGTGTGTTGGTGTCTTCATCTCCAAAACATGATGAAGCATTAGTGATATTTTCACTGAAGTTCCATAACGTTTTGCAAACCAAGCAGGCCAGCTGCCAATCAGAAGGACCAAAATCTTTTAAGCAATCCACTAACCTGAGTTAACAGAAGTCAAATTAAGACATTATTAGGTCAGAATCTGCCATTAATTTTAATACTTTTAACATCATGATGATTATCCTTCTGTGCTATTTAACATATAACCAAAAAACCAAACCCAGTGCCATCGAGTCGATTCTGACTCATAGTGACCCTACAGGCCAGGGTAGAACTGCCCCATAGAGTTTCCAAGGAGCGCCTGGCAGATTTGAACTGCCAACCCTTTGGTTAGCAGCTGTAGCACTTAACTACTATGCCACCAGGGTTTCCATTTAACATATATTACATAAAATTCAGTTATCATTTAAAATAATATCTAAGAACTTAAGTAGCCACCAAGTAGCAATAATCTACTTCTGAATTATTGTAACTGTCCAAACCCACTGCCATCAAGTCAATTCCAACTCGTAGGGACCACATAGGGTTTCCAAGGCTGTAAATCTCTATGGAAGCAGACTGCCACATCTTTCTCCCAGGGAGCTGCTGGTGGTTTCAAACTGCCGGCCTTACAGTTAGCAATCGATCACTTTAATCACTAAACCACCAGGGCTCCTTTGTAAGTGCCCAGTGGACCCTAAATTCTCTGTAGCCCCAGCTTGTTGAAAGACCCCTGCCCTTAGAGGGACCCCAGAGGCCATGGTCCCTGGACCTTCTATTAGCCCCAAACTGGAACCATGCCCAAAGCCAAGTCTTCAGACAGGGACTGGACTAGACTATAAGACAGATACTGGTGAGAAGTAAGCTTCTTGGCTCAAGTAGACACATGAGACTGTGAGGGCAGCTCCTGTCTGAAGGGGAGATGAGATGGCAGAGGGGGACAGAAGCTGGCTGAATAGACATGGGGAATACATGGTGGAGAAAAGGAGTATGCTGTCTCATTAGGGGGAGAGCAGCTAAAAGTACATAGCAAGGAATATATAAGTTTTTGTATGAGAGACTGACTTGATTTGTAAACTTTCACTAAAAGCACACACACACACACACACACAAAAACTTCATTTGAATAAAAAAATTAAAAAAGAAAGAAAGACCCCTGCCCCAGAGGAAGCATGAGATCAGGGCCCAAGCTTCCTAGAAAACTAAGCCTTCTGAATCCTGAAGGGTCAGGACTCCACACCTTGAAACTTACTTTTTAATGCCGCCTCCGTCTTTTAGAATGACCCGTTTGTCCTTATCCACAGTGAGATTTAGGAGAACACCACAGGCAGAAAAGCAAATATCCTGGTGCTTCGCATCCAGCAGTGCAATCATGAACTTGTGTACTGGGAGGGTGGAAAACAGATGCGGACCAGTGAACTCTCAGGAGTCTCAGCTGTATTCTGGTTTTACAAAAACATAGTGACTTGCAAAACTGGAAACCCTGTTAGTGGACTTAGCCCAGCAGTGGGTTCCCCAACACGCAGCACTCCAGAACCTCCCCCTAAGACCCTCTGCCCCCAGACACTGCTCTATCCCATCCAGGCAGCAGCTCCCTCTTCAGGGCAGTGATGGAGGCCCTGCCAGGGAAAGGAGGGAACCACAGACTTCCCACCACAGAGGTGACACTCTTCTCTAACTTCTGGTTGTCCTCAAGGGTCTTTTTGACCATCCAGCAGCAATTCTCTTTTAAATACCCAACCCCAGGGGGTCAGGCTTCTGTTGAGATCTTCCTTGAAGTCTTCTAGGGTCACAGCTCTTAAAAGAAGACTTGCTCAGACTGCTGGAAACTGACCTGTGGTAAGGCAGGCCTTCCAGTGCAGGGACGGCTCAGTCAGGGCAGGCACCCAGCCTCTGGGGAGTATTTTTACTTAGGCCTACAAAAAGGAACCAGGAACCCTTTGTCCTGTCTTCTAGTCCCCACGGCAGGGGCTGGGCAAAGGTTGGGGGAGATGAGGCATGTGCTTTGCCTCCTCCTATTCCACGGGGCACCTGAGAGGTGGCCACCCTCTTCTAACTGTGGTGGGCTGAACAGTGAGCTCGGCAAAGGCTACATCACACATCTGTGTATTAAGAGTGTAAAGAGTGCTCACTTCAGCAGCACATATACTAAAATGGGAACAAAACAGAAGGTTAGCATGGTCCCTGTGTAAGGATGACACACGAAATTTATGAAGTGTTCCATTTAAAAAAAAAAAAAAAAAAAGTCTAAAAAATATACACCAAAATGTTAACCGTTATCTCTGGGGTAGTAAGATGATGGGTGACTATTTGCTGCTGCTGCTCCTCTTTTTATATCTGTATTATCTGAATTCCTTATCCATGTGGACAATTTTTTTCTTATATGAAATATTTGAGACATACAGAGTATGGTTAGTGTAAACACTTGTGTACCTGCCATTAAGAAATAAAACATCACGGATCTAGTTTTGTTTTTGTGTATCCCTCCTCCATCCCATTCTCATCCCTCTTCTGTCCAGAAGTAACCTCGATCTTAAGTGTACAGTTTACCATTCCCAAGTATGCTCTGTACTTTATACCATTACCAGGTGGGTACATATACATAAATAATACGCAGGATTGTTTTGCCTGTTTTAAAACTTATATTAATGGCATTAGTCTGTATAAATCCTCCTATCACTTGTTTTTTTTCCCTCTTTTTTTTAAAATTTTTATTGTGCTTTACGTGAAAGTTTACAAATCAAGGCAGTCTCTCACATAAAAATTTATATACTCCTTGCTACATACTCCCAGTTGCTCTCCCCCTAATGAGACAGCCCACTCCCTCTCTGCACTTTCTTTTCATGTCCATTTCGCCAGCTTCTAACCCTCTCTACCCTCTCATCTCCCCTCCAGACCAACATAGTCTCAAGTGTCCACCTTATCCAAGAAGCTCACTTCTAACCAGCATCCCTCTCCAACCCATTGTCCAGTCCAATCCCTGTCTGAAGAGTTGGCTTTGGGAATGGTTCCTGTCCTGGGCCAACAGAAGCTCTGGGGGCCATGACCACCAGGGTCTTTATAGTCTCAGTCAGGCCATTAAGTCTGGTCTTTTTATGAGAATTTGGGGTCTTCATCCCACTGCTCTCCTGCTCCCTCAGGGGTTCTCTGTTGTGTTCCCTGTCAGGGCAGTCAGTCTGATGTATTCTCTGGTTTATGTCGCCCTTTCTCTCTCTTGGGCTCATAATTACCTTGTGTCCTTGGTGTTCTACATTCTCCTTTGCTCCAGGTGGGTTGAGACCAACTGATGCATCTTAGATGGCCGCTTGTTAGCATTTAAGACCCCAGACACCACTCTCCACAGTGGGATGCAGAATGTTTTCTTAATAGATTTTATTATGCCAGTTGACTTAGATGTCCCCAAACCCCCGCCCCTGCTATGCTGGCCTTCAAAGCATTCAGTTTATTCAGGAAACTTCTTTGGTTTAGTCCAGTTGTGCTGACCCTGCCTGTATTGTGTGTTATTTTTCCCCATCACCTAAAGTAGTTCTTATCTACTATCTAATTAGTGAATACCCCTCTCCCTCCTTTCCTCCCTCCCTCCCCCCTCTCATAACCATCAAAGAATATTTTCTTCCCTGTTTAAACTATTTCTTGAGTTCTTATAATAGTGGTCTTCTACAATATTTGTCCTTTTGCAACTGACTAATTTCATTCAGCATAATGCCTTCCACATTCCTCCATGTTATGAAATGTTTCACAGATTCCTCACTGTTCTTTATTGATGCGTAGTATTCCACTGTGTGAATATACCATAATGAATATCCATTCATCCACTGATGGGCACCTTGGGTGCTTCCATCTTTTTGCTATTGTAAACAGTGCTGCAACGAACATGGGTGTGCATATATCTGTTTGTGTAAAAGCTCTTGTTTCTCTAGGATATATTCCAAGGAGTGGGATTGCTGGATCTTATGGTAGTTCTATTTCTAGCTTTTTAAGGAAGCACCAAATTGATTTCCAAAGTGGTTGTACCATTTGACATTCCCACCAGCAATATATAAGTGTTCCAGTCTCTCCACAGCCTCTCCAACATTTATTGTTTTGTATTTTTTGGATTAATGCCAGACTTGTTGGAGTGAGATAAAATCTCATTGTAGTTTTCATTTGCATTTCTCTAATGGCTAATGATTGTGAGCATTTCCTCATGTATCTGTTAGCTACCTGAATGTCTTCTTTAGTGAAGTGTCTGTTTGTATCTTTTGCCCATTTTTTAATTGGGTTGTTTTTTTGCAGTTGAGTTTTTGCAGTATCATGTAGATTTTAGAGATCAGGTGCTGATCGGAAATGTCATACCTAAAAACTTTTTCCCAGTCTGTAGGTGTCTTTTTACTCTTTTGGTGAAGTCTTTGGATGAGCATAGGTGTTTGATTTTTAGGAGCTCCCAGTTATCTAGTTTTTCTTCTGCATTCTTAACAATGTTTTGTATACTGTTTATGCCATGTATTAGGGCTCCTAACATTGTCCCTATTTTTTCTTCCATGATCTTTATCGTTTTAGATTTTATATTTAGGTCTTTGATCCATATTGAGCTTGTTTTTATGCATAGAGTGAGGTATGGGTCTTGTTTCATTTTTTTGCAGATGGATATCCAGTTATGCCAGCACCATTTGTTAAAAAGGCTGTCTTTTCCCCATTTAACTCTTTTGGGGCCTTTGTCAAATATCAACTGTTCATATGTGGATAGATTTATGTCTGGATTCTTAATTCTGTTCCACTGGTCTATGTATCTGTTGTTGTGCCAGTACCAGGCTGTTTTGACTACTGTGGCGGTATAATAGGTTCTAAAATCAGGTGGAATAAGGCCTCCCACTTTGTTCTTCTTTTTCAGTAATGCTTTACTTATCCGGCGCCTCTTTCCCTTCCATATGAAGTTGGTGATTTGTTTCTCCATCTCATTAAAGAACGTCATTGGAATCTGGATTGGAATTGCATCAAAGGTATAGATTGCTTTTGGTAGAATAGACATTTTTTTAATGTTAAGTCTTCCTCTCCATGAGCAAGGTATGTTTTTCCACTTATGTAGGTCTCTTTTGGTTTCTTGTAGAAGTGTATTGTAGTTTTCTTTGTATAAGTCTTTTATATCTCTGGTAAGATTTATTCCTAAGTATTTTATCTTCTTGGGGGCTACTGTAAATGGTATCGATTTGGTGATTTCCTCTTCAGTGTTCTTTTTGTTGGTGTAGAGGAATCCAACTGATTTTTGTATGTTTATCTTGTATCCCGATACTCTGCTGAACTCTTCTATTAGTTTCAGTAGTTTTCTTGAGGATTCCTTAGAGTCTTCTGTGTATAAGATCATGTCATCTGCAATTCCCTCTGTTTTTGAGGTTAATCCATGTTGACATCTGAATCTCTAGTTCATTTATTTTAATTGCTGAGGAACATTTCATTGCATGAATATACTGTAATGTATTCATCCTCTTGCCTATTGATGGTCATTTAGGTTGTTTCCAATTTTTGCTACTACAAGAATACTGTAATGGACCTTCTGGCATATAAAGTAGAATGCCTCTTCAGCCCATTCCCAAGAGCAGAAATAATGGGTCTAGGTGACTTATTTCCCCTAAATGCACACACACACCATCTCAGAACTCAGAAGGCCACTCACCAGGGAAAGACAAACATTTCAGACACCGCCTCATCTGGGCATCCTGAGCACTACCTGTCCCAGAACACACACAAGTACCACGTTGTGATGACCCAAGTTCCAAAACCACTTAGCTAACTACTGGCAAGAACTGCACGTTTATGAATGAAGTGTCATAAACTCACCATTTTTCTGCACAATGAAATCACAGATATCACGGTACTGGGAAAGATTTCCAAACACACGCACAGCCTCCAGGATTCCATCCATGTTGTTACTGACCAGAAGCTTTAAGAGCACTGGGTTTGGTTACCAAAGAGATAAAATCAGTGAATTTAAGTTTTAATTTAAACCCTAGAAATCAATATAATACTAAATACTGATAACTTTAAAATTAAAAAATTATATAAAATACAAACTGTAAGAGACTTTGGGAAGAAAAATAAGAAACTAGTTTTCCCCATACAAAGAATGTCAGTTTCATTCTTAGACTTAAATCAGGCTCTAAGACACCAGGACCAAAAGTCAGAAAATATTAATGCTTCCAGCTCTGTGCTTAGCTAACAAAAGCAAAACCTTAAAACAAGCATTCATTTACCCAAGCCCAACTCCGAACCTTACATTCAGCAATATACAGCTTTTTGTCATGAATTATGGAGTTTTTCACTTGGTAGTAAGACAAATTGTTGATTGTTGCTGTAGCATTGATCACCAACTCCTCACAATCATCAATTGACTTGTATTCTGAAACAAAGTGAGGATAAGGGTGTCAAAGACTCATCGCAGGGGCAGAACCAATGACATCACAACTGCAGCAAAGGCAGGGCCAGGGACAAACCATCTTCCCAGGCCAGGGCTGAGTAAGTACAGCTTTATTTCCCATGATTCTTCCTGTAGGGAAATGCACCAAGCACACAGGGATCCCTCCTGGCCAGAGCAGGGAGAACACCCTATGCTCAATCCCTCCAATCAAGGGGTCTGGAAAAGTTGAGCCATTCTAGGGTGAGCTGAACCCAAAACCCAGTGCTGTGGAGTCGGGCGAGCTGAAGCCAGCTCTAATCCCCAACTGGTTTGCCCAGTCCTCGGGCTCTCCCAGGGCCTCCACCCTGAGAGCTGGAATTTTTTTCCCACACTCTCCAGGGTCCAGCAGAACAATCCTTAGGTCACAAACCATCAGTAACTCCATTCAACTCTGCCTTACATATGCAGAATCTGATCACTTCTCACCACCTCCTCTACTTCCACCCGAGGACATCTCACCTCCTCACTGACTTCTCTTCTTCCACAGTTGCCTCCCTAAGTCTATTCTCAACACACTGAGCCCTACAGAGTAAGTTGGGCAATGTCACTCATCTCCACTCTCCAATAATTAATTCTGTAAAGGTGTAGCCTAACATTCCACGTTACAGATGAGAACACTGAAGCCCAGAGATGTTAACTACTTTGCCTGACTTCACAAAGCAGGCATCTGAACCCAGGCCTGACTCTACCATCCTGCTCTTTCCATAGCACCCTACTGAGGCCAAAGGCACACATGTCACCAAGGGCCCATTAGAGCCACTGGGGCAATAATTTGCTTCAAAGAGCTTAAGAGAACCCACAGCCCTCTGAGACTGAGTCACAGATCTAAGAGAATATGGAACATAGACCTTGACTTTAAGGTAGCAAATCTCTGAGTAAATGGGTCCACTGGGAGGGCTGGTTCTTATAGAAACCTTTTTTTATTTTTAAAAGACCCTCTGCAATGAGACAGGCAATTTCTGGGGTACAAGCAACTCCTCTGTGAGGGGGTCAGGGCTAGAGAGAAGTGGAAAGGAGATGACCCAAGGAATGCCCTTCCTGTGAGAGAGGCTGGGAGGAGGGTACAGGACAGTAGGAGGGGTCGGGTAGAGGAGTACTAAGCCTGGAGGATAATTAGGGTGACAGCTACTTTGACCTCAGGTAGGTGGGTACATGACCAGTGAGCAAGCAGGCCCCTTCTGCAATCACAGAGTCACAGCTCCGGTGCCAGTCTTGGGCTGCCTATACATGGCCAGGCCTGTCAGAGGTAGGCAGGCACTTTAAAGACCAGCTTCTTTCTCCCCATATTCGTGCATTACTTCACACCAATGCAGATAAAACAGGTCAGAAATCAGCAGAGACCAGTTTATCAGGTGTTATGGATTGAATTGTACCCCACCACCACCAGCCCAAAATATGTGCTGAAATCCTCACCCCTGTACCTGTAAAAGGAGCCCTGGTGGTACAGTGGTTAAGCATTTGGCTGCTAACCAGAAGGATGGCAGTTCAAATCCACCAGCCACTCCTTGGTAACCCTATGGGGCAATTCTAATCTGTCCTATAGGGTCACTGTGAGTTGGAATCAACTGGATGGCAATGGGTTTGGTTTTTGGTCTTTTGGTACCTGTAAATGTGACCCTGTTTGGAGATAGGTGTTTTGTTTTGTTATGTGAATTAGGTCATACCAGAGTAGGGTGGATTCTAAACCTAATCACTTCAGAGTTATAAAAAGAAGGAAATGACACAGAGATACACACACACACACACACACACACACACACACACATAAACACACACAGGGGAGCACAGACACCACGTGAGAATCATCTACAAGCCAAGGAATGCCAGGTAACCAAGGAACATCCAGGGCTACCCATAAGGAAGGAATCAACATGACAGAGATCCTCATTTGGACTTTTAGCCTACAGAAATGTAAGAAAATAAATTTTGTTCTATAAAGCCACCCCCACCCCCGCCAAAAAAAACCCAACCTGTTGCTCTGGAGTCGGTTCCGACTCAGAGCAACACTATAGGACAGAGTAGAACTGCTCCATAGGGTTTCCAAGTGGCTGGTAGATTCAAACTGCTGACCTTTTTGTTAGCAGCCATACCTCTTAACCACCTTGCCAGCAGGGCTCCTAAGGCCACCCACTTGTGCTATTTGTGTTACAGCAGCACTAGGTAAATAAGACAGCAGGGCTTAGTAGGGCTCCGAGAATTCACTTCAGCAGTTGAGCTGAATGAAGAAAGGTGGAGGTGGAGAATCTTCTGTCTTTACCCTTCTAGAGGCTTCTTGGGGGATAAGAAAAACTTTCAGAGGATACAATAGAGAAAGGATCCCCTGCTTGCCCAAACTGCTCAAGGCTTGGTAGGCTAGAGAGCCCTGACTGAACCACAAGTTCTTCTTAACTTTTGCTTAACCTCGTATGGTTTTGAGTTCTAACCCTGCAGAGACCCAACCATTTCTCAAGGTGAGGCCTTTGAGTGCCTGCATCAGGATCAGCCAGGAAGCTTTCAAAATGCAGACTCCTGAGGCCCACACCTAACTTGATAAATCACAACCTCTAAGGGTAGAGCCAAGAATCAGTGTTTTTAATAAGCTTCTGGGTGATTCTTATGCACAAGGAAGTTTGAGAACCACTGGGTTAGAGCTTCACTGGTCAAGAACAGGAGGTGGCTATGGCCCCCGGATGCTCAGTTAACCCAGAACTGAAACCATTCCTGAAGCCCATTCTTCAGAAAAAGATTAGACGGCCTATAAAACAAAAAATAACACACATGAGGAACGTGTTTCTTGGTTCAATCAAATATTTGAGACCGAATGGGCAGCTCCTGTCCAAAAGCAGGATGAGAAGGCAGGAAGGAACAGGAACTGGTCGAATGGACACAGGGAACCAGGGGTGGAAAGGGGGTGTGTGCTGTCACATTGTGGGGATTGCAACCAGTGTCACAAAACGATGTGTGTATAAATTTTTTAATGAGAAAAAAAAGAGGCCATTCCTGAGTTCCAGTAACCTCAAGAAAATATACTTGAGAGACCTCACATGGGAACCCCCAAATGACAAAAGCCAGGCACCTGCACTTCCAGAGAACATGGTGCTGAAGTCATGAAGGCGATAGGCCCCAAAGCCTCCTAAGGACTCTGGCCAGGTGGGCTGGAGCTAGACTACCTGGACTGGATCTAGGTCCCCAGGGGTAATCCTTTTATCTCTAGCCTAATCTGCTTCCTCTTTCAAAAGGTATTGCCTTCTTGGGAATCAAAAGCAAGTTACTGATTCCACCTTAGTTTAAAGATACAAATGTAATTTATAAGTCCATAAAATTGTTATATGCAATTATTACATGCAAATATTAACAATTGTAGGGAAGTGAATCAGGCACAGCTCTACTCCTTAACTTGGCCATTCACAGTGATATGACCCCAATCCAAGGACCCAGTCCCTTCGAGGTCGCTGCCACCAGGTACTGGGTTCGAGCTTGCAGCACATCAGAACTCATCCTGGTTTCAGACTCCATTCCTCACCTGTCACAGAGGCCAACTGTGGTTCCCTGAGCACTGGTTCTCAGCATTTAATGAGAACAAGAATCACCTGCAGACAGGGGAAGAGTTGAAATGCAGGTTCGAAGAATCTCACCTCATTCCACAGAGTCAGTTTCTGGATAAGGCCCTGGAAAGGGTATTTTAATGAGTTCCACAGCTGATTCGAGGCAGCTGGTTCCCTGGCCATGGGCTGAGAAACACCATCCTAAAGGGCTGAGCCTCCAGGGGAGGAAGGAACATGGGAAGACAGGAAAATATTACAACCTAAAAGCTGCAAAGTTTGAGGTTGTTTCAAAAATTGAATTTCAAAAATGTCAAGGCCCACTTATGGTAGTTCTAATTTCCAGTTGCCATTGAGTTGATTCCAACTGATGATAACCTCATGAGAACAGAATTGTATTCCAACGGATTTTCAGTGGCTGATTTTTTGGGAGTAGATTGTCAGCCAGGCCTTTCTTCAAAGGCACCTCTGCGTAGACATAAACCTCTAACCTTTTGGTTAGTAACCAGGCGCATTCACTGTCTACACCACCCAGGAACTCTGGTAGGTTTGCTAACTGGGAAGACGTAGGCCCTATGTATCTTCTCACCCCCTCCAAGATGCTCTCTGTCTACAGGATAACAATCAGGTGCCTCAGTGTAGAACTCTAGGTCCTCCACAAAAAACCATAACCTACCTTTCTAGCTGTTTTAGCATCCTCAGCTCAAGACTCAGTGAACGCTCACTGCAGCTCATCTTGCTTTCACCTGGAATCCCATTCTTTCTTTCTCTCTGCCTTTTGCCTCTCAAAGCCCCATCCATTTCAAATATCATCTTCTCCAACTAAATTCAACAAACATTTACCAGATATCTACTTTGAGTAAGGTACTCTGCTACGCTTTTTCAGGGATACAGTAGTGAATAAAAAATAGTTCCTGCCCCTCAAGGTTGCTATGTGGCCATGAAATAGATATAATCAAAACAACAGCAGGAAAAACAAGACAGAAAGTTGCTCTAGCGAGGATATTTGCGGAAAAGATGGACTTTAAGTCAAGGAGCTGGACTTGATGCGACAGGTGAAGGAGTTTCACGGAAGGCTTCTGAGCAAGAAGGAGACAGTTAGTGTCATGTGTAATTGGGAAGTGGGTAATGGCACAATTTGGGAGGAGAGCTGAGGAGGGAAATTTGTAAGGATAGGTAGAGGAAAGGATCAGCCAAGGCATGGACAGAACTAGGGAAATGGGGGCAGCATGACAGAGACAACAGGCGTGAGGGACAATACCCAGGCAATTAAGACACTACTGTTTGGATAGAAGCAGGAGCCCTGGTGCCACAGTCGTTAAGAGCTGGACTGCTAACCAAAAAAGTCGGGCAGTTTGAATCCAGCAGCCACTCCTTGGACACCCTCTGGGCCAGTTCTCCTCTGTCTTATAGGGTCTCTATGAGTTGGAATCAGTTTGACAGCAAAGGGTACAGGTTTGGATAGAAGGGTGGGAAGGGGATGGCTGAGGCTAGATTCTGTATCTGCCTATGAAAGACAGGAGGATGGGTTTGTAAGCAGCCGTGTTTTCAACGTGTTGGGTGTGAAGTGTCCACAGCACAACCAGATGCAGATTCTAGCAGACAACTTAATGTGCAGTCAACAACTAGGAAGGGAGTTCAAGATCAAATGTGTAGATTTTTGAAGAGTGCTCTCAGAATTTAGGAGCCCTTCTTGAGACAGGCAACCATAGAACAGAGGAGCATGGGGCTTGGTGACTCTGGCACTTACTAACTTTGTGACCTGTAAAAGTCACTTTGTCTCACCAAGCCTGTTTCCTTGTCTGTAAAATGGTGAAAATGACAACCCAGCATCATGCAGTTGTTGTGAGGTAATGGATATGAAAGCGCTTTTTAAACTATAAAGCTCCATTATAAAGTAAAGCATTGTTATTACACACACATCCCAAAAATGGACTCAGTGGATCCATCCCCTCAGCCCTGTGTGCACTTTGTTTCTGGCACCTTCGTATGCTGTGCAGTTCTTGTCTGTCACCTGACATGCCTTGAAAGCAGATGAACCCTTACCATCAAGTTGATATTGACTCATAGTGACTCTACAGGACAGAACTGCCCCCATAGGGTTTCCAGGCTGTAATCTTCACGAAGGCCCTGGTGGTGCAGTGGTTAAGAGCTTGGCTCCTAACCAAAGGTGCAACCAAAAGTTCAAATCCACCAGCTGCTCCTTGGAAACCCTATGGGGCAGTTCTGCTCTGTCCTATAGGGTTGCTACGAGTCGCAATCGACTCAATGGCAACGGGTTATACTGTATGCTACAGTTTAAAAGAATGCAGTAGGGTGGTGACTGAAAGGTTGGCAGTTCAAAACCATCAGTGGCTCCACGGGATAAAGATGTGGCAGTTTGCTTCCATAAAGATTAAACCAAAACAAACTCATTGGGTTTCCAAGGAACAGCTGGTGGATTCAAATCACCAATCCTTTTGTTAGCAGCCGAGCTCTTAACCACTGCACCACCAGGGCTCCATAGCATATAGTATGGTCCATCCCATTGCCATCGAGTTGATTCCGACTCATAGTAATCCTATGCACTACAGAATGAAACAAAGCCATGCTCACAACCGTTGTTATGCTTAAGCCCATTGTTGCAGCCACTGGGTCAATCCATCAAGTTGAGGGTCTTCCTCTTTTTCCCTGACCCTCTACTCTACCAAGCATGATGTCCTTCTCCAGGGACAGATCCCTCCTGATGACATGTCCAAAGTATATAAGATGCAGTCTCGCCATACTTGCTTCTAAGGAGCATTCTGGCTGTACTTCTTCCATTTATTCGTTCTTCTGGCAGTCAATGGTACATTTAACATTCTTCACCAACACCACAATTCAAAGGCATCAATCCTTCTTCGGTCTTCCTTATTCATTGCCCAGCTTTCACATTCATATGATGCGATTGAAAATACCATGGCTTGGGTCCGGCGTACCTTAGCCTTCAAGGTGTCATCTTTGCTTTTCAACACTTTAAAGAGGTCTTTCACAGCAAATTTGCCCAACACAATGCGTCTCTTGATTTCTTGACTGCAGCTTCTGTGGGTGTTGATTGTGAATCCAAGTAAAATGAATATAGCATATGCTATAGGATTGATTATATAGTGTTGTTGTTGGTAGGTGCCATCCAGTTGATTTCAGCTCATAGTGATCCCATGTGACAAAACTGCCTCATAGGGTTTTCTAGGCTGTAATCTTCACAGAAGCAGATTGCCAGGTCTTTTCTCCCGTGGAGCAGTTGGGTGGGTTTAACCCACCAACCCTTGGTTTGTAGCCAAGCACTTAACTGTTGTGTTATCAGTATACTTTGATTATACAGTATACTGCATACTGATTGTAGGGTAAGGACTCAATAATGGCTCTTAAAAATGAAACAGCAGAAAAAATTCACAGGTTACACAAAAACACCATTTTCATTAGGCATTAAAATTTCTTCCACAACAAAGTCTTTTACAGAGACTGGTAAGTAGTGGCTCAGTTGATTACACTGAATTGCAGTTATCTCCCTCACACACCAGCAGGCAGAGGTACCCGTGACAAGGCCTCAAATGTGGACAAGGCCTCAAACGTGCGCATGGGGGAAGATGGGATCTGGGCGGCTGGGGGCTATAATTACAGTTAATGAAAAAACCTGAAAAGCAAATACACTTGAATTGTGTGGACTAACCCAGGGAAAAATTAGGCTGCTAAGCTCTTTGTAGTTAGTTCAGCCAGTTTTCAGTAACTTGATGGGAATTACTTTTTTACTTAAAAAAAAAAAAAAAAGATGCAATTCACATACCATGAAATTTGCCCTTTTGAAGTGTACAATTCCATGAGTTTTACTAATGATCTCAATTACATTTTCTTAAAAAAATTTTTTTTTTTTTATTGCTTTTGAAGCAGTTTTGAACAGAAGAGGAATATTCCCTTCACACCGCTAACAAGCCTCATCACTGTTAGGTGCCCTGGAGTCCATTCCAACTCACAGTGACCCTATATGACAGAATAGATTTGCCCCCTAGGGTTTCCTAGGCTATAATCTTTACTGGAGCAGATTGCCAGGTCTTTCTCCCATGGGGCTTCTGGGTGAATTCGAACTGCCAACCTTTGGGTTAACAGCCAAGCGTTTAACCACTGCACCACCAGGGCTCCTTAAGAACATCATTTAAGTAACCCAGTGGTACTAAGAACATCTTCGCACCCACCCCCAGGCCCTAGAATCGTCTTAGGTGCTGTGGGAAGACCTGTGTATGTGGAGCTGGCCCGGCCGTGGATCTTACCCAGGGTTGTGAGCAGCAGGCCCACCACTTGCGGCTTGGCGGCCAGCGCCGGGCCGATGTGCGGGTGGATGGCTATGTTGGCAAGCACGCGCGTCAGCTTGATGAGCACGTCCTCCACGCCCGACGGCTGCCTCTGCGGCTTGGCCTGTGCCCCTCCGTCACCCACCTGCTTCCGTGAATTCAGATCGAGTTCGTGGAATGTTTGGAATAGCGACAACAGAGTTCGGATGCACCCCTTCTCCTTGAAAAACTGTTCGCGAGCTTGGTTATTTTTCGCTGTCAGGTTGCCAAGAATGAAGACAATACGAATGACTAAATCCTGCGATAAATTAAAGACAGAGTTGTAAGTGCAAAGGGGCTGGAATAGGTTGTTGGAAAGAGTACAGTGTTTAAGTTGTTTCGCAATTTAATTAATAGTACAATGGAACACGGCTGGCTTCCTTTAACTTGTACAGCATTTGATTCCCACGATTGGTGCAAATTGACAGGGGAAAGTAAAAGCCCTTGGCGGCAAAGAAAGAATACAAACTGATGTGATTAGCAAGGTTTCTTAACTTCAGATAATTCTGGCTGGCTCTCTCTTTTTTTTTTTTTTTCCTTTCCGAGAACAATTAGTTGAGTGGAATAACATTATTAATAATGTGTTACAAAAATCCGTACTGTTTTGAAATGAATCAATTTTTTAAGCATCTAAATCTTTCCCTGAAAGTCCAGCTCCTGCTGAAGCAGTTTCTTAAATCAGGCATTTCCTGCATAATAGATTTTATTGGGTTACACCGTGGTTTCTTAACCTCGGGCATTATTCTCATGCTGGGCTGGATAATTCTTTGCTGGGGTGGGGTGGGGGGCTGTCCCGTGCACTGTAGTATGTTTAGCAGCTCTTCTCATGACGTGTTAGTTGTGACAACCAAAAATGTCTATAGACATTGCCAAATGTCCTCTACGGGGCAAAATCGCCCCACTTGCGACCCACAGTGTTAGATAAGTATACCACTTTGAATCAGCCCCTGCCTTTCTTGACTAGTGTGGCGGTTACATGAGTGACAGCTTTATTGCTATTTGCTAAATTGTACATACATGTTTCATGTGCTTTTCTATAGACAGGCTGTATTTCATAATGAAAAAAAGGTTTTTTTTTAAACGCTAAACTGACAACATTTTAAAATTGAACAAGATACAGAAATTGTGTTCTTAAAATGACAACAACGGACAGACATATGGGTAAGGCCAGCATACGACAAAGGAGGTCACCTGGGAGGGAGGAGACCTTAAAGGGATATTTACCAAGGGGCTAAGAGGGGCCTGGGTATATCATATGCACATTTTCATTCCCTGAGAGAGTGATCATTCAAGAACTATCCTCTGGGTCAACACTTACTGTACCAGGCACTGTGCTATTTTAACAGACAAGAAACTGAGGCTTAGAAAAGTTGTCCTGCTTTTCTCCCTCCCTGACCATCTTGGTGGTTGCTCTTGGTCGGGGGCCGGCCCACATGTAAGGCAGGAAGATGGTGGCCACAAAGAAGACAAAAAAATTGTTGGAGTTGATCAGCTCTAGGCTCCAATTGATTATGAAAAGTGGACAGTATGTGCTAGGGTACAAGCAGACTCTGGAGATGGTTAGGCAAGGCAAAGTGAAACTGGTCATCCTCATCAACAACTGCCCATATCTGAAATAGAGTACTATGCCATGCTGGCCCCAACTGGTGTCCCTCACTACAGGGGCAATAATACTGAACTGGGTACAGCCTGCATGCTAGCTGTCATTGATCCAGGTGACTCTGATATCACTAGAAGCATACCAGCACACACTGGTAAAAAATAAAAATTCTGCAATACTTTTTCCTTGATGAAACTGGCCAGAGCTTGTTTAAAAAAAAGAAAGAAAGGGAAGGAAAATTGCTCAGGTTGCATGGCTAGTAAGGGTTGAGTTGAGTTTGAACCCAGGGCTATCCAGATTCCTAGGTCCTTCCCATATGCAAGTCCTGCCTCCCAGCTAGGGTGTCTTTCAATTTATCTCTTCCTTGGCCTGGCCTTCTTTCCAGAACAGTTAGGAATTATCTCCTGAAGGTCCCTTTTAAAATGAAATCTGTCATCAGGGACAGATTACCATAAACCCGACTTTGTTTATCAGATTAGTGGTTATCAACAGCCTTAAGGAAAGGGGACAAAGGACAAAAGGCAGGACATATTTTAATCACTGAACAGACTCTAGAAGCTTGAGAGCTGCAGGTGCTGCTCAGGGAACCTGGGTCCAGGTGGGACCCCAAGTGTAGGTGGGGCAGCACAAGGTACTGGGTGGGGGAAAGAGACAGTGAGGATCAAGGACAAATGACAACTTTGGGGTTTGCCTGGGGCTACTCTGCCAATAAGGAGCCCTGGTGGAGCAATGGTTAAGCATTCGGTTGCTATCCATAAGGTGAGCAGTTCGAACCCACCAGTGGCTCTGCAGGACAAAAGACCTGGCAATCTGCTTTCCTAAAGATTACAGCCTAGGAAACCCTATGAGGCAGTTCTACTCCATCATATTGGGTTGCTTTGAGTCAGAATCAACTCCATGGCGTACAACAACGACACTCTGCTAATACCAACTTGTTCCAGTTTGCTCTTGGGGGGAAAAAGTGTTCCCTGACAATGACGGGTAAGAAGTGAGGCTGCTGCTTGTACAGCTGGGAATCATTTGCCAACACTAAGAAAGGACAGAGCCTAGCACTAGGGCAAGAACTAAAGCTGGTCCAGGAGAGAGTCCACATTCAGAAAAAACTGAACTCACAGCATTCAAGCAATCCTAGCAGCTGTCCCATTGAGAAAGCCTGCTCCTGGCTCTACCCCAGGAACTGAGGAGGGGGGGTACACACCATAAACAAGTACGAGATATGGTCGCTACTCGCAAGAGTTTAAAATCTACTTGAGAAACAAGGCTAACATATGTGGGAAGATAGCAAAGACTATACATGCTAAGCAAGAAGCTGTACACTGAAGGGGTTCTAGCACTGGAGTCAGAATATCTGGGCTCATACATGTGACTTTACTTAGCCTCTCCGTGCCTCAATTTCCTCATCTGTAAGATGGGGGAAATATTGTATTATATTAAATGAGACAAAATAGGTGAAATATAAATCATACTGCCTCATGATCCAGGCATTGTACTGAACCCTATTTGTATAATTGTTGGTAAAATGTTAGTGAACAGCATTAAACTGTGTGGTACAGACCCAATGGTCTTAAAGAGTTTAGATACGAGGATATTCCGTGAATGATATAAAATCAAAAACCAAACCCATTGCCGTTGAGTCAATTCCAACTCATAGCGACCCTATAAGACAGAGTAGAACTGCCCCATAGGGTTCCCAAAGAGCGCCTGGTGGATTTGAACTGCTGACCTTTTTGGTTAGCAGCCGAACTCTTAACCAGTACACCACCAGGGTTTCCATGAATGATACTGGGCTCAGCAAAGTTACCACGAATGAATTCGAGTTTAACCTTGAAACTGCGTGAGATGAGAACATGTGGAAGGGAAGATGGTAGGGATAAAAGAAAGGGTCTTGAGAAAGAATACCCAGGACAATCCTCTTTCTGAGACGTAGGGTCACCTTGTTTGTCTTTGATCAACAGACTTTTCCTAAGAAGCTATAGGCCTTAAATATAAAACAAGCACACACAATTTTATTATAATACTTGAATTGCACTTCACATAACACCAATGGCTACTTCAAGTAATCTCGGGTGGCAAAGGCCCCTCTGGGGGCTCTAGAAGGAAAGTAGCAAGTTCGTAGCCCCTCCTACAACCTGGTCAGACCCAACCACAAAGTAGAATGCTTTCCAACCACAACAGAGAATATTTCCAAAATTAAGGTCCTCCATGGAGGCTCCATAGACCCATCTAAACTCCCTGAGGGACCGAATTACTGGGCTGAGGGCTGTGGGGACCCACAGTCTCAGGGAACATCTAGCTCAACTGGCATAACATAGTTCATAAAGAAATTGTTCTACATTCGATTTTGGTGAGTAGTGTCTGGGGTCTTAAAAGCCTATGAGCGACCATCTAAGATATGCCACTGGTCTCATTCCTTCGGTAGCAAGGAAGAATAAAGAAAACTAAAGATACAAGGGAAAGATTAGTCCAAAGGACTAATGGCCCCAAAACTACCATGGCCTTCACCAGACTGAGTCCAGTACAACTAGATGGTGCCCGGCTACCACCGCTGAATGCTCTGACAGGGATCACAATAGAGGATCCTGCACAGAGATGGAGAAAAATGTAGAGCAAAATTCTAACTCACAAAAAAAGACCATACTTACCGGCCTGACAGAGACTGGAGAAACCTCAAGTGTATGGCCCCTAGACACCCTTTTAGCTCAGTGATGATGTCACTCCTGAGGTTCACCCTTCATTCAAAGCTTAGACAGGCCCATAAAACAAAATGAGACTAAAGGGGCACACCAGCCCAAGGGCAAGAACTAGAAGGCAGGAGGGGACAGGAAAGCTGGTAATAGGGAACCCAAGGCTGAGAAGGGAGAGTGTTGACACGTCGTGGGGTTGTTAACCAATGTCATAAAACAGTATGTAAACTGTTCTGTAAACTTTCATCTAAAGTACAATTTAAAAAAACAAAAGAATTAAGGTCCTCCAGCAAATCCCTGGGTGGCGCAGAATTAAGCATTCGACTACCGGCTAAAAGGTTAGTTGTTCAAACCCACTCAGATGCACCTCAGACGACAGGCTTGGTGATCGCTTCCAAAAGGTCAGAGTAGAACTGCTGTGTTGGGGTCATTGTGAGTCAGAATCAAATCAAAGGCAACTAACATTAACAAGGCCCTCTAAGGAAGATACTATTTTATATTTTCCAAGTTGAGCACTATGAGCTTTTCACATAAGCTTCAATATATGTTTTCTCATTAAAGAGAATCTATGTGGAGTTTGACATCTGAAAATTTTAATAATTACTAGTAATAATAACAGTAGTAGCAGCAGTGGTGCTTACAATGTACCAGACACTGTTCCAAGCATTTTGTTGTTGTTAGCTGCCACTGAGTCAGTCCGAGACTCATGGCAACACCATGTACAACTGTGATCCATAGGGTTTTCATCGGCTGATTTTTCTTTTTAGTCTGGAAGCTCCACTGAAACGAGTTCAGCATCATAATGACATACAAACCAACAGTGGCAGATGGGTAGTGGCTGTGCCTGAGGTATATTGGCTGGAAACTGAACCTAGGTGTCATTGATTGAATTGTGTCCCCCAAAATATGTGTCAACTTGGTTAGGCCATAATTCCCAGTATTGTGTGGTTGTCTTCCATTTTGTGATTTTCCTATGTGTTATAAATCATAATCTCTGCCCGTGGTTAAAGGGGATTAGGGTGGGATGTAATACCCTTGCTCAGGTCACATCCCTGATCCAATGTAAAGAGAGTTTCCCTGGGGTGTGGCCTGCACCACCTTTTACCTTACAAGAGATAAAAGGAAAGGGAACCAGAGAGTGGGGGACCTCATACCACCAAGACGCAAGAGCCAGGAGAAGAGCGTGTCCTTTGGACCAGGGTCCCTGTACTGAGAAGCTCCTAGTCCAGTGGAAGATTGATGACAAAGGCCTTCCTTCAGAGCCAAGAGAGAGAAAGCCTTCCCCTGGAGCTGACACCCTGAATTTGGACATTTAGCCTACTAGACTATGAGAGAGTAAATTTCTGTTTGTTAAAGCCATCCACTTGTGGTATTTCTATTATAGCAACACTAGATGACTAAGAGAATTTGGTACTGGGAGTGGGGTGCTGCTCTAACAGATACCTAAAATGTGGAAGCAGTTTTGAATCTGTGAATGGATAGAGGACGCAGAAGAAAATGAGGACAGCTGTTACACTGGAGATGGTGCAGATGGTGAGAACCGGCAGCAGAGGACCGGCAGCAGAAGAGAACCCACAGCAGCAGAACCAGGAGACCAGCTCAAGATGGCACTGTAGCCCACCCATGGAGCAAGACGGCTGAGAGTGTTTTGGCCGACGTTTACTGGCAGAGTAGGTTGCCTCCAGGCAGTTTTCAGTGCAGCCTCAGAGCTTTGGAACACTTGCCCCAGCAGGGCAGATGTGGGCATGAGGCTTGAGAGCTGAGAGACCAAGAAACCAGGAAGCAGAAGCTCAAGAGACAAGGAACATAGGAAGCCAAGCTGCCTCAGTCTCAAAACGTATGGCCACAACCTCTGGGGTTTCAAAGGATGGATTCATGGCCTCCGGTGTTTCTAAGGGTGGGGTAGCCACTCAGACAGGCTAGGAGGATGGTGAGCCTAAAGCCAAGTGAGCAGAGTTGCTGTGCCAGTGGGCCTGGAAGGCAGAGCTGAAGCTCAGGGCTGAGGGGCCTCCACTCAGAATCCGGAGAATGTGGCCAAAACCTAGAGTCTGGAGGCCAGGGCCATTGTGTAAATGGCCTCAGAGAACAGAGGATTATTTTCAAAGCCTTGAGGGCTAATGTAATGTGTTCTGCTTACTTGCTTGTTGCCTGTTATGCCTTCTTTCCCTCCAATTTCTCCTATTTGAATTGAAATGTCTAGTTTGTGCCTGTTCTTCCATTGTACTTTTTTTTTTTTTTAATTGTGTTTTAAGCGAAAGCTTACAGTTCAAGTTAGTTTCTCATACAAAAATTTATACATACATTGTTATGTGACCCTAGTTGCTCTCCCTATAATGTGACAGCATACTCTTCCTTTCCACCTGGGATTTCCTGTGTCCATTCAACCAGCTCCTGTCCCCCTCTGCCTTCTCATCTCACCTCTGGACAGGGGCTGCACATTCAGTCTAATGGATCTACTTGAGCTAAGAAGCACACTCCTCACAAGTATCATTTTACGTCTTATAGTCCAGTCCAACCTGTCTGAAGGGTTGGCTTCGAGAATGGTTTTAGTTTTGGGCTAACAGAGAGCCCAAAGGCCATGTCTTCCCGGGTTCCTCCAGTCTCAGTCAGACCATTAAGTCTGGTCTTTTTACTAGAATTTGAGTTCTGCACCCCATTTTTCTCCTGCTCTGTCAGGGACTCGCTGTTGTGTTCCCTGTCAAGGCAGTCATTGGTGGTAGCTGGGTATCGTCTAGTTCTTCTGGTCTCAGGCTGGTGGAGTCTCTAGTTTATATGGCCCTTTCTGCCATTGTACTTTGGAAGCAGATAACTTATATTCTAGATTTCATTGATGAAGACAAAGTTTTGGATTTTGGACTTGGAGTTGATTTAAGACTTTGCTATGATATGATGGAGTAAATATGTTTTACATGTGGCAAGGACATGAATTTTGGGGGGCCAAAGGGTGGAAAGTCATGGGTTGAATTGTGTCCCCCCAAAATATGTGTCAACTTGTTTGGGCCATGACCCCCAGTATTGTGTGGTTGTCCTCCATTTTGTGGTTTTCCTATGTGTTATAATCTCTGCCTGTGGTTAAAGAGGATAAGGGTGGGATAACACTCTTGCTCAGGTCACATCCCTGATCCAATGTAAAGGGAGTTTCCCTGGGGTGTGGCCTGCACCACCTTTTATCTTGCAAAAGATAAAAGGAAAGGGAAGCAACCTGAGAGTGGGGGACCTCATACTGCCAAGAAGCAAGAGCCAGGAGAATAGCGCATCTTTTGGACCCGGAGTCCCTGTGCTGAGAAGCTCCTAATCCAGGGATAGATTGATACAAGGACCTTCCTCCAGAGCCAATAAAGAGAAAACCTTCCCCTGGAGCTGACACCCTGAATTTGGACTTTTAGCCTATTAGACTGTGATAGAATAAATTTCTCTTTGTTAAAGTCATCCACTGTGGTATTTCTGTTATAGCAGCACTAGGTGTCTAAGACACTAGGTCTCATGCATGGGTTTTCTCTTTAGTCTAACTCTGTACCACCCCCTTGTATCATTGTTGACTTGCCAGTAGTATGTAGACAAGTTACCTCACTGCAGGTCAGAGCACGTTTTCTGACAGATCATCATTCTTCAAAACTCAAATGACATAGGTAGTTGAAGTAGGGAAGACCAGGCGTTGCTTTTCTTTTTCTAAAAATTCTCTTAGGGCCCTTCCACTTCTAACATTCTTTGATTCTAATGTCTTTGTGCTGCATGGATTGTTAACATTGAAGTGGGGAAGAAATCCTAGGCTTTGGGGCAGGAAGAGTTAAAGCTGCCACAATACCTTCCCCTGCCTCCAGACAGAAAAAGGAGGGGGTGGTTCCTGGCATCGGGGATGCCAACTGAAGGATGGCGTGTGCCATCAACAAATGAGGATGGCAGATTGCAGCACCAAACTTCCAACAACTGCTGTGCTCACTGTTTTTGTCTTCTTTCTCAGGGTTGGCTAAGGCATCTTCTCCCCGCCCCCCCCCCCCCCCGCCCCTCACCTTTCTTGAATATATTCTTTGCAGAGCTAGGGAGCATGGAAAGGGTCAAAGCAGAATGCATCTCACAGGAGGCTGGCAGAGGTAGTGTTTCCTCATTCCCATGCCAGTGCTTGTCTTGACTCATCTGGAATCTTGAAAGAGGAGGCTGGGTGTGGGGTCTTTGCAGGGCCCCTTAGCTCACCGTGGGTGGCCTCTGTTCCCAAGCATGCACACCACAATTCTCCCCCAGTGAGCAGAAAACTGCATGAGGCACAATTATAGAGAGGTTATTTATTGTTTCACAGCCCAGTTCATCACAAGTCTACAAAATTCCAATTAATTAAGCATCCTATAAAGATTTGTAAAAATTAGATAAAGGCCAAAACCATTGACTTGTAGATGAAAACTATTTCATCAATATGCAATTCTCCTTTGAGGTAGAAATTCTCAGACAATGCGTGGGAACCATCTATAAACCAACATTTATAGCATTTTTATTAAATTTAAAACAAAGCTTCATATTCATACCACAACTATGTAGTTTTGAAACTGCAAACTGAAGATGAATCAGGGGAGATAATCTTTTTTTTTTTTAAGAAGGCAGTCTAGTATAACCAGTTCACACTGACTTTCTACTTTTGCTTAAAACAGAATCAGCCTAGCAACAGCTATGGCCAACCAGAGCTCAGACAAACAGGTACACTGATTGCAAGAAGCCTGACCTCAGCCATGGATTCCAGTTAGAGTCTGTGGGATATTCTCTTTAGTTTAGCATATGTTGTGTTCCTAATGAGCAAGGACATTACTCAATCTGATTGGTCACCATAAGCCTTAAAATAAAACTGCTTCTACTGAAACAAAACAAGCAGCAGGACCCTGCTGAACAGAATGGTGTATGTTGAGTTCCAGCAACAACCGCAGCAGTTGAACGCTACTTTCCACATGAGAGATATCGGCCTAAAGCCAGGGAAGAAGATTTTCCCCGGGCATTTTCCCAATAGATTTGCCCCAGTTTGAACCCCTGCTGAGAATTTTCGTTTCTAACAAGTTCCCTGCTGGGAATTTGCATCTCCACCCCAGATATTCTGAATCAGAATCTACATTTTAACAAGATTCCCAGGTGATTCTTATGTATAACTTCCTGGAAACTTGTTAGAAATGCAAATTCTCAGCAGCGGGATCAAGCTGGAACACACTGGTTCAAAGCCCTGAATTTTACCCTACTCAGAGAGATGGAAATAATGCATTGCATTGGGCAAAACTGCTGCAAAAGACCTCATTGAAGTGTTAAAAAACAAAGATGTCACTTTAAGGATTAAGGTGCGCCAGACCCAAGCTGTGGTGTTTTCAATTGCCAGATGTGCAAGCTGGACAATGAATAAGGAAGACCAAAGAAGGTTTGATGCCTTTGAATTATGGTGTTGGTGAAGAGTACCGAATATACCATGGACTTCCAGAACAACAAACAAATCTGTCTTGGAAGAAGTATAGCCAGAATGCTCCCTAGAAGCGAGGACGGCGAGACTTCATCTCACGTACTTTGGACAAGTCATCAGGAGCGATCAGTCCCTGGAGAAGGACATCATGCTCAGTAAAGGGTCAATGAAAAAAAGGAAGCCCCTCAATGAGATGGATTGACACAGTGGCTGCAACAATGGGCTCAGGCATAACAACAATTGTGAGGATGGCACAGGACCGGGCAGTGTTTCGTTCTGTTGCCGCTATGAGTTGCAACTGACTCAACGGTGCCTAACAACAACAGAGAGATGGAAACTGAGGCTTCAAGAGATTAACCCTGAGTCAAGCACTGGTGAAGGGAAGAGCCAGAATTTGAACAATCACCTGTGTACCGATGATTTCCAAGCCTTCACTTCCAGCCCAACTCCCAATTCTAATGCCATATTCCCAATGACCCTCATCTTCCCAAACACCCAGACCAGCCCTAGCAGCATCTTTGATCCCTTTCTATCTGACTGCCCTCACCAGTTACCAAGTCACCTCAACTCTGTCATTTCAAAATCTCCCCCAAAGACCACCTTTCCATGTCTACCCTTGTTAACCTGTCTGTAGACTATTCTCCAAAAAAATCAAAATCAAGTTGCTATCAAGTCAATTCGGACTCATGGTCAGGGTAGAACTGTGCTCCACAGGGCTTTCAATGGCTGATTTTCCAAAAATAGATCGCCAGGCCTTTCTTCCAAGGCACCTGGGTATACTCCAACCTCCAACTTTTCGGTTAGCAGTGTGTGGTATATGTGTAATCTGTGTGTGTGATATTTGTGTAATTATGTAATATGTGGTATGTATGTGTGTAGTATGTGTGGTATATGTGTAATGTGTGGTATGTATGTGTGTAGTGTGTGTGCTATGTGTGGTGTGTGTGATATATGCGTAATGTGTAATGTGTGGTATGTATGTGTGTAGTCTGTGTACTATATGTGCGGTGTGTGTGTGTGATACTGTGTAATTGTGTAATGTGTGGTATGTACGTGTATAGCGTGTATGGTATTTGTGTGGTGTGTGTGTGATATATGTGTAATGTGTGGTATGTATGTGTGTAGTGTACGTGCTATTTGTGTAATTGTGTAAAGTGTGGCATGTACATGTGTAGTGTGTGCTATACATGTGGTTTGTGTGTGCGTGATATGTGTAATGTGTAATGTGTGGTCTGTATGCTATATGTATGGAGTGTGTGTGTGATATGTGTAATGTGTGGTATATATGAGTGGCGTGTCTGTGTGTGTGTGTGTATATGTGTGATATGTGTAATGTGTGGTTAACCGTTTGCCCCTCCCAAGGACTCTGGACTTAGAGGCTCCTCCCTCTGTGATCAACACTAACACCACTTTGTGGAGCACAACTCATATCACTCCCTGGCTGAAAGTGCTAAAGTCAGCAACCAATGCACCATCTGGCCCGCTGTGACCACTTCTGCACTACCTCACGTTACTCCCCGTCCACGGCCAGCCAAAGTCAACACATTCCTGGCTGTCTCCCACGCCCTTTCTACCAGACGTCAAAATAACTAAGGTGCATAAGGTTGACCAAGGGGCAGGAACGAGAACGAGCTGTCACAGAAAGAAGAAACTACATTCAGCAGATTCCTCTAACTTAGGAGAGGACTACTTTTACTGAGTAAAGGAAAACATTTCAGAAAGGTTTTCAAGAATGCGTTGAAACCAAAGGGGTTGTAAGTGTTTCAAACCCTCTGTGAAACACAAAATTCATCTAGAAACCCTTTTTAGATTTGGTTAGAAACTTCTGGGGCAATCTGGATCTGAGAGCTGAGTCAGGATATGCTATTTGCAACGTTTACCCAACTTCCCACCCCCCCAAAAACAAACCCAAATATTAATTGAACTTACAGGTGACTTGAAGAACAGATAAATTTTACTAGTCTGGCAAACAGACTGTGCTCTACAGCAAAAAATCTAATTCACCCTAGGGTACCGGAAGTGGATCAACAGTTCGCATAAGCGCTTAACTATATAAAATGGAAGACTCAGAACCAAGAAGCTAAGTAGAAAATCATTTCAAAACCAGAAGAGATTAATTATACTTAATTCCTCTATCCATCTATCTATGCCATCAGCAAGTATTTACTGAGCACCCACTGTATGCCTCTGAATGTGGCAATCACTCAAAAGCCCCAGGGCAATGCTAGAATTGCACCGTGCTCCATTCTTCTTCAGGCCAGCAGACATAAATTAGGCCTTTGGGTTCCTGCTGAGCAGAGGAAGAGGCAGTTCCACCAAGGCAAAGCAGCAGGAGCTGGAAAGAATGAACAAGCTAAGGGTTTACTGTGCCGCCGGCCCAGTCGGGGTACAGACCAAGGCCAAGGCTGGAAAAAGGAGCGAGCTCAGCCAAATGCTCGCAGCACCCCCTGGGAACGTGCCTGCAAGGGGCTGGGAAGGGAGCCACAGGGTACGCTCCCGCCAGAGAGGAGGCAGGGGTGAGCTGGGAGCCAAGTTGTCCATATAAAGGCGCCAGGGGAAGGGGAGGAGGCGCCTTCCTAACCAATCCCCAACAGCTCCAAAGAGGATGGAGGGGAAAGAGAGGTCAAGTTATCTCTGGACTACTGAACAGCTATAGCTGCATTAGAGATGAACAGCTAGAAATATGGTGATGTTTTTGCTTTCAGGCCACTCACTCCAGCCAGCCCATGTCTCATTTTCAACACCACAGTGTGTATGCATTCCAAACCAGTCAGTGTTCACTGTGTGTACATGACTGAAGACAACTGCTTACCCTAAAAGAAGCCTAAATGGAACGAGTGGGGCGTGACTTAAACGCAGGACAAGCAAGGATGTGTCTGGCCATTCTCAGACAGGGTTTGTAGAGGCCCTGACAATGGTCTTATATCTGGAAGTTCAGTCTGCAAACCAAAAAATCAATCATATCTAAAAGTGGAAAGGGTTAAACAGACAGTGGCTCAATGGACACAGACACTGGGAATGTAGATAAAGGTTATTCTTTTTGGACTTCGACCTTTGTAAAATATTGCCCGTCTTGCAAAAATCTTGCTTGAGGCATTTTACCACATCTCTTGCCCAGTCGATATTTACAGAAGAAATGGGGAAAATCCCTTCATCTTCTTCCAAAAAAACAAACCCGAACTTATTTTGATGAGAGGCTAAATGTAGCAACACTGACGTCAGAGGCACCTCCTCAGGCAGGCTCTGCTCTGCAAAGGCTGATAGCAACCCTGCTCATCCCATCGTTATTAAGCCCATCTGTTTGTACATTTGGTTTGTACCAACTGCAGTTTACATCGTAAAGCATTCAATATGTGCATATTTCTTAAATGAGATTTGTCATTTAAGTGAATTTTGGTCAATGTTTTTAATACTTTACCTAATGCAAAAGTTTTGCTTTCAAACTGTATCAAACAGACTAAAATGCTGTGTTTTCGTTTGTATGGGAACTGGAGTTGCTAGTTATACCATGAATCTTGGACAAATTAACCTAATGAGCCAAAGAAGTTTCCCATGTTCTTCCTGTGTAAGTCCCTTAGAAGAGCTGGGATGAGTGGCTTCCTTTTCCCCGAGACTGTTGATGAACCAGAAACCCCAGGCATGTACCACAATCATCATATACACACAGAGGCTCATTTCACTGAGGGGCTGTGTGCAAAGAGAAGTTCTGTAAATCGAACCATGTTTTATTTGAAATTAGGGAATGTGGCATTGAAAGGCTATCATTAGTTTAAAAAATAATTTACCACTACCAGTTACCATCAACTCAATTCCAACTCATGGTGGCCCCATGTATGTCAGAGTAGAACTGTGCTCCAGAGGGTTTTCAGTGGCTAATTTTTCAAAAGGAGATCATCAGGACTTCCTTCCAAGATGCCTCTGGATGGACTCGAACCATCAACCTTTGGGTTAGCAGTGGAGCTCGTTTACATTTGCACCACCCAGGGACTCCAACTGATCACTAATTACTCAAAAATTTATCTGTTGCAAACTTAACAAAGTTTAGGTGTGCGTATACCGAACTTTCTCAAAACAGGACATCTTCAGGAATGTGTGGTGTTTATTTTAACAAAAAGTGTTGGTGGCTGCTTCACCAACAAACGAGTTAGCAACATGTGGCTTGTCCGGAAAACTGAGCGAGGTTAACATGCTTCCCTCACAGCAGGCAGATCTGAGGGTCCTGCAGGAGAAGGCCCTTTGCATGCCCCTCCGAGAGGTCTACCCTGACCAGTGTCTGAAATTCATCAATGCCATGGCTGCGTTATCAAACTGGGTTTGGCTCTAGGACTGCTTGTTTTGACACAAGTCTGGCAGAGAAATTCATGGAAGAGTCTAATGTACCATCCCATTTTCTCCAGCTAAGAAAGCACCCCTCAGCTGCAAAAGTCATGTGGTTAGCACCACTCACCTGGGGACACTTTCACTAACACCTGGCCTGCTTGAAAATTTGGTTCCTATTGTGTCAGGAAGACTCACTTTCAGCCACACGCCTATGGAGAAAGACTGACCCTGTGTGGCTGATTTGATTAAACACTCTAAAGTCTCTTGAGGTTTTGTGGAAAACCCTCTGCTGTCAATATTGGAGAAAAATTGTTTTAAGGAACCACCTTAATAATTTATTCCATAGGTTCCCAAGCCTGGCTGCTTATTTGAGTCATCCTAGGAGCCTCTTAAAAATAGATTCTTGGACCCCGTCCCAGGCCTGAATCAGAACCTCCTTGGTGGGGCCTAGGAATCTGTATTTTTTTAAAGCTCCCCATGTGATTCTGTGATAAGCCAAGTTTGAGAGCCACTGATTTAAATTCAAGAAAGAATTAGAAATATCACCCCCCTTAATACCTACTATCGGCTTTTGTAATATTGATTTCTAAAAAATAATATTAAATCCATGTTTCTTGTAAGTAATTTTAACAATACAGACATATAGAAAATAAAAGCAAAAGCCTCCCCTTACCCTCATGTTGATTGACTAAATAAAGATAGATTAAGTACAGTAGAAAAGACCCATCTCCTTGACCACAGCAAGGTCATGGAAGCTTCATAGACACATCCAGACTTCCTAAGGGACCGAATCACTGGGCTGGGCTGGGGACCATGGTCTCAGGGGACACCTAGCTCAATTGGCCTAACATGGTTTATAAAGAAAATGTTCTACATACTACTTTGGTGAGTAGCATCTGGGTTCTTAAAAGCTTGTGAGTGTCCATCTAAGATATTCCACTGGTCCCACCCCAACTGGAGCAAGGGAGAATGAAGAAAACCAAAGACACAAGGGAAAGATTAGTCCAAAGGACTAACGGACCTCAACTACCATAGCCTCCACCAGACTGAGTCCAGCACAACTAGAAGGTTCCCAGCTACCACCACCAACTGCTCTGATAGGGATCACAACAGAGGGTTCCAGACAGAGGTGGAGAAAAATGTGGAACAAAATTCTAACTCACAAAAAAACACCAGACTTACTGGTCTGACAGAGACTGGAGAAACCCTGAGAGTATGGCCCCTGGACACCCATTGAGCTCAGTAATGAAGTCACTCCTGAGGTTCACCCTTCATTCAAAGATTAGACAGGCCCATAAAACAAAATGAGACTAAAGAGGCATACCAGCCCAGGGGCAAGGACTAGAAGGCAGGAGGAAACAAGAAAGCTGGTAAAAGGGAACCCAAGTTCGAGAAGGGGGAGTGTTGACATGTTGTGGGCTTGTTAGCCAATGTCATAAAACATTATGTGTACTAACTGTTTAATGAGAAGCTAGTTTGTTCCGTAAGCCTTCCTCTAAAGTAAAAAAAAAGCTTATGAATGGCCATCTAAGATATTCCAGTGATTCCACCCCATCTGGAGGAAGGCAGAATGAAGAAAAACAAAGACACAAGGGAAAAGATTAGTCCAAAGGACAAATGGACCTCAACTACCACCGCCTCCACCAGACTGAGTCCAGCAGAATTAGATGGTACCCAGCTACCACCACCAACTGCTCTGACAGGGATCACAGCAGAGGGTCCCGGACAGAGCTGGAGAAAAATATAGAACAAAATTCTAACTCACAAAAAAGACCAGACGTACTGGTCTAACAGAAACTGGAGAAACCCCAAAAGTATGGCCTCCCAACACCCTTTTAACTCAGTACTGAAGTCACTCCTGAGGTTCACCCTTCAGCCAAAGATTAGAAGGCCCATAAAACAAAGTGAGACTAAATGAGCACACCAGCCCAGAGGCAAGGCTGAGAAGGTAGGAAGGGGCAGGAAAGCTGGTAATGGGGAACCCAAGGTCAAGAAGGGGAGAGTGTTGACAGGTTATGGGGTTGGCAACCAGTGCCACAAAACAATGTGTGTATTGTTTAATGAGAAACTAATCTGCTCTGTAAACCATCATCTAAAGCACACACACACACATATACAAAAAGACCCATCCTCATTTGCTGAAATCAGACTTCCTTGAGAAGAGATGATGAATAGTATAAAAATAACAACAGAAAAAGTTTTTACCTCTAGTATTTTCTTATATAATCTTTTTTTTTCATTCGTGAACACATTCTCTAATAGGAAACAACAGCAGATGTGGGAGGAAATATTACTCCTCCCAACAGCAGTCAGTCCCAGTGATACCTGGTTCAAAGCAGGATTTCACCCTTGGGAAACTGTGGAAGCTACTGGCCACAGCCAGATCCTGCGAAGCTCCCCACTGGGCATGATAAGATCATTTAAAGAGGTGTGTGTAGTTGATATTTCATTTATTACCAGGGTGTTTTTCTTTCTTCATTTTTTTGTCTCATAGATTATTGTTTTATGTTCTTTGACATAAATAAGCCATAAACATGATTAATTAAAAAATAAGTCTCAGAAAAATAAAATCTATGCTGAGTCCACATATAGTTCTATTTCTCAGGCTTTTAAGACAGTGGCAACACTAACCTTTCAGAGCAAAGATGAGATATCCCGGTATCCTGTTTTTGATTGTTTAATCACTTGGTGACAGCTACATCTATTGAGAGACTACAAAACTTCCAAAGCACATTTCTACAACTCAGGTTGTATTGCCATCAAGTCAATTCTGACTCATGGCGACTCAATGTGTAGAACTTCCCCATAGAGTTTTCTTGGCTGTAATCTTTTTTCAAATAATGTTTTATTCAGTTAGGTTTACACAGTAAGTTAGGTGCCCGTTTGACAATTTCCATACAAATTATTCAGTGACAATGTTCACAGTATGTCAACATTCTCTTTAATTGTGCTGTCTGTTCTCTTTTCAGTACCCTAGTTTCTTTAGTTTCCCTAATCCCTTATCTTCTCATCTTTGCTTCTGAGAAATTGTTGATCTTTGGTCTCACATTCATGATTTTTAAGTAGGGCACCGACGTTATGGGTAATATCCTTGATTTTGCATGCCACTCTACTATTTCACCAAAAGGTGATTTCAGGGGATAGACTCGGTTTTAGGTTTAAAGGGTGTTTCAGGGCAATAGTCTCAGAGGGGTCTGTTGTTCTCTACTGTTCCAGTTTGTCTGGCTCTTTTTTCTTTTTTTTTAATAAGAATTTGCATTCTGCTCCGTATTTTTCTCCCATTCTATCTGGGACCAACTATGTGGTCCTGGTTGGAATGGTCAGTGGTGGTACCCAGCAACCATCAAGTTCTTCTGGTCTCAGGGTAAATGAGGTTGCGGCTCTTATAGACTTGTTTTTTCTCTGTTGTGCTTTTGATTACCTTCTTACTGTTTTGCTCTGGTAAGTCAAGACCTGTAGTTGTGTCTTAGATAGCGGCTCGCAAGCTCAAGCTTATAAGAACCCAGATACTACTCACTCCACTAGGGTGCAGATCATGATTTTTGTGGACTATGTTATAGCAATTGACTGAGTTGTCCCGTAAGACTATGGTCCTAATTGGCTGCAATCTTTATGGAAGCAGATTGCCAAGGCAGCTCTGGATGGACTCGAACTGCCAATCTTTCAGTTGACAGCTGAGCATATTATTTAGTAGACCCCAACCTTTAGCTGGAGTCCTGGTGGCACAGTGGTTAAAAGTGCGGCTGCTAACCGAAAGGTCGGCAGTTCAAATCCACCAGCCACTCCTTGGAAACCCCTCTGGGGGCAGTTCTACTCTGTCCTATAGGATCGCTATGACTTGGAATTGACTCAGTGGCAACTGTGTAACCTTTAGTTTGCATGAGAACCCTCTGTGGTTCTTACTAAAATGTAGATGGCCAGACCCCAGCTCATTCATCTGACTCAGTAGGCCCCGCTGGGGTGGAGCCGAGAAATCTTGCCTTTTTAAGCAGGAGTAGGGGGCATCCGCCCTCCTTCCTAATGCAAGACTGCTCCTATGACATCTGATTTCGGCAGTTTCTGTCTCAAACTACTCTTTTCCCCAACCCCCACTGGTAGCTCACTGCCTTCTGGGGCAGCCTGTTCCATTTCTAAACACTAAATTTAATGGATGCTTCTAAAAGAAACCTGTAACATTTAAAATATAAAGTCATTCAACATGCAAAAACACAAATATACCAATACAAAGACATACTGAAGAATTAAATGCATGAAGAACTGACCTGCTTCTTCTGGTATTTGTTTATCAGATTCAGAAACAAGGCATAACATCTGGAATAGTTGGCCAAGGCTGCACAGCAATCATGGTAAGAAGTAAGTTTGCTGCAGAAATGCCAAATGGAAAAATAAAAACAAACTGTATTTTTCTATAAAATTCAAATACACACAGTATCTCTTTAAAAACAGTCCTTCAAAGGTTTCATAGTTCATGAAAAGGAATCTAGAAAGACTCAACATACCAGTCCAGAGAAAGCAGCAAGGAAGCTTGCTGCTTTCTCTAGACTGGAGGGAAGGGAGGAGAGAAATAATAGTAAAAAAGGTCTTTTGAAAAACAGAAACTTGACATAAAATGACACTTGTGAAGAGTCTGCTTCTTAGTTCAAATAGATACACAAGACTAAATGGGCAGCTCCTGTATGGAGGAAAGATAAGAAGGCAGAAAAGGATAGGAGCTGGTTGAACAGACATGGGGAATGTAGAGCAGAAAGGGGGAGTGTGCTGTCACATTATAGAGAAAGCAACTAGGGTCACATGACAATGTGTGTATAAATTTTTGTATGAGAAACTAGCTTGAACTGTAAACTTTCACCTAAAGCACAATTAAAAAAAAAAAAAAACCCAGAAACTTGAAGCTATAATACACGTGATTCGGAAAACACAAGTGAAGAAATTTACCTAAAATCTGGTTGGATACCAATGAATCCCCTGAGATTCCCACAGAAGCAAGTGTAAAACTACTTTAATATACTAGGCAACAGAAAAACTAGATGGTGCTTGGATACCATCATCAACTGCTCTGACAGGGATCATAATAGAGGGTTCCGGACAGAGCAGGAGAAAAATGTAGGACAAAATTCAAATTCATAAATAAAGACCAGGCTTACTGGTGTGATGATGACTGGAAGACCCCCTGAGACTGGGGCCCCCAGACATCCTGCTAACTTGGAACTGAAGCCACTCCTAAAGTCCACCTTTCAGCCCAAGATTAGACAGGCCTATAAAAAAAATAGGAGCCCTGGTGGCGCAGTGGTTAAGAGCTTGACTGCTAACAAAAAGTCAGCAGTTCGAATCCACCAGCTACTCCTTGGAAACCCTATGGGGCAGTTCTACTCTGTCCTATAGGGTTGCTATGCATTGAAATCAACTTGATGGCAACAGGTTATAAAACAAACAATAACACAGTTATAACACAATAACTCTGGGACACTGGGAACCCAGAGTGGAAAAGGAAAGGGGGAGAGTGCTGACACATTGAGGAACTGCAACTAATGTCACAAAAAATTTTGTGTATAAAATTTTTGAATGAAAAACTAATTTGCACTATAAACTTTCACCTGAAACACAACTAAAAAAGAAATATATACTAGGCAAATACTAACCAAAATAATGCTGATAGCTATATTAATATCAGGCAAAACAGGCTGTAAGGCAGTCTTCAAATTAGCTTCAAAATATCTAAAGCTAAAGCAAAACCCAAACCTAACCAAAACTGAAAAATCCACAAGGCCATATTGACAAAATCCACATCAAATTGGGAGATTTTCATAACTCTCTCACAGCAATTGATAGATGAATAGGTAAAAGATCATAAATATTTTTTAAAAGTTGATCATGCATAGGCCATAAACAAATCTCAATAAATTTCAGGGAACTAGTACCTTAGATTTCACATTTGTTTCTCAAAGTGCAATTAAATTAGAAATCAATAAAATGAGTTTTTTTTTTTTTAAAAAAAGAACATACTCTTGCAAATTTAAAAACACATAGCTTAAGGGTCAAAGAAGCATGAAAATCAAAAACTACTTAGGCTTATGAATAATAACAAAAATACTACAAATCAAAATTCTGGGGATATAGCTAAAGCAGTAATTAGAGGAAAATTTATAGCCTTAAGAAGGCTGAAAAGAGTTGAACTTCTAACTAAAAAAGTTAGAAGAGGAAAAATATATCCAGATAAAATAGAAGAAAGGTATTAATAAGGATAAGAGCAGAAAGGATAAAATAGGAAACAAACATACAATAGCATGGATCAATAAATCTGTCAATAAATAGGCAAACCTTTGCAAGACTGATCAAGAAAAAAGAGAAAAGTTACAAATAATTAAAATTAGGAATGAAAATCAATGTAGCAATGAAAGGCAGTGTAACGTAGTAGTTAAAAGTATGAATACTAGAGCCAGACTACTTAGTTTTAAATTGCAGCTTTACTACTTACTATCTGAGTGGCTGGAAACCCTGGTGACATAGTGGTTAAGTGCTACAGCTGCTAACCAAAAGGTCAGCAGTTCTAATCCCCAGGTGCTCCTTGGAAACTCTATGGAGCAGTTCTACTCTGTCCTATAGGGTCACTATGAATTGGAATCAACTCAATGGCAATGGGTGTTTGGGTTTTATCTGAGTGGTGGGGGGAAAAAGGTGGCAGTCTGCTTCTGTAAAGACTGTAGCCTTGGAAACCCTGTGGGGCATTTCTACTCTGTCCTATAGGGTTGCTTTGAGTTGGAATGGACTTGATGGCAATGGTTTTTTGGGTATTTGTGTGGCCTAGGAAAAACTACTGAAGCTTTCTATGCCTCAGTTTCCTCATACGTAGAATGAAAATGATAATAATAGTGCCTACCTTAAAAAAGGTAGTATACGTATTAAATGGATTAGTATTTGGCACATAGTTAGCACTGTATGTAAGGAGCGCTGGTGGTGCAATGGTTATTTGCTGCTAACTGAAAGGGCAGGAGTTTGAACCCACAAGCCACTCTGAGGAAGAAAAGACCTGGCCACCTGCTCCTGTAAAGATTGTTGTTGTTGTGTGCCATCGAGTGGATTCTGACTTACTACAACCCTTCAAGGCAGAGTAGAACTGCCCCGTAGGGTTTCCTAGGATGTAATCTTTAAGGGAGTGGCTCACCAGGTCTTTTCTCCCTCAGAGTGGCTTGTGAGTTCTAACCCCCAACCTTTCGATTAGCAATCTTTGTACCATGAGGGCTCCTTATATAAAACTGCCTTGGAAGCCCTATCGGGCAGTTCTACTCTGTCCTATAGGGTCACTATGAGTTGGAATTGACTCGACACAACAACAAACACTGTATAAGTATTTGTTAAATAAATAAAATTCATAAAAGGGGACATAGAAATGCAATAGAGATTAAAAGGATAATAAGAGAATATTTGGAATGATTTTAGATTGTTTGATAACTTAGATACAACAGACAAATTACTAGAAAAATATAACTTTTTAAAATTGACCCAAGAAGAAATAGGAAATCTGACTAGATATATAGCCATTAAAGAAATTGTATCTGTCATTAACAATATGCATACACACACATACACACCAGGATAAAGAAGCTTTTCAGGCAAGTTCTACAAACTTTCAAGAAACACATTAGCTTAATTTTCACAAATTCTTCCAGTAAAGGAAACAGAATGCTTCCCACCTCATTTTATAAGGTGAATATAAACTTGACACTAAAACCAGGCAAAGACAATACGAGAAAGAAAAATTACACGTCAATCTAACTCATGACCGTAGATGAAAAATCCCAAACAAAACATTAGTTAACCAAACCCACTGATATATAGTGGTTTAATATTAGAAAATCTATTAATGTAATCCTTTACATTAATGAATTAAAAAAAGAAAATCCACATAATTAAAATAGATTCAGGGCAAGCATTTGAGCAAATTAAACATCCATTAATGAGAAAAAATCTTCTTTAACCTTCAAAGGGTATCTACAAAGACCTATTACATATATTATTTTCAACTGATAAAATCATAAAAATATTCCCTTTAAAGTCAGGAGAAAGGCAGTAGGTCCAACATTTTCACAACTTTGTTCTGGACATCCTAAACAATGCAATAAGAAAAAGGTTGAGGCAGGAAGGAAGAGTTACAACAATTGGAAAAAAACAAAATTATTCTTATTTGTAGATAATTTTCATAGAAAATCCAAGAGAATCTATAGACAATTTCTTAGACCTATTAAGATTGCTGGACACAAGATCAATAAGAAAACATCAATAGTACTCATATATACCAGCAACAACCTATTAAAAAATAATTTTTTAACATCGCATTCATAATTGCAGCAAAAACCATGAAGAGCCTAGGAATAAATGCAGCAAAAGATGTTCAAGATCTTTTTAGAAAAAAATATAAAATTTTATTGAAGGACATGAAACAAGAACTCATAAATGTTTATGGATGAAAGGCTCATTATCATAAAGATGTTTGTTCTCCCAACCTTCATCCTAATTAATCTATATATTCAGGATAATTCCATTTAAAACTCCAAAGGTTCTATCATGAACCCTAGCTGATTTCCAAATTCATGAGAGAAATAAAGAACAAGAGAGCCTTGTTTAGATCATTTTAAAGGAGGAAAAAGTTAAATGACTCACCTTGAATGATACCAAGACTTAATATAAATCTGTAATAATTACAGTGTGGTTTATTGGTCTGAGGATAGACTGAATAAATTACCCAGGAACAGCCTATAAGTATGGAACCTACTGTATGAACAACTATGTCTTTAAAATCAGTGAGAAAAAGATGGCGTATTCAATAAATGATGCTGGGAAAACTGACTATCTGCATGGAAAAAAAGCTAAATTGAACCCCTACATGTCACCACACATAGAAATAAACACTTTGTGATTTTACGAAGCTTCAAAATGGGAGTAATTAAGTACCCAGAACAAAGTTCAGAATGAGGCCTAAACAGGACGGTGCTCAAAGACCTAATCTGGACCCACACTGTCATACAGGGGTCAATTACCAATTCAATCTTGGGGAACTTCTTGTATTTCTATTAACAACTACACCATTATAGCTCAAGAAAGGCCCAGCTCTTCTTGAGAGGGATTATTATGTAAAAATACTGGCAAAGAGTCGTGAGGGAGGAGATACAAACGTGTAATTTAAAGACATCTCTGAAATTTATTAATATCTGACTTTGAAGCAACCTTGATTCAAATGATCATCACTTCTGGGGCAATGGAATTGTAAACAAGACTACTGGATGTGTGAGCCTAAATTCAATCAAACCACTGAAATAAAATAATCTGTTACAAATCAAGTCAGGTCAGACTTCCTAAGCAGTGGTTCCCTCTTTGAGTTAAAATGCCAAGGTATTGTTTCCAAGCATAAAAGACAGAATGCCTGTTACATTTTGTAGTATAGATTTTTTTTTAATCTCCAATAGCTGAGAGGTACAGTGTGTATCTCTGTGTGTGTAAAAACAGTAGGATAACTCACAACTCACCAAACAACAAAAGTGACTTGTGATAAATGGTATAAGAGATAGGTTTTAGGAAATGGAGTTATTAGTTTAAGTCATTTATTTTAAACCAGGGCCACTAGATTTATCTTTTTTGCTAGGTGAAATAAAAAGCACAAATAGGATTGTTTGCCAGTAATACACACAGAAATTAAAGATAACCCCAAATCTAGGCATAAGCATTTTTATAAGGTTGTTTTCTTTTGTTTTCCTAGCCTACCTACCTGAATATTCTGGCAATATTGTTACAGACATCCTTGTCATCCAAGTACTGCTCTGTCACGGTACATAGGTCAGGAAGGGCACCAATGCTCAGAAACTTCCTTCTTGCTAGTGGTGAATCAGCCAAGTTTCTCAATGTAGCAGTCACCTAAGATAAAAGCACATCTGTGTCATCTTTTTAAAATGGAAAATACAGCAACACTAATCAGCACCGTGTAATTTATCCCATAAATTTCATCACATCGATAGCTAAATCAGGCCCCTGTTATACATTTTCCAACATGGGCTCGGGCACAAGTAGCATGAAATGAAAACTTAATATACAAAGACAGCCTAATTTGGTTCAAAGGTAAAGAACGGGACATTAATGTTAGTAAACAAAAACCAAAACACCACGTAAAAAAATCATCATCTGAGTTTGTTAATAGCAATAAGTTTTCAATAAACCTGTGATAAACCACGTCAGTTCCATAGAAACTTCTCCTTCTATATTTTTACAAGTAGCATCAAATAATGATGTGGCCAAGCATTATTTAAGACTGTTTGTCTCATTCTTTTCCAAGAGGCAAGTATTGAGAAACTCGTAAATGTGTCTTATTTTGTCAAAAATTTTCAGGAAATCTACCTTTGTCTAAAAGTCGAGGAGAGTACTTAATTTAGTAAATCCATAAAATTCCCCCAAGTGTCTGTCAGTTTGTCGAACCGTGGGGCTTGAGTGTTGCTGTGATGCTGGAAGCTATGCCACTGGTATTCAAGTACCAGCAGGGCCACCCATGGTGGACAGGTTTCAGCTGAGCTTCCAGACTAAGACAAACTAGAAAGAAGGACCTAGCCGTCTACTTCTGAAAAGAATTAGCCAGTGAAAACCTTATGAATAGCAGTGGAACACTGTCTGATATAGAGCTGGAAGATGAGCCCCTCGGGTTTGAAGGCACTCAAAAGATGACTGGGAAAGAGCTGCCTTCTCAAAGTAGAGTAGATGTTAATGACATGGATCGACTTAAGCTTTTGGGACCTTCATTTACTGATGTGGCATGACTCAAAATGAGAAGAAACAGCTGCAAACATCCATTAATAGTCAGAACCTGGAATGTACGAAGTATGAATCTAGGAAAACTGGAAATCATCAAAAATGAAGTAGAACGCATAAACATCAATATCCTAGGCATTAGTAAACTGAAATAGACTGGTATTGGTCATTTTGAATTGGACAAACATATGGTCTATTATGCCAGGAATGACAACTTGAAGAGGAATGGTGTTGCAGTCATCATCAAAAAGAATATTTCAAGATCTATCCTGAAGTACAATGCTGTCAGTGATAGGATAATATCCATATGCCTACAAGGAAGACCAGTTAATACCACTATTATTCAAACTTACACACCAACCATGAAGTCCAAAGATGAAGAAATTGAAGATTTTTACCAGCTTCTGCAGTCTGAAATTGATCAAACATGCAATCATGATGCATTGATAATTACTGGTGATTGGAATGCAAAAGTTGGAGACAAAGAAGAAGGATAAGTAGTTGGGAAATACGGCCTTGGTGATAGAAATAATGCTGGAGATCTCATGACGGAATTTTGCAAGACCAGCAACTTCTTCATTGTAAATACCCTTTTTCACCAACATTAACAACAACTATACACATGGACCTCACCAGATGGAATTCACAGGAATCAAATTGACTACATCTGTGGAAAGAGACGATGGAAAAGCTCAATATCATCAGTCAGAACAGGGCTAGGGGTCAACAGCAGATCAGACCATCAATTACTCATATGCAAGTTCAAGGTGAAACTGAAAGAAATTAGAACAAGTCTGAGAGAGCCAAAGTATGACCTTGAGTATATCCCACCTGAATTTAGAGACCATCTCAAGAATACATTTGATGCATTGAACACTAATAACCAAAGACCATATGAGTTGTAGAATGACATCAAACATGAAGAAAGCAAAAGGTCACTAAAAAGATAGGAGAGAAAGAAAAGACCTAAATGGATGTCAGAAGAGACTCTACAACTTGCTTTTGAACGCCGAGTAGTAAAAGGAAAAGATAACGAAGTAAAAGAGCTGAGCAGAAGATTTCAAAGGGCGGCTCAGGAAGACAAAGTAAAGTATTATGATGACAATGTGCAAAGACCTGGAGATAAAAAACCAAAAGGGAAGAACACGCTCAGCATTTCTCAAGCTGAAAGAACTAAAGAAAAATTTCAAGCCTCGAATTGCAATACTGAAGGATTCTATGGAGAAAATATTAAACAATGCAGGAAGCGTCAAAAGAAGATGGGCATAATACGCAGAATCAATATATCAAAAAGAATTCAGTCATTTCGGGAGGTAACATATGATCAGGAACCGATGGTACTGAAGGAAGAACTCCAAGCTGCACTGAAGGCACTGGTGAAAAACAAGGCTTCAGGAATTGACAGAATACCAATGGAGATGTTTCAACAAACGGGTGCAGCGCTGGAAGTACTCACTCGTCTATGCCAAGAAATTTGGACAGCAGCTACCTGGCCAACTGATTAGAAGAGATCCACACTTATGCCTATTCCCAGTAAAGATGATTCAACTGGATATGGAACTTATCGAACAGTATCATTAATATCACATGCAAGCAAAATTTTGCTGAAGACCATTCAAAAGTGGCTGCAGCAGTATATCAACAGGGAACAGCCAGAAATTCAAGCTGGATTTAGAAGAGAACGTGGAACCAGGGATGTCATCGTTGATGTCAGATGGATCCTGGCTGAAAGCAGAGAATACCAGAAAGATGTTTATCTGTGTTTTATTGACTATGCTAAGGCATTCGACTGTGCGGATCATAACAAATTATTAATAACATTTTGGAGAATGGGAATTCCCGAACACTTAATTGTGCTCATGAGGAATCTGTACATGGATCAAGAGGCAGTCATTCGAACAGAACAAGGGGATACTGCATGTTTTAAAGTCAGGAAAGGTGTGCGTCAGGGTTGTATCCGTTCACCATATCTATTCAATCTGTATGCTGAGCAAAGAATCCGAGAAGCTGGACTATATGAAGAAGAACGGGGCATCAGGATTGGAGGAAGACTCATTAACAACCTGCATTATGCAGATGACACAACCTTGCTTGCTGAAAGTGAAGAGGACTTGAAACACTTACTGATGAAGATCAAAGACCACAGCCTTCAGTATGAATTACACCTTAACATAAAGAAAACAAAAATTCTCACAACTGCACCAATGAGCAACGTCAGGATAAATGAAGAAAAGTCTGAAGTTGTCAAGGATTTCATTTTACTTGGATCCACAATCCACACCCATGGAAGCAGTAGTCAAGAAATCAACATTGCATTGGGTAAATCTGCTACAAAAGATCTCTTTGAAGTGTTGAAAAGCAAAGATGTCACCTTGAAGACTAAGGTGTGCCTGACCCAAGCCATGGTGTTTTCAATCGCCTCTTACACATTTGAAAGCTGGACAATGAATAAGGAAGACCAAAGAAGAATTGAAACCTTGGAGTTGTGGTATTGGCAAAGAATATTGAATATACCATGGACTGTCAAAAGAATGAACAAATCTGTCTTGGAAGAAGTACAACCAGAGTGCTCCTTAGAAGCAAGGATGGCGAGGCTCCATCTCACATACTTTGGACATGTCATCAGGAAGGATCAGTCCCTGGAGAAGGACACCATGCTTGGTAAAGTAGAAGGTCAGTGAAAAAGAGGAAGAGCCTCAATGAGATGGATTGACACAGTGGCTGCAACAATGGGCTCAAGCACAGCAACAATTGTTAGGATGGAGCAGGACAGGGCAGTGTTTCCTTCCGTCGTGCATGGAGTTGCTATGAGTCGTAACTGACTCAACAGCACCTAACAACATAAAATTAATGTTGCTGCCATCTAATATTTTTAATATTTAATCTTTTCTCCTGGGAGAATACAGAGTAATGGTTAAGCTAGGCGGCTTCAGGGTTGGAGAGCCTGGTCAAATTGCAGCCCCACCATGGACTAGCTCGAGTTACTTATTTAGCCTCCCAGAGCGCATCTTTCTCATCAGTAAAATGGTTGTTGTTAGTTACCCTCGAATCAGGGATGATGATAATTGCCCTGGAATTGTGAGGACTTCATGAGATGAGATGTGTAAATTATATTTCCAGTGTATATAAGCTACTGGGTGCTCAATAATCCCTCCCCACCTTTTTGTTGTGGGATTTCATACCCAAAATGCAGAAGAGGAGAGAACACTGGCCTTAGAGTTAAATCTCTTCCCACCCATGTGACTTGGAGAGGCCCATCATTACTCAACCTCCCTATTTCCTCATCTGTGAAAAGGGGATAACAATCCCTGCTCACATCTCAGGATGGTTGTATGTATCAGATATAAAACATGTAATGATTTTTTTTGCATACTGCAGAGCATTATGAAGGTACACGAGTGACTCAAAAAATATGCACTCAACTTACTAACCTAAAGGTTGGCAGTTTGAGCGCACCCAGCAGTGGTACAACGGTTAAGTGCTTGGCTGCTAACTGAAAGGTCGGCAGTTAGAACCTGCAAGCCACTCCTCAGAAGAAAAGACCTGGAGATCTGGTCCCATAAAGACTATAGCCTAGGAAACCCTACGGGGCAGTTCTACTCTGTAACACATGGGGTCGCCATGAGTTGAAATTGACTCATCAGCAAGGAGTTTGGTTTTTGGTTTGAAAGCATTTTGTAGATATAAAATATCATTATAGTAGCCATAGTTAACAAACTTTAAAAAACAATTATTAGAGATATGTACACTTCACTAGTTTTCTCTTTTAAAAACAGCGACAAAACGATTGTGTAAGTTAAAACATACCTGACTGCCTTGAAAGCAGAGGAAGTAAAAATAATGCTTCATATAAGTGTGTACAAGTCTTTTGTAGTCAGTTCAGTTATACAATTCAGTAAATTCTTTCCTGAAAGCTTCAGTAACCCAAACATTGGAGGGGAGACAAATGACTCACACATTCCACTTAACCATGGGTCTACAATTGTAGACTCCAAAGCTAAGGAATATGTCTTTTGTGAAGATTAATAAACCACTCTAGGCATTCCAGACTATCACTGTCATAAAATGGAAAATTTTGATCATCTGACCCTGGCTCTCCCTGTTCTCCTTCTTCCGAGACATCCCAGGCACTGGAGGGCTTCATTCCGGTTTGAACCCCTGCTGACAATTTGCATTTTCACCCAGATGTACTGAATCAGTCTACATTTTAACAAGATCTTTAGAATTTTAAGAATCAACTGGGGATCCTGTTAAGATGTAGATTCTGATTCAGTATATCTGGGGGTGGAAACGCAAATTCTCAGCAGGGGGCTGAAATGTAATGAACTGGTTTGAAGCTCTGCTCACAGACCTTCCTCTGCAGAGACACAGAGCTCAGAGGCCTGTGTGAATCCTCATGTGAACCATGGGAAATCAAGGGACACCCATTCCAATTGTTGTTCATATTGAACAGTTTCTTTTCCCTGGTCCCCAATGCTTCAAAGATTGGGTACCCCTGACCCACAGTTACCTTTTTGCTCCCACATCTAACTTCTGGCATTGCTAGCAGAAGGGACCATAGTTTTCTTAGGAGCTTTTATTTTCTTGTTTCAACCTCAGTTTTTTCTCTCCCTCAAACTCTTTTTTTCACTTCATTAGAAAAAGCTAAGATAGCTCAAGGTTTATCTGCCTCAAATACACAATTTTTATAAACGGCCCAAATCAAAAGTAGAAGCACACACTTAATGTGATTTAAATCCCCTTCCCTTCACTACATATGACATTGTATGGAGTGCATGTAGCTGAGTGAACATGACACCTCAAAGTACTCCAGGTTGGTGCAGTTGTCATGCTGTAGAAATAACATGCACAAAACACACACACACTTAAGAATACATAGTAATACCACAATATATGACACCATGATCAAATCAACCCAGTTGCTTAAGACCCAAACCTCAGAGACATCCCAGAATCTTGCCTTTCTGCTTTCTATCATTCTAAGTCCTACTGGCTTTTTCTCCATTGCTCCTAGGGTACAATTCAGCTCCCAAATCATACAAGGCCCTGCATCAAGCCATCAGAGCTTCCCCCCACCGCAGAACTCCTATTTAGCTGCATCAGAAGTTAAAAAAAAATAATAATAAATAAATGGCTTTTAGATATTCCTGGAGTTGATTTTATAGAGGAGAAAGTAATCCCAAAACCAAACGCAAACCCGTTGCCATGGAGTCAATTCCGACTCATGGCAACCCTTTTAGGACAGAGTTGAACTGCTCCATAGGTTTCCAAGGAGCAGCTGGTGGATTTGAACTGCCAGCCTTTTGGTCAGCAGCTGAGCTCTTAACCACTGCACCACCAAGGCTCCTTACAGAGGTTTATCCTCAAATTAAAGAGAAATGAGGCATTAGGTTAGCTTCTGGCTCATTTGAGGGTCTTTTGGGTGGATTGTAGAAATAACTAGGTTAGGGTGTTCGGGGCAGAGGGAAAGTGTGGTAGGAACAGATCTGAGTGCATCAGAAGTTAAACAGGCTTTTTTGGGTATGATCTGGCTCTTACCTACTCCTCAAACTTCATCTTATACCATATATCCTCCACAAATTCCATTTAATATTAGGTTGTTTAGTATTATATTTACCTTTCTACCTCTCTAGACTAGAAACTTCAGTGAGGACATACACCTTAATTGTCTTTTTGCCATTGTGTCCCAGGCCAAAATCAATGCCTGGCACACAGTGGGTCCTCAACAAACATTTCATTGATTGAATGAATGAATATCTACAAAGGAAAGACTGACTGTAAATAGAAAGGTTGGTGTATCAGAAAGCCAGGGATGAATCAGATTATTCAGATTATAACTCTGAGGTAGATGCATTTCAAGATGATTTTAAAGGACTAAAGGAATACAATTCAGGAAAGAAAACGGACACTCTGGATGGGGACTAGATTCCTTGCATATTCCCTAACTTACCCCATTCATGACAGTAGCTTCTTCCCAGGCTCCTAAACTCTCATCACCCTTTCCCTTTTCACACCTGGTTGGTCCCCCTTTCTACTTCTCTCCATCAACAGGATCGGCAATCCAGCTTAAGCCCATTTCATTTTCACCCAAACTCTACAGCCTCCTGAATGGGCTTCTTCTACAGACTCTCTCCCCTGCTCACTTCCCCACAGGGGATCACTACTGCCAGACGGGGCATCTCAAAGCTCAATCTTCCCTGTTTAAAGCCCGCCTTAGGCTCCTGGGGCCTACAGGGTCAATCCATACCTTAAAAGGCCCTTCCTTCTCTAAAGCTGGTCCCTCCAGGCTCATCTCCTTCCACCGCCCACTATTTTGTCATCTGATGTGATTTTCCTATGAGTTGTAAATCCTATCTCTATGATGTTAATGACATAGCGGCAGTTATATTAACAGGGCAAGACTCAATCTACAAGATTAGGTTGCGTTTTAAGCCAACTTCTTTTGAGATATAAAAGAAGTGAGCACAGAGACGGGGACCTCATACCACCAAGAAACGAGAGCCAGAAGAATGGCATGTCCTTTGGACCTGGGGTCCCTGCACTGAGAAGCCCCTAGACCAGGGGAAGATTGATGACAAGGACCTTCCTCTAGAGCTGACAGAGTAAGAAAGTTCTCCCCTGGAGCTGGCACCCTGAATTCAGACTTCTAGCTTTCTAGATGACGAGAGAATAAATTTGTCTTTGTTAAGGACATCCACTTGCGGTATTTCTGTTACAGCAGCACTAGATAACTAAGATAATCACCTACTCTTTTGTGTTAACAAACCACCCTGTTCATATGTCTATTGACGGAATCATAATCACCTATACACCTCTCCCATCGTGAGTTCCTCTACTGTACAAACCATTTCTTATTTCTTTCTATTTGAGGACAACAAATGTGCACACAAAAAGCTCTTAAATGTTTAGTCACTGGCTCGCTGGCTGGGTGGATGAAACACAGAAGGGGAGGAAGAGAAGGAGGAGGGACAAGGGAAAAGAGAAAGAGGTTTTTCCCCTTTAAGAAACTTTTGGCAGGAAAGTGCAAAGGATTAGAAGAGGCCTGGTGGTAAACCAGAGAGATTAAACCCCTGAGGGAGAAAGATCAGGAAGAGGTCACCAGGCAGATGCAGCTATGAAATCCCACCCCCCTTTTCAGAGACTTCTCTGTGAGCCACCAATCACACTGTAAGGCAAAGGGGGGACTGAAAGCTCAAAGAAGTAGCTTTTTCTGGGAAAAATGTAAAAAGATCTGTGGGAGGACAGCCTACTAAATACTGTGGTAACAGCCAAGGAGAGTAAGTTCCAAGTTGAGTACACTTAACTCTGAACCTTGCTCCAACATTTGAGCTCATTGTGTATAAGTGAAAATTAAAAATCAAATTAGAACTTCTGGTTGAATAGAAATATATTTTGGGAAATGCATTAATGAGTCACATGCTTGGTAGCAGAATCTTTGTTTTCCACCCTCTAAAGCCCACCCACCGGATCTGCCCCCAAAGCAGCAGTTAACCAAAGTCCAAGCTTGGAGAAATTTATCAGTTTCTTTAACTTCCTATTCTAATTTATATATCCTAACTCTAACTAAGTTATGTATTTTTCTATTTTACTGCATACATTGTTTTAAGCAATCTCAAATCCTTAATGAAAAAAAGACGTATAAGTTAAATGCATACAGGGACATTTGTTTAGCTTCTAAAAAACTTACTAGAGAAATTCCCAACTTCTTTAAGTGTCATCAAATATCTCACCAAACCAAAATCGAACCAAACCTGTTGCCATCGAGTTGATTCCGACTCATAGTGATCCTGTAGGACAGAGTAGAACTGCCCCATAGGGTTTCCAAGGAGTGCCTGGTAGATTCGAACTGCTGACGTTTTGGTTGGCAGCCGAACTATTAACCACTATACCACCACCGTTTCCAAACACTGCACCAAGAAACAGCAGATTGAAAAACATGTGTTTCAACTCCTATTTTTCCCGTTTCCTAATCTGCAACCCCATGGGAGAGATATACTGAGTCAGAAGGCAACCAATAGGGAGAATAAAAAGGAGAATAAAATGAAATCAATAATTCACAGAGCAGCTTAAGACAAATTTAAGTGTCCTTGCTTGCTAGCCGTTGTTAGATGATTCAGGACAAAAGGGGATATGAAGTTTTGGCACATATCATTGAAGAAACATTCCACTCTGATTGTGGTTACCAATCCACTGATGAAAAACAACTGCGCTATACTCTATGACTTGACAGTGCTTGTGTTTTCTGGGGCAACATCTTCTGTCTGTGTTTCCCCAAATTCCTTGATCAGAGGAGTTACTGGGCCCCACCCTCAATCAGAATCTCCAGGTAAAATGCCTGGTGAGTTCGGCAAAGCTGTCCTATTTCATAGTGTAGTAGTTAGGCCTCAAAGTTCTCATCATGCACTCAACATTGGAAGACCCAGTTTAAAGGGAAAAATCATATTACTAAAAGATCTGATAATTTATAAAGGCTCAAACAGCATTTTAGTACAGTAAAATTCAAAAGATTTTTTTCAAATTGTATGTACTTAAGTATCAATTTCAAATTATGTTTTCATCAATTAATTAATTGAAAATCCTTAGCAAACTCAAGAAACTTTTAAGTCTTATAACATGTGGCCCTCCTGACTTAGATCACAGGACCAACAGCTGAGGCCCTGTTCCCATTCTGGGCATTCTCCTCTCCTGTAGTGGGATGGGCACAAGGTGGGGGTGTGGTTGGTCGACCTGAGCCTCCACATCCTACTCATTCCCAGAGTGGATGGCCCTCTCTTTGCCTTTTCCACTCTTCCTCCGTCAGTCCTCAGGCCCCAGTCATCTCCCCAGATTCCACCCGAGAAGGCACCAAGCCATCAGAGCTTCCCCAGATCAGAGGGGCTTGTGGCTCACAGCCCACCAAAGAACTCCTACTTAGCTGCATCAGAAGTAAAAGTGGCTAGCCCAGGAACTGTACCATCAATTATGACATTGTTCTTTGGAGAAACATTTTCCCCATTTTAAAAAATCTGCTTTCAAAGAAACCCATATTGCAGTCAAAAATTGTACCATTAATACTTTGAAAGTTACTGTATTTCCTCAACAGAAACACCAAAATTATTTTGTTTTTACACATTAGATGGTCTTATGCAAAGAATTTGAGCAGCACCTGCATGGTTTATGAAGCTACCTTGTGAGCGCTGTCTCCTTTGCTCCCTGAAACAGGCCAATGAGGCAGACAAGAAATGTATTATGAACCCCATTTTTCAGATGAGGAAACTGAAGCTCAGAAAGGCTACCAGCTACCAGGTAGTCTGGTGTCCTGGGCCTCTGACTCCTTGCCTGCTGCCTCCCCCACTCTATTTGGCTGTCTCTAAAAGCATTCATTTTTATTTCTCAATCATCTGGAATATCCATAACCCAAATCCCTTGAGCTTTATCTCAACTTAACTGCCAACTGCAAAATGGTTCACTTCCCGCTGATGATGTGAAAGAATAAACACAGCCGCCAGAGACCACAAACAGTGTCAAATGATTTAAGACCAAAGCCACACCATTTTCCAACCTCAGCAAAACCATCTCCCTCTATTAATAAAAGCACATTCTTTTTTTGAATTTATGCCCAATCGAGACCACATATATGCCAAAATCAGAGCCTATGTGGTAACCCAGTAAGTTTCATATTGTCTCATATATGATTAGTGCAGTCCTGGTTGGGCAAAAAAAAAACAATGGCAAGATTCCACTAGACACATGAAATGACAGGTATTGAATATTTCTAAATATTAAATATTTCTAATATTTTATTGGAATTTGTTAAGATACAGGCATATGAAAACAGTAAGTTAATTTCTAATCCTTGATAACCGCTGGTGCCTGGCTATGCAGGTCTCTTTATCTTTGTCTCTACCACGGGGCATCAATGTCCTGCTTCAGGAGGAAATCATTCTGTCCTCCTCAAAACCCCACTGTCCTACTTTGAGACTCTAGTTAACATTTGCCTATGCTTATTATTATTTCTCTATGTACTGCCCCTAAGGCAGTTGCTGTGGTAAACTGTGTAAGCAGCTGATTTTTCCAGCTGTGGCCATTCTATGTATCACTATAGTAGAGATTCTGAATGTTGTATAAATTGTGTTGTTGTTAGTTGTCATCAAACCACTTCCAATTCATGGCAACCCCATGTGTGCAGAGTAGAGCTGCCCCATAGGGTTTTCAAGGCTGTGACCTTTCAGAAGTAGATTGCCAGGCCTGTCTTCCAAGGAGCTTCTGGGTGGGTTTGAACCGTCAACCTTTCAGCTAGTAGCTGAGGGCTTAACCATTTGTGCCATGCAGGGACTCCCATATAATCGATGTAGAATGCTAATGCAGCAAAATCAGGAAAATGAGTCTGAAAAAGATCAGAATTACAAAGTAATGACACTGATTTTCACAAATCACATGTAAAAGTTAGTGTCATTACTTCATTGCCACAACTAATACATCTAATGTAATACATCAACCATGAAGAGATGAGGCTGAGCAGAACTGACAGTAACTGACAAGCAATCGCTTCTCCTCAGAAACAGTAGCGTGGATACTTATTCCCCACTCTTGACGGTTCCTTCCTTGTGATGAGACTCATTAGCACGATACTCCTGGCCACTCCCCACTCCTCGATTCCTGACTGGTGAGTTTGGGATACAGAACCAGGTATTTGCAGCCCAGCCCCTTCCTTGTTTCTCTCCTCCCTTCCTCTCTTAGAAGTGAGCTGTCCTCAGAGCACAGGGCGTTCTCTGTTCCTTCAGGGGCTGAGGCCTGAGACGGGGTAGTCTAATTCTGGGGTTTAGGATTAGAAAGCATGCCTGTTTCAGATATAAGCTAGATCCTTCAACCACGGTGATATCCTCCTTCTGTCTCCTTCCCATCTGCCTTAGTCTCTATTTCCAAGTTCAAGACCCAAGGCTTTACACATTCGGGGTTTTTGTGTTCAAATTACTCCCCAAATCTTCAGATCTTCTGCTCCTGGACAATCAGAGGATAATGAGGTGCTGTAGGCAGCTCCTTCCCAAGAAAGAAATGAGAAGGGAAGATTCAGAAGGGACTGGAACATGAATGTCTATTCTGTTATGTCAATTGTGTGAGTGGGGAAGTGAGTGAGGGAGTGGTTAGATATATTACTGGGTGCTTGAGGGAGTGGTTAGATATATTACTGGGTGCTTCTTTTTGGGGAGGCACCTCTTAAGGAGAAAATAGATGTCCCTCTCCCACTGACAAATAAATTATTAAAAAGTAGCAACCCATGAAACATGTCTGCCTTGAGCATTATGCTCTTTTAAAAACTATCTATAGGTAGTCCCTGACTTACAACGTATTCCAGTTGCAACGAACTGCATTTAGGGCTGTCCTTTTTTTTTGTACATCTTATCATTAGTAATATGTTGTACTACTACATACAATGCTGCAGCTCATAATTTGCTAATGTTATCATTCTCATGCCAACCCCCAAAGACAAAGAAAGATGAGATTTACAGGATACTGGTAAGTGTCTTAGTGTAAGAGCTACGGCTGCTAACCAAAAGGTCAGCAGTTCAAATCCACCAGGCGCTCCTTGGAAACCCTATGGGGCAGTTCTACTCTGTCCTATAGGGTCACTCTGAGTTGGAATCGACTTGATGGCAACGAGTTTAGTTTGGTTTTGGTTAGTAATGAAAACTGAAAAAAAAAAAAGAGGTATTCGACTGAACATCAAAACAAACTTACGACGGAGTCGTTGGAACAGAACCCCTTCATAAGTTGGGGACTACCTATATATGGGATCAACTTGACAAAAGCAATTAGAAAGATTAGATAGGAACCTTAAGGGGCAGTGAGTTTATGTTAATGAGGCAGGGAACAACTCAGAAAAGGAGGGTAAGAATGGCGGTACAACTCGAAGAATATAATCAATGTCACTGAATTGTACGTGCAGAAACTGTTGAATTGGTGTATGTTTTGCTGTGTATGTTCTCAACAACAACAAAATAAATAAAATTTTTTTAAAAATTAGCAACCCTAGTAATCAAGACCAAAGATGAAGACAAAAAGTGTTTCATCTAATCTCAAAAATATTATGCCAAGTAACCAGACATAGTATTCTAGTTAACTGTACTGTACCATATCAATTTCCTGGATTCAATAGTGTACTGTAGTTATGTCAGGTGTCACCACTAGGAAAAGCTGGGTGATGGGTACATGGGACCTTTTTATACTCTTTTTGTGAGTCTATATTTATTTCAGAATAAAGGTTTTTTTTTTTTTTTAAAGAAGCCAGACACAAAAATATACATACTGTATATTCCACTTATGAAGTTCTAGAAAAGGCGAAACTAACCTATGGCAAAAGAAATCAGAAAATGGTTCCCTCGGGCTGGGGTAGTGGTAGGAGGATAGTGATTAACTAGCACGAAGTGGGAGGAAACTTTCTGTGGGTGATAGAAATGTTCTGTATATTGATAAGGTGGTGGGTTACATGACTATATGCTTTTGTCAAAACTCATCAAATACCTAAGATCTGTGCATTTTACTACATGTAAATTATGCCTTAATTAAAACAACAAGAAATAAACAGCTGCTACATCTGCCACTTCCTGTTCTTTCTTCAACAAAAATACTTCTAAGACATGTTCTGTTTTAGTCATTGTTGTGGTATGAATTATTGCGTCCCTCAAAAAGACAGGCTGAAGTCCCAACCCATGGTACCTGTAAATGTGACTTGTTTGGAAATAGGGTCTCTGCAGATGTAACTAAGTTAAGATGAAGTAATACTGGATTAGGATGGGCCCTAAATCTAAAGACTGCTGTCCTTATATGGAGAGAAGATCAGGAGACAAGCAGGGAAGAAGACCATGTGACAAAGGCGACAGAGATTGGATGGATGCAGCTACAAGCCAAGAAATGCCAAGGATTGCTGGCAACCACCAGAAGCTAGGAAGAGGCAAGGAAGGAGCCTCCTTTAGTGCCTCCAGAGAGAGCATGACCCTGCCAACACCTTGACTTCTGACTTCTAGGCTCCACACTGTGACAGAATAAATTTCTGTTGTTTTAAGCCACCCAAGAAACCAAACCAAACCCACTGCCATCGAGTTGATTCCAACTCATAGCGACCCTATAGGACAGGGCAGAGCTACCCCATAGGGTTTCTAAGGAGTGGCTGGTGGATTTGAACTGCCGACCTTTTGGATAGCAGCCCAACGCTTGACCACTGTGCTGCCAGGGTCCCTGAAGCCACTTAGGTTGTGGTAATTAGTTATCACATTCATATGAATCTAATGCAGGCAGTCCCCAGGTTACGAACCAGATCCATTCCTAAGTGTGTCTTTAAGAATTTGTAGGAAAGTTGGAACAGGTGCATACGGTTCTTATTTAGCCTTATTTTAGTGCAAGAAAAAGGAGTCCTGGTAGCACAGAGGTTAAAAGTGCTTGGCTGCTAACCAAAACGGGGGGAGAGGGCAAAGACTTGAAATCCATCTCTGTCATCTTAATTTTCTGTGGTTAATTTATTTTCCTCATCAGAAGTAAATTGCTCTTTGAAGCTTCATGTTTGGGTAACTCTTGATCTTATTTCACTTAATAAATTTCTAGTGAGTGGCTACTAGGTGCCATATCTGTGCTAAGTGCTTTGATAAATCACCTCATTTAATTTTTCCCAAAAAAACAAACCAGTTGCCAAGAAGTCAATCCTGACTCATGGTAATCCCATATATTTCAGAGTAGAACTGCCCTCCATAGGGCTTTCAATACTGACCTTTCAGAAGCACAATGCAAGGCCTTTCTCCCAAGGTGCCTCTGGGTGGGTTTGAACTGCAACCTTTGGATTAGTATTCCAGCACTTAACTATCTGCACCACCTAAACTCAAAACACCCATTGCATTGAGTCGATTCCAACTCATAGCGACCCTAGAGGACAAGGTAGGACTGCTCCACCGGGTTTCCGAGGAATGACTGGTGGATTCGAACTGCTGACTTTTTGTTAGTACCCAGCTCTCAGCCACTGTGCCACAGGGGCTCCGTGCACCACCTAGGGACTCCTTAATTTTCCAAGTACCCTTTAAGCCACGTGTAGTCAGCCCTTTATAGGTGAAGTAAGTGAGCTCTAAAGAGTGAAATAAGTTGCCAATGTCAGAGCTGAGATGGCAGCTGGGGCAGGTAGGCTCCAAAGCCTGTGCTCTCTTCCCTAGTCCACATGGCGGTGCTGAGCCCTGTCTCAACTCTGGGTACAATCCCAAACAGACCATCAAAATTCTTAAAGATGCGTAGGCTGTGAGATTTACCTTGTAGGGGAGAAGTGGAATACAGAGGAGTGGGCCTAGATCAGCCAAGGAAGGAACTCAGAATTACAAAAAATCAGCTGTATCAAAACATCTTTTTAATTTGAAAACACAGAGATAAAGAAATCATACCGGATTTAAAGCAAGCCTGTAAAGGGATGGCTCTCTTGCAACGTGACCCCCACCCACACTGCCTACTCATATTCCTCTAAACAAAGTAACAAATTGCTCCTCCCCTGGATGTTCTCTGCAATGTTTGCCAATGCTGCCCAATCTTGGCTTTTTAAAATCTCTACTCTCTTGTACATTGTCCTTTTTTAATTTTCAGGCTCCTCTTTTTTTTTTTTCCTTCTCTTATCCCACAAATAAGTAGCCCTGGTGGCACAGGGGTTAAGTGTCAGCCGCTAACTGAAAGGTCAGTGATTTGAACCCACCAGTGGCTACAGGGTAGAAAGATGTAGCAATCTGCTTCCATAAAGATTACAGCTTTTGAAGCCCTATGGGGCAGTTTGACTCTGTCCTATAGGGTTTCTAGGAGTTGGAATCGACTCAACAGCAATGGGAATGGGTTTTTTATTCCACAAATGAGGCCATTTTACAGTCTGTTCTCAGCCTTCTGCTAATATTTTTCTATTCTCTCTCCTTGGGTGATTTCATTGTCTTTCATGACTTCCACCATCACCTCCGTGTAAGTGACAGGAAAGCCTAAATCCGTGTCTTTACTTTCCTTGTTAAGCCTTGGTTCAGACCTCCAACTGCCTACTGCACAGTCCCACTTGGCTATTCTGCAGGCACTTTAAAATTTTATGTTGAGGGTAATTACGTAATTTGCCTTCCCTCATCTTACGAAATCTAGTTCCCTTGTATAACTCTGTAATTTCTAATACTGATATTATTTTCTGAATAATCCAGGCTCAAAATGTCTGACTCATCTCTCTTTGTGCTATTCACTTTCCTTTGCCCCAAACTCCAAAGCCAAAATGAAGGAATGGAGCAGGAGCTGATGAGGAGTGAGAGAACTGACTTCAATTTAGAAAAGGGAAGAATATGACATAAGTGATGTGCTGAGCAACGAGGAGGAAACAATTAGGATTTGAAAGAGCCCTTAGAAGCCAGAGAAGCGAAACGGGTCCAAGAGGAGGACAGGAAGCAAATGCTGGTGTCTGGGGTGCTGTGGAACACTTTTAACTCAAAGATTTTATATGTAAAGCCTATAAGGGAAAGAATACATTTCTCTAAGGACTGGACTCACTATGAAACAGGTCAGTCAATAAAGAAAAAGGTTGGAAATACAAATGAATCAAAAATATAGGAATGTTAATTCAAGTCAATCTGGGTTTTAATAACATTACATACCTATGAATTACCTAACTGTAAATGTGAGCACCTTAAGATTTTCTCCAATTACAGTAAAGCAGCTTTGTACATGATGTTCTGAAGACACAAGAGAATAACAAGACACTACAGGAATTTCCTACCACCTATCTGCTGACATTCAGAGGGCCTTGCTTTTTAGCTGGCCTATATTTCCCTTTCTCCAAGTTTCAAGGAACTTTCCCTTTCTCCAAGTTTCAAGGAACTTTCCCTTTCTCCAAGTTTCAAGGAACTTTCCCTAAATTTTATTGTTCTGGAATTCAGTGAAGATGCACAGTTTAACCTTCTTTACTCTTGTGATTTTACAGGAAAAATCATGTCTCTGGTTTTGCTAGACTAAAGTATAATAATTTCATGTGATGCCCCTGAGCTCCTCTTAGCATCAACAATCATCCTCGCCCCCTTCTCAAAATGTCATTATGTGTCTGACATGCAGAAGTGAACCCAACATTGGACATATGGAAGGACCATAGTTTTGTGGAAGAATAAGGCATCAGAATAGTATGTATGGATACCAAAACCAAAAACTTGTTGCCATTGAGTCGACTCCGACTCATAGCAACCCTACAGGACAGAGGAGAACTGCTCCATAGGGTTTCCAAGGAGTGGCTGGTGGATTTAAACTGCCAACCTTTTTGGTTCACAGCCATGGCATGCTGTGGTGCTTAACTGTACAGGGATCACCAAAAAGTAGGCCCTACTGGCAGCTATCTTGAGTATCACTGTCTTACGTACTACGCAGAACAGTGCTTGGCACAGGGTAGCCACTCCACAGATGTTTGTTAAATCCATGTCTCTTCGTTTCAGCCATGCTGGAGATATACACACACATGTACAAGTACATATCCATACACATATGAAACAACATAGAGAGAACCAGCATAATCTCAATGCTTTAGTATTTTTCCCTCTAAGCAGCATTAGCCTATCTGCTATGAAGCTTTTCTTTTATACCCATTTCTTTTTTTTATACCCATTTCTTTATATTCATTAATAATCTGCCTAAAATCTAACTGCAGTAACGCTTCTTAATTGGGGCTACTGTGTCTAAGATCATAATCTTCAAATCTGTTGTGTACCAATGGCACATTCTCCTCCCATTACTTTTTGGCTGTTTTTGGCTTTATCAGCTTAATATCACATGCACACTCATCTTTCTGCCACTCTGATCTCATCTCGTTCTCTCCATGCACCAGCCTCCAGCTGCTCCCTGTTGCTCCAAGTCTACCCTCCACAGCCTGGCATTCAGGAGGCATGACCACCTGGCTCCACCACAGTCTCTGAATCTAACCTCCCATGACTCTTCCAGAGCATCCCTGTGCTCTGCACAGGACAACCTCATCAGCATCCCCCAAGCACACCTTATTTATTCCTAACTTGAGCATTCAATTTCCTTTTCCCTTCCTTTGAGTTTCTCAAATCCTATACAACCTTTATGGTCCAGCTTCCACTCATTCAATGGCCTCACCCAAGGCTGCTTCAGGGAGCCACAATGACTCCAGCATTGTGTCAGGTGCTAGAATGTACACAGTTGTATGATATGAAGCCCCCAGAAACTGTGCTAAAGCTACCGAGGTTCTCCGGGTTCAAAGTCATAAATGAGGGGAAGTCACAGCCACCCTAAGTTGCCCACCTTTATCTTTTTTTGCCCTTGTCATATTCTCTGGTTTGCAGACATTTTATTATTTTATTTTTAATCACAGCCACAAGATTTTTTTTTTTTCCTAATTGAACAATCTTGTTTTAAAAAAAGCCTCATCAGCTACAGTTACCAAGTTCGGAAAGTGGGAGACCACAAAAGTTCTGTGCAGCCAGATCTGTTTGGATGATTTTGCACATGGGCGGACTGGAGAAAAGCCAGTCAGTGTTACACATTCACAAGGGCAGAAATTTTCATCTGCTCATGCAGTGAAGTCGTGTTGCTTACATTTTATCATCTATAATGATATAAAACAGCTTTTCTTAGTTTTAGTTAAATATGAGAAAATGTCCCATTCAGAAGATTCTGCAAATGAATAGCCTAAAACACAATGCTTCCCCACCCCCGCCCCAAATCTGTAAAAACACACACATTGATATGGTATTGTTGACACAAGGGCACTTGGTGACCACAGCGGGAACACATTCTCAGGTGGCAGCAATAATGGGCTCCATTTTGTCCTGCTGGACAGGGGGGTGGGGTGCGGACTGAGGTCCAAGGAGAGCTGAGGCTGTGTAACACCTGTCCATATCAGAGTCTAACAAAGGAAAAAAATAAAAACCCATTGCCTTCGAGTCAGTTCCAATTCACAGCAACCCTACAGGACAGAATGGAACTGCCCCACAGAGTTTCCAAGGAGCAGCTGCTGGATTCAAACTGTTGACCTTTTGGCTAGCAGCCAAGCTCTTAACCACTGCACCACCAGGGCTCTAGGATGCCAGACTCTAGGTAGATCCAAAGGAAGGCTTTGAGACAATGGCAGAAACGACTGTCATGAGGAGGCAGTAAATGGTGGCAAGCAGCAAGGAGAAGGTCCTACAGTGCCCCATGCTACAACACCCTAGAGGGAGCATGGATACCAGGAAAGGTGAGTTAGTTTGCACCTGAGGATGCCAAATCCAATGAAAGGCAAAAGAAAAGTGGAGCACGCCGGGGAGTGATGTGCTGTACCCACTGGCACACCAGAGGTCCCATTTCTTCATTGGATATATTTTTGGTCACAATAACATTCAACACTCCTTTGTATCAACTGATTTTATTTTTATATAAAATTTAAATATATATTTATGTGTAAATATAAATACATATGTATATGTGTGTGCATATGCATTTATAAAAATATATACATATATATATATACACACAGGAATCCCTAGGTGGCAAAAATGGGTAAGTACTTGACTACTGACCAAAAGGTTGGTGGTTCAAATCCACCCAGAGGCACCTTGGAAGACAGGCCTGGAGATCTGCTTCTGAAAAAGGTCACAGCCTTGAAAACCCTATGGAACAGTTCTACTCTGCACACATGGGGTTGCGATGAGTCAGAATCGACTTGACAGCAACTAACAACCACAAGTATATGTATTTATATTTATATACATATATGTATATTTTTTTCTTATATATAAACGTATGTGTGTATAACATAAGCTTGGTAAAAGGTGCTGAGCACATCATCGTGAACATGTTGGCTAAGTGGGTTGACTGGAAGGAGAAACAGGGAAGGAAGAGAAGGCGGGATGGAAAACAAACAAAAATGACTATTAAAAATAAGAGGTTCTACAATAAAAAGCAAGGATTATATAAAATTACACACACATAAGCATATATATGTATAAAAAGGTGCATGGAAGAATGGTTACCAAAATGTTGATGGTGTGTTATCTCAGAGTGAAACAATTCTAGGTGATTTTTCTACTCTTCCTTATATTCTTCTGTATCTTAGCAAGGGAATATAATAATCATATAATCAAAAACAGCTATTTTCATTGAGAGAAAAATTTGAATAACTCAATAACAATGACAGCATGAAGATAATGTTTCTTAAGTTCTCCTAGCCAAAAGATAGCATATTCAGTAGAATTTTTCATCATTTGTAAAGAGGTTTGCAGATCTTTTTCAAAATGGAGACAGACCACACAGTCCGAAATTAATAATTATCATAAACATTTTAAACATCTTGAAGGCAGGGCCTAAATTTAATTTTTAACACACTTTCCCAAAGGCTAAGAGCACTCTGAGTGCACCATCAATCCTCAGTAATTGACAAGCACTTTTCAAGCCTCATGAATTATTACATCAAAGATGTTATTATCTGATATACGAATGCTATTAAAGAGTAAAATCTCATCTAAAAACAACACGAGAGCTGAAGCAGCCCCAATGAAAATAATTTAACTATAAAATTTAATCTGCCACAAAAGGAGTAATAAAACTCTAACACAACAAAATTTTTCTTCTTGCTCTGGTCATATTCAACGTATCCGGTTATGTTACCTTCGTTCCTGGTAGTCCCAGGGCTACATTATCCACACACACCCTCAGTGACTGTCCAAAGTCATTAACTCCTGTTTTTCATTGTGGATACAAAATTCACGACATTAGCTATTAATCACATGAACCATCTCCAGGAGACACCCGTCTTCACAACTCCAAACTGCCTTGTTAAAGTCTGACTTTAATGTGGAATCCTTTTGCAGAGAGGTGCTACTTTTTCATTCTTTTGGGCCTGTTTTCTCTGCAGGGCAGTGAAATGGCTGTCTGCAAGTTGTGGGGAGCAGTTCCCTGAGATGCCATGGAACTCCTTTCCACCGGAAATGGGCACGAGGCACCCACCAAGAAGAGGCAGGGCTACCTCTCTTGATCCCCAAGGACCACTACCACCACCTGGAGTAGGGGCCTCTCTTACTCCATTCTTTTAAATGGTAATTGTTGTTGTTGTTGTTGTTAGGTGCCATTCAGTCTATTCAGACTTATAGAGACCCCATGTGACCGAGTAGAACTGCCTCACCGGGTTTTCTAGGCTGTAATTTTTTGCAAGAGCAGATCACCACAGAGCCATTGGGTGGATTCTAACCACCAAACTTTGGTTAGTAGGCAAGTGCTTAACCATTGTGCCACCAAAAACAAAAAACAAACTGGTTGCTGTTGAGTCAATTCTGACTCAGTGACACTATAAGACAGAGTAGAACTGCCCCCAAAGAGTTTCCAAGGCTAAAATCTTTAGGAGTACAAACTATCAAATGAGGAGCTAATTTGCTCTGTAAACTTTCATCTAACGCACAGGAAAAAAAAAAAAAAGAAAGAAAGAAACCAAGCAACCCTTAGTTATTACCACTCTATTTTCTCCACACACTGAGCCATAAGCAACCATGAGAATGACTCCATTTATATGAAATGTAAATAGGGAATGTTTACATTTCCCAGAATAGGGAAATCTATAGAGACAGAAAGTAGATAAAGGCCGTCTGGTCTGGGGCTGGTGTGTGCGTGTGTGTGTGTGTGTGTGTGAGAGAGAGAGAGAGAGAGAGAGACAGAAAGATGGCGGATATGGAGGTAATAGCTAAAAGATACAGCTTCTTGTAGAAGTGATAAAATATTTCAAACTTGACTGCTGTGATGGGTGCACGTATCTGTGAATATAAAAAACCATTGAATTTCACACTTTAAATGGGTCAATTGTGTGCCATATAAATTATATCGCAATAACCAAAAACCAAACCCACTGCCATCGAGTCGATTCCGACTCATAGCGACCCTATAGGACAGAGTAGAACTGCCCCATAGAGTTTCCAAGGAGCGCCTGGTGGATTTGAACTGCCAGCCTCTTGGTTGGCAGCTGTAGCACTTAACCACTACACCACCAGGGTTTCCTATCGCAATAAAACTGCCTTAAAAAAAAAAAAAAAACCTTTAGGGAAGCCGACTGCCACATCTTTCTCCTGTGAAGCAGCTGGTAGATTCAAACTGCCGGCATTTCAGTTAGCAGCCAAGCAAGCACTTACCCACCGTGCCACCAGGGCTCCATATAATTGGTATTAAAATAACCTGTTGCCATCGAGTCAACGTCGAGTGCCCCACAGGGTTTCCAAGGAGCAGCTGGTGGATTCGAATTGCCAACGTTTTGTTTAGCAGGCGTAACACCTAACCACTGACCCACCAGGGTTTCCTAACTGGTATTAGGTAACTTGAAAGCTAATTTAACATATTTAACCATTTCAAGGAAAATACTTACCTGAACTAACAAGTGGCCTGAATCAGGCAAACACACCCCACACTTCATGGTATTGTCATTTATTTGCTTTATCAAATTCATCAATATTTCCACAGCACCTTTGCTGATCATTTCATTAAGAAATCCTGTGTTTCCAGAAATGAATTTTAGAGCCCCCACACAGTACAAAAAAGCTTCGGTGTTCATTTGCAGGTCTTCTCTGCTCAGGACCTCCAACAATGACTCTGTCAAAAAGATGAATTATTACAAATGCATAAGCCTAACAGCTGGAAAGAAATACATTAAGCCACTTGTATGTGAACATCAAATAGGATTTGTAACACATATTGGCTAGAACCTACATTCAAATACTTGTTAAGGGTTACTCGTATGGTATAAGAGAAAAGTTTATTTTTAGCTAAGACAAATCTCTATAGTAGTAATGACAGCAAATTGACAGGGTTATTAATATATAATTGAGAAAGCGTTCTTTTAATTAAATGTAATTCCCTGACTCTTACTAATATTTGCCAACCTTTACTTTCAGCTGCAAAAACTTTGAACTAGTATAGAATGATAACTGAAGCAATCAGAGAGTGAAATTTCAACAAACCTTTAAGATTATATTTGTTGCTGTATGAGTGGGAGATTAATTGAAACAGAAACTTGAAAAAACAATCTCAATCACCACAGAACGGGATAATTTAAATATAACATCCCCCCTTTCCCAAGACAAGAACATCCATCTAAATAATGGGCAACTACCAGTCTTTTTTTACCAGTCTTAGGACTAATGCCGGGTGGCTATAAGGTTAGCCATGCGTATCTCATATTTAATGCATTCTGATCATTGTCAGAACCTTTCTTTGTTTTCAGTCAATTAGCCAATTCCAATTAGACATTTCTTTCATTACTAGTTTTATCCCTGTCCGCTGGAGTGAAAAAAAAAAAAGAGAGGGAATTTGTCCTATAGTGCAAAAAGAGAACTCAAAGTGGTTTCCATATTGCTGCCTTCCCTTGTATCAGCAATATTAATTCATAAAAAGATTTCTATTTAGGTAACTATTAAGCATCTTAATTATTTAGGGTTTTGTCAAGAATTAGGCATTACTAGCTAGGTTATAAAACAAAACAAAACAAACCCATTGTTGTCGCGTCAAAGCCGACTCACGGTGACCCCAGGTGTTAGAAAGTAGAACTGCTTCGTAGGGTTTTCTTGGCTGTAATCTTAATGTAAGCAGATCACCAGGTGTTTCTTCCAGTGTGCCCTTCAGCTGGTTTGAGCCACCAACCTCGGGGCTAGTAGTTGTGCACAAACAATTTATACCACCCAGGGACCTGCTAGCCAGGTAGTTAGAACATAATAAAACTTCTCCTCCACTGACATATTTGAAACATTTTGATGTCAAAGTTCTGCACAAGAGATGCCTTACAAGTTTTTAGTCATTCCTAGTCTATCAAAATGGTGCCTTGGTGGTGCAGTGGTTAAGCATTTGGCTGCTAACCAAAAGGTCAGCAGTTCTGCTCTGGACTATAGGGTTGATGTGAGTCGGAAGTGACTCAACGGCCACTTTTTTTTTTGAGTATGTCAAAAGAATGTTTCAATTATGACAAATACTACTAACTGCATTTTTTTCTAATAGTAAATCCAAGTACAGGAAACGAATTTTTAAATAGGGAACACTTTGTAAACCCACATATGGTTACTACAGGCATAAAATAAAATACAAGAGCTAACTACCCTTCTAAGCTGCCTTAAACTGAACATGGAAAACACAGACAGGGACAGAGCAAAAATAAGCATTACATAATTTCGGCATTCTACTAGTAAATAAGATATTCTAACTATCATTAAAACTTTTCAAACATTTCATTTGTACTCAAGTACAACATTGGCTCATGGCGAAGCTGAAAGATACTCACCCAGAATGCTGTCGTTTTGAATCAGAGAATCATTCTTCTCACTCCGGCTAATTTTAAATATAAGTTTGCAGACATTAAGAAGATTCTTTCTACTCACTTTAAGCTGCAGAGAAAGAAAACACATTTCTGTTGCAAAGGGAAATCAAGGTATGCCATAATTTTTTTTAACACAAACATCTATTTTAAAAATGCAGCAAGACCACTTTTAGAACATAAGTAAAAATTCTACAGAAGCCAACTTTCAAAGGTTTAGGCCACATATTTGCCAAGTACGATATGTAACTCGATGGCAGTAAATATAAACTATCTTTACAGTAAGCACATTTTAAAAATCAACATTATTTCTTACTTCATTTAGTATCATATGTGAGATTACTGGTTACTTTTTAAAGAGTGAGGAAGAAAGGGGGTATAATGTTGATAAATTTAAACAAATGGAGTAATTGCTTAAAAACACAAAAGTGAAAGAAGAAGGATAACAGAATTTCAGATTTAACTAATTTAGAAAAGAAACCATAGCAGGGGTGACAGAAAGCAAAGAATGGGGGAAAGTACTAACTTCTTTATCATTCATGTACAATAAAATTAAAATGTAATGCTGTTTGATTAGATAAAAAAAATACATATTTTTTTGAAGGCTATTTCTATAATGCATTGAGATAACCACAAGTAACGTTCAAAGTTTAAAATTACCTTGTAAAGCATACTAAAATATCCACGTAAATTAAGCATAGGGGCAATGAGGAAGTACCCTTTGTTAAAAGCACCATATAGGACGACTAACTGAATCAAATATTCTAAATTAGCTGTGTATTTATCTAAAATATTAAAAAACAAAATAAAACTACCCTAAATGTCCAATACTGGGGAAAAGTTTAACAGACTGGAACATCAGTCCTATTCACTGTTAAGCACTCACATAGATTATAACTGTAGACACCATGTTGAAAGGGAGAAGCATTCATCTACTATCAGATGAAAATATTCTGTGCTCTCATTGCAACACTGTAAAAATATGTTTGAGGGGATGAGGTCATCTGAACAAATATCTGTGTGACAAGGATGGCATTATAGATATTTTTTATCACTAAAACTAATTATCTTTAATATTTTTTAAAATTAGTTTCCAGTTAGTAAAGAAAGAATTTGTCACACAAATTTTTAAAAGATTCATTCTGTGTTGTTTGATTCATAGATATTTAGTGAGCTCCTATTGTGGGCACTGTGCTGTACACTGTAGGAGATACCAAGATGGCCGGCCCCGTGCTGGAGGGGAAGGGGGAGCATTGCCCATGGAGCAGCTTCAGGGCCAGCCCCTGCACTGGGCACTTATATATAGGTTATCTCAGAGCAACTCTGCATATTAGGTGTTGTCATTCTCATTTCGCAGTCTGTGCCTCTGACACGTCACATAAACCATCTTGACATCACCTGGGTGTGTATTAGAAAAAACAAAACCCCATTGAGGTCGAATCAGTTCAGACTCATAGTGACCGTACACGACAGAGTAGAACTGCCCCATAGGGTTTCCAAGGAGTGGCTGGAGGGTTCTAACTGCCAGCCTTTTGGTTAGCAGCTGTTGTAGCTCTTAACCACTGCACCACCAGAGCTCCTGAACCAGAATCTGAACCAGATCCAACCAGGTGATTGGATCACACTTTAAAGTCGGAGAAGCACGTTATGGAAGCCTCAGAAACTGCTACGCATGGCAGAATGGAGAGCCCTTCTGTTCGCTGGAAGAAAAAAGCAAACAGGAACTTTTCTAAATTTTAATGATCAGGTGTTTTAAAAATATCATTTAGAGCAAAAGAGAAAATAAGCTGACTTAATAGGCAAAAATTCTACATCAGTGGATATACATATATTGTGAGCTCTTTGATGTCAAAACCATGATTCATTATTCTCTGTGTGGTGCATGTATTAATTGCTTAATAAAACTCGTCAAAAAATAAATAAATGCATAAAACTAACATAACTCCTCCTCCCCCCACTCTTAACATTTTTAGTGAAAAAGTGGCAAAGGACAACGACAAAAAATCTGTGTCAGAGAGTTCACTAAAAATAAAATAAAATACCTACAACACTGTCCAGGCGTGCTGTAAGGTCAGTTTATATTGAAAGCAATTCCGTATACTTTCCCCAGAGATAACTATAATTCATAATTATGAGTTTGAGACATGAGATAATAAAATATTAAATTATATGTAAGGAATACAGACTACGTCACATAAAACAACTCTGTCTCCCATCATTCCCCATTCCCTTTACTCTGCTTTATTTTCTTCCCCCAGAACCCATGAACCCCCTCTGGCATTGTGTTTACAGTCTCTCTCCCTTGCTACAGTCAGCCAGAGAAGGCAGGGGCTTTATTTTATTCTTCTCAAGAAGGGTCTCTAGCACAAGTAGGCTCTTGTAGTAGATAATTTCTTCCTCTGTTAAAAATTGTAGTTTAGTCTACGGAAAGCATTTTAGGCAACTTAAAGAAGAAAAATTTTAAAATCACCTATAATGGTAACACTGTGTATAGTCACTGCTGACATATTCATATTTCTCTTCTTTTTTTCCCTGCTGCGCATAGGGTACTGGGTTTTTTCCCCTCCAGAATTCAACTGCATTCATACTGTATATATGTTTTTATTCTTTTTAAAAAACTTAATGTAGGCAGATATGTTTTTGCAAGATTTTTCAATAAAAAGGTTAAAATTGAAATGGCTGTCTGGCAAATTCCCACCTAACCAAAGAATGCATTAACCAGAACAACTAACATAATGCTCACTGAAAATTTTAACCTATACAAAGTGGTAGATGAAATACTGGCAGAAAGAAGTTACTAAAAATTTCTTTTCCAATGGCTATTTCTAATAAGATCGTCTTGAAATTTACCGGGACCCCCATCTCTACAGTCTAAGCTAAACAACATTTTGCCCAGAATGCTCCAAGAGATTCAGCGAAGTTGGACTGGAAGGCCCCTTCTGACTTTGTGGCTCTCTATAGTTTTTTTTTTTTTTATAGTTAGTCAGAAAGGAGGACCTAGCCATCTCTGCATTCTGGGGTTCGCCTATTCCCGTCTGGCCCCTGATTCAGCAAGGTGGTCAGTGCCAGGCAGAGGGCTGCACCTAATCACATGTGTTAGTTCTGAACGTGTTCACTGCTTGGCAGATCACTTAGCCTTTTGCCCTGAAGTAGTTAAATTGTGCCATGGATATAATTAATTTGAATGACACCCTAATAACCAAGATGATATTTTCTCTATAAAACATTAGCAAGTTCATGACATTTTCTCTAAGAAAAAGCGTTTTTTTTTTGGCTTGGTATATTCGGAGCAAAATTTCTAAGACGCAGGTGAAAAAAGGAACAGTAAGCCCTGGGCAGCTGGCCGCCTGGTTCCGCCCCAGGGCAACTGCGTGGGCAGAGGACTCCAGCCTCACACGAGGGCTCTTCCAGCCAAGCTGGCGCCCTGAATCCAGGGCCAGTGAGGGAGGAGGGTGGGCATGCAGATACCTTTTCATTTTCTCCTTACATTTTTTTTTTTAACTTTAATTCCTCTTTTTGGTTTGTGTTCTTTTTATTTAATTAAAGCTAATTAATCAAATATCCTCAACAGAGGGGGGAAATGAAAATACCAGTGAAATCACTATTTCAAAGAAATCTTGCCTTCTGAGACACATATTACAATTTAAAAGAGGCTGGATTGTTTCGGGTGACAGCTAAATAAGAATGCAGCCTCTCCAAAAGATTACATGTAAGACGTTCTGCTTCAGGAAGATGGCATTATCAAAATGAGAAACTGTGGATGCTCTTATTAAACTATTAGTAAGTATGCCAACACTTACCTTCACTGTGTACTTTAAGATTTCAAATCATATGAATTACGGGGCGTTAACATAAAAGCTTTTACTTTTATGAAACCAGGTAAACAAAGCTTCATTTATTTGTTTTAGCGGCTCTCTTAGAACACTCTGTAATATATGTGTCTTATCTTTTGGTTTCCAACTGTTTATGGCTGTGACAAGAAAGTGCTCCCCTCAAACAATGATATCATTTTGTTTGAGACCGAGTTTCTACAGACTTTTATTTGGTGTCTGGCTTTTTCTTCTAACACCTCAGGGAGGCTTTACAACCACAGAGGGGGAACTTCCCATGACCACATGCAGCAGTTTCTCTTTTCAAGCTGGTTCATAAACCACCTGGCCATTGTGTCCATGGCCCGAGTTATCTTAAGTTATTTATTAAATCTCATGACAGAGTAAGTACCCAGCAGAAGTCAGAGGGCAGAAACCACAGCCTGCAATATCTGATACAGGTCTCAGTCAAGTTACTTGAGCAACAGTTATGAATGTATTTGCCTATTGTTAGAGTTTTTTCAAAACATAGTCACAGTTCCAAATGTAAAAGTTTATTTGAACATTTTCTCTGTACTCAGCTTTAGTTCCTTAGATAGTACTTTCTAGTCAAATTCGAGGATGTCAGATTATTACCTTCATTTTTTTTTTAAGGTTCTAAACGAAGGCGCTGAATTTCTAACCTTCTTTATAATATTTACAAACAAGGCATTAAACAAAGCTTTTATGTGTCAAACCAGAGGAATGAAAAACTTACTGCTAGAATAATTTTTGCAAGTTTTAGGCTGAGCAAGTCTGAACCAACATCAACTAGTTTATATAGGGTCTTCAGGAGAATACTTCTTCTCTTAAACTTATTTCCAAGCATGTTTCCTTCCTCTAAAGCATGGTGAAGTCGTGTGCAAGCAGCACAAACAGTTTCAATGTTTTCTTCTGTCACAAGAGCAAAGAGAGTAAAGCAACACTTACTATTTAAGGTCAATTTTTCAAGTGGATCAAACACAGACGGTATAAGTAAAAGTCCCATAATTATTCCCCTGGACATCCTCAAATTCCTAAACTGTATTTTCCCCTTCTCTTATCACTTCCATCTGAGAATTTTTATTTTCATTTCTTTGATCCATCTCCTACCATGATGACTTATGTACTAATAAGTCAAGTTTAGCTGTAGTACACAGTCTTTCTAAGAGTGTACTGAAGAATGGAAATGTCACCTATTTCAGCTGGTTTCCTTTATGCCATCGCCCTCCATCTCAGCCCATCCTCTTTCTGTTCAGTCTCATGGAATGATACCACTTCCATTTCCACCTCCAACCCTTTGCAACATAGCTCCAATGGCCTGGAATGTTCTCCTCACCCTCGTTTCTACTGATTGAGGTCCTTCAAGACTCTTTTTATGTTCCAACTCCTCCCGAAGAGATGCACCATTCAACAAATGCTACCTTGTATTGTTATAGGGTCGCTATGAGTAGGAATTGCCTCAAGGACAAAGGGTTATTGTTATTTATTTTTCACATTCATGTGTATATGTGTATGTTGTATTATATGTCAGATGCCCTCAAATGAATGTCATGCTAAGTCAGTAGGAACCATGTATTACATATCTTTGTATCAATAGTGCGTGATACGATGAGAACGTGTAATGTAATTTTATACATATTCAATTTCTAACATATCTGTTGATGAGAATGATCAATATTTTTTTCATGAGAATAATGCTCATCATCTGAGAAAACAGGATTCAAATAGAACAAAATCTCAGAATGTCACCAGATCTATCATTATTAGGGGCAGTTATTAGAAAAGAGGAGTATAAAAAGAAAAGTTTGGAATTGTGGAGATGTCGAACATTTTATATTTAGAATTCTGATGAAAGCAGTTTTTGAAAGTGATAGCCACACTAGTAGGTATACAAGGAATAAAAGCATATAAAGTAGAAATAAGGGGACTATAAGAATCCCAGCTATAAGTTATTCAGTTGGGGAAAAAAAAAAGCCTCTGGTAGATTCCATCACAAAATTTAAAAGTAGGAAACTAATCTTAAATAAATGCCATAATATGTTCTTAAAAGCCCACATAGAGGAAGTGTGTGCCTGCAGAAGGAAATGACTCAGGCCATTTTTAGCTCTTTTCAACAATAACATCTAAGAAAAAATTTTAAACCTCAATAGCTAAGTAACCTTCAATGCCTTTCAGTTATGCACTTAAATAAATGAATTGATGGGAAATGACTTAGCCTAACTTTAAATAAAGGGAAAACCTGAATTCCATTGTAAGAAATACTTTTGTTTTGTTGTTTTATTCTTTTGTGACCGGCAGTTTCTTCACAAACCGTAAGTCTAGGCTATGGGCCACTCGCTGCCAGTGGGTGGCCCTCGAGGTATTTTTCTAACACTTCCCTCTACAAACTCTTCAGTTTGGTGAGTTCTACTCATTAGTAGTTATTTTAGCTTAAAAAGAGTATTTAAAAGGGGGGCTCAAGTGTCAAATTTTAAACTATTGATCAAATGAATTCTTTATACCAATTGGATTGTTACAAATGCCACACAGCCTCAAAACACAACTTGAGTCTAAGAGTTATCAAGATTTTCAAAAGGCTAAAGATCATGGGTGAAAGTTTCATGAGTAGTAACAGGACAGTAACATAGTCTCAAAGTAACTTCATCCCACAAAGTATGTATTAATTACAAATGAAAAATACAGGGCTTCAAACTGGCTCTTTCTGGTTCAACCATCTGCTGAGAATTTGCATTTCCATGCCAGATATACTGAATCAGAATCTACATTTTAACAAGCTTCCCCAGGATGAAAGGAGTTGAACAAGAATGAACCTGTTCGAAGCCCTGGAAAAATGGCAGCTTTACAGGAGGGAAACCTGGCAGACACCTTCTTAGCCAAGTGATCAAAGTTAACATCATCAGTAAGGCAACAAATTAGCATCATGACAAGATGTACCAGGAAGGACACAGCACCCGCCAAAATGCCTAACTTGGATCTAATCGTGAGAAAATATCAGACAAACCCAAATTATAGGGCATTTTATAAAATAATTGGTTCAAGATCATGAAAGAGACAAGACAATTAATTACAACTTGTGATCCAGGATTTTCTTTTCTCATAAAGGAAGTTATTGGGACAACTGGCAATATCTGAATATGGTTTGTGTTGTATTGTACCAGTTATAATTTCCAGATATGTAAGAGAATACTTTTTTTTTGGTAAAAATGCAGGCAAAAGTATTTAGGGTATGTGGCATCATGTCTGCAACTTGTTCTCAAATGGCTAAAAACAAAACAAAAAAATTTGCATGTGTGTGTGTGTGACGAGGGAAAGGAGGAGCAGAATGATAAAGCAAATATGGTAAAATATTAATATTTGGGGAATCTGGGTGAAGAGTACACAGATTCTTTTATTACAGTAAAACCTGTGAAAGCTGGAATCTGTGTAAGGCAGAAACCTGTCAGAGGAGGAAAGCTAAAATATGTCCCACTAAAACATGGTAAGACATGCTATAGAAAAGTGGGAAGACTGCACCCTGTCAAAGGCAGAAAACTTGCAAGACCCGGAAAAACAAGGCAGTCCCATCAAGTTCTGGCTCTCAAGGTTTCATTGTACTATACTTTGTAGTATACTTGCAACATTTTTGCAAGTCTGAAATTATGCCAAAATTAAAAGAAAAGAAAAAAGACTCTCAAGGAAGGGTCAAGTAATCCAGTCCCTGCTGTTGCCATTGGCTGTTCTTAAGAGTTGGCTGTGGGGAGAGACGCCACATTTCCGTGTTTAATAATTCTCTTACAAACCCCAACTTCTTTCAATTCTCCACCCATGATGGCAGAGCCTCAGTGCCCTCTTTCAATTCTTCATGCTGAAGATCTCGTCCAAGATAGACCTTTGTGCTACTGACCCATTCTCCCCATTTAGTATTTCCTAACACGTTTTCTTTTTTCATCCTTGTCTAGATGACTGCTTTCACTAGTTTTCTAAAAACAGCTCAAAGTTAACCTGGCACATTAATATGAGGGTGAGAATTAGTGACTATAGAGGGGAGAAGTCATCCGTTCATACTCTAAGGACCTGTGAGCTGCAGAGCACTTTGGAGATAATCTAGGCTCGTTCACCCCTCTTTGGCGGGTAAAGATGCTCCTACCCACAGAAACTGGGCAATTTCCCCATAGTCATATGCTTACTAGCAACACATGACTAGAAACCCTGTTTAGGGCTCTGCCACTCAACCATGAACACAGTCAGACACCAAAAGGGAGTCACCAAGGGGTCAGGTCATTCGAACACTTTAAGAAGTAGATCTTTTGCATGACTTCCCTATTGGGTTGCTGGGAAGGACTTCTTTACCTTGCTTCTCTTACAGTGTCTTCCTGTGGCTACCATGGTGGTTCACTCATCCAAGGAGCATCCACACAATAACTCCTACTGAGGGCCTACTGTGCCCTGTGTGTCAGACACTGTGATTGGCCCTAGGGCTATGTTATGGATTGAATTATGTCCCCAAAAACATGTGTCAACTTGGCTAGGCCATGACTTCTAGTATTGTGTGGTTATCCTCCATTTTGTGATTTGATGTAATTATCCTGGTTGTTGTAAATCCTAAACTCTGTGATGTTAATGAAGCAGGATTACAGGGAGTTATGTTAATGAGGCAGGACACAATCTACAGAATTAGGTTTTATCTTGAGTCAATCTCTTTTGAGATATAAAACAGATTAAACAAGAAAGCAGAGAGAGGGGGACCTCCTGTCACCAAGAAAGAAGAGCTGGGAGTGGAGCACATCCTTTGGACCTGGGGTCCCTGCACTGAGAAACTCCTAGACCCAGGGGAAGATTGATGCCAAGACTTCCCCCAGAGCCAACAGAGAGAGAAAGCCTTCCTCTGGAACTGGCGCCGCGAATTCAGACTTCTAGCCTCCTAAGCTGAGAGAATAAATTTCTGTTCATTAAAGCCAACCACTTGTAGTATTTCTGTTACAGCAGCACTAGATAACTAAGACAGGCTGCAACCACAGCTAAAAGGAGTCCATTTCAACTTCACAAACAGCATCTGAGAAGCGTGGAGGGGGAGGAGATTGCTCTGACAAGCTCTTCATACCCTTGCCAGGACCCACGAGTCGTGGGCCTTCCCTGCTGGGTCACTCCAGGGTGCTGGGCACATTCTAGGCCACTTCCCGCACTCCCAAGGAGTGCACCCCTAAAAGATGTGCTCAACCTCAGGAAAGGAGGACACACACACATATGTGGACTTAGAAGAGCATGAGCACATCTGCCACGGATGCCAGAATATAAGTCTCAGCCAAAGTTTCAGAGGCCCGAAACTGGTTTTAATCTTTCACTTTCTTGCATGAACAAGAAAGATCTAGCCAGAATTTCTCAGGCAGAAGAGGTGATCACTTATATTATAAAGGGAATTTTAAAATTAGGCTGTCTTGGTACAATTAAAATATAATTTTACTCACTAAAAACAAGGCTTATGTGCAACATTTAATAGGTGCATTAAAAACAAAAACGGTTGCTGCTGAGGTGACTCCAACTCACGGAGGCTCCTTGTGTGTCAGAGGAGAACTGTCCTCCTTCGGGTTTTCAACGGCTGTGACCTTTCAGAAGTAGACAGCCAGGTCTTTCTTCTGAGGTGCCTCTGAGTAGATTCAAACCTCCGGCCTCTTGGTTGGTAGCCAAGTGCTTAACCAATTGCGCCACCCCGCGACTCCATATAGACACGTTATTGAGTAAAAAACAGACCATTTCATTTGTTTTTGAACATGTTCACAGAAACGATGACAGTCAAGGTATACTAAAAATATCAGGGCAACTATGGGTGTTTTCCATTTAAGACAAAAACTTTTTTTTTTTTACCCTTCTCTAATTCGTGCAAAATCGGTACAATCCTTGTATTCCAGAAGACTTCATCTACTTCTTTTTCTGTGTCCTTTTCTTGCAAGTCGGCTTTTGAGCCTGCAAAAGAAACTCAGAGCAAGGGACAAGCCGTGAAAAAAGGAGTTGTAACTGGGGCATACCCACAAGTCTTTACTGCTCATCACTAAAACTAACAACCAAAGAATTAAATTATATGTTGTCCCCTAAGCCCTACTAACTGAAATTAAAACTACAGGTCTCCTAATCAAATCATCCCAAATTAAACTCAGACAAGATAATGTAAAGAAATCAGAACTTTGAAATATCATTTGGACACTTCTTGTATTTTTTTTTTTTTTTTTTTTACTTAAACTTATTCCTCTGTAAGGTAGAATAATGTAAATAAATGACAAGCTCTCCATACCCTTGCCAGGACCCACCAGCCGTGGGCCTTCCCTGCTCGGTCACTCCAGGGTGCTGGGGTAATGTAGAATAAATAGATAACTACAGAACTATAAATAATAAGGATTTTGAAAATGTTTAATAAAATAATACCTAAAAGGAAAGCCTGGCGGGACTTTCCTTTCCATAAAAAGTAAAGTGTGCATACCACTATGGGCTCAGTGCTATTGCTGCTGTTGGTTGCTGTTGAGTGGGTTCCAGCTCATAGTAACCCTACATGACAGGGTAAAACTGCCCCATAGGCTATCTTAGGCTGTAAGCTTTACAGGAGCAGATCCCCAAATCTTTCTACTGCAGAGCTGCTGGGTGGGTTCACCAACATTCTCGTTAACTAGTCGAGCAGTTAAGTAGGTAAGTGCTTAACCATTGCACCCCTAGGGCTCTTAAAGCCAAGTAATTTCATGTAGTATAGTAGGAAAGCCCAGACTCTGGGGGCAAACATCTCAGTTCTAATCCCACCTCCATCAGTGATCTTGTTTTAGCTAAAAAAAAAAAAAGGACGAGCTTACCAGGGAGGCAATATAAGGCCCGTTAAGAGCACAGGTTCTAGAGTTACTGTCTGGGTTTGAAGGCTTGAACCCTACTAGCTGGGTGACTTTGGGCAAGTTGCTTCACTTTTTGTAAAATGGAGTAACAAGGTTTATCTCTAAGTACTGGGATTATGGGTTACTAATTTCTTTTATGTGCTCTTCTGTACTTTCCCAAACCTCTAGTACACTTGTATCATTCTTGAAGACAGAAAAAATATGCAAAACTTATTAAATGTATGTGTGTATCTAAGCCTTAGAAGGTATCTGTATTAATATTTTCTTGACACACTTTAAATTACCTGCAACAAGGAATCCAATAAAGTCTCTTCTCAGTTATCTGTATAAAACTGAGATGTCGGAAATGAATCCTCAAACCATCCAATGAGAAATGTTCCAAATGCACTGTGATAACATCACCAGGGGAAGCAGGAAGGCTACACAAGTTACTATGTTGCCCAAAACACAGGGCTTCCCTAATGCCCCCTGGTGCTGCAAATGGCCACTCTCAGTTGCAGCAAGTCTAGACTTGCCTTTTATCAAATCGTCCTGGCACCAACAGTGACCTATGCGAACTAGGCATCAAAGAGTACTCCAGCCACAAAAATAAACAGAAAAGAGTTGTCAACAAAGCCACCATAAGACAGCTCTGGTGCTGTCTTAGTAGCAAGCTTGAGGATAATCTGTCTAACCTATAAGCAAGAATTCGCCAGAAAACACTCAGCTAAATTGTCTTTAGGACAAAATCAGTCCCCATCAGTACAGGTTCACAATCAAATCTCAGGGCCAGATGTGTTATGGGATTCAGAATTCTTTGGATTTTAGAAAAGTAATATGATGCATACACTGTATATGCCATACCGCCTCAGCAGGGTCTTCTGGGGCAGCACTCTAGCAAAATATACAGATATTCACACTAGTGAAATAAAGTCTGCAACTGGCCTCCCATCAGTTCAGGTCAGGTACCGCCACTAAATGATCTTGAAATATCCTTCAGCTTTCAGAGCTTTTGAGATTTCAGATAAAGGACTGTACACAACCATCTCCAATTTTTGGATCACTACTTTTATGAGCCTGCCTTAACTTTGATAAAATACGGATATGGATTCCAAAAGCAAACATGAATATTCAAGCAGTAGAAAAAACTTAGTTGCTCATATTGCCAGATAACTAACATATTCAAAGTCCATAAAATTAACACACATTAAGGCAGGGGAAAAGCCAGAAAAATGATAAGCCAGAACGATAATTTAATCAATTGAATCATCAAATATTTATGATGACACACTTAAATATTTGACTTCAAGCTCAGTAAGTTTAAATCAGCATCTTCTGTGCAATATGCTCTTTTAAGATCATACCTCTATGAGAAACCCCGATCATCAACCAGTTTCTCAAAATCCAAAACATGCCCGCCCTAGGGAGAACTGAATTACAGGGGTGAATCAGAAACTGCAGAACAGTTCCTTTAACCCTGGGAAAGGAAGGGCCCTCATGGGCCCTTCTAAATATTTCCGGGGCTTGTATCTTCTCAGAGCAGAAGTTAGCCCTATACTGTGATATAAGGATTTGTTCCTAACTCTCTCCCAGGAATCCCAGTGTATACAGTTGTGTCCGGCCACTGCCTGTTCACATTTCTACCCGCTCTGACTCCTTCCCTGTCCCTCTGCTCTCAAGAGAAATTCTATTTTACACACCAACCCTGAGTTATTCTAGAAACTGAAACACAGAATAATGTGATTATTTCTTTAAGGTCCACCAAAATAGTCTGTCTCGGTCTTGAGCAACAACTTAATATTTTAGAAAGCACTTTCATCTCGGTTCACCGTTTGCTAAATATAAAAATATACATATATATATGATTCAACAGGAAATTGGGTAAGTCAAACAAAAAATTTCAGCATGTTTTTAAAATGATTTTGCTGTCTCAGTGGTTATATTCTTAACCACAGCTTTGAATTCTGGACCCAAAAACTTGACACTGTGTTCATTGGCTGATGTTTTTAGCATATAAATGTAAAATTCTTGGCAACGATGCTGACTCAGAAATCAGTATATCTAAGATTTTCCTTAGTACTATAGAAACTCTCATTTGCTATGTAAATCATTTTATTTGGTAAGAAATTAGTTTTGAAGATAATAAAATATATATTTTTACTTAATATTAGTTTGGTTTCATATAATTTCTCCCCTTTCTTTGTCAGTGTTTCAAGATATTTCAAGCTTACAAGAAGTAGGAAAAATTATTAACATTTTGCCATATTTTCGCTCCTCTTCCGTGTTTTAAGAAGTCATGGTGGTGCGGTGGTTAGGAGCTTGGCTGCTAACCAAAAGGTCAGCAGTTTGAACCCACTAGCCACTCCTTGGAAACCTTATGGGGCAGTTCTACTCTGTCCTATAGGGTCGTTATGAGTTGTCAGTGACTTGATGGCAATGGGTTTGGTTTGGTTTCCTTGTTTTAAAGAAATAAAACATTATACATATAGTTGAAACCTTCTGTATGCCTCCCCTCTGATCCATTCCCCTTCTACCTCTGTCTCCAGGGGTAACCAACATTCTAAACTAAGTGCTTATTGCTATCTTATTTGATTTACATGTCTAGCACATAGATTTGTAGCCATAAACAATACATGTCATTGTGTTTGCACTAAATTTTTTCACTCAATATTCTGTTTACTTACTTCACTCAATATTATAAATATACCCTAGTTCATTTTCTAATTGCTACATTCCATTGCATGAATACATTTTGTACCAGTTCTAGCCTGTGATTTATACTGTTATATATTTCTCAATTAAATGGCTTAAAGTCCAAAAGGCCTGTCTTAATATAGTTTCACTTAAGTGAGCAGTGATTTAAAATTCAGGTTGATGTCAAGCTGTGCAAATTTCGAAATGCTTTTACGAAATTTCTGTGAGAACATAAAGACTCATCTGTAGACATGTGAGCAACCAGAGCTAGGTAATTATAAGACTGTCTTGAAAAACAAAACTATAAAAATGAATGTTGATCTGTGACCAAGTTGGACAAAGCTCTGGAGTTTTCACACGGAGAGCCAACCTCAGACATCTTCAATGCCAATATTTTTCACACGGACGCAGACACTGTCCAGGAAGGGGTCTTGGGGACGGATCTCTAAGAATAGGACTCCTCACCTGTGGTTTCTAGTCGGCTCAGGTCCGAGTGGCTGGGGCAAGACGAGGCCCGGGCACGCCTCCTCTCCTGGTCCCTAGGAGGAAGAGGACATATAAAAGACTCAGCACAAAAACCAAAGCATTGCTCTTTCTGTACATGTCATGAGTCAGCTATGTGCAATTTCTAAAGAAATCACAGAGAATTGTTTCTAAAATGGGATTTGGTGCTCTACCTCCCGTTTTAATCAGCTTCTGGTTTCCAATTATGACTTTTTTAAACAAGTCAGGTTTTCCTGACGATATGAAATATAGTTACTACATAAAACAACAACAAAAGTAAAAACCCAAAGTTTACTTTGAAAATTAAAAAAAACCGATACAGGATATGTGCCACAAGAGGTCACTGTTACAATAAAAAAGAACTCCGGTATGCTTGACTCACAGAAGCCCAGCGTTTGGGAGCTGGGAGAAACCTTACTCCCTCCTTGCAGACTGTGTCCCAAACTGGCCAGATGTGTCCAAGGTCACACATCAGGGTCAGATCTGGAACCCAGGTCTTGTAATTTCTAGTTCACTGCACATTCTACTACTACATCACGGTGGGTCCTGGCTCTAGTAAAGAAAATTAATAGAATCAATATTCTCTGAAAATACTTTATTCTTAGAAATATTTTAAATATTAACAAAATTGGAGGTCACATCAGGCAGTCCCAGATGACATATACTTTATGTTTTCCAAATAAAAGAGTGGTGGTTGGCCAAAGCAGGATTTTATGCTTGGGTTATTTTTAAGTCAGTTATATTTACTGTACAGACCATCGGTGAAGGATACGACTTCTCTTTAGCTAGAGCTGATACTTAAAAATGCTAATTTTTATACTGATGTACAAAATTCCAATGTAAAACCACTGAGAGAGTAAGAATGCAAGTTTTAGGAAAAAACAAAATCTTTCTGCCATCAAATATATAATTTTCTCCAGAAACCTCAGAGAACGTGTATGCATGTGGCCAGGGTCACCCAGGAACATCCAGATGTGTATTCCACAGCTCGTGCTTCCTGGGTGATGAGACTTTCTCCACCCTCAGGCCTCTACCACCACAAGATTAACTTCTGCAGATGTCTTTTTTTCCCATAAACATGTCATCTTTTGACACTTGAGTTAATACTTGCTTTTATTATAAAATAGAGAGAAGATAAAGCTAATCTTCCAAAATGTCTAATAATTTAATCCTCTGAAATGACTGCTTTACTTCTGTTGACTGTGAGAACATAGATCTGCTGGCAAAACACCCCTAGCCCATCAAACAAAGAATGTGAGGACGAGATCTTCTTTGTCAGTCTCTCAGAGTTGAGCTTCAGATGGAATAGATCTCAAAGAAAACAAAAATAAAGAAAATCCATTCTATGAAAAGGTAAAATAACAAAAGTTCAGCTGGGTGTGAGGCCAGGGAGGTTCCTACAGTTATTACCTAGAGAAATAAGAAGAAAGTTTGAGAACGATGGAGGCAAGACTTTCCTTTCAATATACACACTTGTCCTAAACAACTACTGAAATCAAGCAAGATCATTTTGGAGGTCATGGCCAATAACAAGGCTCCTGTCTAATATCGTATTTGTGTATCCCCTCTTCTTGGGAGGCGGGAAAAAAGGGGCTCTTTTTCTTATCATAGATGAAAGCTTGGTAGTGCTGGGTCCTACCAGTTCACAAGAAGAGTACAGAGTTGACTCTTGCTCTATATGTTTATCATATGCAGTGGCTGAGCAGGTGCAGGCTCTGAACCCAAACTACCTGGGCTCAAATCCTGGGTCCAACTCTTATCAGCTTTGTGACCTTGGGCACCTTAACCTCTTGGACTTGGTTTCCTCATCTTAAAACGAGGGCAATCCCTCTGCTTAGGACAGTGACCGGCACATTTAAAGAACTTAATAAACGGTCAATATTCTTTTGCTTTTTTTTTCTGAGTCAAGTATCTATTAAGCACCTGTCTAAGCAGTCCAATGCTAGATGTTAATGGTATAAAGAACATTTACAGCGTGGCCCCGAAGAAGTTTAAAATCTACTTTGCGGAGATCAACCCAAAACCAAACTCACTGCTGTTGAGTCGTTCTGACTCATAGCGACCCTACAGGACAGAGTAGAACTGCCCCATAGGATTTCCAAGGAGTGGCTGATGGATTCAAACCGCCAATGTTTTGGTTGGCAGCCGAGTTCTTAACCACTGCGCTGCCAGGGCTCCTGAGGAAATCAGAAACTTTTTAAAACAAAATTAAAATGAATGTAAAATTCAGCAGGATACAAAACTAGAGAGATGTTGAGAAGGAACTGATTAGTATGTGGGAGAAGTGGGCCTCTATGTGGGCCTCGAAAGAAAAAAGGGTTGGAGCAAATGACAACAGTATTCTCAGCAGAGTAGTAGCCTAAGTAAAGGTAAATAGGGAGCATAAGAAGCCTGATACTCAGAGCAGGGGATTATTGCACAGGGTTAGCAAGACAGGAATAGAAGGTTTATTCTGGGAAGTCCTGGGAACAGCTGCCTAATACCTTGGGGTAAGTCAGTTGACCTGATTTGATGGACAAGAAGGAACTGTCATAGGTTCTTATACATGTAGGTGATGATATTTAGGGTTATGCAGTGACAAGAACATTTAGGAGACTTGGAGACAGCTAATGAGTAATAACCATTTGGGGGTCACAGTGGGACTGGAGAAGAAGAACCAAATTTAAGGCATCCTATAAATGAAAAGCTGATAGGATTTGGTGGTTGGTTTTAGGCAGAGAAAGAACAGAATGTAGACGTGGGGAAATAGCATAGCAGGGTTGCCATCAAGGGAAAGTAGGGGGTTAGGGAGTAGGCCAATTTGAGGGGTAAAGCAATTTTAGGTTTTGCCATATTGAATTTCTGATAAAAAATGAACCATTACAACATCAGAAAAAGAACTCAGTTAAAGATCGTTGTGGTACACAGGGACCAGAAATAATTAGAAGAGTGGCCCAAATACCAGAGGCTCAGGACAAGGCCTCATGAAATACTCATGTTAAAGGACAGAAAGGGAAGAAAGAGTCCAAAAAAGAAGAGAAACAAACTATACTCTCATGCAGTCCAAGCGTGTTTGGGAAAGAAAGCATGGTTAACAGGTCAAAGAAGATGAGGACTGAGGATAACCGTCCATCTGGCCAGGGTAACCGTAACAGGGTTTCTGCGTAATACGGCTGAAGTTCCACAGTAAGAGTGAGTGGGGAAGAAAGAGGCATGAAGAAAAGAAAATTCCTTCAAGGTCATCTCTAAAGCAGAGAAAAAATAGATGACCTCATGCTCAACAGAAATTTGTCTCCCAGTAACTTCTACCCACTGGCCTTGGTTCTAATAATGGGAGCCACATGAAACAAAACTTTCTCCTTTTTCCTCTGGATAGTATTTCAAATATTTAAAGATGTTGTGCCAGCACTCCTATGGTTTAAATCCCATGTTGCTACCATTTATTAGCTGTGTGGCCTCAGGTAAAATTTTTTTAACTTAAGCTTTGGTTTTCTCATCTGTATATGTTGTTGGTGTTAGGGGCCACTGAGTTGGTTTCGGCTCATAGTGGCCCTATGTACAACAGAACAAAACCCTGCCTATCCTGCACCATCCTCACAGTTGTTGCTATGTTTAAGTCCACTGTTCCAGCCACTGTGTCAGTCCATCTCATTGAGGGTCATCTTCTTTTTCGCTGACCATCCACTTTACCAAGAATAATGTCCTCCTTCAGGGACTGGTCCCTCCTAATAACACGTCCAAAGTATGTGATACAAAGTCTCGCCATCCTCACTCCTAAGAAGCATTCTGGCTGTACTTCTTCTAAAACAGATTTGTTTGTCTTGGTCTGTGGTATATTCAATATTCTTCACCAACACCATAATTCAAAGGCATCAATTCTTCTTCAGTCTTCCTTATTCATTGTCCAGCTTTCACGTGCATATGAGGTGATTAAAAATACCACGACTCGAGTCAGATGCACCTTAGTTCTCAAATTGACATTTTGCTTTTTAACACTTTAAAGAGGTTTTCTGCAACAGATGCACCCAATGCAATATGTCATTTGATATCTTGACTGCTGCATCCATGGGCATTGACTGTGGATCCAAGTAAAATGAAATCCTTGACAACTTCAATCTTTTCTTCGTTTATCATAATGTTCCTTATTGGTCCAGTTGTGAGGATTTTTGTTTTCTTTATGTTGAGGTGCAATCCATGGTGAAGGCTGTAGTCTTTGATTGTCGCCAGTAAGTGCTTCAAGTCCTCTTTGCTTTCAGCAAGCAAGGTCGTGTCATCTGCATATCACAAATTGTTAAAGAGTCTTCCTCCAATCCTGATGCCCTGTTTTTCTTCATACAGTCCAGCTTCTCAGATCATTTCTCAGCATACAGACTGAATAAGTATGGTGAAAGGATACACCTGTGACACACATCTTTCCTGACTTTAAACCATGTAGTGTCCCCTTGTTCTGTTCAAACGACTGCCTCTTGGTCTATGTACAGGTTTCACATGAGCACAATTAAGCATTCTGGAATTCCCATTCTTTGCAATGTTGTCCATAATACATTAGGATCCACACAGTCGAATGCCTTTGCACAGTCAATAAAACAAAGGAACACATCTTTCTGGTATTCTCTGCTTTCAGCCAAGATCTGTCTGACATCAGCAATGAGATCCCTCATTTCAAGTCTTCTTCTGAATCTGGCTTGAATTTCTGGCAATTCCCTGTCAATGTACTGCTGCAACAGTATATGAGGGGCTGGTAAAAAATAGTACCTTCCCACAACGTAAGGTTGTTGTGAGGATTAAGTGATATAATGTGTAATTGCTTAGCACAGTTCCAAGCATACATTAAGTACTCAACAAATATTTATTATTACTGTTGTTGTTGTCATCACTGATGTCATTAACAAACATCTCCAGTTCCTTCAACCGTTCCTCCATAAAATATGGCTTCAAATCAGCCTGTTCATTTACTCTGAGTGTCAGTTTGTCTGACTCTCTTTTAAAGTCTGGAAATTAGCACCGAGCTAAAGGTATAGCCTAAGGAACAAAGAGGAGTTATTCTAAATATTCAGATAGTCTAAAACTACACCTCAACATAAAGAAAACAAAGATTCTCACAACTGGACCAGTATCATGATAAACAGAGAAAAGAGTTGTCAAGGATTTCATTTTATTTGGATCCACAATCAACACCCATGGCAGAAGCATTCAAGAGATCAAAAGATGCACTGCGTTAGGCAAATCTGCTGCAAAAGGCCTCTTTAAAGCATTGAAAAGCAAAGATGTCACCTTGAAGACTACAGGTGCATCTGACCCAAGCCATGGTGTTTTCAATCGCCTCATATGCATACAAAAGCTGGGCAATGAATAAGGAAGATCCAAGAATTGATGGCTTTGAACTGTGGTATTGGCAAAGAATATTGAATGTATCACAGACTGCTGAAAGAACAAAGGAATCTGTCTTGGAAAAAGTACAACCAGAACGCTCCTTAGAAGCAAGGATGGTGAGACGTCTCACATACTTTGGACACATTATCAGGAGGATCAGTCCCTGGAGAAGGGCATCATCCTTGGTAAAGAAGAGGGTCAGCAGAAAAGAGGAAGACCCACAATGAGATGTATTGACACAGTGGCTGCAACAATGGGCTCAAGCAGAGCAACGATTGTGAGGATGGTCGCTATGAATCAGAACTGGCCCGATGGCACCTAACGACAACAACACTACGCTAGTGGTTTTGTTGGTCACATCACAGTACTAGTCAGTTCTTGTCTTTTCTTACATAAGCAGTGAAGGCAGATTTTTTTTCCATCCATGTTGGACCTTTACTCAATCTTACTAAATTTCACAGTGTTATATTTGGCAAAAAAAAGTCTCTGCCTATCAGACGTTCTTTGAGCTTCATTCAGTCATACAGTATAATTGCTCTTCTTCTCAGCTTCCTGTTCCATGTTATTAAAAGCCATAATTAAATGTCTTACAATGATGCTTGATGTACCAAAAATAAAATGATTCCAGAAATTATTCCTTGAAGTTCTTCTGTGAAATTCTTCTTAGGGGCAAAATAATACCTTTTTATTAGTGGATATTTTCACCTACAAATAACGAAAAGCTAATTCAAACTGACTTAATAAGTGGAATTTTTTGGCTCACTATAGGGTCACTGGAAACCCTGGTGCATAGTGGTTAAGAACTATGGCTGCTAACCAAAAGGTCGGCAGTTCTGAATCCACCAGGCGCTCCTTGGAGACTCTATGGGGCAGTTCTGTTCTGTCCTATAGGGTCACTACGAGTTAGAATCAACTCAACGGCAATTTTTTTTTTTTTTAATAAAAAGTTGAGAGGTAGAGTGGGCTGTATACATGGTGTGATCGGGGCTCTGGCTCCATCTTCCTGCAATTTTCTCAACTCTGCCTTTCCTCTGTTTCATCTGTATCAGGCCACTCATCTGCAAGTCCTTCTCTCCCTAATCATTGACAAGAGTTCTTCATTCCACTTCATTCTACTCTAGCTGCAGAACCAGAACCAACTGCTGTAGTCAAAACAATGCCATACATGAAGAAATTGCTGCCCATCCATGAATCAATCACATTGGCAAGGGGGATGTCAAGCAACATCTACTTCTGGACTATATGTATCCCAAAGTATATTTCTTTAAAAATGTTCTACAATTCAGATTTTGCTATAATTCAGACAGGTTTTCCAATTATTATGACTAAGGTTCTTCAGTTAGGTTAGCAAATTTTTCTTAAAAGGTCAGATAGTTTATAATTTGTGCTTTGTGGGCCACTGGCAAAATCAAGGCTATTATGTAGGTATTTTATAACCATTTAAAATATAATGATTTAAAAATGTACAAGCGATTCTTAGTTTGAGAGCTGTAAAAAAGAGGCAGCTGGCCAAATTTGGCTCCTGGGCTATAGTCTGGAGCAATAACTATAAAAAGTATTAAAAAATAGGTTAAATGGAAAGACTTGGAATTAAGAATACTGTCGTTGTTAGATGCCACTGAGTCAATTCCAACTCATAGTTACCCTACGTACAACAGAAAGAAACAATGCCTGGTCCTGCACCGTCCTCACAATCATTGCTATGTTTGAGCCTACTGTTGTAGCCACTGCATCAATCCATCTCCTTGAGGGTCTTCCTCTGTTTTGCTGACTCTTTTCTTTATCAAGCACGATGTCCTTCTCCAGGGACTGATTCATCCTGATAACGTGTCCAAAGCATGTGAGACAAAGTCTAGCCATCCTTGCTTCTAAGGAGCATTCTGGCTGTACTTCTTCCAAGAAAGATCCATTTGTTCTTCTGGCAGTCCATGGTATATTCAATATTCTTCACCAACACCATGACTCAATTCTTCGGTCTTCCTTATTCACTGTTCACTTTTGCATGCATATGAGGCGATTGAAAATGACATGGCTTGAGTCAGACACGCCTTAGTCCTCAAGGTGACATCTTTGCTTTCTAACATTTTAAAGACATCTTTTAAAGCAGAGTTGCCCAATGCAGTTTGTCTTTTGATTTCTTGACTGCTGTTTCTATGGGTGTTGATTGTGTGTCCAAGTAAAATTAGATCCTGGACGACTTTAATCTTTTCTGTTTATCATGATGGTGCTTATTGGTCTGCTTGTGAAGATTTTTATTTTCTTTATGTTGAGGTATAATCCATACTGAAGGCTGTGGTCTTTGATCTTCATTAGTAAGTGCTTCAAGTCTTCTTCACTTTCAGCAAGCAAGGTTGTGTCATCTGAATATCACAGGTTGTTAAAGAGTCTTCCTCTAATCCTGATGCCCCGTTCTTCCTCATATAGTCCAGTTTCTTGGATTATTTGCTCAGCATACAGACTGAATAAGTCTGCTGAAACCTATGCACTGTGGGTGACCCTGCTGGTATTTGAAATACTGGTGGCATAGCTTCTAGTATCACAGCAACACAAAGGCCCCCACAATATGATAAACTGACAGATGAGTGGTGGGAATAAAGAATAAAATAATAAATTTATTTTCACTTTGGAAAAAATTACATGTAAAGAAATGGAAAAGGAAAATTTTAAAGATATTTATGACTAAAAAAATTTAGCAAATTTTGAACTGAAGTTTTCCTGCCCTAGGAAAAAGACACTTCATTTTTAGGATTATGTAGATTCAAATTAGTTACTTTATTAACATAGTAACTTCTTGTTTTTAAAGAAAGCCTTGATTGAAACCACACGCTACTAATTATAATTACTTCACTTAAACTTCTGAACAAATTTACTGCTTGGGGTACAGCTTAATTAAAATATTATCTCTATCACACAAACGTTAAAAACCTGATATGAATAGAGATATTACTAGCCAGCATAGAGCAAATAGTTGGAAATAAAATTTAATCAATCAAGCTCTCAAACGATACACTTTAAAAATTTACATTTCTAAATAACGAGAAATCTTTACCCATTTGTTATGGATTGAGTTATGTCCCCCAAAACGTATATTGTAAATCCTAATCTCTAGGCCTGTGGTTATAATCCCATTTGGGAACTGTTGTCTTTGTTATGTTAATGAGGCAGGATTAGTACAGGGTGTTCCTGAGCAATCTCATTAGAGATATAAAAGAGATTAAACAAGGGAGCAGAGAAGAGATGGGTAAGATAGATCCCAGGACACATGGAGATCTCCAAGGAACCAGAACAAGGACCTTCCTCCAGGGCCGACAGAGAGAGAAAGCCTTTCCCTTGAGCCAGGGCTCTGAATTTGGACTTCTAACCTCCTAAACTGTGAGAAAATAAATTTGTTTGTTAAAGCCATCCACTTGTGAATTTCTGTTATAGCAGCACTAGATAACTAAGATACCATTTGTCTAATATTTCCCTTTAACTTTAGCAAATACTAGAGGAGAATCACTGGTTCAGACTAATTGAGGAGCCAGTACAAATTAGTAAAAGTTGTAATATGATTTACTGTCACTTTTTAGTTTTAAGTGGGCAAATTTAGTACTAAGAAGCTGTTTATAGAAGGAGTAAGCAAACTTTTTCCATAAATGGTCAGGCAACAAATGTTTTAATCTCTATTAACCCAAAAAACCAAACCCATTGCCATCAAATCAATTCTGACTCATAATGATGCTACAGGACAGGGTAGAACTGCCCCATGGGGTTCCCAGGCTGTAGTCTTTATGGAGGCAGACTGTCACATCTTTCTCCTTTGGAGCAGCTGCGGGGTTCGAATCACCAAATTTTCAGTTAGCAGCTGAGTGCTGAACCACTGTGCCACCAAGGCTACTTGCAGTCTCTTTTACAACTATTCAATTCTGCTCTTCTAGTGGTTTTAGTGTGAAAGCAGCAGTTATTGATACATAAAAAAATGACTGTGGAGGTGTTACAATAAAACTTCATTAAAAAAAAAAGGCAGTAGGCTTGACTTGGCTCATGGACCTTAGTTTGCTGACCCCTACTTCATAGGCCTGGTGATCTGCTCCTGTCAAGAAATCCTAGGGGCAAGTTCTACTCTGTCATAGAGGATTGCTGTGAGTTATATCAGCTCAACGCACAGAACAACTTCATAGTCTTAGATACTTTGACTGCAATTTGGGAATGGCACCAGTAGGTGGTCGTGGTCCCTTCAACATGTCTTACAGCCTGATGCACCAGATATACAGTTTCCAGACAGACAATCACTCTTTCTTAATAACTAATCTTAAATATTGGCCCAAACCAGTCACTCAGTGGGAGAAAGATGTGGCAGTCTGCTTCCACAAAGACTTACAGCTTTGGAGACCCTGTGTGGTAGTTCTTCTCTGTCCTATAGGGTTGCTATGAGTTGGAATCGACTGAACAGCTGTAGGTTTGGTTTTGTTTCAACCTTAAATACAGAGTTCTAGTTAAACAGGTAAACACAAATACAATGAAATTAAAACACATGATTTTAAAGGGCTGTTCTTAAGATCAAAATTTTAAGAAAGTCTTCCAAGGTAACCTATGGTGTTGGGCTGAGGCCCAAGATTTAAAACACACACACACACACACACACACACTAGTGTATTTGTGTGTGTATCTTAGTACCTTTTCCAATAATCACTAACTGGTTATTATTCGAGTTCTATATGTATAAGCTTGATTAGATAGCCCTTTGTAGCCAACCATGCTTCCCTTAACTCAGAATAAAAATCCAGTTTCGTGCTTCCCTTAGCATTCAAAGCGTTGCAGTTTCAATGTACCTCAAGTGAAAAGTCCTTGTAACTTCTCTCTATTACGTTGTCAGTACCTCAGCACAAGGAATAGACTCTGAGACTGCCCTTTTCCACAGCATGTTACTGTGGTAGCTACCCAATATAATTCTACATAGGTTTCTATTCTCTGCTTTCCATCCCTAATGTCCTAATACTGTGCTCCAGCTCACACATTACCATCTCCCACCACAATTGCACAACTCTATGAATGATCTCCTTTGTCCCAGGCTCTCCCCTCTCCTGGTCTTACGCACTGCTGCCAGAGTGACTCACTATCCTGCTAAAAAACCTCTCAGCGGCTTCCCCTTATTTGAACAATAAACCCACATTCCCGAGACTGGCATTAAAGGCCATCCAGCATGTGTCCCTAACCTTCCCCCTTCCAGCTGTACTACTCAGCTCTATAGCCTTGGGACCCTGTGCTCCAGTTACCTGCCATCAGCAGAGAACATCATTCTCAGCCCCCACTGAGAATTAGCCTTCAGGAAGCATTTCAAATCCCACATTCTCCAGGAAGCCTTCCCTGACCCTCAGGTCAGAATTAGGTGTTCAGATCTCTAAACTCAAAGAGGCTTTCTTTCAGTTCTCCTTTCATTCCTCCAGTGTTAGAGTAAATCTTTGAACAGTGCTTCTCAAAATTTTGTGTACACTGGAATCACCTGGAGATCTTGCTAAAACAAAGATTCTAATTCAGTAGGTCTGGAGTGGGGCCTGACATTCTGGATTTCTAGCAAGCTCCCAGGTGATGCCAATGCTGCTGATTCGGGGGCAGAAAGGCTTGCTGTGTTTGCAAACTCCTCATGAACAGGGACCATTTCCATATCTCCCAACCCCACCAGCACAGCTTTGCTTACCGAGAAATGCATATCAAAGGGAAATTGTTGAATGAAGTGGGCCTCTACAAATCATTCTGGCCAATGTCTGTCTTTTCCAAATAAAACAATTTCTCAGCCATAATACCTTTAATTTCTTAAAAGAAAAATGACTTCATTATTTTTGAAATAATGATGTATTTATTATTATTTTTAAAGGGTAGGCAATACAAGAAAGTACAAAGAAGGTGTTCAAAAACCATCCATGATCCCAACACCTAAAAACAAACATAATTAATAAGTGGAGATCATTATTCCAGATGTATTTTTACACATATTCAGTTGAAAAGCTAGAAGAAAGAAAGAAGCAATGGGAGGGAGGACAGGTAAATGGATACATATAAATGGAATGATACTATACATATTATTTTAATTAAAAATATTAAATATAAAACTTTCTTTAACAAAAGAAGTAGAAATTGAGCTGAAACTGAAGAAATTGTAGAACTTCCAGTGAATGGGTCTTCACAAGAGACATTAGTGTCTAAAAGATCTCTCTATAGTTGAGGAAAAAATGATAAAAAGAAAATTAGGATGTTACTTTTTAACTATGTATTTCAAGTTTAGACTGTAGTTACTGACAAAATCCATTGCCTTCTATTTTGAAAGTAAGGAAATTAGCACTCATATTTCCTCCCGGGTATTGGTTTTGATTATTTTACTGTTACATTGTCAAGGTTCCTGTTCCATCACCACATCTTCAAAGTTGTTAAAGTTTTAATTCAATATATAAACAAAGTCAATACTCACCAGCAAACGTTTTACCATAGTTCTTTCATTTGAGTTTTGAATTTGGACTCACCAAATCATCATTGCTGTCTAGTTTTCTTGAAGATTCATGAATACCATGTTCCTCCAGCTCATTCCTATCTGAAAATCCTATATTTCTCCAGTTCATCCCTATTTGAAGGACAACTTGGCTGGCAATAAAATTCTTGGGTTGCTCCACTGTCTTCTGGCACTGAGTAATGCTCTAATAATGCCAGAGGCCAGCCTACCTTTCTCCTTTTATATGACTTGCTGGTTCTGCCTGATTGTCAGAGGATACTTTCTTCAATTTATCCATGCAATCACCAATTATTAATTGAGTGTGTGCAATGGGTGGTGTTCTAGCGCTGAGCACTGTTGGAAATGTCTTCATGTGTGTTATTCCATATCAAATTTTGTTGGAACACAATGTATCCATTCAAGTATCAGATTGTCTTTATTTCAGAAAGTTGTCTTTCATTATATCTTAATTATTTTATCTTGTACCATTTATTCTGTTCTCTTCTATTTTCAGTGGGTTGTTGTAAAACTTAAGTGAGTTAATATATGTAAATCCCTTAGAAGAGTGCTTGGCACTTAATTAGTTTGAAGTAAGCTAGTTACTAGGAAGGGGACTGGAGGAGTAGGAGGGTTCTCTTCTTCAGGAATGTAAGTTTCATGCCTATAATCATTTTTATGTCATTATTTTATATCATTATTCTTACTCATATTCTTTTCTATTATTTCCTCTAGCCTGTCCACCATGTCTCATTACATTTTCAGCTGTTTTTACTCTAATTTTTTATTTCTAATGTGGCTTTCTTCTCCATGTATACATTTCTCTTTCATTTCCTTTTTGAGTATTGCAAGCTTGTTTTGAATCTCCTTTTGTGAGTTTATAATCTCTAATTTTAATTTTTGCAACTCCAAAAAAGTTTTTTTCCTTTTTTTTTCAGAAAGAGATCATATTATTTATAATTTATTTGAGACCACGGAAAACTGTTTTCAACTCTTCTTTTTTGAAAGGGTAATTCCTTTTATAATTCATTTTCTTCATCTGTCTTTTCTTTATGTTCTTTACATATTTATGCCCAAGTCTCATGCTAGATCTTGTCTTGATATTATTTATCTTTAAATGGAGCCATTTATTTATTGAAGAATTAATAGGATCCACAGAAGGAGTGGGGTACTTTATAGCTTCAACTTTGTTAGTTTTCTTGAATACCCACTCAGCAAACCTTTTTTTCTTTTTTTTTTCCTTGACCTGGGAGCTTGTCTTTCCCTCATTTTATGTGCAACAGGTTGTGGAGCCTTTTACGCTTTAAACACCATTAGCTCTAATCTAATCTATCAATAAATCAATCTCCACCCCCACATGCACAACACAGACTAGCTGGCTCACAGGTAATCGGGAGAGTGTCCACCCTCAGCTCCATCCCCCAGCCACCTGATGACCTTGATCTTGAATGGAGTCTTTCTAGGGGCATCACTTTCTTCTCCTATAAAAAAAAAAAAAAATTTATAGGCCAGCCCATATTCTTAGATCTCATTTCTTTAATTAAAGACTACTGTATACACCTTCCTAATCTAAGAGGCTCACTTTTAATGAAATTTGTTTCCTGCTCAAGGCCTGAGGAAGTATGTGCCCACTCTAATTATCTCTTGTTTTCACCTATACTTCATAGTCTGGTAGGTCAATAGTTAAGACTCTTGGTTGCAACGATTTCAAGTGATAAAAACCTAATCAAAGTAGCACAAGCGGCCCCTGACAAAAAAAATGGAAGGAAGGAAAGGAAGAAGGAAAGAAAAAAGGAAAAGGAACATAATTGGCTCGCATAACAGAGCAGTCTACAATGTGGATGGAGTGGCTTCAGGCACAGGTGAGTCCCACAGTTTAATATACCATTGAATTTGGTCACTATATTCATTCTTCAGCTCTGCTTGTTTATACGTCACTTCCCTCTGAGAGTCTCTGATTGCAAGGCAGAAAGATGGGCACTGCCAGCTCCAATACCACCTCATCTTTACGGTTTATGAACTTGGACAAAAACCATTTTCCAAAAGGCTCTGACAGAAGTCCCAGGGAGAATGCAACTGGCCTGCCTCAGATCATGTATGCTTCTCTGAAGCAATTGCTGTTACTGGTAGGTTATAGAACTCTAGCCAGCTCTGGGCAGGGTCAGCCCTCCTTCAAGCATGGACTGGGCAGGACTCATTATACAATGAGAGAAAACTTGTTCCTAAAGGAACATATGCTAAGCAGATAAAAGAAATCAAGCCCATATGGCAGGTTTGTTTCGTGTTTTGTAGTTTGGGGTTGTATCCAATTTTCTGTTTCACTGACGAGGTTTGTTTCTCTATTTTTCACTCTTCATTGCTTTCATTGGGCTTCTGAAGAATGTCTTTGTGTTGCTATCTTTAACCTCATACCCACTTTTCTTATTTTTTATTTCAACAATACTAACTTCACCCAGCACTTGACCGTTTACAAACATGTGCTTTCAAGCCTTATTAATCATTGCACAACCTACAGTGGGGGTTTGGGGAAAGAGATGGGAATAAAGGAGCACAGTTATCCCCATTTTTCATCAGAAAACTGAGCCCATGAAAGAGTCAAAGCCCATGCAGCTGAATCAAATAGCTGAGAGAGAACAGAGCATAAACCCAGGGATTCTGGCCCCCATGAAGAGTTCTTGACTCTCCACTACAATCCACAGCTCTTTGGCTTTCCTTTTATAGGCTGCCTTCCCTCCTGTTGGTCATGTTCCCAAAAGGAGGCAGTTTGAACAACATTTACGCAAAAGACTTTAAAAGTTTTTGGACAGATATATAAAAGGACTCATTGGATTGAACCACTGGATGGATAGGTGAAGATAAACACATACATTTTAAATGGCAGCCTTGTGATTTTCAATCCAATGGCAACACAAAGCAATAAGATAATGGGGTGTTGCTGAGGAGCAGAACCGCCAAGCCTTACATGGATCTTTAAAAGGACACACAGAGATTGCCATAATTGGCACATATTTGAAGATGACCGTTCCATATGTGCTTGAAAGTGTGGTCTCTTTTGGAATGCTAACAAGTCCCCCCAAGATCTTGTTTGCAATGATACTTTGCTTATCAAATCCTTTTTCTACCATAACCAGCATAAAGATAACCTCCAGTCCATTCCGTGTTTGAATTATCCCATATTCTGAATTGAGGGCGCACACAAATCAGTATAGTTTCACTGAAATAAACTATTCTTTGCTCCCTCCCCCTCCCCCAGACAAACACAAAACATGAGGTGGCTGCCCCCACACTGGACAAGCATGTAAGGACCCTGTGCTGGGAGTGTGTCCTCTTCTCCCCTGTTTCCCTTACATGATCTGCACACACTCCTTCTCTCACCCTTTTGTCATCTCATGCCTCCTCATTTTGGGGCTGAGCCCTCCCTTTCCTCCCTTCTCCTGCCAGCCCAGCTCACTGACAAGAGTCTTCATTTTCTACTTAATGTTCAAAAGATGAAAAAATGTTAATTGAGGGTAGGGTTTTAGCATCAAAACTGGAAATACTCCATTGCATAGCAAAGATCATTTCTTGGAATTATTCACTTAAATGTTTACAAGAAACAATTATCAAGTGTCCCAGACTGATTCATAAATGTAATTAATGAAAGAACTGCTAATAGTTTCCATTTTCTAGTTTGTTTTAATCCTACTGTATAAACTTTTTTTTTTTTTTTTTGGCATCACTTAAACAACATTCCATCCAAGGATTAAAGAAGGCAAAAAATATATAAAGCAAAAGTTATTGAAAGTTAAGCCTGCCAGGGTGTATTCCAAACTCAACTCAGACACAATCTTTATACGATATAAAAGCCATCCTAACAAAATAAAAAGAAAACTAGTGCTGCTGCCAACATCTCATAATTTTGGACAGTCGGGAAGAAGGGCTTCCAGTACCTAACTGATTTGTCCTTTGCTGTCGGTGGGATAAAATATGTAACTGAAAATGCCTTTGCTGTCCCAGGCTGCGGAAGACATAATGAACTCTGGCTTGCCAGATTATTCTGCAACATCTGAAGATTTGCAAAAAAAATAAAATAAAATAGCTCTTGTTTGGTTTTTCCTAGTCAACTTTAATTACTCTAAGGATGGGTGCAGTTGGATAAATGTTTCCTTTTTACTTCAGCTCTGAAAGAAACACAAGCTTTCCTGCTGCCTTTTATGTGTAAGCTCTGAGGGCCACGGCCTATTCTTATTCACCAACTGTCTGCCATGCCCAGTTTGATATTTTGCGCTCAACTCCCAGAGTCCCAATTTGAAGTCATTCTCTTCCACTTAAGGAGACATTTACATTTTCCCTTTAATTTAAAAAATGTTCTGAATGCGAAGCGACATTACAAGGACTACTGGGTTGCCTAATATAAATTCTGCATGTGTGACACTCTTCAGGCTATGTCAGCAGGCAAGGCCGGTTCAGCCAAACTAACAAGCTGCCAACTGGCCACTTCAGGGAAAAGTTTTAAGCATGCCACATGTGCACAGCCAAAGTCAGACCCGAAATCTAAAATAAGTGCAATAAATACTTGGCCTTAAAATGGTCCATGGAATTTAATCTTGTTAAGCAAATTCAAACTGGGCAGCTGTCCATAATGACCCAATGGAAAGTTCTAGAAAAATATTTTTTTCTAAGTGATTTTATCCAGGCCAAGACCTTCTTCCCATCTTAGCATCATTACTGGCAGAAACTGGAGACTAAAGCCCTGTTCTCCCCATTCTACCCCCACCCCAGGATCAAGCCATTCAAGGTTTCTTTAGTAAAACACCAGGGTAGGAATCCACATGGCCCCCACATTTCTTCACAAATCCTTAATATGGGAGGAAAATTACTTTGCAGAGAAGTCCTATCCAGGAACATGTCATTAAATAAAATAATTCTCAATCATTCATTTTATGAGGAAATAGTAGAGAGGTAGATAACTGAAATCCACAGGACCTTCGTGTCTTAACCGTAAGTTTGCAGAAATAAATACTTTAATCCAGGTTCTGGATTAAAATAAATTAAAAATAATTTTTTTTTTTTGTACTGAAGAATATAACAAATTGTTACTCTTTTGTGGAGTTAACAACAGTGAACAAACCCAAAGGGAGGTAGCAGGAGATTCCAGGTCAGGCAAGAATCCCAAATAACACACAAAGAGAACCATCAGTCATCACTCAAGAGCCGACTGGAAGAATCCAACTATGGCAAAGACCTTATTCTGACAGGATTCTGACAGGACTATCAAAGCAGTGTTTTGGCAGGTAGGTATGAATGAATGCCTTCCTGAGGATTTAATAAGGAATGATGTAAAACCAACTCCATTCATCCATGAGAAGACATCTTTCCCACTCATGCATTATTAGCTTAAATTCATTTATAGAAAAGGGGAAAAGCAAATCAATCATCTGCATAAGACAGAGAACAAACTGGTAAATGATACAGTTATCCTAACCAGAAAATGAAAAAAAAAAAAAAAGTACTGACCCTCCACTTCTGAGATGAGATGGTAAGGATGTTGTCCCTTTGAACATTTCTTGCTCCTTGATTTCACTGAAGCCTCCATCATAAGTTAACTGGAGTGGGTGACTCTTTAAGTTGCCAACGGCATTTGATTCTGATAAATAAATCCCATTTATTTTCACCATAGAGTCCCCCATCGTAACTGTTTCTTTGGATTTCACTGTCTTCTTTGCTGTAATAATCAAGGAAATGTTTGTCAAAGTTTTCTTATTTTAGGAATCACTGTCTTTCAATATTTTTTCAATCTAAGAATTTAGATAATTTTAAAATTGTATATTACTTACAATAACCAAGTCTGAAATTATATGGCCCAAACCTCCCTGAACATATACAAGACCTCGTCACTATTTTAGTCTTAGTGTCATCAATTCAGCAGGTAAAGAGGAAAGGGAAAATGTAGTATCTTATCTCTTTAGCTTAGGGTCTACTAAAGGTAAACACCCAAATTTAAGTTTATGAACTGCTTAATCCACTATAAGTACTTCTGTGTCCAATAACAATAAATATTCTTCCTGAATTTGGTCATGCTAGTAATTTTTCATTAAAAAATACATATATATTTTTTTCCCCCATATGAGGCACTGTCTTATGCACCTGGGATGCATCAGTGACAAAACAAAGATTGCTGATCTCATAGGGCTTACATCTTAATAGGGAGAGACAGACAATAAACAGTAAATCATAATAAATAGGTTATATGATCAACATAATAAGTACTATGGAAAAAATATAAAAGTGGGAAAGTGGAGAAGGATAAGGTGGTTGGGAATGGGGGAAGGCAGAATTTTAAATATGGTAGTTGTGATCGGCTTCATGGGCATGTGGCCTCTGTAGTTATACAGAGCCCCACGCTTAGAAGAACCTGTACTTGGTTTCATGTTCTGCTGTCAGCATCTCGGAATTCTTAATGAGTTTTGATCAAGGAGTCTCACATTTTCATTGTGTACTGGGCCCATCAAATTATACAGCGGGTCCTGCATGAGCCTTGAAACAGCAGGATGGGTATGGGGAACTGCAGGGAGAAGGCAAGGAGAGAGAAGGACCTGGAAAGTCAGCCTGACACCAGATCACTACTGAGCTGTTCTGCATGCTAAGGAGTTGATACTTCACCCCCTATGGCAAACTAGCCAAATCCAGCCTGTCTCCTGTTTTTGTACAGCCTGCCAGCAAAGAATGGTTTTATATATATTTTTAAATGGTTAATAAACAAAAACAAAAGAAGAATAATATTTTGCGGTGTGAAAATTACATGAAATTTAAATTTCAGGTATAATGGCAGAGTTGAGTAGGTGGGACTGAGATTGCATGGACCATGAAGTCTTTTTACTATGCGGCCCGTTACAGAAAAAGTTCGCTGACTTCTACCCCGTGCCAGTGTTTCCCAAACCACATTTCCCAAAAGACAGCTTGGGAAATGCTGGTTCAACTTAAATTAAACAAGTCTTTACCATACAGCTTCACCAACCCTTTTATATGCTAGTGTGCACCATGAGTCTCCAAGAGGGAGAGGAAGTAGGCAGTGTTTCCCAGACTTATTTGAGCACAGTGCCCTTCTTCCAAGGAAAAGCCATCTGCCAAAAGTATTCCCTAGACCTTAGTTTGGCAAACTCTCCTTCGGGCGTAGGGGGACTTCTAAAGGGTTTTCAGCAAGGGGATGATGTAATAGGATTTTTATTTACTTCCCGACCTCTCATCTCTTATGACACACAGAAAATGACATTTTTCCTGATCCACTAGGACGAACAGACAAGACTGCTGCTCACAGGCTCCACTGGTTGCTCCGAGGGCTGAGGACCATTGTGTTGACTCACCTGCAGCACCCCAGTGAGCTGGGGGAGATTAAACAGCAAAACAGGAGAGCTGGAAGACCAGGGATAAGGCAAGAAGTGATAAAGGCTTGGACTGTGGCAGTGGTGACTCCCTGGGTGGCACAAACAGTTAATGCACTCAGCTACTGATCAAAAGGTTGGAAGCTCAAGTCCACCCAGAGGCACCTCTTAAGAAAGGCCTGGTGATCTACTTCCGAAACATCAGCCACTGTAAACCCTATGGCGCACGGTTCCAGTCTGACATACATGGGGTTGCCATGAGTCAGAATGGACTCAACGGCACCTGGTTTGGCTTTTTGGTGGCAGTGATGGGAAAGGTCGCTATGAGTCGGAATCAACTCTACGGCAGTGGGTGGGTTGGGATGGGAAAGGAGGATGCAGACTCAAGAGGTATTTAGGAAGCCAGGGAGGGCCTGGAGATGGGAGAGCTGACAAGGACTGGTGAGAAGGTGGAGGCTGTTCTGAGCCACTGTCTGGCTTGAATAACTAGGGAGGTGTTAGTAACATTGCCACCTCCAGCTAGAACCCTCTTTGAACACAAAGCAATTAAGCTTCTGGCCTTTGAGATGACTGATGTCTACACGCTTCTTTTCCCCTTTTATTTCCCTAACCCAGGAATTCTAAACCTGCACCACACCCTAGCCCTGCCTGTGGGGCTACATGGGTTACAATCGACTGCACAACAGAGGGAGAGACAAGTCTTCTGTCTCCTGGCCTCAGCTACCTAATACAGGCTACCTTTTCTATACAACAGAGTGACTCTGAAATGAAACCCAGGGAGCTCCTGACCAAAGGATAATGATTCCAAGGCTGGGGAGCTAAAATGCATTTTTAAATTGGGCCATGTGTGCTTTTAGAGTGACAATTACTTTTTATTGCCATTATTACTTGAGTGCTGACATAGACCTCAGGAATTAGCAGACCGGTAAAGTAGAGCAACTGCAGACAGGCTGGATACGAGAGCCCTACAAAGATATCCTTTGGCACAACTTGGAGGTGCGAAGCCAGCCTTGGTGCTGAGAAATGACAGTCACAGATGGTACCTCTCAGAGCACAGATGAGGTGCTATGGCCACGTAAGGGCCAGGTGGTCCAGGAAGGGAGAAGCAAAGCCATTGGGGGAGCACAGAGGATGAGGATGGTGAAATATTTGTCTCTTCAGTCACCTTCCCCAAAACATGAACAGTTCAGCAAGCAATAGGGTTTTCAAACATGAACTACCAAAATCTACATGCATAAAAAATGCATGTAGCAGTCAAACTCAGAACAAAAAATATATAATAAACGACCGTTTAGTAACCATCACACAAGCTCGGTCACCCCTGTTTACGAGAAGTGACCCTGACCCTACCTAAGTCTGTGCTCCCACCCCCTTGGGCTCTAGATCCCATCTCCTCTCATCTTGGCAAGGACTTTGCTCCTCCAATTACCTCCTTTCTGATTTCGTTGGTCTGATGTGGGACCCCAGCACTGGAACTTTTTTTTTTTTATTAACTTTTATTGAGCTTCAAGTGAACGTTTACAAATCAAGTCAGTCTGTCACATATAAGTTTACATACATCTTACTCCGTACTCCCACTTGCTCTCCCCCTAATGAGTCAGCCCTTCCAGTCTCTCCTTTCGTGACAATTTTGCCAGCTTCCCTCTCTCTCTATCCTCCCATCCCCCCTCCAGACAGGAGATGCCAACACAATCTCAAGTGTCCACCGGATATAATTAGCTTACTCTTCATCAGCATCTCTCTCCCACCCACTGTCCAGTCCCTTTCATGTCTGATGAGTTGTCTTCGGGGATGGTTCCTGTCCTGTGCCAACAGAAGGTCTGGGGACCATGGCCGCCGGGAATCCTCTAATCTCAGTCAGACCATTAAGTATGGTCTTTTTATGAGAATTTGGGGTCTGCATCCCACTGATCTCCTGCTCCCTCAGGAGTTCTCTGTTGTGCTCCCTGTCAGGGCAGTCATCGATTATGGCCGGGCACCAACTAGTTCTACTGGTCTCAGGATGATGTAAGTCTCTGGTTCATGTGGCCCTTTCTGTCTCTTGGGCTCTTAGTTGTCGTGTGACCTTGGTGTTCTTCATTTTCCTTTGCTCCAGGTGAGTTAAGACCAACTGATGCATCTTAGATGGCTGCTTGTTAGCATTTAAGAACCCAGACGCCACATTTCAAAGTGGGATGCAGAATGTTTTCATAATAGAATTATTTTGCCAATTGACTTAGAAGTCCCCTTAAACCATGGTCCCCAAACCCCTGCACTTGCTCCGCTGACCTTTGAAGCATTCATTTTATCCCGGAAACTTCTTTGCTTTTGGTCCAGTCCAGTTGAGCTGACCTTCCATGTATTGAGTGTAGTCTTTCCCTTTACCTAAAGCAGTTCTTATCTACTAATTAATCAATAAAAAACCCTCTCCCTCCCTCCCTCCCTCCCCGCCTCGTAACCACAAAAGTATGTGTTCTTCTCAGTTTTTACTATTTCTCAAGATCTTATAATAGTGGTCTTATACACCATTTGTCCTTTTGCCTCTGACTCATTTCGCTCAGCATAATGCCTTCCAGGTTCCTCCATGTTATGAAATGTTTGACAGATTCGTCACTGTTCTTTATCGATGCGTAGTATTCCATTGTGTGAATATACCACAATTTATTTATCCATTCATCCGTTGATGGACACCTTGGTTGCTTCCAGCTTTTTGCTATTGTAAACAGAGCTGCAATAAACATGGGTGTGCATATATCTGTTTGTGTGAAGGCTCTTGTTTCTCTAGGGTATATTCCGAGGAGTGGGATTTCTGGGTTGTATGGTAGTTCTATTTCTAACTGTTTAAGATAACGCCAGATAGATTTCCAAAGTGGTTGTACCATTTTACATTCCCACCAGCAGTGTATAAGAGTTCCAATCTCTCTGCAGCCTCTCCAACATTTATTATTTTGTGTTTTTTGGATTAATGCCAGCCTTGTTGGAGTGAGATGGAATCTCATCGTAGTTTTAATTTGCATTTCTCTAATGGCTAATGATCGAGAGAATTTTCTCATGTATCTGTTAGCTGCCTGGATATCTTCTTTAGTGAAGTGTGTGTTCATATCCTTTGCCCACTTCTTGATTGGGTTGTTTGTCTTTTTGTGGTTGAGTTTTGACAGAATCATATAGATTTTAGAGATCAGGCGCTGGTCGGAGATGTCATAGCTGAAAATTCTTTCCCAGTCTGTAGGTGGTCTTTTTACTGTTTTGGTGAAGTCTTTAGATGAGCATAGGTGTTTGATTTTTAGGAGCTCCCAGTTATCTGGTTTCTCTTCGTCATTTTTGGTAATGTTTTGTATTCTGTTTATGCCTTGTATTAGGGCTCCTAGAGTTGTCCCTATTTTTTCTTCCATGGTCTTTATCGTTTTAGTCTTTATGTTTAGGTCTTTGAGCCACTTGGAGTTAGTTTTTGTGCATGGTGTGAGGTATGGGTCCTGTTTCATTTTTTTGCAAATGGATATCCAGTTATGCCAGCACCATTTGTTAAAAAGACTATCTTTTCCCCAATTAACTGACACTGGTCCTTTGTCAAATATCAGCTGCTCATACGTGGATGGATTTATATCTGGGTTCTCAATTCTGTTCCATTGGTCTATGTGCCTGTTGTTGTACCAGTACCAGGCTGTTTTGACTACTGTGGCTGTATAATAGCTTCTGAAATCAGGTAGAGTGAGGCCTCCCACTTTCTTCTTCTTTTTCAATAATGCTTTACTTATCCGAGGCTTCTTTCCCTTTCATATGAAATGGGTGATTTGTTTCTCTATCACCTTAAAAAATGACATTGGAATTTGGATCGGAAGTGGGCTATATGTACAGATGGCTTTTGGTAGAATAGACATTTTTACTATGTTAAGTCTTCCTATCCATGAGCAAGGTATGTTTTTCCACTTAAGTATATCCTTTTGAATTTTTTGTAGTAGAGCTTTGTAGTTTTCTTTGTATAGGTCTTTTACATCCTTGGTGAGATTTATTCCTAAGTATTTTATCTTCTTGGTGGCTACCGTGAATGGTATTGATTTGGTTATTTCCTCTTCGGTGTTCTTTTTGTTGATGTAGAGGAATCCAAGTGATTTTTGTATGTTTATTTTATAACCTGAGACTCTGCCAAACTCTTCTATTAGTTTTAGTAGTTTTCTGGAGGATTCCTTAGGGTTTTCTGTGTATATAATCATGTCATCTGCAAATAGGGATAATTTTACTTCCTTCTTGCCAATCCAGATGCCTTTTATTTCTTTGTCTAGCCTAATTGCCCTGGCTAGGACTTCTAGCATGATGTTGAATAAGAGCGGTGATAAAGGGCATCCTTGTCTCGTTCCCGTTCTCAAGGGAAATGCTTTCAGGTTTTCTCCATTTAGAGTGATACTGGCTGTTGGCTTTGCATAGATGCCCTTTATTATGTTGAGGAATTTTCCTTCAATTCCTATTTTGGTGAGAGTTTTTATCATAAATGGGTGTTGGACTTTGTCAAATGCCTTTTCTGCATCAATTGATAAGATCATGTGGTTTTTGTCTTCTGTTTATTTATGTGATGGATTACATTAATGGTTTTTCTGATATTAAACCAGCCTTGCATACCTGGTATAAATCCCACTTGATCATGGTGAATTATTTTTTTGATGTGTTGTTGAATTCTATTGGCTAGAATTTTGTTGAGGATTTTTGCATCTATGTTCATGAGGGATATAGGTCTGTAATTTTCTTTTTTTGTAATGTCTTTACCTGGTTTTGGTATCAGGGAGATGGTGGCTTCATAGAATGAGTTGGGTAGTATTCCGTCATTTTCTATGCTTTGAAATACCTTCAGTAGTAGTGGGGTTAATTCTTCTCTGAAAGTTTGGTACAACTCTGCAGTGAAGCCGTCCGGGCCAGGGCTTTTTTTTGTTGGGAGTTTTTTGATTACCGTTTCAATCTCTTTTTTTGTTATGGGTCTATTTAGTTGTTCTACTTCTGAATGTGTTAGTTTAGGTAGGTAGTGTTTTTCCAGGAATTCATCCATTTCTTCTAGGTTTGCAAATTTGTTAGAGTACAATTTTTCGTAATAATCTGATATGATTCTTTTAATTTCAATTGGTTCTGTTGTGATGTGGTCCTTTTCGTTTCTTATTCGGGTTATTTGTTTCCTTTCCTGTATTTCTTTAGTCAGTCTAGCCAATGGTTTATCAATTTTGTTAATTTTTTCAAAGAACCAGCTTTTGGCTTTGTTAATTCTTTCAATTGTTTTTCTGTTCTCTAATTCATTTAGTTCAGCTCTAGTTTTTATTATTTGTTTTCTTCTGGTGCCTGATGGATTCTTTTGTTGCTCACTTTCTATTTGTTCAAATTGTAGGGACAGTTCTCTGATTTTGGCTCTTTCTTCTTTCTGTATGTGTGCATTTATCGATATAAATTGGCCTCTGAGCACTGCTTTTGCTGTGTCCCAGAGGTTTTGATAGGAAGTATTTTCATTCTCATTGCATTCTATGAATTTCCTTATTCCCTCCTTGATGTCTTCTATAACCCAGTCTTTTTTCAGGAGGGTATTGTTCATTTTCCAGGTATTTGATTTCTTTTCCCTAGTTTTTCTGTTATTGATTTCTACTTTTATTGCCTTGTGGTCTGAGAAGATGCTTTGTAATATTTCGATGTTTTGGACTCTGCAAAGGTTTGTTTTATGACCTAATATGTGGTCTATTCTAGAGAATGTTCCATGTGTGCTAGAAAAAAAAGTATACTTTGCAGCAGTTGGGTGGAGAGTTCTGTATAAGTCAATGAGGTCAAGTTGGTTGATTGTTGTAAGTAGGTCTTCCGTGTCTCTATTGAGCTTCTTACTGGATGTCCTGTCCTTTTCCGAAAGTGGTGTGTTGAAGTCTCCTACTATAATTGTGGAGGTATCGATCTCACTTTTCAATTCTGTTAAAATTTGGTTTATGTATCTTGCAGCCCTGTCATTGGGTGAATAAATATTTAATATGGTTATGTCTTCCTGATCAATTGTCCCTTTTATCATTATGTAGTGTCCTTCTTTATGCTTTGTGGTGGATTTAAGTCTAAAGTCTATTTTGTCAGAAATTAATATTGCTACTCCTCTTCTTTTTTGCTTATTGTTTGCTTGATATATTTTTTTCCATCCTTTGAGTTTTAGTTTGTGTCTCTAAGTCTAAGGTGTGTCTCTTGTAGGCAGCATATAGGCGGATCGTGTTTCTTTATCCAGTCCGAGACTCTCTGTCTCTTAATTGGTGCATTTAGTCCATTTACATTCAGGGTAATTATAGATAAATAAGTGTTTAGTGTTGTCATTTTGATGCCTTTTTATGTGTGCTGTTGACAATTTCATTTTTCCACATACTTTTTTGTGCTGAGACGTTTTTCTTAGTAAATTGTGAGATTCTCATTTTCGTAGTGTTTGACTTTATGTTTGTTGAGTCGTTACGTTTTTCTTGGCTTTTATCTTGAGTTATGGAGTTGTTATACCTCTTTGTGGTTACCTTATTATTTACCCCTATTTTTGTAAGTAAAAACCTAATTTATATTGTTCTATATCGCCTTGTATCACTCTCCATATGGCAGTTCTATGCCTCCTGTATTTAGTCCCTCTTTTTGATTATTGTGATCTTTTACATGTTGACTTCCGTGACTCCCTGTTATGAGTATTTTTTTTTTTTTTATTAATCCTAATTTGTTTTTGTGATTTCCCTATTTGAGTTGATATCAGGATGTTCTGTTTTGTGACCTTGTGTTGTGCTGGTATCTGATATTATTGGTTCTCTGCCCAAACAATATCCTTTAGTATTTCTTGTAGCTTTGGTTTGGTTTTTGCAAATTCTCTAAACTTGTGTTTACCTGTAAATATCTTAATTTCGCCTTCATATTTCAGAGAGAGTTTTGCTGGATATATGATCCTCGGCTGGCAGTTTTTCTCCTTCAGTGCTCTGTATATGTCGTCCCATTCCCTTCTTGCCTGCATGGTTTCTGCTGAGTAGTCTGAACTTATTCTTATTGATTCTCCCTTGAAGGAAACCTTTCTTTTATCCCTGGCTGCTTTTAAAATTTTCTGCTTCTCTTTGGTTTTGGCGAGTTTGATGATAATATGTCTTGGTGTTTTTCTTTTTGGATCAATCTTAAATGGGGTTCGATGAGCATCTTGGATAGATATGCTTTCATCTTTCATGATGTCAGGGAAGTTTTGTGTCAGGAGTTCTTCAACTATTTTCTCTGTGTTTTCTGTCTTCCCTCCCTGTTCTGGGACTCCAATCACACGCAAGTTATCCTTCTTGATAGAGTCCCACATGATTCTTAGGGTTTCTTCATTTTTTTAAATTCTTTTATCTGATTTTTTTTCAGCTATGTTGGTGTTAATTCCCTGGTCCTCCAGATGTCCCAGTCTGCATTCTAATTTCTCGAGTCTGCTCCTCTGACTTCCTATTGCGTTGTCTAATTCTGTAATTTTATTGTTAATCTTTTGGATTTCTACATGCTGTCTCTCTATGGATTCTTGCAACTTATTAATTTTTCCACTGTGTTCTTGAATAATCTTTTTGAGCTCTTCAACAGTTTTATCAGTGTGTTCCTTGGCTTCTTCTGCAGTTTCCCGTATTTCGTTTGTGATGTCTTAAAGCATTCTGTAAATTAGCTTTTTATATTCTGTATCTGATAATTCCAGGATTGTATCTTCATTTGGGAAAGATTTTGATTCTTTTGTTTGGGGGGTTGTAGAAGCTGTCATGGTCTGCTTCTTTATGTGGTTTGACATGGACTGCTGTCTCTGAGCCATCACTGGGAAACTAGTTTTTCCAGAAAATCCGCTAAAAACAAATGCAGTCAGATCCCTATCAGAATTGCCTTTGGATTATGACCGCCAGCTTGTTCTCTGTAAGGATGAAAGTCTGAGATTTGGATCATATATGCTTGGCTGTAGCTGGTTCTGTGTTTTTAGTCCAATTGGGGTGGATTTTTGGTCCCTCGGTTTTTTTTGTTGTTGTCGTTGTTCCTTCTCTCAGGCCGAAAGAGTGGGTTAGGAAAAGACCAAAAGAAAAAAAAAGGCGGGGGAAGCAAAGCTGCCGCGGAGCTGGAGCCTTCTCCCTCTGGCTCAGGCAATTCCAATGTTAATGAAGCTGCCTGGGAAGGGTGGGGGAGGGATCAGAGAGATAGGAGAGTAGCACCTCAGAATATAGCCAGAGTTGCTTGTCTTGCTTGGAATGTCTATTATATCTGAGATTCCCGCGGGGCGTGTCGCCTATGTGTGCTGGCTGTGTGGAGATTGCCCCCGGCGGTCTGGCCCTCTGAAGCCACCCGCTGCCAGCGTCAAGGTTCCCCTGCTGGGACGCTTTACTCCTGGCTCCAAAATCAGTCGCTGCCTCCCGGGGACCTCTCGTCCCGCCAGCCACGTCGCTGCGCCGCCCCTGCGAACAGGCTGGGCCCCCTCCCGGGGTTGGTTCAGGGGAGTGGAGCAGCTCTCCGTGCTTGTGCCATGCCAGCGCCCAGTCAAAATCCTGGCGGCACGATTCCCCGGCTTGGATGCTGCTCTCCCAGCTCCAAGACCAGTCACTGCCTCCCAGGGACTTCTCCCACCGGTTGCGTTGCCACGCCACCCGTGTGAACTGGCTGGGCCCCCTCCCGGGGTGAGTTCAGGGGGGTAGGGCTGGGCCCCTTGTTTGCGCCGTCAGCTCCCCTGGGCTCTGCCCTAAATCGGGTGTCAAAGTTTACCTGACTGGGACGCTGGCTCCAGGCTCTGAAAACAATCGCTGCTTCCCCGTATTTGTTCGTTTTCCGTCTCTAAATCTGTGTTTGTTGTTCAGGGTTCGTAGATTGTTATGTACTTGATCGATTCACTTGTTTTTCCGAGTCTTTGTTGCAAGAGGGATCCGAGGTAGCGTCTACCTAGTCCTCCATCTTGGCCCCCACCCCCGGCTTCTATTTTTGCTCCAGTGGAACTTTTGAAAAGTTTCTCGGGTGATTCTAATGTGCAGCTCCAGTTAAGAACTGCTGTTGAAACAAAAACATAAATTGAAACACATCTCTGCCCTGCTTAAGCCCGGCCTTGGCTTTTCATTGCCACCAGAATGAAGTCCAGGCCATTTCCCACAAGCCAAGGTTCTGCCAGCCCTTTGACCTCAGCTCCATCACCTTTCCCTTGCTTAACCACCTCCATCAGCACTGGCCTTCGTTTTCCCCACCACCCATGCTTGTTCCCAGCTCAGGCCTTTCTACATGCTGTTCTTTCAGCGTCGCGCACTCCCCCACAGATTTTTACGTGACTGCTTCCTTCTCATGATTCACACTTCAACTTAAATATCACCTTCTCAGTGACACCTTTCAGAGCCACCTGACAAAAGCAAATTGTCCCGGCCACAGTCACTATCTACCCCATTCTCTTGTTTATCTTCTTCACAGCAGTCATCAGAACCCAAATTATTGTTTAAATTTGTTTTCCTGTTTACTATCTATCTCCCCTTACTAGACTGTAAACTCTTTGAGGGCAGGACTTGATCTGGTTTGTCAACACATATGCTGTCCTTAGAGTGGCACCTGACACTCAGTAGGGGCTCAATAAATATCTGACTGACTGCTATAAAGGAAACACATTGAGACATTGAGGTCACACAAGCTGCCTAGTTAGATACTTCATTACGGCATCACAGGGTGATGCACACACCATGTACTTCTTTGTTTTTTCCTTTCTCGTTGATTCTATCTCTTCATCTCTATTAGAGATCACTCACCCCGAAGCCCATAGAGGCCACCCAGGAAAAGGAGTGAAATGGACTGGAGAAACATGGTAAAATATGAACTACAGATCACATCCCAGGCTAAAGGGGGCAGATGCTACTAAGCTCCAATTATTCCTTGTTTTGGCTACAGGGAATGGGGACCCAGTGTGGCTATATCGTCTGATTTTTCACAAGAAGTCATGAATCTCATGGATTCTTCCAGGAGATCTTCTACTTTTTAAATGTTGACAGCTAATTAAGAAAGAAAACTTATATGTGTCAAACAAGCATGAGCCTCAGGCAGTGGCTTGTAACCTTTGGGGTCCATCTTCAGATTATCTCCCCTCTGTGAACGTAAACCTACCCTCTTCATCATTTCTTGCTGACTGAGCTAGGGCCAGTTCTGTCAACTCTGGTAAAGTAGTTTTCTAGCTTTTTGAGCACATACAGTAAGAAGCAAATGTATAATATGACCCTTAATGCATACATATGTAATTGAAATAGTCTCTCAAAGCAATATTTACCCTTATTATTTCCTTTATATTCTATTCTACTTGATTTTTTAAAAATGCTGTTTGTGACCCACTAAACTGACTGTTATCCCACAAGAGGGTCATTTCCTGCAGTTTGAGAAACCCTGTCTTAGTATGCCCTGGAGGAGTGCGGTCCCAATTATTAGTGGCTCCCTCAGCATGTGAGGTCTTTAGCCTCTCTGTTCCCAGGTTTAGATCCCAGCCAGCAATTGTGTGGCAGTACCAAAAATCCCATTCAATGCTTGCTTACATATTCCCACGGGATCAGAAAGGCATTTTCAAAGACCTCAGTGTACATTATATGAATCTTAAGTATGCCTAATGAAAGTAACAACTTTTTGAACTCTAATTTAAAAATCATTTATTTCCTATATACGTGAACCCACCCATCAGGAAAAATACTTACCTTAATATTCCTTGTCTACCAAGTAATTTAAAAACAACAGAAATAACTGTGATATTTATGTGTTCCTTATCAACACCCAGAAAAATACATGTGCAGTAGTGCTTACGCAGTTTTTACACAATATTAACTAAAGCCTTAGTTAATGAAATCACCTGGAATTAGGAAAAATCATATAAAACTAGCTTTTGTGTGCAAACACAAGAAGCTTGTCTGTCCCCAGGTGTGAAAGGATGTTACATGGCCTTACATTCAGCAGGAGGAAGGGTTCGGTCCGGCAGCAGCGCCCCCTGCGAGGCCGCCCTGAATAAGCGTGCCCGGGCACTGCTTATTCTTCGAATTTTCGCAGGGTCCACTGGGGGTTTAGGAAAGGAAAGGAAGGAATCCTCCTCTGTGGTGGGAGATGTTGGAGTTTTCGGTTTCTGGAAAGAGATTTTTTAAATGATTGGTATGAGCTTCTGTGTTTCAAATAAGCCTCATTACCCTGGAGCTAGTCCTGACACTTCCAGAAGAACACAGGGCTTTCTGCTTGACTTCATTCTGGTCCAAGTCTATCGTCTCATTGGACCATCTCACCTAATGTGTATATAAATAACACTTATTCTTTTCTTTAATTATATTATGAGTAAATACTCTGCCGCTCTGCTCAAAATATTTGAGGAAGAAAAAAGGTCACCTGCGCTGGAAAACAGATATTACTATATAACGGACTATGAGATTAGGTATAGTACATTCAGCATGCTTTGCAAATATTTGTATTCAAATTCAATTCAGTTCAAAAAACATTTATTGAGCACCTATATGTGCCAACCACTAGTTGTCTGTCAGTTTGTCATATTGTGGTGGCTTGTGTGTTGCTGTGATGCTGGAAGCTATGCTATCAGTATTTCAAATACAAGCAGGGTCACCCACGCTGGACAGGCTTCAGCAGAGCTTCCAGACTAAGACAGACGAGGAAGAAGGACCTGGCAATTTACTTCCCCCCCAAAAAGAAAAAATTGGCCAGTGAAAACCTTATGAATAGCAAAGGAACACTGTCTGATATAGTGCTGGAAGAAGAGTCCCTCAGGTGGACGTCAACTAAAAATATGATTGAAGAGAGCTGCCTCCTCAAAATAGTCGATCTTAATGACATGGATAGAGTAAAGCTTTCAAGGCCTTCATTTGCTGATGTGGCATGACTCAAAACGAGAAGAAACAGCTGCAAACATCCACTAACAATTGGAACATGGGATGTATGAAGTAAGAATCAAGGAAAATTGGAAGTCGTCAAAAATCAAACAGAATACATAAAGATCAATATCCAAGGCATTAGTGAGCTGCAATGGGCTGGTACCAGCCATTTTCAATCAGACAATCATATGGTCTACTATGCCGAATGACAAACTGAAGAGGAATGGTGTCAGTTATAGAATAAAATCCATACGCCTACAAGAAGACCAGTTAATTATTATTCAAATTTACACACCAACCACTAATGCCAAAGTTGAAGGAACTGAAGATTTTTATCAACTTCTGTAGTCTGAAATTGATCAAGCATGCAGTCAAGATACTTGATAATTACTGGTGACTGCAATGTGAAAGCTGGAAATAAGAAGAATCGGTAATTGGAAATATGGCCTTGGTGACAGAAATGATGCGGAAGATCTCATGATAGAATTCTGCAAGTCCAACGACATATTCATTGCAAATACCTTTTTTCAACAACATAAACAGCAACTATACACGTGGACCTTACTGGATGGAAGACACAGGAATCAAATCAACTACATCTGTGGAAAGAGAAGCTGGAGAAGCTCAGTATTATCAATCAGAGCAAGGCCAGGGGCCAACTGCGGAACAGACCATCAATTGCTCCTATGCAAATTCAAGTTGAAGCTGAATAAAATTAAAATCATTCCATAAAAGTCAAAGTACAACTTTGAGTATATCTCACCTGAATTTAGAGACCATCTCAAGGATAGATCTGATGCATTGAACACTAATGACCAAAGACCAAATGGCTTGTGGAATGACATCAAGGACATCATACATGAAGAAAGCAAAAGGTCCTTAAAAAGACATGAAAAAAAGAAAAGACCAGAATGGATGTCAGAAGAGACTTTGAAACTTGCTCTTGAATACAGAGTGGCTTGGGTTAAAGCGAAAGGAAGAAATGATCACATAAAAGAACTGAACAGAAGATTTCAAAGGGCAGTTCAAGAAGACAAAGTAAAGTATTACAATGAAATATGCAAAGACCTGGAGTTAGAAAACAAAAAGAGAAGAACATGCTTGGCATTTCTAAAGTTGAAAGAACTGAAGAAGAAATTCAAGCCTCACGTTATAATACTGAAGGATTCCACGGGCAAAAAATTGAATGATGCAGGAAGTATCAAAAGAAGATGGAATCTGGCGTTATCTTAAACAGTTAGAAATAGAACTACCATACAACCCAGAAATCCCACTCCTCGGAATATACCCTAAAAATACAAGACCCTTCACACAAACAGATATATGCACACCCATGTTTATTGCAGCTCTGTTTACAATAGCAAAAAGCTGGAAGCAAACAAGATGTCCATCAACGGACGAATGGGTAAATAAATTGTGGTATATTCACACAATGGAATATTACGCATCGATAAAGAACAGTGACGAATCTCTGAAACACTTCATAACATGGAGGAATCTGGAAGGCATTATGCTGAGCGAAATGAGTCAGTTGCAAAAGGACAAATATTGTATAAGACCACTATTATAAGATCTTGAGAAATAGAAAAAACGGAAAAGAACACATACTTTTGTGGTTACAAAGGGGGGAGGGAGGGAGGGAGGGAGGGAGAGGGCTTTTTATTGATCAATCTGTAGATGGGAACTGCTTTGGGTGAAGGGAAAGACAACACTCAAAACATGGAAGGTCAGCCTAATTGGACAGGATTAAAAGTAAAGAGGTTTCCGAGATAAAATGAAAGCCTCAAAGGATAGCGAAGCAGGGGCTGGGGTCTGGGGAACTTGGTTTGAGAGGACTTCTAAATCAATGGGCAAAACAATTCTATTATGAAAACACTCTGCATCCCACTTTGAATTGTGGCACCTGGGGTCCTAAATGCCAACAAGCAGCCATCTAAAATACATTAATTGGTCTCAACCCACCGGGAGCAAAGGCAAAGGAAGAACACCAAGGTCACACGACAACTAAGAACCCAAGAGACAGAAAGGGCCACTTGAACCAGAGACCTACAATATCCTGAGACCAGAAGAACTAGTTGGTGCCCGGCCACAATCGATGTCTGCCCTGTCAGGGAACACAACAGACAACTCCTGAGGGAGCAGGAGACCAATGGGATGCAGACCCCAAATTCTCATTAAAAGACCACACCTAATGGTATGATTGCGACTAGAGGAATCCCAGAGACAATGCTCCCCAGAACTTCTGATGGCACAGGACAGGAACCATCCCCGAAGACAAATCATCAGGCATGAAAAGGACTGGTCAGTGGGGGGGAGAGAGATACTGATGAAGAGTGAGCTAATTAAATCAGGTGGACACAGGAGAGTGTGTTGGCAACTCTTGACTGGAGGGGGGATGGGAAGATAGAGAGAGAGGGAAGAAGGTAAAATTGGCACGAAACGAGAGACTATAAGGGCTGACTCAATAGGGGGAGAGCAAGTGGGAGAAGGGAGTAAGATGTATGTAAACCTACATGTGACAGACTGATTGGAATGGTAAATGTTCACTTGAAGCTTAATAAAAATTTAAAAAAAAAAAAAAAAAGAAGATGGAAGAAATACAGAGTCACTGTACCAAAAAGAATTGGTCAGTCTTCAACCATTTCAGGAGGTAGCGTATGATCAAGAACCAACAGTACTGAAGTATGAACTCCAAGCTGCACTGAAGGCATTGGCGAAAAACAAAGGTCCAGGAATTGATAGAATACCAGTTGAGATAATTCAAGAAATGGATGCAACCCAAGAAGCACTCATTTGTCTATGCCAAGAAATTTAGAAGACAGCTACCTGGCCAACAGACTGGAAGAGATCCATATTTTTACCCACTCCAAAGGAAGGTGATAAAATGAAATGAGGAAATTATTGAACAATATCATTAATATCACACGTAAGTAAAATTATGCTAAAGATCATTCAAAAGCAGTTTTAGTAGTACACTGACAGGGAACTGCCAGGAATTCAAGCCGGATTCAGAAGAGGCTCCGGAACCAGGGATATCATTGCTGATGTCAGATGGATCTTGGCTGAAAGCAGGGAATACCAGAAAGATGTTTACCTGAGTTTTATTGACTATGCAAAGGCATTCAACTATGTGGATCATAACAAATTATGTATAATATTGAAAGAATGGAAATTCTAGAACACTTAATTGTGCTCATGTGGAACGTGTACATAGACCAAGGGGCAATTGTTCGAACAGAACAAGAGAATGCTGAGTGGTTTCAAACTCAGAAAAAGTGTGCATCCAGGTTGCATCCTTTCACCATACTTAATCTGTATGCTGAGCAAATAATCCAATAAACCTGACTATATGAAGAAGAACGCAGCATTGGGATTGGAGGAAAACTCATTAGTAACCTGCGATATACACATGATACAACCTTGCTTGCTGAAAGCGAAGAAGACTTGAAGCACTTACTGATAAAGATCAAAGACTACAGCCTTCAGTATAGATTATGCCTCAACAGAAAGAAAACAAAAATTCTCACAACTGGATCAATAAACAACATATCATTATAAATGGAGAAAAGATTGAAGTTGTCAAGGACTTCATTTTATCTGGATCCACAATCAACGCCCACGGAAGCAGCAGCCAAGAAATAGAACGACGTATTGCATTAGGCAAATCTGCTGCAAAAGGCCTCTCTGATGACTATTACACCTTGAGGACTAAGGTGTACCTGACCCAAGCCATGGTATTTGTAATTGCCTCATATGCATGCAAAGCAGGACAATGTCACAATACTGGGGAAGTCAGCACAACCTGTACAAGGCAAAGTCATGGTAGCTCCATAGACATATCCAAACTCTCCGAGGGACCAAACAGCTGGGCTGAGGGCTGTGGGGGTCTCAGGGAACATCTAACTCAACTGGCATAACATAGTTTATAAAGAATACGTTCTACATTCTACTTCAGTGAATAGAGTCTGGGGTCTTAAAAGCCTGTGAGTGGCCATCTCACAGGACTCCACTGGTCTCACCCCTTCGGGAGCAAGGAAGAATGAAGAAAACTAAAGATAAAAGGGAAAGATTAACCCAAAGGACTAACGGACAACATCTACCATGGCCTTCAACAGACTGAGTCCAGTAAAATGACATGGTGCCTGGCTACCACCACTGACTACTCTGACAGGGTTCACAATAGAGGGTCTCGGACAGAGCTGGAGAAAAATGTACAACAAAATTCTAACTCAAAAGGAAAGACCTGACTTGCTGGCCGGACAGAGACTGGAAAAACCCTGAGAGTATGGCCCCAACGCACTTTCAGCTGAGTTATGAGGTCGTTCCTCAAGTTCACCCTTCAGCCAAAGATTGAACATGGAACAAAACAAGACTAAAGTCCCTAGGGCAGGGACTGGAAGGCAGGAGGGAAGAGGAAAGCTGGTAATACGGAACCCAGGGTTGAGAAGGGAAAGTTTTGACATGTCGTGGGGTTGTTAACCAGTGTCATAGAACAATCTATGTACTAACTGTTTGATGAGAGACTAGTTTGTTCTGTAAACCTTCATCTAAAGTACAATTAAAAAAAAAAAAGGAACAAAAAATTTTTTTTAAAAGCAGGACAATGAATGAGGAAAGAGAATTGATGCCTTTGAATTACGGTGTTAGTGAAGAATATTGAATATACCATGGACTGCCGGAAGAACGAACAGATCTGTATTGGAAGAAGTACAGCCAGAATGCTCCTTAGAAGCAAGAATGGCAAGCCTTCATCTCATGTATTCTGAACATGTTATCAGAAGGGACCAGTCCTGGAAAAGGACATCACACTTAGTAAAGTAGAGGGGCAGTGAAAAAGAGGAAGACCCTCAATGAGATAGACTGACACAGTGGCTGCAACAACGGGCTCAAACATAGCAACCACTGTGGGATGGTGCAGGGCCAGTCAGTGTTTCATTCTATTGTACGTACGGTCGCTATGAGTCAGAACCTTCTTGGCGGCACCTAAGAACAACTGCAACATGTGCCAAGTACTGTGTAGCAAATAAACACTACCTTTACATATTAAAATTACTGGCGTAATTCCAGTTCCTTAAAAGACTTAAAAATATCTGTACCAAGCACTGTGCTACCCAGAGCTCACTCTGGTCTAACCTTCAGACGGTGATAGTCTGCACCCAGGACCAAAACCTCACAGCATGACTTCGTAGTTCTGTTCCTCCTGCCTCCCACTTTAGCACTATTAACTGTCTCTGAAAGAGCAATCTTATGGTAGCAAGTGCTTTTAGCTCTCTAACCAAAAATAATCAAGTTACAGTTCCCAAAGTCACTTCCATAATATGTGAAAAGGATGACTCCCTAGACAATAAGTTAATCAACAGCAAACCAAAAAAAAAAAATTTTTTTTTTAAAATCCAGTGTAAAGTTCAAGTCAGGTAATTTGGAAAAATGGGTAAGGTTATCTATCATGTACAGCCCATAATCTCAAACACTTTTTTCTTCATATATATTAAAAGAACAAACATCTATATTAGAGTTTTCCTTCCAAGAAGTTATTTATTTCAATAATGACATTATTCAAAATATTTCCTCTTGCTCACTTAATCCAGAATTTGTTTAAAAACCAGACAAAACAAATTATTTTTATACTTCAGACACACATTTAAAAAAAATAATTAAAGAAAAAAACCATTGCTGTTGAGTTGATTCTGACTCATCTGTAGGACAGAATAGAACTGCCCCATACAGTTTTTAAAGAAAAAGGGGTAAATAAAATAATCAGCATATATACTGGAAAGAGTAAATGACTTTGGGATCAAACAGACCTGGAGTGGAATCACCTCGCTAGCTATGTGAACTTGGGCAGGCCATTTATTGCTCCGAACTTCCCCAGCTTTAAAATGGAGACACTAGAGCAGGGACATTGAGAGGATCGAATGAGCTGACGTATATAAAATCCCTGTCACGGGGGGGGGCTTAAGAAATGCTAGCTCTCTTCCCTGTGGAAGTTGCTCACCCCTTATTTATCCAATTTGATTCGAAACTACTTTTAACTCTTCTCAAAAGTCAAGGCCCTGGCTTCTGACACAACCTTGCTGGAATAAAGACTCATAAAATGGGATTTCTGAGGGCTCTATTCTGAAGGAGTAATACTCATTTGTCTGTACATTTGTTTAATCAACAGTCACTTCATTTTTAGTCTCCCTAATCTGCTGCAGCAGCGGCAGTGTCGGTTCAGTGATGGAATTCTCACCTTCCACAGAGATGGCCTGGGTCTGATTCCCAGCCAATGTACCTTATGTGCAGCCACCACCCACCTGTCGATGGACGCTTGCGTGTTGCTATGAGGCTGAACATGTTCCAGCAGAGCTTCCAGACTAAGATGAACTAGGAAGAAAGGCCTGGTGATCTACTTTAGAAAAGCAGCCAATGAAAATCCTATGGATCACAAAGGTTCGATCTGTAACCGATCATGGAGATGGCACAGGACTTGGCAAGATTTCATTCCGTTGTGCGCAGAGTGGCCATGAGTTGGGGGCAGACTCAATGGCGGCTAACAACAATTTGTTGCAAAACATTCATAAAAATGTGACTTAGGCTATGAAGTGAATGGCAAAAAAAAATAGGAAAATAAGTGCTTTAGACATAAATAATTATGAAAGATGAAATATATAAGAATCACCTCAGTACTGAATGTAGTTACAGGTTTTCTTGTTTCAAAATGTCTATACTCTGCAGGTAGCTTGAAACTGAAAAAGACTGACGACTCTGTGAAATGATAATGCAGATAAAGCAAATGATTTCTTTTATAGATGCCTTAACTATTATAAATATTTTGGGTAGTAAGTAAAAGTTCTCATAAAAAGGGAAAATGTAGTTTTGCAAAGCTGATTTTTACTCAGAAGACAGTAACTGAGTCACCTCTGACTGGCAAGATAAAGTCTCCTAACTGCTCGCTGATAAAAGGCGTTATTCCCCTAGCGCAAAATTATTAACTGTTTGTAAAATGAAAACATTAGCTCCATTCACTCCTGACCTTTAATAAAATATTTATTCCATTTAAATATTTATCTCACTGAGCTACTTAAAATATGAGGTGATACATGTAAAGCATTTTTAGTTCTTCCAGAGAGAAAACTATGAAACAAGACATCAATTTCTTTCATGCCAAGTTCTACAAAGTGTTCTTCCACTCTGTGGAACAAAACAGGTTTTATGAAGAAAACCTGTTAAAAAAAAAAAAAAAGTTCTTTTAAAATTCACTTCAAATAAATGTACAAGTGGAGCCCCTGGGTAGTATAAATAGCTAAAGCACTTGGCTGCTAACCTAAAGGTTGAAGATTTGAGTCCACCCAGAGGCATCTTAGAAGAAAGGCCTGGTGATCTATTTCCAAAAATCAGCCATTGAAAACCCTACAGAGCACAGTTCTACTCTGACACACATAGGGTAGCCATAAGTCACAGTCAACTAGATGGCCACTGGTGAAAGGCACAAGTAATGCTACAAATAAGTGTAAATCTTCATTTAAGAACCTTACTTATCCTGCACGTTTTGTTTCATAACACTAATCAGTGACTTGAGTATAACCAAGGATACCTGGAAAGTACTTGGAAAGAACCTATTGAAGACAGGAAGATTACTTTCATAGAACAACCCAACCAAGGATGAGGCAATTCATAGAACATTTGAAGGATCTGGCTGGCCATGGCCCTTAGGCCAGCACAGTGGTCCTTGACCACTTTCTGATGCTCCTCCTGAGGACCACCAGAAGGGAAGGCAAGGGCCATCCCCCATACTATGGGAAGACCAGAAAGGGAGTTGATGATATACCACTTCAGAGGAAAAGTTGCTCATGAATTAATTTGTAAAGGAGCAGAACACACACACACTCACCTCACAATACAAGGCCCCTTGGAAGTCAGAAAGTAAATATTAAAAATTGTCCCAAATACATAACCTTTGAGATTTGGCAATTCTATGTGCATTTCTATTACTACGATTTTCTCTGTAGGTACTCTGGGCAACTCTGTCACTCTGAGCATGTGACTCACCACTGAAATGTTACCATTCATTTCAGAAATAGCAATAGAAAAAACACTGCTTTGACATTCTTGCTCTACTTTTTCTTATTCTGGATCTACCTCTATGCCCAAGGTCTATGTGGGTTTCTAAGTCCCTTTCTTATTAAATTTTGTTTCACTTGTTAAATACTTGGATCTTGGTTCATATAAAATATAAGAAATAGCCCAAACTAATCTATGTTGTTAGAAGTGAGAATAAAGTTACCCTGGGGGATCATAACTGAGGGAGAAACGGTGAGGATTTCTGGGGTGCTGTTAAGTGACCTATATATAGATATTTTTTTGAATGCTGGTTCAGTTTGTGTAAACTTATCAAGCTGTACTTCTTATGATCTGAGTTGTTTCACTATGTCAATAAAAAGTTTAGTAAAATACTTGGAGCTTAAATAACTGGGCTGAGTTTAGGAAACAGAGGGAAAATACTATTCTGAGAATGATAATGATGAAAGACAAAATTACTTATTTATTCACATGCTTATGTCTCTTTTCCTAATTTATACACTCCAAAGTATGAAAGCAGTAGTTCCTGTGTCTATACATCCACACGCCAGCTAACCAGAGTAGCAGAATGAAAACAGAAATAACTGCCACCCAAATAGAGAAGGACATCATGCTTGGGAAAGTAGAGGGTCAGCAAAAAAAGAGGTAGACCCTCAATGAGATGGATTGACACAGTGGCTGCAACGATGGGCTCAGGCATAACAACGACTGTGAAGACAGTGCAGGACCAGGCAGTGTTTTGTTCTGTTGTACATAGCGTGGTTATGAGTTGGAACCAACTCGATGGCACCTAACAACACAATAACAACCACCCAGCCACCCAACTGTCCCATGTCTCAGAGCTGTGGTGGGAAGGTGGGGTGGCCCAAGAAAGAAAGAAGTTGCACCTGGGCATAACTGGATAACGGGCAGGGTAAATGCTAATGGAAGGCTGCATATTATCACGCTTTTCTCCCCTCTACATCATTACAGGTGCTAGTGGGAACCCAGTGGGCCAGTCAGGCCAGTGGGCTAAGGATAGAGTGGTGAGGAGGCAGGAACATCAGTTTCTGTCATTCTCAGAAGCCCTAGACATTCCAGAATATAGGCTTCCCATTGCCTGCTGGTGGCATGAGGGGAGGACAGGCCAGATAGGGGTGAAAGAAATGGAAAGGTTGATAAGTACACAAGCGCAAAGATTTTAGCTAATCTGTTAAATGGAGAAGCTCAATGGGTTGCTCACTGGGTCCTTTCTTCCCTAGAGAACCGCTGGTTGAGTAAAAGGCAAGCCAGTCCAAGAAAGGGTTATAGATTCAAAAAGTGCTGAAATTCATTTGGTTAGGTCTTCTTCACAAATTCCTTAGAAACCGTGTTCCTTAACTATGAGTCAGTCTCGTTCTCTCTTCTTCCCTTCAGTTTCTCCTTTTTCCCACTCCCTTTCCCTCCACTCCTGTTTCCTTTTATCTCCTCCTTTGTCAATTTAGCAGTTACTGGAGCAAAGGGCCCGTTAAAGATGAAATAGAAAAGAGAAAAGAAGGTGGAAGGGCAGGTATCATGCGTCCATTTTCAGAATTTTTTGACTAGAAGCCTCAAATTTTAATCATTGTTGAAAACGAAATAAACTTAAGACCCTTACATAATCCATTATCACAACAACAAAAAAGTCAAACTAAAGGAGTCATTTTACTTTAAGAATTTGTTAGCTTACTTTTCCTTTGAACATGAAACTCAATCATTTTGCAGTAAATAAATTCAATGTCAATGACCCTAAATAGAGGCTAAAACCAAACCAGTAACTGTCAAGTCAATTCTGACTGTATGGTGGTTTGAACAACCAACCTTTTGGCTAGTAGTTGAGCACTTATTCATTTGCACCACCCAGAGACTCCCTAAAGACAAACAAATACCAGTATTATCTTAGCCTAACACCTAATCCTGCAGTCCAAAAACTGCACCAGTTTGACAAGGATCAAGTTACTCCAGAAATAAAGGTTTTTGGGAAAGAGTGGCCCAAAATTAAATGAGCCCAAAAAACCTACAGTAGTGCTGAAAACAATGTCATAGGTGTCAAATCATAGAATCATAGAAAAAAGAGCCACTCTACAGCAAAGTAGACCCATTGGGCTGCCAAACCCGGGCCTTCACACTGTAGCTGGCTCAAACTCAAGTGGTTTTCAAGGTTGTAGGTGCAAGAGACCATGTGTCAACAACTGTTGGCAAATTGTTTACTGCCTATCAGTTCATAGGCAACTAATTCATTACTATTTTGGGATCTTATTTTCGTCCTCTGCAATATAAGAACAATTCTAATCTTCCTCACAGAGTCCTACTGATAAGTACTTTAAAAAATAAAAATATAAGATACATTTTGGAACAGCTGGGGTCATATGGAGCCCTGGTGGCACAGTGGTTAAGAGCTCAGCTGCTAATCAAAAGGTCAGCAGTTCAAATTCACCAGCCGCTCCTTGGAAACCCTATGGGGCAGTTCTACCCTTTCCTACAGAGTCGCTAAGAGCCGGAATCAACTCGACGGCAACGGGTTTGGTTTTGGTTGGGGTCTTTTGGATCCGGACTACATATTAAATGACACTACTGAGTTAATGTCAATTTTCTTAGCTGTGGTGATAGTGTTGTGGTTATGCAGAAGAATATCCTCATTTATATGAGATGCATACTTAAATTTTTATGGATGAAGTCTCGGAATGTCTGCGACTTACTTGCAAAAAGCTTGTCAAACACACAAACAGACACAAATACAGCAATAAGAATCGAGAAGCAGTTTGATGGATACTACAATTCCTCAAAAAGCCTAAAGAAGTGCCATCACCAGGTACTTCTGAAAGCAGAGGCATAAGGGGAGCAATGGCTAAAATAAGGAGGACTGGCTGAAAGTCTGTTTACAAAGCATTAGCTTCCTTCCCAGCTTCATGCAATCAGGATACTGACCCCACAAAAATATCAGAGCTTTATCCTCTAAAAAAAAAAAAAAAAAAATTAAAACAGACAGTTGCTGGACTGAGATAACCAGGCAAAGTTGAGGGTGAGAGTACCTTACTGAAAAATGGGTGTTAATTAAATATTTACATATTGAATGGCACCCTTACATTCTTCATCTACCTGGCTCCTGGAAACTAGCAACCAGCTTTTATCCTCCAGACAAGAGCTTGGAAAATAGTTCTTCTACAGGGAATCTGAAAACCCTGGTAGTGTAGTGGTTAAGTGCTACAGCTGTTAACCAAAAAGATCTGCAGTTCAAATCCACCAGGTGCTCCTTGGAAACCCTTTGGGGCAGTTCTACCCTGTCCTATAGGGTCACTATGAGTCAGAATCGACTCGACGGCAGTGGCTAGAGGGAATCTGACTAGCCTAAGAGGAGAACCCTAAAGATACTGCCATCAAGGGTTTCATCAACAACACAACCTACCTAGGTCCCCCCAAACGTAGATGTGCGCGGGTATCGTCTACGGGTTGACCAACCCCATCCATGTGCTCCCACTCTTAGACAAGAGCAGCCAAACAAGGAATGTAAGGAATCAGAGAAGAGCTTCTAATGTGTAAAACAGAGACCAAAACAAACATAAAAATGCAACAAAGACTACAAAAGGAGAAGAACACTTAATTAAAAATTAAAACTGTCAATATAGTCAGATAAGATGCTACAACCATGAAACAAGAACAGGACACTATAAAAAACAAAAGTTAATTAGAGGAAAAAAGTGCTTTTGGAAATTAAAAATATGATAGCAGAAATGAAAAAACTGAATAAAGGGATTAGAAGATAGAGTCTCTTCCAAAAAAAGAGGTGGGGAACATAAATAAAAAAATTGAAGTTCTGGTCCAGGAGATCTAAATTTGAATAATAAATTCCAGAAAGAAGAAACAGAACAAAAAAGAAGGGAAGGTACTACAAAATAACTCAAGGACATTTCTCAAAGCCGAAGGGTATGAGATTCTATATGGAAAGAGTTCTTCAAGTGCCCAGCACAATACATGAAAATGGACCCACACGAAGTCCCATTATCATGAAATTTCAAGACACTGGGAACAAAGAGAAAAATGCTGCAAACTTCTAGAGTGGAAAATAGGAATTAAGGCCTCAATTTATTTCTGAAGCAGCTGTCTCAAGAAGCTATTGGAGGCCTGAGGTAGTTTCCAAACCTTAAACCAAAAACATCCCCTGAAGTCTTCTTTAATCCAAACAATAGTTAGCTTAATTAATAAAGAATGTCTGCCTTGAGCACCGTGTTCTTTTCAAGAACTATTTATAAGAGTTCAAATTGACAACAGCAACCCAAAACATCACATAGAAAGCTTAGGGGGAGGCGAGTTTATGTTAATGGTAGGGGAATAATTTGGAAAAGGAGGAGGAGAATAGTTGCACAACTTGGACAATGTAATCAATGTCACTGAATTGAATGTACACAAATTACTGAATTAGTGTATGCTTTGCTGCGTATATTTTCAATACCAACAACAAAATATAAACTAAATTATTAAAAAAATCAGAAGCACGCACAAAGAAGCTACTGGAGGAAGTGCTCCTTCAAAACCAGACTAAATCAGGAAATAGGAGGAGTCGGGATACAGCAAACAGGAGCATCTGATGGTGAGAAGGTGCCAGAAAACAGCTGTGCACCCAGAGCAGGTGGTCCAGAAGAAAGGGCACGTGGGAAGTTCTCCAAGAAGATGAAATCAACTGAATACCTTATATGCCTGAACATACCAAGAACTGATGGAAGAGTTCAGAGGTGAAATAGTAATACGTAAATTTTTTTAAAAAACTTTAAAAAGCAAGACCAGTATTAACGCCAGAGAAAACAAAAGGGTGTAGAGAGAAATAATCATAACTAATAAACATTAATTCAAGACTTGGCTATGAACAAGGTTTATATGATCATAGTCAGAGAAAACAGCTATAACCAAAATTACAATACCTCTGTACTGGGAATAGCAGTGGGGGCAGAAAGGGTGAATGTGTGGTGGGAATGGGTGGAGAGAAAAGAGCTAAAGCCTCATCTTCCTTAGTGGGAAGTCGTTACATAAGTTCTAAAGCTCTTAAGTCAGGGGGCAGCAGGACAATGTGTTATCTAGAAGTTTGGATGTAAATACCAAAAGAATGTGCCAAGAGAGTTTAAAGTGGGGCCACTAGGGAGGGGAGAATGAAGAATATGAGGACAGGAAACTGCTGGAGCTTTTTGTTATAAATCATGTTGTAGAAGTAGCTACAGAAATATTGTACTCTTTATGTGCATGTATATATAACTTGGAGCCCTGATGGTGTAGTGGTTAAGAGCTCAGCTGCTAATCAAAAAGTTGGCAGCTCGAATGCTCCAGCCACTAATGGGAAACCCTACGAAGCAGTTCTGCTCTGTCCTATAGGGTTTCTCTAAGTCAATCTGCTCAATGGCAATGACTTTTTTTTAAAAGTATAATTTATGTGTATGTATCATTGCTAAAAATAACTTGCATGTATGTGTACAAACCCAAAAACCCAAACCCTTTGCCATCGAGTTGATTTTGGCTCATAGTGACCCTCTATGTGTATAATGTTTAAAAAATTGTAACACATTCTGCTTTCCAACTTACTAGTTTTCAAATTATCAAACTATAGGTAAATTATAGAAGTTTTACATTAAATGCTAACATATAAAAGAATCTACTCTACTAGTACATGTAGAATCTATATTACAATTAGGTCTATTAGATAATTTTCTTAGAATATTTAAATGCTGAGTCCATGTCTTTTTGGTCAAGTTCATTTCACAACACTCTTGGTAATATGAAGTACTCACAAGCTCTAGTGGACTGAGACGTGCGCCAGAGATAGGCCTTGAATCAGGTGATTCAAAGCTGGCTGCGTGGAGGCTAGCAAAAGACAAAGCAAGGAAGCATTAGTGTTTGTGAATAACTATTTTATTTCTAGTGTATGTTAGTTCACTCAAGCAAAAAACAAGTAAACACATTCAATTAATAAGCCTTGGGGAAGAAGCAAATTTTAAAAATGTTATAGTACTTAAGACATTTTATTAGCAAGTCTTTTCACTGCTTTTAGAAAGATTAAAAATATTGAATAACAAAGAAATACATCCAGTAATTTTTTTTTTTTTTTTTTTTTTAGCTTCATAAAGTTGATAAGACAACCACTACTAACCATTTCAACCCAAAGCAATTTCCCAGATTCAAGGTCTAGGATTACCTTTAGGAATCCTGAACAGCTACAAGGTGCGTAATTAACCAGTTGCCATCAAGTCATCTCTCACTCATGGTGACCACACATGTTAGAGTAGAACTGTGCTCTATTGGGTTTTCAGTGGCTGATTTTTCAGAAGTAGACGGCCAGGCCTTTCTTCTAAGGAACCTCTGGTTGGACTAGAACCTCCATCCTTCATTTAGGTTAGCAGCCAAACACATTAACCGTTTATACCACCCAAGTACTCCCGGGGCATAATTAGCAGAAGTCAAACTTAATTTATCCACAGCTAGAATTAAGGGAAAATGTCATTTGGTGGTTTAAATGTCTGAAAGTGCATTTAAGATATATGTCATATACCTGAAGGAAGAAGGAGGTCTATTTTCTGGTGTTCTTGAAGATGTAGGTCCAAATAGCTTTCTTTGGTCTTCCTGTGGCGTAAATGGCCTTTGAGTTCTAACTGTTCTCAGTGCATTTCGAGCCTCATTTATGATTTCTGCACTGGTCTTCTGCTTGGACACTGAAGGTCGATAAAATGGATCCAGCTTTTCTAACTTTTTATCACTTGGAGACAGCATCTTTCCTTTTAAAGTAAAACGTTCTTCAGGTAGACACCACACACTGCAAATATACGGTACAAACCATCAACTATTTTTTTCCAATACATCAGACAGGAGTGCTTAAACCCAACCATATTAGCTTAAACCATTCCACTATATTACACTTGAAAAAATCATAAACAATTTTTAATTAAAAATACACCACTTAGAAGGTCAGGAAGAGCTGTCAAAACTGTAGATGGATGTGCACAGTTATGCCTATGGGAGTATACATGGTTGAGGGAAAAGGTGTACAAGGAAGAGGTCCAGGAAGAAAGCTAACTCTTGAGGGGAAAGAAGATAAATCGTGAAAGACGACAGACTAGGAGAGATTGTCATCTCATATTCTCCAATCTATAAGGGGGTTCTGTTAAAAAATTTAACCAAAGTTTCCTTTTCTTCACCACACTTTCCACACAAGATGCTAATGCAAAGACTAAATTTTAATTTTATACAAGGTGGGGCTTATTTCCAAACCATACTTGCTTTTACAACAAACTTCAGAGAAAGGTTCAGTCCCACATTTGTCCATAATATATTTAAATGAATTGATTCAAATCACCTTTAATCTCACATAGTGTCCGAGGTGAATAAATACTAAACAGCAATAGCAGATGGTCCTTTCCCAGGCGTCTTCCTCAGTTAAAAAGTTAAAGTCCTGCACACACACACAAAAAAAACCTGTTGCCATCGAGTTGATTCCAACTGATAGCAACCCTATGGAGAAAAAATGCCCCACAGGGTTTCCAAGGAGCCGTTGGTGAATTCGAACTATCGACCACTATGCAGATCCTTATCAAATGCTGGTATACCCCGTGGAGGCCTGAATAACTTGGCAAGACACCTCTGACAGCTTTGAACTGTTTTCAAAATTTTAATTCTAATCAGTATATGGTGTTAGATATATAGGAATTCATTAAAAAAAAAAAACCTAACCCTCTAAAAATGTTAAAGCTCTGGGGAATTTTTTTTTTTTTCCGTTGCTGTCAAGTCGATTCCGACTCATGGCGACCTGATAGGGCTGAGTAGAGCTGCCCTGTAGGATTTCCAAGTAGCGCCTGGTGGATTCAAACAGCTGATCTTTTGGTTTGCAGCTGTAGCTCTTAACCACTACGCCACCAGGGCTTCCTAGATAGAGGTCTAGAAATGATTCATATCATATCAGCTGTCCAATTTTAGAACAACGTCTGGGGGAAAAAATGCATGATGACATATGCCCAAGGAAACTAAAATGATCTCATTTCCACAAGTGAAGGTATCAACAGATGATTCCCTAAACAAATAAAGATTTATCATACTATGACTCTATATATTAAGTTGTTCCATAAAAACAAACAACAAGAACATCTGTTTAGTTTACCCAAGCCCCACGTCAAAATCTTTTGAGGAAAAGAGTAAGGCGAAAACTACAAAAAATATGTCATTCTTTTCATATGGAAAGGCAGGTGTTGTGGTAAAACAGTAAAAATTACTGGGTAAGCAATGCTATCCTCGGAATTTTTGATATAGGGTTTTGAATTTGTTAAGCAAGGACTCTAGAATTATGTACACAAATACAACTATAAAATACTATGGCAGCCCAGTACATTTTGCTTCTAACACCTCTGATGTGATTGATTCTTTATTTAGAAAAATTCAATAATAATTACTCAAAATATGTATGAAGTGTTTTACACATTTCTGTAAATCATTTCCTGGAGCCCTGGTTATAAGTGGTTAAGAGCTCGGCTGCTAACTAAAAGGTCAACAGTTCAAATCCACCAGCTTCTCTGTAGAAACCCTACTGGGCAGTTCTACTCTGTCCTATAGGGTCACTATGAGTCGGGGTCAACTCAATGGCAACGGGTTTGTTTTGTTTTTTTAATAAATCATTTATTTTTCGATGCATAATGATATAATTCAATTCCTACAACATCTAATTTAAACAGTTATGGTAGGTTTGTTTGTTTTTAAAAGGTCCATTGCAGTACAAAATCATGCCACATAGTGAGACGTTTCTTACAATGAACAGGTTTCTGCCAGTGCCTAAATCAGGTTTGTGACCCCTTTGGTCTGACATGATTCTAATGAGTCTATTAATGTATAAAATTAATTCTGGCAAAATAATAAAAGTTGGAGAAAGTGCTTTGGAAGAATGAAAACCAAAACCAAACCAGTTGCCACTGAGTCAATTCCAACTTACAGCCACTGTCTTAGTTATCTAGTGCTGCCGTAACAGAAATACCATAAGTAGGTGGCTTTAACAAACAGAAATTTACTTTCTCAGAGTTTAGGAGGCTAGAATTCTGAATTGAGAGCATGGGTTCACAGGGAACGCTTTCTCTGTAGGCTCTAGAAGAAGGTCCTTGCCTCTTTTCAATATTTGTGGGCCTAGCATTCCTTGGATATCGCCATGTGTCTTGGCATCAATCTTCCCCTGGGTCTAGGAGTTTCTCAGTGCAGGGAACCTGGGTCCAAAGGACACTCTCTGCTTTCGGCTCTTCTTTCTTGGTGGTAGTGAAGTCCCTTCCCTCTCTGCTCACCTCTCTTTTTACCTCTTGTAAGATAAAAAGTGTGACTCATGCAACAATGTGACTGGAGCATACCCTCTTGTAAGGCTGTGACTCAAGATACACCCCAACACATCACAAAATGGAGAATAACTACATCAGATCACAAAATGAAGGACAAGCACACAATACTGGGAATCATGGCCTAGCCAATTTCACACGTATTTTGCGGGGGACACAATTCAATCCAAGACAGTGATCCCATGTGTTGCAGAGTAGGGTTTTCAAGGTTCTGACCTTTTGCAAGCAGATAAACAGGCCTTTCTTCCAAGGTGCTCTAGGTGGGTTTGAAAGGTATTAAAATGGCCATGGCAGTAGTATCTGACCTCCTCTAACTTTACAAGGAGGACAGAGAATCAAGATCAACAGCCCGAGGCTGATTCCTGTGAGGCAGAGGTCAGACATGCCTCCTCTCTCCGCCATCTTTACGAACTCTGACACCAACTGTCCCTCCCATGGAGCTACTTCTCTGCTGAGTTTAATAATTCGTTGCAATGGCAACAAAGAACTCACAGACCATATTCACAATTACAGGGTTTATTAGTGAAATAACAGGTTACAATTCAGATTGAGGAATGCTCAGCATACAGTTCTTCAATCAGGACTACTTCTCCTCAGCCATGCCTGCAGACATGCCTCTCTCTGGCCTCTCGGTCTCTGCTCTGCTAAGTGTTATGAAGCTCTTTTACATCTGCAAATAAGTGCCTAGAGGCACCCCACTCTGCCAGTAACCCTCAGACCGCTCTTTTGCTCAGTGGGTCAATAAGCCCAGCTCCAAGTGCTTGGAGGCACCCTACTTCACCAGCAAGCCTCCTGCCTGTCTCCTGATTCTGCTGCCTTTGTGGCCACCATTTCTCTGCTGCTGCTTCTCGTCATCTTGCTGTCTTTGGTGTTACAGCTCTCTCTCTGTCTCCTGGGTCTTGGAGGGTCTCAGCGCAGGGATCCCACTTCCAAAGGAACACACTCCCGTCTTGGTGATGTCAGGAACCCTCTCTGCTCTAGAATTGGCTCTTTTAAGCCTAGTGGGATGGCAAAACTGACCAATCCCCTCGTTAGGGTTCCAGACACCTTATTTTTGCATCTTATTTACATTATTAGCAAGCTATCCAATCCCCTTGGTGGATCACAAGCACCTCATTTGCATAGTCTCACCAAGTCTCTTGGTGGGAGTTACAAAACAATGGTAAAAAATGCCATATAAAAGCAATCCATCGCACCGCAAATGGCCAACATTTTGGTTAGCAGTAAAGTGCTCAATGGCTTGTACCACCCAGGGACTCCACATTCTTGACTTAAGGTTCTTCATGGCTATACTCCTGTTTGCACTGAGAACTATACTCTTTCAGCAGGAACATTTACTCAGGTCAAATTCTAAGAGTTCTGTGAATTATTTGGGCACACAGGAATTTAGACTGTGTGGAAATACTGGTGGAATTAATGTAGACAATGGACTTAAGAATATTTTTGTCTAAATTTTTACCACGAATCCCAACACAACATTCTTTCTTCCTCTTCTTTCCCCCAAATCTCACTTTAACTGTGAGAAACTGGTTCAATAATATATGATTTACACAGTTAATATATTAATATTAAATTAATAGTGCTATAACATTAGCTGAATCAAACATGGAAATGTTCAGTAATACAAGTGAACTGATTTAGAATTTGGTCATTTCAGGAGGATGGAGAATGTTTTTGTTTTACATTTATTAAATTACGAATTATTACTTAAAAAAAAAAAAAAGAAAGAAACCATTGCCGCCAAGTTGATTCCAATTCATAGCAACTCTACAGGACAGAGTAGAACTGCCCCATAGGGTTTCCACAGAGCAGTTAGTGGATTTGAACTGCTGACCTTTTGGTTAACAGCCAAGCTCTTAACCACTGTGCTACCAGGGCTCCACAAAATCCTTACATTAGGTGGTTTTTATTCTACTTGAAAAACAACCACTCAGAGTTTTAAAGCTGGCTCAAAAAAAAAAAAAAATTTTTTTTTTATTTATAGTAAAGTTTTTTTTATGCCTGAACTATAACACAATAAAACAAAACAACAACAACAAAAAAAATCCGATTTGTGGAGTTGATTCCTACTCATGGTGACCCCATGAGTTACAGAGTAGAACTCCATAAGGTTTTCTTGACTGTAATCTATAAAGATTACAGATACAGGAAGCAGATAGACATGCCTTTCTTCTGTGGTGCTGCTGGTTGTGTTCAAGCCATCAACCTTTCAGTTAATCAAGCACAAACCATTTGTGCCACCCAGGACACAATGTTGTTGCTGTTAGGTGCCGTCAATTCCAACTCCATGTACAACAGAACAAAACACTGCCCGGACCTGCACCATCCTCGCAATCATTACTATGTTTGAGCCCATTATTGCAGCCACTGTGTCAATCCATCTCATTGAGGGTCTTCCTCTTTTTCGCTGACCCTCTACTTTACCAAGCATGATGTCCTTCTCCAGGACTGGTCCCTTCTGATAACATGTCCAAAGCATGTGAGACAAAGTCTCACCATCCTTGCTTCTAAGGAACATCCTTACTGTACTTCCTCCAAGACAGGTTTGTTCGTTCTTCTGGCAGTCCATGGTATATTCAATATTCTCCACCAACATCATAATTCAAAGGCATCAATCCTTCTTTGGTGTTCCTTATTCTGCTTTCACATGCATATGAGGTGACCGAAAATAACGTAACTTGATCAAGTACACCTTAGTCCTCAAGATGACATCTTTGTTTTTTAACACCTTAAAGAGGTCTTTTGCAGCAGATTTGCCCAATGTAATACATTGTTTGATTTCTTGGCTGCTGCTTCCATGGGTGTTGATCGTAGATCCAAGTAAAATGGAATCCCTGACAACTTTAATATTTTTTCCATTTATCATGATGGTACTTATTGGTCCAGTTGTGCAGATTTTTTTTTTATGTTGAGGTGTAATTGATATTGAAGGCTGCAGTCTTTGATGAAACAGTACAATTTCTGTGACAATTCTGTCAAATTTCTTTGACACAATAAAAACCACAAAAACCTGTTGCCTTTAAGTCAATGCTGACTCATAGCGACCCTATAGGACAGAGTAGAATTTCCCCATAGAGTTTCCAATGAACAGCTGGTGGATTCGAACTGCCCACCTTTTGGTTAGCAGCCAAGGTCTTAACCACTGTACCACCAGGGCTCCTTGACACAATAGTACCACAGAAATTTTAACCTTACAAAAATTTTCCTGACAACAGGAGCAAATTCAGTCAACTAGTATTTATTAACTCTTATTTGAAAAGCCCTCCGCTCAAACATCTCAGAAAAGAAAGAAGAATAAAATAGTCTCCTCCCTCAGGCAAGGAGGTCCACACTAATGCCAAACATTTATAATACCTAGTACTATGCTAAAAACCCAAACCCATTGCCATCAAGTCAATTCTGACTCATAGCAACCCTACAGGACAGAGTAGAACTGCCCCACAAAGTTTCCAAGGAGCGCCTAGTAGATTTGAACTGCCAACCTTTTGGTTAGCAGCTGTAGCACTTAACCACTATGCCACCAGGGTTTCCAGTACTATGCTAGGTACTCATAAATACGTTGTCTCAAACTAATCCCCACAACAATTTTGTGAAGTGGATAGTCTTAAAAAATAGCAAAAAAAAAAGCCATAACATATACCTAGAGATGATATTCAAACTATGTGTCGATTAGATGGGGTGAGGGGAGGCAGGGCACTGGGAAGCCTTGGGGCTGCAGCTATTTACCCACCAATAGAGGGATATTCCAGTATTTTCACATTGGAACAGCCTTCTTGGGGCGTACCAGCTGAGTATCAGTCTTGCTTGTACCCAAATTATTTTATACAAGGTAGAAACTGATGGGGGCAATGAAAAAGAGAGAGAGAGAGAGAAAATGAGGAAGACATCTCTGATTGGCAGGCGGCATCAGGAAGATTTCCTGGAGGAGGTGGTGCTTGAGCCAAGTTCTGAAAAATGGGTTGAATTTGGGCAAGTGGCAATGGCCGGCACTGGGGCTGAAATAGAGGAGGAAGCTCCAGAAAAGTCAATGAGTGAGCCAAGGCAGAGAGCATCAGGAACTCAGAAATGTATGAGGTGTGTGCTAGACAAGAGGGAACTCTGGAGATGTAGGTTGCTGGAGACCAGAGACAGAACAGAATGGCAAGTCAAACAATTAAATAAAAGCTGTTGAGTAAATGAAATAAAAGATTTTCAGGCCTGACTTGATCTAGCAGGGATGAGCAGGATGGAATGGAGAAGAAACTAGAAGTGGCAAAATCAGGCAGTTCTTATATAATGGCCTAGCTAATTCTTAGAGGTCACTTCCTCAAAGAAGCTTTCCTGGACCTACCTCCCCAACTCTCCCAGCCTGAGACAGGCGCCCCATCCCCTTCAGGCTCCAAAAGGTCCCAGCTAGTCTCTGTCACTACACTTCTGCTACTATGCTAGAACCGACTGAGTACCTGGTTCTGAGCTCTGACCATCCAAGTGAGGTACACTGAAAGTCAACACTTCCATAATTGCTGGGCTCCACTTTCAAATGTAGACCTGAGTCAAGAAATTTCCAGCTGAATGTTGCATGGCTTCTTTATTTTGAGATATTTGTTATGGTAGATTATGTAAATACTTCAGAGTTTATTTCAAATAGCATCTGATTCTTGATGCCATATGATAGTGTGAGTTCAGCTTTAACCCTCTTTCCCTTTTTTGTCTTTATTTCAAGTTGCCTGGCACAGAGTCCTACTCAATAAATGTTGTGATAGTGAAGGAGATATTGAAAAGCCTGAGACACAGGAGTGAGGGTGACATAGGGGTAAGAAGAGAGATGAGAACAAGCCAGGTGCATCAAGAACAGAAATCCAACAGGATCTGGCACCTGAGAAGGCAAAGAAGAGGCCAGAGGCAACACTGGGTATGCAAATCTAGGATGGTAGGAAGGTGAGCGGCTCTTTTCAAAGAATGGAAATGCAGACTGATGGGAAAAAAGACAGAGGTTCACTTCTGTCTCGCATCACAGGTCTCTAGTTTGGGCACAGGACCTCCACAGGATGAAGACCACCAGCAGTCAGAAATTTGAAACTAGAGACCTTTTTTTTAAAAAAACTATTTCTTATTTGCTTGGGGAAAAGTTCAAAGTCATAACTGATAAATTATAAACAGATAAATGCTGGTGTAAGGGTTCAAACTCTGACAATTCTCAGCTGTTTAACTCTCGGAAAAGTCTCTAACATCTCTAAGCCTGTTTCCTCATCTGTAAAATGCAGATAGTAACAGTAGTTGCCTCACAGATTGTTTTGAGAATTAGATGAGATAAATGTAATGTGCTTTAGCATGGCACCCAGACCTTAAAAAATGTTCATAATTCCTGCCCAAGTGCTAGGTGATAAAATAAGAGAATAAAAATTTCTCCCATGAATGAAAAACTGCATTTTAAAAAAGAAACTGCCGAAGAAAGAGGAAGATATCTGTCAATGTTTTTATACACTTTATAAGTTTTCAAATTGAAATGGGATGGGGGTTGTTTTCCTTTGTGAGACCTTTTATTAAGGATTTGATTGGCTATCAGCTACGCCAAATCAACAGGTTCTAAAAAACTCACAAAGTAGGATACAAATAAACAATGCTGCTTATTTTTCTAACAAGTTAAAATAACTCTAAATCAGGGGGAGATGGAAGGCCTGCTGCGGAACCTGTGGGAACTGATTATAAATGGCATCATGTGTTGTTGTTGTTAGGTGCCGCGAGTCGGTTCCAACTCATAGCAACCCTATGCATAAAAGAACAAAACACTGCCCAGTCCTGCGCCAACCTTATAATCGTTGTTATGTTTGAGCCTATTGTTGCAGCCACTGTGTCGGTCCACCTCGTTGAGGGTCTTTCTCTTTTCCACTGACCCTGTACTTTTCCAAGCATGATGTCCTTTTCCAGGGACTGGTCCCTCCTGACAACATGTCCAAAGTATTGTTGTTGTTGTTAGGTGCTGTCGAGTCGGTTCCGACTCATAGCGACCCTACGCACAACAGAACGAAACACTGCCCGGTCCTGCGCCATCCTCACAATCGTTGTTATGCTTGAGTTCATTGTTGCAGCCACTGTGTCAATCCACCTCGTTGAGGGTCTTCCTCTTTTCCGCTGACCCTGTACTCTGCCAAGCATGATGTCCTTCTCCAGGGACTCATCCCTCCTGACAACATGTCCAAAGTATGTAAGACGCAGTCTCCCCATCCTTGCCTCTAAGGAGCATTCTGGCCGCACTTGTTCCAAGACAGATTTGTTCGTTCTTTTGGCAGTCCATGGTATATTCAATATTCTTTGCCAACACCACAATTCAAAGGTGTCAACTCTTCTTCGGTCTTCCTTATTCATCGTCCAGCTTTCACATGCATATGATGCGACTGAAAATACTATGGCTTGGGTTGAGCGCACCTTAGTCTTCAAGGTGACATCTTTGTTTTTCAACACTTTAAAGAGGTCCTTTGCAGAAGATTTGTCCAATCCAATGCATCTTTTGATTTCTTAACTGCTGCTTCCTTGGCTGTTGATTGTGGATGCAAGTAAAATGAAATCTTTTCTCCATTTATCATGATGTTTCTTATTGGTCCAGCTGTGAGGATTTTTGTTTTCTCTATGTTGAGATGTAATCCATACTGAAGGCTGTGGTCTTTGATCTTCATCAGTAAGTGCTTCAAGTCCTCTTCACTTTCAGCAAGCAAGGCTGCGTCATCTGCATAATGCAGGTTGTTAATGAGTCTTCCTCCAATCCTGATGCCCCATTCTTCTTCATATAGTCCAGCTTCTTGTATTATTTGCTCAGCATACAGATTGAATAGGTATGGTGAACGGATACAACCCTGACGCACACCTTTCCTGACTTTAAACCACTCAGGATGTTTACCTGCGTTTTATTGACTATGTAAAAGCATTCGACTGTGTGGATCATAACAAATTATGGATAATGTTGAGAAGAATGGGAATTCCAGAACACTTCATTGTGCTCATGAAGAACCTGTACACAGACCAAGAGGCAGTTGTTCAGACAGAACACGGATACTGAGCATTATGTGTAGGTACGATGTATTTTTACATAGATTGTTACACACACACCTTATTTATTTAAGCCCTACCTGTACTGTTTTTTTGTACTGTAGCCTACAAGAGCCCAGGGACAATCAGTTTTTCCTCTCTGTGACCTTGGCCTGGTCACTGCCTAGAGAAAGCCCCTGGTCTACGATTCTTTCATGTAACAAATATTACTGAGCTTCTATTAAGTACCACACCGCTAAAGTGCTGAGTGTGTAGAAACGAGAGCCATGGCCCAACCCAGAAGAGCAGGCACAGGACACTCCCATAGCCTCTTTCCCTCATCAGGGACAGAAAGGTGGACAACAGTCAACGGGATCCCCGGAGCGCCGGCGGGAACCGCCGCACCTCCCGCCCAGCCGGCGGCTCTCCCACCCCGGGTAATGCTTGCTGCTCCACAGGTCCTGGCCAGGCCACAGCGCAGGACCATCCTCATCCCGCCAGCCCTCCCGCCTGCCTGCTTAGTCAGGCCAGCCGCCGTCTCCATGGCAACTGTACACAAACTACCTCCCGCCGCCGCCCGAGCCGCCCGCCCGCTGAACCACTCAGGTACCCGAGGGCGGAACGGGCGGGAGGGACTTGGGAGTGAGCGTACGGACGGGGGCTTCTGGCCTGACCCAATGCACCTGTGATTGCCGCTGGAGACAGTCACCAGCTGCTGACGCTCAGCTCATCCCTTCTGTCTTCCCGAAGCAGCTGCAGCTGCGATAGATAAGGCGGGGCCGGGCGGTCGCCGGGCGCCGCTCGGCAACTGAGCCTGCGCGAGTCTAGCCAACGCATGCGTAGAAATGCTGAGGGAGTGGGTATCCGAGAGCGGGAGTGGGAGGAGCCTGGCAGAGGGCTGGAGGCAGGGAGTGCTAGTGCCGCGTGAAGCAAGAGGAAAAGCGGGAGCTGAGAATGAAGACACGTGTGCATTTAAATTAGCAATTTATGGAACCACATTTGTTGATCCCCAATGAGATCTCAGCACCTCTGATAATTAGTGCTGGGAGTAAGAATCAAGATTTACTGGTTCAAGTCGCTGCTCTGCCACTTAACTGTGTAACCTCATACTGATGCTTGAGCTCTTACTTTCCTCCTCGCAAAATGGAAGGAAATGATAATACCTGGCTAGGTTTTATGGTTGTTGTGAAGACTGAATGAGAAAGGAGATGTAAGGTGCTAAGGATGTGGCGGCAATCAATGAATGTTAAACTGTTCACTATTACCACAAAAGCCCTTGGATTTGTGCAGCACTTTGTTTTTAATATCTGTCAAGTCAAAGGGTTTGCAAAGTGCCTGGCAACCCCATTTCACAGGAGAGGAACTAGGGGCAGAGTGGAGACCTAGGTTCAAGTCTAAGTGCATGTCATGGTTTGAATTGTGTCCCCAAAAATATGTGTCAAGTTGGTTAGGCCACGATTCCAGTATTCTATGGTTGTCCTCCATTTTGTGATTGTAATTTAATGTTAAAGAGGATTAGGATAGTATTGTAACACGCTTACAAGATCACATCCCTGATTCAGTGTAAAGGGAGTTTCCCTGGAGTGTGGACTGCACCACCTTTTATCTTACAATAGATAAAAGGGAAGGGAAGCAAGCAGAGAGTGGGCACCTCATACCACCAAGAAAGCAGTGCTGGGAGCAGAACATGTCTTTTGGACCTGGGCTTCCTGCTCAGAGAATTTCCTCGTACAGGGGAAGACTGATGACAAGGACCTTCCTCCAGAGGGAAAGAGAGAGCCTTCCCCTGGAGCTGAGACCTTGAATTTGGACTTCTAGCCTACTAGACTGTGAGAGAATAGATTTCTCTTTGTTAAAGCCATCCACTTGTGGTATTTCTGTTATAGCAGCACTAGATGATTAAGACACTGCCCCATGGCCAATCATTTTTGGTTCTTACTGCATCATCACAGTTAAATGACAAAAAAAAAAAAAAAAACCCTCATTTATACATTTCTTGTTTTGTATTTTTTCTCTGCCGTTAGATCACTAAGAAACACTTTACAGTGTTAAATACAAGTGAGACCATATAATCACTCTCCATTCAGGTTTGTACCAGGTTTTATAAATATGGAGATTTTTCAGCTGAAGTGGTGTTTTTGTGAAAGTCCTAAATTTGGGGGTGCTTGATGGTGAAAGGACTGCTAGCCCAGACTTGGGTTCAGTAACTCACTGCTTTTGTTGTAACTTTTATATAGACTTAATCTCAAATGAAGAAAATGTTCTCTTTGTAACCAAGCTAAGAAAGAATGTTGTCAGCTTGTTCTCAAACAGCCTTGATACAGTGTATCTAACCTCTGTGTTCCTGGAAAGGAATGTCTTGCAACTGTCTTGTAACCACCCTGTAAACCCCCTACAGTCGCCAAGTAGTAACTAATCAACAAAGACTCTGTAAACCAATCATGTTAACATTCCTGCTTCAAGATATCCCATCTCCCACTTCCCTGAATCATTGAGCACCTATCAGAAATTTTGTATTGTTAGTTCTTGGTTTTACTATATAAATATGCCTTTGTAATATTTTTTGTAATTGCACCATCTTGGAGTGCTGCAGTTTCACTTTGTGGACTGTGAGTTTCCCTAGTTTAAACTGTATCTTGCCTTCAGTAAAACTCTTTGCTTTTGCTTTAACCGAGTACACAGTATTACTTTTTGACAGTTCTTTGTGTCAGAAGTGGGGATGCAAAGACTTGATGCCTTCCACGATCCTAGGACATTGAGAATACAGGCTTGGCCAACAGAGCCTTTTGGTTCATCACCTCCCCAGCCTCCCAGAGGTCATCTAGGGTAAGCCATCTCTTGAACCCAGACTTCACTCTCTGTGTTAAGCTCTCTGAGATTTTACCATTGGCTTCATTTCTTAACTTTCATTTTCTGTTGTCTCTTCAAACACTTTGCATGTATATTCACTGCTATCTGTTGGTTGGTGAATAAACCACTCTCAGTTCCTCCCTTTCAGTATTTTTGGCTGTTAAAAGGTCTCAGAGCTTAATATAGCCTTATATTGCTGTCTTGAAGACAGCACCTCTCCTTGAAGAGCAGCTCAGAGTACCCCCACTTGGTACTCACTGCTCATTTTGTTTTCTTGTGTACATGTTAAGATTTTCATTGCATGTGCACTTAAGGCTCAGACTCATAGCAGGATGGGGAATGCCACTTCTAAGGATTTGGTGGGGCTGGCATCCAGGACCCCTGTGGCTTATGTGCACAAGCAATACAGCCCCAGTACATGCTTGTTCCTGGATCAGTGGCATAATTTAACTAAAGATAGTCTAAAGGACCAGTGGCTATTGTGGGGTACTTTTGACCTAGGTAAACTAATTTTTCTGCACAGTAAATAAGAAGGAAAAGAGTCCCAGATTAAACAGGCACACTGGGGCTTATATTTAGATTGGTACATAGAAGCTTCCAAAAGGCATCAGGAAAGTAGATTGGCATCTATGCAGTTTACCATCTCCAAATTGACTGAAACATGTAAAAAAAAAAAAAAAAAAAACTCCAATGCCAGGCAGCAATCACTCCTCAGCTGACACCGACTACTCCCTCTCCAGCTGAGTCCTCTCTGTACCGGTCTTTGCCTTCTTACTCTTCTACTAACACCTTCTCCAAACTTCCTTTCTTCCCTAAAAACTCTCCTAAATATATATATAAAAAAAAAAAATGCCTCCTAAATAGGAGAAGCCTATTCCTGAAATGCCCTTTGAAGCTGGCCCCTGGCTCCAGGGATCAGCACTAGAGAAATCCCTAGGGAACCAGTCATGTCTTTTGTTGTCTGGACTCATACTGAGCTGCATAGCATTGTTAAGGACTTCCTAGTCTTACATAAAGACCCCTACCAATTTTCTAAAGAATCTAAAGTCTTTGTTAAAACTTACCAGCCTGGATTACCTGATTTATGTCAACTAGTGCACATACTAGTCAGCCCTGGGAATGCACAGATATGGCTAGAAGAGGCTGACTGGAAAGATCCCCAAGCTAGTTTGGCCCTAGATACTACCAAGACAGCCCAGGATTTTACTCAAAGAGACCCAAAAGAAAGGACAGAATTTACTGGGTTCTCTTAATAAAGCCTTTCCTCCAGTACTTGATTGGACTAAAATTCATTCATGCACACAGAATAAAGGTGAGAGCATGTGTGATTATCAAGACTGGCTATATCAAAGGCTTGTTTCAAATTCTGAGTTGGCTTCTTTGACCCCTGAGTGACAGGGACCTTTAATGCAGCTTTCATATCTGGTCTTAATCCTGAATAATCTGCCTTAGTGAAGAGGCATCGAATGGACTGGAAGGCCGCCCCCATAGCTGAATTGACAGGCTAAGCCCATGAACTGACCCTAACTATGGAAACTAAACAAGCTAGTAAGGCAAACAAATTAATGGCTCTGCAATAGCAGCAGTTACAGTCCCCTGGCCAGGAGAATTTCAAATCTCCTGGATCATCCCAATCTGGTGTTTGCTATTACTGCAAAAAACCCAGGCACTTTAATAAGGATTTTATAAAATTGAAGAACAAAATAAGGAATCAACCACTAACCCCCTCCACCCCCAAGCTGGAATGATAGGGTTCTGGGGAATGCACAGAGGCTTTTCCCATGGTGGCTTTAAATTGTCAAGGAGAGGAGGCGGGGCCAAGATGGTGGAGTGGTCAGACACTTCCAGTGAACCCTCATACAAAAAGACCCCCCCCAAAAAAGTTAAATGATTACAGTTCTGACAAGCTAGAAGCCTTGAACATCAAAGGCAAAGTTAGAAAAAGTACTGAGTGGTAGGTGGAGGGAGAGACAGTTCAGAAGCAGAGAGGAGTTCCCAGACCTGAATCTCTGGAAACCCTCAGGCACCATTCCCCAGAGTGACTTTGTCGGGCTGGTGGTAGCGTTTGGCTGCAGTTTCCTCAGGGGAAAACAGCCAGCCACACAGCCTACTCACACCTCTGCAACCAGAGAGCAGCACTTTCAGCAAAAGCTAAGTACTTGCATATATTTCACCATGCCCCTAGCCCCCAAGCCAGCTTCAGTGGCTTCTGATTTCCCTGGGCCTGAGATAGGTCGTGTTGTATGCTCTGAGCCATTCTCCCGGCCTTGAAGAAGGAGTAAATTCACAATTGCGGAAAAGATCATCTTCCAGCTCCACTAGCCTGGGGAGCTCAGGACAGAAGCAGCTCCTGTCCAGGCATAAACAGTCTGTGGACCTTGAATAACTTTCCCTGCTGCATGGACATGTGTGGGCCTATTTTGGAAGAATAGACCCTTGTTGGCAGACTACAACTGTTTTAGCTATGCAGTGGAGGGGTGGGTGTTTGAAGTTTGACACCATTTTGCCTATTAAACATGGTCCTCACCTACCCACATCAGGGGCCTAAGGACTGGTGGCTCCATTCAGGTCACCCACCTGCAACGGGGTCCAAGGATGACTGGTACCCCCCCAGTCTTTACAACCAAAAGCAATGAGTGCACAAGGTCTGTCTACAGAACCCACACACCTGTACCTCTAGGGAAGAGGGATGTGCTTTCCTCACAGACACTTGGGGGATGGTTGTCAGCCCCCTGCCTTGTTCTGTGTGTGATCTCCTGCTGCAACCAGATACCAGTACCTATGCCAATCACCACTGTCCCTCTAAGACTGTAGGGCAGAGCCTGTACCACACACGTCATGACCAACTGCCTGGACACCTAAGCTGAATCCATACAAGAAAAGTGAATGGACTCCTAGGCTCATACACAAGGTAACAGCTCTAGGCATCTAGTGACAGGACGATAGAGCTCCAAAGGCAAAAATAATCAAGCTACCTCACTCAAGCAACCTATTTGGGCATATCAAAACAAACAAACAAAAAAAAAAAGCAAGAAGCTAGGATATAGTAAGCAAACATAAAATAAACTAACACAATAGCTTATACATGGCATGGAGACGACAGCCAATATCAAATCATGTAAAGAAACAGACCATGATCATTTCAACAAGCTCTCAAAACAAAGAATCAAGGGATCTTCTGGATGAAGGTGCCTTCCTGGAATTACTGGATGCAGAATACAAAAGATTAATATACAGAACTCTTCAAGACATCAGGAACGAGATCAGGAAGGTGATCAGGCAATACGCAGAACAAGCCAAGGATCACACAGATAAAGCAGTTAAAGAAATTAAAAAGGTTGTTCAAGAACATAATGAAAAATTTAATAAGCTGCAAGAATCCATACAGAGACAGCAATCAGAAATTCAGAAGATTAACAATAAAATTACAGAATTAGACGGCTCAATAGAAAGTCAGAGGAGCAGAATTGATCAAGTGGAAGGCAGAATTGGTGAGACTGAAGATAAAGCACTTGACGCCTATATATTTGAAGAAAAATCAGATAAAAGAATTTAAAAAAATAAAGAAACCCTAAGAATCATGTGGGACTCTTATCAAGAGAAATAACCTACGAGTGATTAGAGTGCCAGAACAGGGAGGGATAACAGAAAATACAGAGAGAATTGTTGAAGATTTGTTGGCAGAAAAGTTCCCTGATATCGAGAAAGAAGAGAAGTTATCAATCCAAGATGCTCATTGAACTCTACATAAGGTAGATCTTAAAAGAAAGTCACCAAGACATATTATAATCAAACCTGCCAAAACCAATGATAAAGAGAGAATTTTAAAAGCAGCTAGGGTTAAACAAAAAGTCACCTACAAAGGAGAGTCAATAAGAATAAGCTCAGACTACTCAGCAGAAACCATGCAGGCAAGAAGTTAGTGGGATGACTTATATAAAGCATTGAAGGAAAAAAATTGCCAGCCAAGAATCATATATCCAGCAAAACTGTCTCTCAAATATGAAGGTGAAATTAGGACATTTCTAGATAAATGGAAGATTAGGGAATCCATAAAAACCAAACGAAAATTACAAGAAATATTAAAGGGAGTTCTCTACTTAGAAAATCAATATCAGATACCAGACTAGAACACTGGACAGGGCAATAAGAGGTCAACCTAGACAGAAAATCACAAAACTAAATCAAGACAAAAAAAATGCTCAAATAAGGAAACACCGATGTTATTATGTGAAAGAAGGTAACATGAAACAAGAAAGAGGGACTAAGAAATGTAGTCATAGATTGTTCAAATGGAGAGGAAGACAAGGTGATATGAGGAAATAAAAGTTAGGTTTAAACTTGGAAATATAGTGGTAAATATTAAGGTAACCACAGAGGAGACTAACAATCCTACTCATCAAAATAAAGTACAAGAAAAAAATAGAGACTCAGCAGAAACAAAATCAAATACAAAGAATAAGAGAAAAAGGCAATATATAAAGATAAACTACTCAGCAAAAAAATTAAGTGGGAAAAAGGAACTGTCAACAGCACACAAAAGAAGACATCAAAATGATACCACCAAATTCATACGTATCCATAATTACTCTAAATGCCCCAATAAAGACAGAGTGGTAGAACAGACTTAAAAAATACATGATCAGACTATATGCTACCTACAAGAGACACACCTTAGACTTAGAGAAACAAAGATACCAAAACTGAAAGGATGGAAAAAAATATATCCAGCAAACAACAATCAAAAAAGAGCAGAAGTGGCATTATTAATTTCTGACAAAATGACTTTAAATCCACCACAAAGAATAAGGAAGGACACAATATAATGATTAAAGGCAGAATATACCAGAAGGATATAACCATATCAAATATTTATGCACCCAATGACAGGGCTGCAAGATATAAAACAAACTCTAACAGCACTGAAAAGTGAGATAGTGCCACAATTATAGTAGGAGACTCCAACACACCACTTTCAGTGAAGGAAGCTCGATAAAGACATGGAAGATCTAAATGCCACAGTCAATCAACTTGACCTCATAGACATATACCGAACACTCCACCCAACAGCAGCCAAGTATACTTTCATTTCCAACACACATGAAATATTCTCTAGAACAGACCACATATTAGGTCATAAAGCAAGTCTTAGCAGAATCAAAACATCGAATTGTTACAAAGTGTGTTCTCTGACCAAAAGGCCATAAAAGTAGAAATCAGTAACAGAAAAAGCAGATAAAAGAAATCAAACACTTGAAAACTGAACAATACCCTGCTCAAAAATGACTCGGTTATAGAAGATATCAAGGATGTAATAAAGAAATTCATAGAATCCAATGAGAATGAAAACAGTTCCTATCACAACCTTTGGAACACAGCGAAAGCAGTCCTCAGAGTTCAACTTGTATCAATAAATGCACACATCCAAAAAGAAGAAAGGGCCAAAATCAAAGAATTATCCCTGCAACTTGAACAAATAGAAAGAGAGCAACAAAAGAAACTCTCAGGCACCAGATGAAAGCAAATAATAAAAATTACAGCAGAATTAAATAAAATAGAAAACAGAAAAAAAAAAAAAAAACTGAAAGAATTAACAAGACCAAAAGCTGGTTCTTTGAAAAAATTAACAAAATTGATAAACCATTGGCCAAACTGACAAAAGAAAAACAGGAGAGGAAGCAAATAACCTGAATAAGAAATGAGATGGGTGACATTAAAACAGACCCAACTGAAATTAAAAGAATCATATCAGATTATTACAAAAAATTGTACTTTAACAAATTTGAAAACCCAGAAGAAATGGATGAATTCCTAGAAACACACTATCTACCTGCCTAAGACAACAGAGGTAGAACAACTAAATAAATCCATAAAAAAGAATACACTGAAAGGTAATAAAAAAAACTCCCAATTGAAAAAAGCCCTGGTCCTGACGGCTTCACTGCAGAGTTCTACCAAACTTAGCGAAGAGTTAACACCACTACTACTAAAGGTATCTCAGAGCATAGAAAAGGACGGAATACTCCCAAACTTATTCTATGAAGCCAGCATATCCCTGATACCAAAACCAGGTAAAGACACAACAAAAAAGGAAAATTACAGACATATATCCCTCATGAACTTAGATGTAAAAATTCTCAACAAAATTCTAGCCAATAGAATTCAACAACATATCAAAAAAATAATTCCCCATAACCGAGTGGAATTCATACCAGGTATGCAGGGATGGTGTAACATTAGAAAAACAATTAATGTAATCCATCATATAAGTAAAAGACAAGAACCACATGATTTTATCAATTGATGCAGAAAAGGCATTTGACAAAATTCAAGACCAATTCATGATAAAAACTCTCAGCAAAATAGGAATAGAAGAAAAATTCTTCAACGTAATAAAGGGCATTTATACAAAGCCGACAGCCAACATCATCCTAAATGGAGAGAGTCTAAAAGCATTCCCCTTGAGGTTAGGAACCAGACAAGGATACCCTTTATCACCACTCTTATTTGACATTGTGCTAGAGGTCCTAGCCAGAGCAATTAGGCTAGAGAAAGAAATAAAGGGCATCCAGGTTGGTAAGGAAGAAGTAAAAGTATCTTTGCAGATGACATGATCTTATACACAGAAAACCCTAAAGAATCCTCAAGAAAACCACTGAAACTAATAGAAGAGTTCAGCAGAGGATCAGGATACAAGATAAACATACAAAAGTCAGTTGGATTCCTCTACATCAACAAAAAGAGCATTGAAGAGGAAATCACCAAATCAATACCATTCAGAGTACCCCCAAGAAGATAAAATACTTAGGAACAAATCTTACCAGAGACATTAAAGACCTATACAAGGAAAACTACAAGACACTACTGCAAGAAACCAAAAACATACCTTGCTCATGGATAGGAAGACTTAACACTGTAAAAATGTCTATTCTACCAAAAGCCATCTATAGATACAATGCAGTTCCAATCCAAATTCCAACAACATTTTTTAATGAGGTGCAGAAACAAATCAACAACTTCATATGGAAGGGAAAGAGGCCCTGGATAAGTAAAGCATTACTGAAAAAGAAGAACAAAGTGGGAGGCCTCACTCTACCTGATTTTAGAACCTATTATGCTGCCACAGTAGTCAAAACAGCATGGTACTGTTACAACAACAGATCCATAGACCAATGGAACAGAATTGAGAATCCAGACATAAATCCATCCACATAGGAGCAGCTGATATTTGACAAAGGCCCAAAGTCAGTTAAATGGGGAAAAGACAGTCTCTTCAATAAGTGGTGCTGGCATAACTGGATATCCATCTGCAAAAAAATGAAACAAGACCCATACTTCACACCATGCACAAAAATGAACTCAAAATGGATCAAAGACCTAAAGGATAAAGATCATGGGAGAAAAAATAGGGACAATGGTAGGAGCCCTAATACATGGCATCACAATATACAAAACATTGCCAACATCACAGAAGAGAAACTAGATAACTGGGAGCTCCTAAAAATCAAACACCTGTGCTCATCCAAAGACTTCACCAAAAGAGTAAAAAGGTAACTTACAGACTGGGGAAAACTTTTTAGCTATGACATTTCTGATCAGCATCTGATCTCTAAAATTTACATGATACTGCAAAAACTCAACTGCAAAAAGACAACCCAATTAAAAAATGGACAAAGGATATGAACAGGCACTTCACTAAAGAAGATATTCAGGTAGCTAACAGATACTTGAGGAAATGCTCACAATCATTAGCCGTTAGAGAAATGCAAATAAAAACTACCATGAGATCCCATCTCACGCCAACCAGCTTGGCATTAATCCAAAAAACACAAAATACTCAATGTTGAGAGGTTGTGGAGTGACTGGAACACTTACACCTGGATGGTGGGAATGTACGATGGTACAACCACTTTGGAAATTGATATGGTCCTTCCTTAAATAGCTTGAAATAGAACTACCATATGATCCAGCTATCTCACTCTTTGAAATATATCCTAGAGAATTAAGAGCCTTTACACGAACAGATATATGCACACCCATGTTCATTGCAGCATTGTTTACAATTGCAAAAACATCAAAGCAACCAAGGTGTCCCTCAGTGGATGAATGGATAAATGAATAATGGTGTTTTCACACAATGGAATACTATGCATCGATAAAGAACAGTGATGAACCCATGAAACATTTCATAACGTGGAGGAACTTGGAAGGCATTATGATTGAAATTAGTCAGTTGCAAAAGGACAAATATTGTGTGAGACCACTATTATAAGAACTCGATAAATAGTTTAAACAGAGAAGAAAATATTCTTTGATTGTTATGAGAGGGGGGAGGGAGGGAGGAAGAGGGATTTTCACTAAAGAGATAGAAGAACTATTTTAGGTGAAGGGAAAGACAACACACAATACAGGAGAGTTCAGCACAACTGGACTAAACTAAAAGCAAAGGAGTTTCCTGAATAAATTGAATGCTTCAAAGGCCAGTGTAGCAGGGGCAGGGGTTTGGGGACCATGGTTTCAGGGGACATCTAAGTCAATTGTCATAATAAAATCTATTAAGATAACATTCTGCATCCCACTTTGGAGAGTGGCGTCTGGGGTCTTAAATGCTAGGAAGCAGCCATCTAAGATGCATCAATTGGTCTCAACCCACCTGGAGCAAAGGAGAATGAAGAACACAAAAGACACAAGGTAAAAATGATCCCAAGAGACAGAAAGGGCCATATAAACCAGAGACTACATCAGCCTGGGACCAGAAAAACTAGATGATGCTCAGCTACAACCAATGACTGCCCTGACAGGGAACACAACAGAGAACCCCTGAGGGAGCAGGATAGCAGCGGGATGCAGTCTTTAAATTCTCGTAAAAAGACCAGACTTAATGGTCTGAGACTAGAAGTACCCCAGAGGTCATGGTCCAGAGACCTTCTATTAGCCCAAGACAGAAACCATTCCCAAAGCCAACTCTTCAGACAAGGATTGGACTGGACTATGGGATAGAAAATGATACTGGTGAAGAGAGAGCTTCTTGGATCAAGCAGACGCGTGAGACTATGTGAGGAGCTCCTGTCTGGAGAAGAGATGAGAGGGCAGAAGGGGTCAGAAGCTGGCCAAATGGACAGGAAAATAGAGAGTGGAGGGAAGAAGTGTGCTGTTGCATTAGAGGGAGAGCAACTAGGAGTATATAGCAAGGTGAATTTAAGTTTCTATATGACAGCCTGACTTGGTTTGTAAACTTTCACTTAAAGCACAATAAAAATAAAAAAATAAATAATGTCAAGGAGAAAGTACAGTTCAAATTAACGGACAGTCTTTTAAGTTTTTACTGGTACAGGTGCTACCATGTCTGCAATCACGTATTTGCAGAAGGCCCTGCTCCAGAGTACCCAAATCTCTAAAGTTGTGGGAGTTATAAATCAGGTACATACTGTGCCTCACTCTAAACCAGTTCCTGTAGATGACTTACACCCTTTCTTACTTAGTGAGACTACTCCTGTAAACCTATTGGGAAGAGACTTTCTGCCCAAATAGAATTATCATAGTCAGTTTAATGAAAACCAAAAAAAAAAAAAAAAAAACCAAACCCACTGCCATCGAGTCGATTCCAACTCATAGTGACCCTATAGGACAGAGTAGAACTACCCCATAGAGTTTCCAAGGAGCATCTGGTGGATTTGAACTGCCAACCTGTTGGTTAGCAGCTGTTGCACTTAACCACTACACTGCCAGGGTTTCCAAGTTTAATGAAGGAGGAGAAATATTAGATTTTTCAGATTCTTTATCCAACAGGAATTTAGAGAATTTAGAAGTAACGTAGGAGGATACTCTTTCTCATTTGCAGAAGATGAGTCTCCAGTCTTCAGAGAGTACTCTTAGTCCTTTCTTTCTAAGGAACTACTTTCTTCAGTGCCAGAAGCTTTATGAGCTACCAGATCTACTGATGTGTGCTGGGTTCTATTGGCTGAACTTATAAAAATCCAACTAGACACCTATAAACCTTCACCTAAAGTGTCCCAATACCCTTTGAAACATGAGGAAAAGGAAGAACTAACCCCAGTCATTCAAGATTTCTTATCTAAAAGTTTATTTAATTGCTGTACCAGCCCTTGTAACACTGCTGTGTTCTCTGTAAAGAAACCTAATAACCAAGGATGGCAATTTGTGGAAGACTTGAGAGCTGTCAATAACATTGTTGTTCTTCAACTCCCTGTAGTACCTAATCCTCATCTGCTACTTGTAGATGTGCCTCCAAATGCCACTCACTTTACAGTACTGGACCTTTTTAGTGATTTTTTAAAGTATTCCTGTTCATTCCATAAGTCAATATTTGTTTGCCTTTACTTGGAAGGATCAACAATTTACCTGAACTGTGATGCCTCACAGCTTTACTGAATCGCCAACATACGTTTCCCAAATTTTGCGTGCAGATTTACAGTCCTTACAGTTTATTCATCAGTATGTTTTATTACAATATGTACATGATATGTTGGTCTGTTCAAATTCATACCAGAATTGCTTGGAAAACAGCTCAATATTGTTAAAGCACCTGAGTGCTGGAGGTTATAAAGCCATCATGGAAAAATTGATGTTAACCCAACCTTCAGTAAAATATCTAGGCAATGTTATCTCATCAGCAGCTGTCACTATGGACCCTAAGAGAAAAGAGGCAATTTTGACTTACCTTGTTCCTAAATACCAAGAAACAACTGAGAAGTTTTATTGGTCTTTGTGCATATTGTAGGGCTCAGATTCTCAATTTTTTCTTTACTGGCTCAGCCCCTTTACCAACACTTGAAGGTTTCTGAACCTGATCCTTTTCAATTACAAGAAGAAGGAAGAAAGACCATTAATGGATTTAAGAGCCTGTAATCAATACAGCAGCTTTAAGATTTCAAAATTATGACCTACGTTTTCTCTTTTTGTACATGAGTTTTCAGGTAATGCTTTGGTTGCATTAACGTGCAGAAACATGAAGACCATCAACAGAGTCCTGTTGATTAATATAGTTTAGAAACTTGATCTGGTGGCCAGAGGTTACCCACCCTGTTTGAGACCAGTAGCAGCAACAGCCAAGTTGGTAGAAACCACCACCGATATTGTTTTATAGAACTTTATTGATGTTTATGTACCTCATCCAGGGTCTGCTATCTTTAACTGAGACCTGACCCAACAGCTCTCTGTTAATAGGCTCACCTTTTATGAAATTTTACTTTCAGCCACCTCTAATGTATGACTGGAGCCCTGGTGGTGAAGGGGTTAAGAGCTTGGCTGCTAACCAAAATGTCAGCAGTTCAAATCCACCAGCCACTACTTGGAAACCCTATGAGGCAGTTATATTCTGTTCTATAGGGTTGTTATGAGTCAGAATCAACTCAATGGTAACAGGTAGGTAATGTACCACTGTACATGGTGACTACCCTAAACCCGGACACCTTACTCCCTGATCAAAAGGCCCCAAGATTGCTTAGGTTTAGCTGTTATGTCCTAGAAGAGACCTAAGGGATACTAAATCTTGACCAAATATTATTTGCTGATGGGTCTTATTTGAAACCTGACCCTGCCAGCTTAAACCATCAGGCTGGATATTCTGTCGCTACGTCCACTGAGATCCTTGAAAGTCAGGCAATCCCTAAAGCCACCTCAGCCCAATAGGCTGCATTAAAAGCTCTTACCAGCAAAAGAAAAACAAGCCAAACCTGTTGCTGTCAAGTCAATTCTGACTCGTAGTGACCCTATAGGACAGAGTAGAACCACCCCATATGCTTTCCAAGAAGTGCCTGGTAGATTCTTGGTTAGCAGCCAACCTCTTGGTTAGCAGCCATAGCTCTTAACCACGAAACCATCAGAGTTTCTCCAAAAACTCTTACCAGTGCCTGTCAAATGGCCTCAAGGAATCCCATGAGTATTATATGGATGCGAGGTATGTTTTGGGGGTGGTTCATAGTTGGGGATGCTTTGGAAACAACGAGGATTCCTGACCTCTTCAGGGCCCATCATTTTAAGAATGGCAAATTAATAGCAGAACTGTTAGAAGCTTTATTACAACCTTATGAAATTGTTGTGATTAACATTCAGGCCCATCCACCAAAAGGGGCTCCTCTAACTGAGGAAATTAAAGGGAATAACTTAGCCGACCAGGCTGCTAAGAAAGCTGCCTCTACCACTATTCACGCTTCTGTGATTAATAAAGGTAACTGCTACATTTGTTCTAACAATGACCTGGCTGTGTCTGATAGTCTATTAGTTAAAGATTCCAATACTACTGGAGTCATCTGGCAAAATCCTGTGAGCCACCAAATTATGGACCCAGATGAGGAGAAGGAATATTGGGAAAAAAAAGAAGGTTGTTGGATGAGCTGGCACACCCATACTTGGGAAGGGCCTAACTAGAAGCATGTTTCACATTCCTCTACCTTGAACTCTAATAACCACTTAGGGAGACACAAAATAATTGACTTATTATAAGAATTTGGTGGGGAAATTTTTTCAGGGCTGCAGAACATGTCACTTCTTTATGCTCTCTCTGCCTTCTATGTAATCCCAGTAAAACTTTGAAACCCCCACCAGGACAATATCAGTTGCTTTCTGGTTCCATAATAGAATGGCAACTTGATTTTATCCAGCTGCCCCCCTCTAATGGATATAAATATGTTTTAGTCATGATTTGTTTATTTTCTTATTGGGTAGAAGCTTTCCCTTGCAGGAATGCTACTGCACCTTTGTTACTAAGAAATTTTGGAAAATATCATCCCTACTTGGAGTACTCCAAAGACTGCTTGCAGTGACAGGAATTTATTTCACCATTCAAATTATATAAGAATTGAATATATAGATCAAACTTTTTTTCAGATGACATTGAACTCAAGCCTTAAGCTAGCACTGTCATCCATCAAAGTGATTCCCGTAATGTGGCCATCCTCTCACCCTAACCTTCATGAACTATCACTGAAGCAGAATATCCAGTCATGGTATATTGAAGAACCCAGACGGTGCCTTGGCTACCTAATAGTAGCACCCAGAATCTTTAATGGCTCATAATACTGAGCAACAATCTTTGAACTAACAGTCCATGCAGAGGAAACATTCTTGAAGAGTGCAATCAAAGAATTTCTAAAAAATCCTTGATCAGAAGGAGGAAATGCAAAAGTCCTAAATTTGGGCATATTTTTTTTTTTTGATCGTGAGGACTGCTAACCCAGACTTGGGATCAATAATTTACTGCTTTTGTTAACTTGTAACCATTATACAGACTTAATCTTATAATTTAGGAAATGTTTTCTTTGTAATCAAGATAAGAAAGAATGTTGTCAGCTTGTTCCTGAAAAGCCTTGATACAGTGTATCTAACCTCCACATTCCTAGAAAGGAATGCCTTGCAATTGTCTTGCAACCACCCTATAAACCCCCTACAGTCACCAAGTAGTAACTAATCAACAAAGACTCTGTAAACCAATTATGTTAACATCTCTGCTTCAAGATATCCCGCCTCCCACTTCCTTGAATCATCAAGCACCTATCAGAAATTTTGTATTGTTCTTGATTTTACTATATAAATATGCCTTTGTAATTGCACCATTTTAGACAGCTGCAGTTTCACTTTGTGGACTGTGTGTTTCCCCAGTTTAAACTGTATCTTGCCTTCAATAAAACTCTTTGCTTTTGCTTTAACAGAGTACATGATATTACTCTTTGAAATTGTCAACATTGGAAAAAGGCCATATCATTTGGTGCTAAGTATCTTGTAAAGAATAATTAAATTGAAAATATTTTTGAGCACGAATTACATATAAGGCATGGTAGGAGGCACTGTGGATGATTTAAAACGCTGTAAAGGCTTTCATTCTGTCAATAAGCATTTGTTGAGCACCTGTGTGCCAGGCACTGCACTAGATACTGGAGGCGCAGATATTGAAAACTAAGTTCCTGTCTTCAAGGGGCTCTCAGACTAGTGAGAGATACAACTAGCACAATAAAAAGCACAGTGTTACAAGTGATGTGATACACGTATGCTAAGGTTTTAGACTGTGCTGTGTGTGTCTTGAGGGATGAACATCAGTTAGTTTGGTGAAGCCACTGAAGGACCCTAGTAGAAGAGTGACATTGTCATACTTGGTTATACAAAAAAATCACTTTGGCTACTGCAGAGAAAATACAAGAAGTGAGCAAGCTGTGGGGAAAGCAGGCCACTTAGGAGGATGCTGCCATAGCAGTTATCCAGATTAGCAATGATATGAACTTGAACAAAAATAATGTACGTAAGGATGGTGAGGAGGGAACAGCTTTGCGAGATTTTTTTTTTTCCAGTTCCAGTTGCTGACCAGTCGATTTTGACTCATGGCAACTCCAAGTGCATCAGAGTAGAGCTGTGCTTCATGGGGTTGTCAATGGCTGACTTTTTGGAAGTAGAATGCCAGGACTTTCTTCCAGGCATCTCTGGGTGGACTTGAATCTTCAATCTTTTGGTTAGCAGCTGAGAGTACATTAACCATTTGTAGCACCCAGAGACTCCCATAAAAATGTATTTAGGAAGTGGAATTAATAAGACTTTGCCCTCTAGAAAAGTACCATCTGGTTGGGCAAATAGAGCAGATTAAAGTCAATAAATAATACACAATTTAACAATTCAAGACAACACAACTAATACGTATGAAGGCCTGCTATGGCACAGAGCAATACTTGGGCTGTTAGGTTGTTTTTAACACATGTTTATTGACTGGACTACTGACTCCCATACAACTCTGCTGCCAAATGGACACAGAATGAGACAAATCTTGCAACCTAAGGCCAGTCTGATTTGGTAGAAATCAGATGCTTGCTTCCCAATTTTCACATTTTTTTTTTATGGGGCAGGGGGGAGCTGGGGACATATTTTCAACATCAACTTTTTCCATTCTGAAAGGTCACTTTTTGATCTTACCATTGAGATTTTTCTAAATTGTGGCAAAAAAGGAAAATATATATATATACATATATAAAACAAAACTTTTGCCTTTTCAAGAATTTTTATATATACAATTCAGTGACATTGATTACATTCATTATATAATCCTTTTCCAAATTATTCCACCACCATTAACAGAAACTCAGTGCCCCTAAGCAATGACTTCCTCTTCACTCCTCATTCTCATTCCTGGTAACACCTAGTAAACTTTAGTTGCTATACATTTGCCTGCGTAAGTGGGATCATACAATATTTGTCTTTTTATGACTGACTTATTTCACTTAGCATAATGTTTCCAAGGTTCATCCATGTTGTAGCACATATCAAGATTCCATTTCTATTGATAGCTAAGTACCCTATTGATGATTGTAGTTGGATCCTGTTGTGCATAGGGTCACCATGAGTTGGGGCCAACTCCACAGCAGGTAACAACAATATTCCATTGTACGTATATACCACAATTTGTTATCCATTCATCTGTTGATGGACATTTTGGTTATTGTGAACACGGCTGCAATGAACATTGGTGTACATGTTTCTGTTTGTGTTCCTGCTTTCAATTATTTTGGGTGTACACTGATTAGGAGTTTCTAAAATCAAACTGAGGCTCTCAGCAAAGCCAAGATGGCTGACAACTAGGCTCTGAATAAAGAGTTAATCCAGGTCACTCTGAGTAAGAGGGGAAGGAGACAGAAAGAAAAGTATGTGCTTAGAATGTTCCAGGAAGCATGTGATGCAAATGCGATGTCCTCAGAACCAATGTTTTGCACAGATGGTCTTCTGGAAGTAGATAAGATTAACTGATATGAAGAAAGAGCTGTTTCTGAAACATTTGTGGGATTAATCATGCCTGACTTTGTGTATAAAAACTCAACTTTGTCTCCAGGAAGACAGAGCATTTTGGGAATTCTTCCTGAATACTGCCCAATTCAAATCGTTATACACCCTCAATAAAACTCTTTACTTTTGCTTTGAGTAGACTCAGACTTTACTCTTTGACAATACCTAGGACTGGGATTGCTGGTCACATGCTAGTTATGTGTTTAACTTTTTGAGAAACGATTTAACTATTTTCCACAGTGGCTGTACCATTTTGCATTCCCACCAGCAATGGATGAGGTTTCCGATTTCCCCATATCCTCTCCAACACCGGATTTTTTTGATCATAGTCATTCTAGTGGGTGCGAAGTGGTATCTCATTGTGGCTTTGGTCTGCATCTCTCTAATGACTACAGGGTCACCATGAGTCGAAATCAACTTGATGGCAATAGGTTTTTTTTTTTTTGGAATGGCTAACAAAGGAGCCCTGGTGGCACAGTGGTTAAAGTGCTTGGCTGCTAACTGAAAGCTCGGTGGTTTGAATCCACCAGCTGCTCTGCAGGAGAAAGATGTGGCAGTCTGCTTCCAAAAAGACTATAGCCTTGGAAACCCAATGGGGCAGTTCTACTCTATGAGTCAGAATTGACTTGATGGCAAAGGGTTTAGTTTGTTTTAATGACTGTTGACGTTGAGCACATTTTCATGTGCTTGATGGCCATTTGTGTATTCTCTTTGGTGAGATATTTATTCAAGTCCTTTGGTTTTTTTTTTTTTTTTTTTTTTATTGGGTTGCCTATTTGTTGTTAAGTTGTAGGAAGTTCTTTATATATTCTGGATATTAAACCCTTATCAGATATATAGTTCCCTAAAATCTCTTCTCCCAACCTGTAGATTGTCTCTTGACTTTGTTGGTAAAATCCTTTGATGCACAAAGGCTTTTAATTTTGATGAAGTACAGTTTATCCATTTTTGTCTTTAGCTGCTTGAGTTTCATTTTTAACAGACTTAAAGGTATAAAATAGCTTTTTAAAAATAATATTATTGGCCTTGCTCTGCTGATTAAAAACAAGCTCCTCCTGAATTATTTGAACTAAATACTCAGCAAAGCAGTAAGTCCTCATTATCCAATCTCTTAAGACTAGCCATTTTATAAAATTTATAACATCTTTAATGACTGCACTTGGGCCTCCTGTGCTCAAGCATGCTGGGTTGGCTCTATAAGGATTACAGACAATCTCTTGGAGATGACTTAGAAGGAATACTAGCCACCATGATTTTTACTAAGTTACCACATTGCTTTGTATTGTACACTGAACGTAACTGATCTCACTACTTATTAGCTGTCTGAGTTTGGCCGAGACCATCTCTCTCAGCCTCAATTTCCTCATCTGTACAATGGAGATAAAAATAGTTACTATCTCCTAGAGTACTTGAAGATTAAAGTGTGACACATTTTTTTTGTAACAGATTTAGTACAGTGTTAACACATTGTTTAGTCAATGAGTGAATAAATGAATGAATGGAGTAGACAATGTATTACTTTTGGTGTACTTCCCTCTGTCTTGTCTTCCTGACACTTAAGTCTATTAACTGCCTGGACCAAATTATTAAAAATAAGTATATTAAACTGGAAATGAGGCAAAGGGAGGGCATCATGTCATTTCAATGAAATGTTAGAGAATTTTTAAATAGACCCATCCAAAGATTATTTAATTATCTAGGGGAGGGCTTGGCAAACTGTGGCCCTTGAGCCAAATCTAGTCCTCTACCTGTTCTTGTACAACCTGTGAGCTCAGAGTGATTTTTATATTTTTAAATGGTTGAGAAAAAATTTTTAATTAAAAAACTCATAGAATTTCATACATGTGAAAATTATAGGAAATTAAAATGTCGGTGTCCATGAAGTTTTATTGGAACACAGACATGCACATTCGTGTATTGTCTGTCATTGCTTTTGTGCTACAATGGCATAGTTGAATAGATGTGACAGAGACCATGTGGCCCACAAAGCCTATAATATTTACTCTCTGGCTCTTCAAGAAAATGTTTGCCAACCTCTCATCTAGGGAATGTACTTTTGTTTGAGATTAAAGACCCAGACACAGTGAAGTTACCTGTGCAAATGATTTCTGCTTAGAAGAAAAGAGAACCTCAAAGGTTATGGTTTTATTGCCATGTAGGACATTAGTCATTTTTGCATCTAATCTAGCAATCTTATGCCAACATTCCTTCTCCAATGTTGATATAACCCCTGATCCTCTAATTCTAGAGGATCCAACTTTACTATCCTGCTAGTTCCCTCATTAATGAGTTGAATACCTCTTTGCCGTGTGTTCTTTCCATATTATATGAGAATTCATATTTAAATTTTTGAAAATTTTATTCTTCAGAGTACCCAATAGGATTTTGCATATAACTGACAATAAATACTTATTAGTTATTGGATAATTTTAGGGCCTGAAACAAAACATTTGTGTTCTTCAGGGTCGAAATCTTTTTCCTTGACTCAACACGAATTATCATAGTAACAAGCCCTATTTACTGCCACTGGATCCCATTTAATATAAAACTATAGAAGCCCTGGTAGCATAATGGTTAAAAGCTTGGCTGCTAACTGAAAGATTGGTGGTTTGAACCCACCCAGTGGCTCTGCAGGAAGAAGACCTGGAAATCTGCTCCCATAAAAATCACAGCCTAGAAAACCTTATAGGGCAGTTGTACTCTGTCACATGGGGTTGCTATGAGTTGAAATGCACTCGACAGCATCTAACAACAATATAAAACCATAGCCAGTACTTTATATGCACAACTTGTGGAATGTGATCAAAATGAAATCTTACTTTGGTCTCTCACTGCCACTTTAAAAGGTACTCAGTACTGGTTATCTCCCCCTGACCCTGGATGGAAAGGTGGGTAGAGTCCTTGAATTTTCTGCTCATTTTTAGGCCACTGGAAATTCTACAGTAACTAATTCTGAACCACAGCTTCATTCCAAAATTATAATGTCGAGTGTCAGATACAAACATTAGACTTTACTTGAAAGTAAATCTTCTCCCCCCTCTTCCTGCCCTAACCTGAAGGTCTGTAATTGGCAGCGATTTCCTTCCCAGAAGGGAAAGGATTGGCTTAGACTCACCCTTCATACACTCACTAGTGGTTGTATAAGACCCAGTCTGGTCAAAGAGAGGTGGGAGGAGGGAGAAGAAAAGCAAGGGATGGAGTACTTCTTCCTGGAGTTGAGTGGCTTCAAGCTTGTTGTGCCTAGCTGATAGCTAAAGTCACTCTTGTGTAAATCTTTCCTGGGTTCTTCAGAGTTTCCCATTACTGGGACCTCTTGCCTGAGGACCCTTGACCCAAGGTCAAGCAGTAGAATTGGTTGCAATTCCTTCCTTGCTCCTAGAAATCCAGGATTCACTCCAGCTTCTGTTGCCCCTTGCGAATGGATCCCAAGATGCCCTAGCATCTGATCCTAGGTAAACCCCATACATCTCTTGCTCCAGTGATTCTGGGAGTGCAGGCCCTGCATGTTGCCACGGGATGGAAATTTAGCTTTCTCATGATTTGGGCCCCAGCCCTTTGGGCCACCCAACTGCAGGCTCAGGCAGACCCCTGGGAAACCCCCCTTACTGGGTTTGAGATGAAGGAGGAAGAACCCCCACATTCCTGTCCCCAATGAAATGTCTTCACCTCCCCCTTGCCACCTGGGTCCCGTATTTTTAGCCTCAGTCTGGTTTAACCAGTACCAGTAACCATTGAGTTGATTCCAACTCACAGTGACCCCATGTATGTCAGATTTTTCAATGGCTGATTTCCTGGAAGTTGATCACCAGGTCTTTCTTACGAAGCACCTCTGGTTGGACTCAAGCCTCCAGTCTTTTGGTTAACAGCCAAGCTTGTTAACCAAGGGACTCCCAGTCTGGTTAAGGGTTCCAAAGTTGTGGAGGGGTCTGTATGCTTCTTTGTAAGTTGTCGATGGAGGATTTGCCTCACCTTCATTTTGGATCTGATAACTGTAGTGTTAGCACCTCAGTTGAAACTTCAGTTTAAAAACCTGTTGTATTGCCGATTACCAGTTATGATCTTGCCTCCTAGGATCTTGGGTCTAAACTAGGCCTCACAAGCATGCCACTGGATCCTGAAGCTAACTGGCTGTTGGCCAGGACATTTCTCTCAGTCAAGTGAGAACGGTTGAAAAGAATGATGAGGGCAGGGATCAGAGTCAACAGGTCACTAAAGCAGAAGCACCACACCATCCCTCCACAGCAAAGACCTGAAAAACTAACTAAAACAGAGACAAATGTCAATCCTGGAACCCTAAGCATCAAATGAAGAGATAGAGAACTCAACCAAGCACTAACTGAACAGAATAAACTGACAGAGAACAGAGAGCAAGGAGAGATATGGAGTGGAGGTCCTCTATCAGCTAACACAGCACAAATTGGCCATCTTTTTTTTTTTTTAAGTCCTGTCAGAGATCAGCTGACAGGGAGTATGGGAAAGCAGCTTCACAGAGCTCCCAGCAGGAGACAGATCACCTGCTAATCAGCAATACATGCTTTCCCACCCCCTACCCTTCTTCCCCCTGCTTGGCCTTTGCCAATCCCCTGTGGCCAGGGTTGCTTGGCGAGGGAGATGCTGGCTCTGTGCCACTTGGATTCACCCCGTCCACACTGGGCACCTCTTTCCATGCCATATCTTTGTGGGTTTTTGCTTTTTTTTTTTTTGGCTTCTTTTCATTTCTTCCCTCTCTCTCACCTCCTTCCCTTCCTTTCTCTTGAACACCTGAGTTCTGTGCAGTATCTCTGTGTCTTCTTGACAGGCTGTGAAGCACCACTCAGCTAGGAAACAACTTCTACAGTCTGTGCCGCCACGTCGGTGGGATCCCTGGGGCGATTTTTTTTTTCATTTTCTTTTTTCCTTTTTGTTTTTCTTCATTTCTCAGATTCTCATCTCTCTCTACTTACCTTGTTTTCCTGTCTCCTGAATACCTGGCACTGTGTGCCATTTCTACCCCTTCTAGACAGACTGTACCATGTGGCTTGGGAGCCACTTCCCTGGTCTGGGCCGCCACATCAGTGGGATCCCTGGGGCAGTTAAAAAAATTTTTTTTTTCTTTTTTCCTTTTTGTTTTTCTTCACTTCTTGGTTTCTCATCTCTATCTACGTTCCTTCTTTTCCTGTCTCCTGAATACCTGGTGCTGTATGCCATCTCCACCCCTTCTAGATGGGCTGTCCAGTGCCTAGAGGTTTGAGAGCCACTTCACTGGTCTGCACCACCAAGCCAGTGAGCTCCCTTGGGAATTTTTTCTATTCTTCTCTCAATTTCCTGTCTCTCTCTACCATCCTTCCCTTCTTTTCTTCTGAACATCTGGCACCATGTGCCACCTCTGCTCCTTCTAGATGGTCTGTGCAGTGCTGCATCACTGGGGAGCCACTTCCTGCATCTGCACCACCACATTGGTGGGCTCCCTCAGAGCACTTTTTTTTTCTCTTTTTCTTTCTCTCTTCTTTTCTTGATCTCTTGTCTCCCTCTACCTTCCTTCCTTGCCCTTCTCCTGAACACCTGGTGCCATGTGCCATCTCTGTTCCTTCTTGACAGGCTGTGCAGCACTGCTTAGTTGGGGATCCACTCCCAGTGGGTTCTCTTAGGGCATTTTTCTTTACTATCTTTCTTCTTTTTTTCTCCTCGGTTTCTTGTCTCTCTCTACCTTCCTTCCTTTCCTTCCCTCCAACCACCTGGCATCTTTTCTCTCTCTCTCTCTCTCTCAGTTTCTAGTCTCTCTCTCTATTCCTTCCAATACTTTCCCCCAAACACCTAGCCATGTGTGCATTTCTCTTTCCTTTTTTAAAATCTAGTTTCTTCTCTCTCTCTCTCCTTTCCATTCCTTTCTCCTGCCCATCTACCTGTGTGTGCCCTCCTGTCCCTTACTGAGGAGCTGTGCCTCACTGCTTGGCTAGAAAGCCACCAACACGTGGCTTTCCTGGATTTGCACCACTACAATGCAGGCTCCCTTAGCACTTTTTGGGGGGCTCCTTTTTCTCTCTCCTCTTTCTCTTCTTTCCTATACCCACTTAGCTCCACACATCACAACCTCCTCCCTCCCTCCTGCCTATCCACACCATGTGCTGAACATTGCACCCTGAGCATCACAAGCACAGTCTACCAGAACCTGCCGTACATTGATCCCCAGCCCTGTCCTGTCAGTCCCAGTATATGCCACAAACAACCCACCCCAACACCTTCCCTTCAGCTGGACCTGGCTTGCTGCACCATAGCAGAGCAACTGGCCCTGCCTATCAGACAAGGTGGTGAGAAGTATCATGCCCACAGATGAGCAAACAATGAAGAACACACAGCTTGCCTCCTCAGACATAACCAAATAAAATTAAAAAGTAGGACAAGACAAACAAATCTACAATCAGTAAATGAAGAAAATAGTCACTGAATGCCCCAAAGACAGCAGAAAATAACAAAACATAAAAAAAGGACAAGATGGTTCCCATAGGCATCCAAAATAAAACACCAGATGACTTTCCAGTAGAAGAAAAGGCACTGGAACTACCTGATAGGGAATTCAAATCTCTAATATTCACAGCTGTCCAAGAGCTGAAGGAAAAATCAGATAAAAATGAGAAAAAATAGACAAAATCATGGAAAATGCAGACAAAACAATGGAAGGAGTCAGTAAAATAATATAGGAACAAACTAAATTCATGACTAGAAATCATACAAAAACAACAATTAGAAATCCAAAAGATAAACAACAAGATTTCAGAAATGGACATTGTCATAGAAGGTCTGAAGAGTAGGTTTGAAACAATGGAAGACAGGATCAGTGAAATTGAAGACACTTGGATAGAACTCTGTTTCAAGAAAAATCGGAAAAAAAGAATGAAGAAAAATGAAGAAGCCCTGAGAATGATGTAGGATACTATCAAAAGCAAAAATTTGCAAGTGATCAGAGTCCCAGAACAGGAGGACAAAACAGAAAACACAAAGAGGATCATTGAAGAATTGCTGACAGAAAACTTCCCTGATATTATGAAAGATGAAAAGCGACCACCCAAGAAGCTCAATGAATCCCATATAGGATAGACTCCAAAAGAAAATCACCAAGGCATATCATGCTCACACTTGCTAAAAGCAAAGACAAAGAATCCTGACAGCAGCTCCAGACAAACAAAAAGTCACATGCAGAAACCATGCAGGCAAGAAAGACAATGGGATGACATATATAAAACCTTGAAAGAAAAAAATTGCCAACCAAGAATAACATATCCTGCAAAACTCTCATTCAAATATGATGGTAAATTAGGACATTTCCAGATAAACAGAAATTAAGGGAATATATAAAAGCTGAATCAAACTTACAAGAATTATTAAAGGGAATTCTTTGGTTTGAGAACAAACATCATCAGATGACAGCCTCAGTCTAGGACACAAGACCACACCAACCAGATACCAACCTAGGAAATGAACTCTCAAGGACTATCCAAAACCAAAAGAATTACAATAGGGTACCAGAGAGGTTAATCTGTAAATGACAATAATGTCAGAACAATAAAAGAGGGAATAAACAATGTAGATATAGAACTTCCAATGGAGAGGAAGGCAAGGCAATACTGAGGTAGTAATAGACTGGTTCAAACCTAGGAAGATAAGGTTAAATTTCAAGGTAACCACAAATAAAGTTAACAAACCTACTCATCAAAATAAAGAAGAAAAACACAAAGTCTCAGTAAACAAAAAATCTACAAAAAACAAAAGAAAATTAAAAAATTCTCAAACAAAAGGAATTCAGCACAGAAGAGTAAGAGGAACAATGAAAATGTCAGTACTACAAAATGACAGCAATAAACTCACACCTATCAATAATTACACTGAATGTAAATGGTCTAAATGCACCCATAAAGAGACAGAGAGTGACAGAATGGACTAAAAAACAGGATCCATCAATATGCTGTCTACAAGAGACGCACCTTAGAAACAAAGACATAAATTTATTAAAAATCAAGGGATGGAAAAAATATCAAGCAAACAATTACCAAAAAAGAGTAGGAGTGACAACACTAATCTCAGATAAGATAGACTTTAAAACAAAATCCTCCATAAAAGACAAAGAAGGAAACTATATAATGATTAAAGGGGTGATCCATCATAAAGATATAACCATAATAAATATCTATGCACCCAATGACAGGGCTCCAAAATACAAGACAAACTCTAACAACACTGAAAAGAGAAATTGATAGTTCCACAATTATAGTAGAAGACTTCAACACACCATTCTTGGTAAAGGACAGAACATCTAGAAAGAAACTCAACAAAGATACAGAAGATCTAAAGGACATAATCAGCCAACTTGGCCTCATAGACATATAGAACACTCCACCCAACAGCTGCAAAATACACATTATTTTCCAACACACATGGTTCTCCAGAATAGACCACATCTTAGGCCACAAAGCAACACTCAACAAAATCGAAAACACTGAGATAATACATAGTATCTTCTCTGATCACAAAGCCATCAAAGTAGAAATTAACAACAGGAAGAGCAAGAAAAAAAAATCAATTACATGGAAACTGAATGACACCCTGCTTAAAAATCATTGGGTAATAGAAGAAATCAAAGATGGAATAATAAAAAAAAAATTCCTAGAATCAAATGAGAATGAAAACACATTATACCAAAACCTTTGGGACACAGCATAGGCAGTGCTCAGAGGTCAATGCATAGCAATAGATACACACATTAAAAAAGAAGAAAGGAACAAAATCGAAACATTAGGTACACAAGTCAAACAAATAGAGAACAGCAAAAGAAGCCCACAACCACCAGAAGAAAGGAAATAATAAAGATCAGAGCAGAAATGAATGAAATAGAGAATAGAAAAACAGCAGGAAGAATCAACAATACCAAAAGTTGGTCCTTTGAAAGGATCAACAAAATCAACAAACCACTGGCCCAAATGATAAAAGAAAAACAGGAGAGGACACAAATAACCCAGATAAGAAATGAGATGGGGGACATTACAACAGACCCAACTGAAATAAAAAGGATCATAACAGAGTATTATGAAAAACTATACTCCAACAAATTTGAAAACCTAGAGGAAATGGATAAATTTCTAGAAACACATTACTTACCCAAATAACACAAAATGGTATTGAAAATCTGAACAGATCCATTATAAGAGAAGAGATTGGAAAAAAAAAGAAAAAAAACCCAACTCCCAACCAAAAAAAAGCCCCGGCCCAGATGGCTTCACTGGAGAATTCTACCAAACATTTAGAGAAGAGCTTACACCAGTAGTCCTCAAATTATTTCAGAACAAAGAAAAGGAAGGGATACTGCTGAATTCATTCTATGGAGCCAGCATAACCCTGATACTAAAACCAGGCAAAGACACCACAAAAAAAGAAAATTACAGACCAATATTGCTCATGAATGTTGTTGTTATTAGGTGCCGTTGAGTTGGTTCCAACTCATAGTAACCGTGTGCACAAGAGAATGAAACACTGGCCATGAGTATAGTGCAAAAATTGACAACAAAATTCTGGTCAGTAGAATTCAACTTCATATAAAAAAAAAATTATACACCATGATTAAGAAGGATTCATATCAGATATTCAAGGATGGTTCAACATTAGAAAATCAATCAATGCAATCCACCACATAAATAAAATGGAAGAATAACACGATCATCTCAATCAATGTAGAAAACGTATTCGACAAAGTCCAACACACATTCCTGATGAAAACTCTCAATAAAATAGGTAAAGAAGGGGAATTCCTTAACATAACAAAGGGCATCTATACAAAACCAATGGCCAACATCATTCTTAACGGAGAGAGGCTGAAAACCTTCCCCTGGAGAACAGGAACGAGACAAGGGTTCCCTTTATCACCACTCCTATTTAACATTGTGCTTGAAATCCTAGCTAGAGCAATAAGGCAAGAAAAAGAAATAAAGGACATCCAAATTGGTAATGAAGATGTAAAACTGTCCCTATTTGCAGACGATATACTATACATAGAAAACTATTGGAATTAATAGAAAGATTCAGCAGATTAGCAGAATACAAGCTAAACATACAAAAATCGGTTGAATTCCTATATACCAATAAAGAGCATGACAAAACAGAAATCAGGAAAACAATACTATTTATAATAGCCCCTAAAAAAAATAAAATACTTAGGAATAAATCTAACCAAGGATGTAAAAGACCTGTACAAAGAAAATTACAAAACACTACTGCAGGAAACCAAAAGAGATCGCATATATGGAAAAACACACCACACTCATGGATTGGTAGACTCAACACTGTGAAAATGACAATCCTACCCAAAGCAATTTACAAATACAATATAGTCCCGATCCAAATACCAACCACACTCTTTAAAGAGAAGTAAAAACTAATCATTAACTTTATATGGAAAGGGAAGAGGCCCTGGATAAATTAAGCACTATTGAAGAAGAATAAAGTAGGAGGACTCCTACTACCGGACCTCAGAACCATTATGCAGCTACCGTAGTCAAAACAGCCTGGTACTGGTACAATGACAGATGCATTGACCAATGGAACAGAATTGAGGACCCAGATGTAAATCTATCCACCTATGGTCACCTGATCTTTGACAAGGGCCCAAAGTCCATCAAATAGGGAAAATTCAGTGTTTTTAACAAATAGTGCTGGCAAAACTGGACGTCCATCTGCAAAAAATGAAACAAGGCCCATGCCTCACACCATACACAAAACTAATTCAAAATGCATCAAAGACCTAAATATAAGACCCAAAACTATAAAGATCATAGAAGAAAAAGTAAGATCAATACTAGAGGCCCTAAAACACAGCATTAACAGGGTACAAACCATACTGACAACACAGAAACTCCAAAAGATAAGCTAGATAATTAGAATCTTCTAAAAATTAAACTGTTATGTTCATCAAAAGATTTCACCAAGAAGTCAAAAGAGAAACTACAGACTGGAAAAACCTTTTTTAGCTATGACAAATCTGACAAAGGTCTAATCTCTAAAATCTACAGGAAAATCCAACACTTCTACAACAAAAAGGCAAATAATCCAATTAAAAAATGGATAAAGGAAATGAACAGATATTCACCAAAGAAGACATTCAAGTGGCTAACAGACACATACGGAAATGATCGCGATCACTAGCCATTAGAGAAACGCAAATCAAAACCATAATGAGATACCATCTTACCCTGGCATTACTTGAACAACAAAAAAAAAAAAAACAGAAAACAACAAATGTTGGAGAGGTTGCGGGGAGATTGGAAGTCTTATGCACTGGGAATGCAAGATGGTACAGCCATTTTGGAAAATGATATGGCGTTTCCTTAGAAAGCTAGAAATAGAAATACCATATGATCCAGCTATCCCACTCCTAGGAATATTATCTTGGAGATATAAGACCTGTCACACAAATAGACATATGCATGCCCATGTTCACTGCAGCATTGCTCACAATAGCAAAAAGATGGGAACAACCTAGATGCCCATCAACAGATGACTGGAAAAACAAACTATGGTACATATACACAATAGAGTATTATGCAATGATGAATCTATGAAGCATCTCACAACATGGATGAATCCGGAGGGCGTTATGCTGAGTAAAATAAGTCAATCACGGAAGGACAAATATTGTAGGAGACCACGACTATAAAAACTCATGAAAAGGTTTACACACAGAAAGAAACAATCCTTTGATGGCTTTGAGGGAGGGAAGAGGTGGGGATGAAAAAACACTAAACAGACAGTAGATAAGCGGTAACTTTGGTGAAGGATAAGACAGTACACAATACTGGGGAAGCCAGCACAACTTGTCCAAGGCAAGTCATGGGAGCTCCATAGACACATCCAAACTCTCCAAGGGACTGGATTGCTGGGATGAGGGCTGTGGGGACCATGGTCTCGGGGGGACCATCTAGCTCAATTTGCATAACAGAGTTTGTAAAGAAAATATTCTACATTCTTCTTTGGTGAGTAGCGTCTGGGGTCTTAAAAGCTTATGGAGCAGCCACCTAAGATACTCCATTGGTCTTGCCCCATCGAGAGCAAGGAAGAATGAAGAAAACTAAAGACACAAAGGAAAGAATAGTCCAAAGGACAAATGGACCACCACTACCACAGTGCCCACCAGACTGAGTCCATTACAATTAGATGGTGTCTGGCTACCACTACCGACTGCTCAACAGGGATCACAATAGAGGCTCTCAGAGTTAGAGAAAAATGTAGAACAGAATTCTAACTCACAAAAAAAAAGACCAGACTTGACTTTATGGCCCTGGGACACGGTTTTAGATCAGTAATGAAGTCACTCCTGAGGTTCACCTTTCAGTCAAAGGTTAGATAGGCCCATAAAACAAAATGAGACTAAAGGGGCACAGCAGTCCAGGGCAAGGACTAGAAGGCAGGAGGGAACAGGAAAGCCGGTAATAGGGAACCCAAATTCAAGAAGGGAGAGTGTTGACTTGTCGTGGGGTTGTTAATCAATGTCACAAAATAATATGTGTACTAACTGTTTAATGAGAAGCTAGTTCTGTAAACCTTCATCTAGAGAATAATAATAATATAAAAAATTGCAACAGCCACCCCAGATTTCAGAAACCACCATCAAGAAAAAAAAAAAAAAAATGACAAGGGCAGAATTATACCCATGGCTATGGAATTGATTCCCATGCATAGTAACCTTATAGGACAGAGTAGAACAGTCTCATAGTGTTTCCAAAGCTGTAATCCTTACAGAAGCAGACTGCCACATCTTTCTCCCACAGAGCAGCTGGTGGGTTTGAACCACTGGCTTTATGGTTAGCAGCCGAGTGCTTAACCACTGTACCACCAGGCAGCAGTTGTTTGAAGCAGTAAAGCTGCCCATCTTGACTCACTGAAAGACACTACGTAGAAAAATATTTAGGCTACCCCAGCAAGGGAGTATTATACTGACCCGGCTGTTCCTCCATGCATTCCCTAAGGGACATTTAACAGAGTTTTACATTGTGAAGTTTCGTAAATGGAATTGTTTTGCAAACAAAATTGCTAACATGATTTATACATCTTAGAGAGACTAAAGATGAAAAAAATTGTAAGTATCTGATATTTACAAAGCATTTTATAGTTTCCAAATTGTTCTCATACCTATTGTTTTGAGTTTACAGTAAGCCTGAGGCTATTATCCCAATTCGAGATTAATATTCTGGTATTGATTAACACGCTTGGCTAACTAGCTAAAAGATTGGAGGTTCAAGTCCACCCAGAGACACCTTGAAAGAAAAACCTGGTAATCTACTTAGAAACAATCAGCCATTAAAAACCCTAAGGACCATCTACTCGTCCAGAACAAAAGAGAAAGAAGGAAGCCAAAGGCTTAAGGAAGAAACTAGTCTACTGGATGAATAGTCTACATGAACCATTACCTCATCTACCTTGAGACCAGAAGAATTAGGTTGTGCCTGTCTACCACTACCGACCATTCTGATAAGGGCCACAATAGATGAATCCAGATTGAACGGGAGAAAAATGTGGAACAGAACCTCAAATTCTTAAAAAACTTTCAGACTTACTGGACTGGTTGAGACTGGAGAACTCACAGAGACTACTGCCCTGAGATGCGGTTTAATCCTTGAACTGAAGCTAGCCCCTGAGGTCAGCTTTTAGCTAAACAACAAATAAAGAATATGACCTGTGAGTACTGTGGTCCTTTAAAAAAGCAACTATATGAGATCAAATGGTCAACAATTACTTTAAAACAAAGATGAGAATGTAAGGGGGCAGGGAAGCTAGATTAATGGAAATGGAACAACCAGAACAGAAATGAGAATGTTCATGCATTGTGAAAAATGTAACCGAATGTCACTGAACCATTTGTGTAGAAATTGTTGTTGAATGGGAACCTAAACTGCTGTGTAAACCTTCACCGAAAACACAAATAAAGTATTATTAAAACAAGAAGAAAGAAAGAAACCCTATGGAGCACAATACTACTAATGTCATGAGTCGGGGCTGCCATAAGTCAAAGACAACAGCAGAATTTTTTTTTATTATTCCCAATATCGTCCCAGGGATTATTATCCCAATTTAAGAGAGTGGAGAAAACAGGTTCAGAGAGGTTAAGTGATCTGTTCACAGTCACACAGCTAGTAAAGCGATCTGAAACCTGGTACTCTTGATGCCCAAGTCCAGTATCTGCCAATGTGCACATGTAAAATTATCTTTCAGACTGATGACTCTCATCCACAGCACCAAGAGGTACTACCTGAGCTGCTGAAGCTGTTAAGATATGTTCTTCCTGTCTCCTCTCACTTATCCAGAGTATATCCTGCATGGGACTAGAGGGATTGAGAGGAACTTGAGAATCTTTACATTCACTTGAAAATGCCTGCTGCCATTTCTAGATTTGAGTTAAGGCAAGAATTATATGGGCAGTCAGTCAACTGGGTAATGATATAGTCTTACAAAATCTAAGATACAAAAAATGCAACGCAATAATGAACTCACAGATACTTTTCCCCCCGAAGACTCTACAGTAGATTTTACAGTTCCATGGTTTACGTTACATGCACTTCATATTTAATATCAACAGCTTATCCTGACTTATATGTCTTAAAAAGATGCAGGTTAAATAAATACTTCTTTAATGTTCATAATTCCACCAGTGACTTTTATGAATATAACAGAGATGTGACTCAGAGGAAAAAAAAATATGCTGTTAGAATGGAATAAAAACCACCAATTTAGTAGTATAATATTCACTTCAAGATATTTTCTGCTTTTGACAAAGAAGTTTCCTGAATAAACCAAACACTTTGAAGGCCAGGGTAGCAGAGGTGGGGTTCTGGGGACCATGGTTTCAGGGGACATCTAGGTCAATTGGCATAATAAAATCTATTAAGAAAACATTCTGCATCCCACTTTGGTGAGTGGTGTCTGGGGTCTTAAATGCTAGCAAACGGCCATCTAAGATGCATCAATTTGTCTCAACCCACCTGGAGCAAAGGAAAATGAAGACCACCAAAGACACAAAGTAATTATGAGCCCAAGAGACAGAAAGGGCCACATAACTCAGAGACTACATCAGCCTGAGACCAGAAGAACTAGATGGTGCCTGGCTACAACCGATGACTGTCCTGACAGGGAACACAACAGAGAATTCCTGATAGAGCAGGTGAGCAGTGGGATACAGACCTCAAATTCTCGTAAAAAGACGGACTTAATGGTCTAATTGAGACAAGAAGGACCCCAGAGGCCATGGTCCCCAGACCTTCTGTTAGCCCAAGACTGGAACCATTCATTCCCAGAGCCAACTCTTCAGACAGGGATTGGACTGGACTGTAAGACGGAAAATGATACTGGTGAGGAGCGAGCTTCTTGGCTCAAGGAGACACATGAGACTGTGAGGGCAGCGCCTGTCTGGAGGGGAGATGAGATGGCAGAGGGGGACAGAAGCTGGCTGAATAGACATGGGGAATACAGGGTGGAGAAAAGGAGTATGCTGTCTCATCAGGGGGAGAGCAACTAGAAGTACATAGCAAGGTGTATATAAATTTTTGTATGAGAGACTGACTTGACTTGTAAACTTTCACTTAAAGTGCAATAAAAAAATATTTAAAAAAAAGATGTTTTCGGAGGAGAGATGAGAGGGTGGAGGGGGTTAGAAGCTGGCGAAATGGACACGAAAAGAGAGAGTGGAGGGATAGAGCGGGCTGTCTCATTAGGGGGAGAGTAATTGGGAGTGTGTAGCAAGGTGTATATGGGTTTTTGTGTGAGAGACTGACTTGATTTGTAAACTTCCACTTAAAGCACAATAAAAATTATAAAAAAAGATGTTTTCTGCTTTTCTCAATATGAAATCTCAGTTTTAATTATATTTATCACATAGTCCCTGTAAAAAGTTCATCAAATTGATAGCCTGTGCAGTCTTGGCGTACAAATGTAAACCCGGTGCCGTAGAGTAAATTCAGACTCATAGCGACCCTATATTAAATTGCAACTTAGTGTAGATTTACAATCTAATGAAAATTAACCAGCTTCATGGAACTGGAATGACATGTGGCTGTGGAATTGTCTGATTTATCAGCTGAAAACCCAAACCCATTGCTGTCGAGTCAATTCTGAATCACAGGGACTAGGATAGAGTAGAACTGCCCCTTAGGGTTTCCAAGGAGCAGCTGTGGATTGGAACGGCCAAGCTTTTGGCTAGCAGCCAAACTCCTAACCACTGCAGAACCAGGGCTCCATCAGCTGAAAAGGTTGCATGAAAATCCTCTGTTCAACTGGCCTCAGCTGTTGCCTGTGCACCTTAAGTATTACTTTGCCTTTAAGCATATTAGCAATAGGAATGTTCCCAATATGGTACATAGCCTCCACCACCTCAGCCTCGAGCTACAAAGAGCTGACATGTTGTTCACAGGGATGCTAATGAATAACCCAAACCCATTGCTGCTGAGTCAATTTTGACTCAAAGCAATCCTATAGAACAGAGTAGAACTACTCCACAGGGTTTCCAAGGAGTGACTGGTGGATACGAACTGCTGACCTTTTGATTAGCAGCCAAGGTTTTAGCCACTGTGCCACCAGGGCTCCACTAATGAATAAAGGCCCATTCATTTGTGGAGCCCTGGTGGCTCGGTGGTTAAGAGCTTGGCTGCTAACTGAAAGGTCAGCAGTTGGAATCCACCTGCTGCTCCGTGGAAACCCTATGGGGCAGTTCTTATTTGTCATATAGGGTCGCTATGAGTCAGAATCAACTCAGCGGCACACAACAACAATTACCAGCTGAGGGTCATGGTGGATCAGTGTAGAACTCTCAACTTCCTTGTAAGAGACCCAAATTTGAATTCCCTGCCAGTGCACCTCATGCTCAGCCGCCAGCCCATCACCCATCTGTCAGTGGAGGCCTGTGTGTTACTATGAGGCTGAACAGGTTTCAGTGAGTTCCCAGACTAAGATGGCTAAGAAAAAAGGCCTTCCAAAAATCAGCCCATGAAAATCCTATGTATGGATCACAAGTGATCATGCAGATCGCACAGGAGCAGGCAGTGTTTCATTCCAGCGCTTGTGGGATCACCATAAGCCTGGGCCAACTTGATAGCAGCTAACAACAACAATTAACAGTTGATTACAAAGAGTCTCTGACTACTTCATATTTCATAGGAGGGGAAAGGTTTTCAGTTTTTTTTAGGAGTCTGGCTATGAATTGTCTTCCTCAACAAGTGCTGAATGTTGAAGGAGATTGACAAAGACAATCAGAACTGTGCTATTCTTTGTCAAATTCACCTATAAGGTATTGCTAAGTGAGCATATCTGTGTCATTTGGAAGCTTTTGGCTGCAGAGAAGAGAAGATCCAATCAAAAGTTGCTTAAATAACAAGAACATTTATTGTCTTATTTAACAATAGATCTGGAAGTGGGCTGTTTCAGGGTTGGTGCCATAGCTCAGTGACAGCATCAAGGCACCAGGCTTTTTTCAGAGTAGAAAAGTCATGCCTCCCCTCATGGTCACAAGACAGCTGTGGCAGCTCTGAGTTATGCATTCTCACAGGATAGTGTCTAAAAGCAGGGAAGAAAGGCAAGGGGCAGACCCTCTCTGTATACATCTCTTTACACTAGGAAGAGGATTTCCTAGGTGGCACAAATGGTTACAAGTGGAGCTACTACTAAGGTTGATGGCTCAAACACACCCAGAGGCATCTCAGAAGAAAAGTCTTGCAATCTGCTTCCGAAAGATCACAGTCATGAAAACCCTCTGGAGTACAGTTCTACTCTGACACACATGGGTCGCCATGCTTGGGAATCAACTCCACAGCAACTGGTTTTTATACTGGGAAGAAAAAAAATTCCCAAAAGCCCTTCAGCAGTGTCTGCATTTCTTTGGCCAGAGCTGTGTCATATGACCACGTGCCAGTCCCTGGTAGAGCTGAATGGAATTCCTCAGCACTCATCATCTGAAAGGATTGTGAAGAGGAACTTATCTTGGAGTAGTCCACAGAAAAGAGAAAGCAGACAGAACAGATCTGCTCATTTCCTCCTGTCTCCTGTTTTCTACTGCTCAAGTTGACAGTGGGTCCAGACAGCACAGTTTTGTACCTTTCTGCAGCAATGCTGTATGGGCCAAGAAGAGGAGCAGAAACAGTGTGTATGGGGATGACCAGGGTTGAGATGGCCAGAGGATAAAGTCTGAAGGAACAGGCTACAGGGCTAGGCTGGATGGGGAAGTAAATAGGAGATGGTGTGGTCTGTGAGGTTAAGGAGCAGTCACAAGAGGGCAAAAAGCAGATGAGGTGGTTTGAGAGAGGGAAATGAGAAGTGTGCTGTGGTGGAAAGAACCCTGGACTGAAAATCAAGAGACCTTAGTTCAAATGCTGGTTTTGTCACCCCTTAGCTGTGTGCATGGGGGCACATCACTTGATAGCTGCACTTTTGCCATCTGTAAGATGAAGAGGTTTAACTAAATGACCCTTAGGACACAGCTGAGCTCTTATATTCCGTGGGAGGAGGTTGTAGTCAGAGAGGGAGACTTGGGGTAGGACATCTATTGTTTTGTTTAACAATAGGTCTGGAAGTGGGCTGTTTCAGGGTTGGTCCCACAGCTCAGTGACGGCATCAAGGCACCAGGCTCTTGTGGATTTTGGAGGTGGCTCCATGTGAAAGCCAGATAATAGGGTCCAAGATGTGGCTGGACTGGTCACTGTCCTGGAGAAAATCAGGAAACTGGGAGGTCGAAGGTCCAAGGAGGCCAGAGGAGGCACCGAGAGAGAGGGAACAGAGGGAGAACCTGGCTTGTCAGTAGTTTGTGCCTCAAGATTTCTTGTGCTGTGCTAATAACACCTGTGACCAGAATGGCCTATGTGTGTCACTCCTGAAACCCCCAGAGAGGAGGAGTGAGAAGGCTGTGACTCCCAGGTCTTGAGGGTCCAGGAGAAATATGCCTCCCGTTCTCTTGGGTAATGACAGCAGCGAGCTGCCTTTGAAAGGAACCCCCTCCATAACCTGGGGACCCATGAATTTAGAGGTCACCTGGGATACATACTTTGCCCCATTGCAGTTGAGTTGATTCTGACTCATAGTGAGAGTTTCCAGGACTGCCCCATAGGGTTTCCAAGACTGTTACATCATTCTCCTTCAGAGTGACTTGTGGGTTTGAACCACCGATATTTTGGTTAGCAGCCGAGTGCTTAACCACTGTGCCACCAGGGCTTCTTTGCCACTCATTAGGGCTCTCAAACTCAGTTGTGTGTGTGTGTGTGTGTGTGTGTGAAAACAATGTACTAATGTTGCTATTGAGTTACTAGCCCAAGCATATATTATCTGAAAAACTGGACAAGAAGAATCCATTTAAAATAGAAAAGAAAGGGTTAATTTAACTATGGGAATTCAGACCAATCCAAGAAATGTAGATTCCAGCTTCTGGTTTAAATGTTTGGACAAAAGGAATCCTGGCACGTTACAAACCTAGCAGAATGTGTCTGGGTTTCTAATAGCAGTATCTTTAAGAGCTAAAGATATTAAGCACACTCATTCACTGAGATGAAAATAGTCACAGAATTATTTATGCTTTTTAGGAAAATGTAGTCCATAAATAGGGTGTATACTATTATTTACCAAGAATGCAAAAGTAATAAAAAACAAACCCATTGGCCTTGAGTCAATTCCGACTCACAGCAACCCTGCAAGACAGAGTAGAAATCAGAGTAGAACTGCCCTGTAGGGTTTCCAAGGAGCAGCTGGTGGATGCACACTGCTGACCTTTTGGTTAGCAGCCTGAGCTCTTAACCACTGAGCCACCACGGCTTCCCACCAAAAAAAGAAAAAAATTCATGATGATCACTGTGCGCTTGAAAAGCACTTTTCTTCATCAGAGTTCAAAACACTTTACATTCATAGAATTAAACACACACACAAATGAGTACCTGTAAAAATCTAAATAAGGTGATGAATTGCACCAACGTCAATATCCTGGTTGTGATATTGTACTATAGTTCTGCAAGATGTTATCATTGGGGGAAGCTGAGTAAAGGGTATGTAGGACCTCTCGGGACAACTGCATGTGAATCTGCAGTGATCTCAGAATAAAAAGTTTAATTTAAAATAAACCATTTGACTCTCTCACTTCCTATTCCATCTTTGCAAGATACACAGATGAAAAGTTGTGATGCAAACACAGAGGAAATAAAATTCAGAACTAAATAAGATGATCATCCCACAATGCAATCAGGACTAAAAGCTTTTTCTCTGAAACTTGAAAACCAACAGAAGGCCCTTAACTGACCAGGAAAAGTGAATTTCAGAGCCAGAAGTCATTCAGGGCAATTATTCTTTCTAGTCTTTTTTTTAAATTCGTAACCAGAGAGGGCTGACATGAACAGTGTGTTGATCAAGGTTATTACTAGGGTGTAGAAAGAAATGGAAGTTTTCCAGTTTTCTAAATCTTTGTGATTTTGAGTACTCAAACTCAAATTAAGAGAAGAAATTGTTGGCCTAAATGCAGTGTCCAAAGCAGCTCATTTTCTATCAGGAGTGGAGACCCCTAGCCCCTCCAGGCCTCTGCTGCTCTCTGTCCATTGGGTGCAGCTGCCCCAGGTCCCCTACTGGTCCCACCTCGCCCTGCCTTCTAATGAAGCAGCAGGGGCCAAGGCCTCAGCCAACCATTCATCCACCATGTGATGTGCCACCTCCCACCAAAGCCTAGCACCCAACCTAAAAGCTCTGCCAGGCTTTGTGCCAAGTGGCTTATGTTCTTAAGAAGCGGTATGATTGAGCCTTGTACCAGCTGGTCTCCTAGAACAGCCCCAGACAGAGCACACTGCAGTTCTCTAGTCTGAAATCACCATTAGCAGTGGGGAAAGCTCACCCTGAATGTAACAGCAGCATTTTGTGTTCACCAAGCACTCAGTATAGGAGGTCTGCTGCAGAGAGACCGAGAACCTTACTGAGAAGAAAGAGTAATGCTTCTCAAGGAAATTTTCAAAGATGCCTCAAACAATCTCTTTTATGGTTATGTTTTTTTCACTGTATATTGTGCATGTCGTTCATCTGGGTCACAGTGAGCAGAACCCAGAGCAGATGAAAATGGAAATCGGGCATGTAAGCACCCTGAGAACAGAGACCTTGTTGAGTATCCTCAATACAGTAATGGTACCTGGAACATGTAGACATTCAGTAAATATTTGTTGAGTAAATGAAGAAATAAATGTGGACTAGAGAGCATGACATCAGGGTCCGAGTGCTTTGATGTGTACCTTTTATGTGCCAGGATTCACTGGTAGGCAGGTATGATGTAGTTCCACTGACGAAAAAATAAAAACCAGTTGCTGTTGAGTTGATTCACACTCATGGTGACCCCACATGTTGCACAGTAGAATTGCTCCATAAGGTTTTCATACTATGACCTTTCAGAAGCAGGTGACCAGGTCTTTCTTTCAAGGTGCCTGTGAGTGGGTTGAAACCAACAACCTTTCAGTTAGCAGCCAAGAGCTTAATGTTTTGTGACATCCAGGACTCTAGTTCCACTGACAGTCATCCCTCAACCTCCCTCTAACTTAACCATAGGCCTCCCCAGCCCATAGTCTCCTGTCAGTTATTTCGGGGAATTCCTATGGGCGGTGCCATCTCACCTGGGCTTAGGAGCAATTCTGCTCATGCTCCTCCACCCCCGTCACCTTAAGGGCCCCTCACGGCTCAGCCACAGTGCTCTTGCATCAGGAAAGTGTGGCTGTGCCAGCTCTGCCACCTTCCCCACAGGTGCCACTCTCAGGTGGGAGCCTGGGCCGGGCTCTCCCTGATTACATGAGCACCTCACCTCTGGGCCTCGAGTCAGCATGCTTCTGCCCAGAGCCTCACACAGCCATTCACAAAGAGCGCTCCTCAGCTGCTCACCTGCACCTCCTTCAAGGTGCTCAAAACCAACCCACAGTCCTTGTTGAGGGACAGACCTCCTCCATCCTCTCGTTTTCTTGTCTCCCTATTTCTTCCTCTCAGTACCGACAAACTCCCTCCTGTTCCATCAGCCAGAATGAAATGCTTTCCTGCAAATCAACTGCTAATAGGCACCTGCAGGGGTCACCAGCCTCATAGCCACATCTTGGGCTCCAGGAGCTTCTGCAGGTCGAAGAACAGAAGCGGCTGTTTGTACAGTTGTGCTGGATGGTTGGCCACAGTCCCAGCCCAGACCTTAGAGCAATGAAGGCACTAATATTATTCATTATCTTTCTGGGTATTAATGCTGTCAATATAATGTAGCACATGAGTTTCTGCATTTTTTTTTTTTTTCAAGATTGAAACACATAATTGGAACTTAGATCTACTTGTACTGGGGAAAAACAAAACTAAAGGTAGAGTAACCCTCAGAGGACAGAGGTAACAATGCAGAGTTTTATGAGATTCAAAGTTTGAAAAGGAATGTTGAGTTCTCCCAGCCAAACCAAAATATAACCCCATATCACTGACTAACTTCCTGTTCTGCCCATTCATCCTGACTGGTTTCATTGGTTACATAAGATTCCATTTTGGCAGTTTGAGAATCATTTCTTCTATTATGTAGTGAGAGACCTGGGTGGCCCATAGGACATTCCTCCCACCCCCAGCCGGAATCCCATTTACCTGAGGCCCCAAAGAGATTTCCAAAAGAAAATGAAAGGTGCACCCTGGGAACTAACATTGAGGCCTTTGGAGACCAGACATAGACATGGCTCTGTTCTGAGGAACGCATGGTAGTGTTAGGGGGAGACTTTTTTAAAGCAACAATATGTTGTGTCATTAAATGTCCTAAGATCCAAGGTTGGGAAAACCTGAGTGGTGTTTTTCAGGAAAAGGGCTGAAGAACTTGAGGACGTGACCTTAGTCAGAAAGTGATTGCAATGGGGGTGGAGGTGGGGGGGGTGGGGAGAGGGTGGGCGAGGGGGGTGGGGGTATGGTGGGTGAGGGGGTGGGGGGATGGTGGGTGAGGGGGGTGGGGGTGCTGGATTATGTACAATGCACTGAGGGAACCGAGTCTGCTCCTCCTCAGTCAGAACAGCTTCAACAGATGCCTGAGGCATGGCCTCAGGGTGGTTGCAGTGACAAGAGGAGAGGTCTTTCTTGGATAGCCAACAAAAAACCAAACCCATTGCCATCAAGTCGATTCGGACCCATAGTGACCCCACAGGGTAAAGTAGACCTGCCCCATAGAGTTTCCAAGGAGCACCTGGTAGATTCAAACTGCCGACATTTTAATTTAGCAGCTGTAGCTCTTAACGACTATGCTACCAGTGTTTCCTTTTGGAAAGCAGCTAGGTCAAACTATGCCCAAGCAGCAGCAATGGTGGCCTGAGACCACCAGGGGGCAGAGCAGAGGTGGGTACCAACTAAAAAAAAAAAAACAAAACCAACCGGGAGTCATTAAACGGCTACCAGGGGGCACATTTTAGCCAGAAAGGTATCCGGTAGGGGAAGAAAAGGACTTAGAGGAGTTGGGTTGCAGCATTTCCATTGGTGGGTGCTTGGAGCCAAAAACTATTTTTGTTACTTTCTGCTTGTCTCTCCGCCCCACCCCCCAGGATGGCATGACCTGGAAAAGCAAGAGTTACAATTAATTTCCCTTTTTAAAATGCAGTTTGAAAAAGAACATTTTGTTTTCCAGGACCCCGGTTTTCTGTGAGAAATTCTATACTAGCATTCAAAATTAAGCCACGTTTGCCAAAATGTAAATATCTTTCAATGGCTAATTTTAAAAAGTGACTGCTTTTATTTGTAGCAAAGAAAATAAGAGAAAAAAGGAGGGGCAATTCATCTGAAAAATAGCCATTTTATTTTTGGGAAGAGATGTCACAGAGAACTGGTGTAGTTCTGTAATAGTAATCTATTTCAAATTTTTCAAATGTCAAAAACACAGTTTGCATTTACTGCCACAAGTGCAGTGAACATTTTTCATTGTGTACTAAGTATAAAATTTGAAATGAAATGTTCAGCAATGTTCAGACAGATGAAGAAGTCCCCTCCCCCAGGCCATCCTTTGACATAACTAGGACAATCCAATATAATAACCCTCTAAAAGGATTAATTCTGCCTAAAACCAGCTCCTGAAGAGAAGCACATGGCACCTTCTGAAACATTCTTGATAATGTGCACATCTTTATTCCATTTATAATCCACAACCCAGGTGTAGACTGTGTCTTGGAGGACTTGACGCCCATGTTAAACCAGGGGGCTTCACTCTCACGATTGTAAGAAAACCTCAATAATTATTAAAACATTTTAAATAAGACAGTACTCAGGTTCCATTTTGCTTTACTTAATGAATAAAATATTTAAAACATTCCTTTGTTGGTGATGGTGTCATGAAACTTGTCTACGCATACATTGCTGATGGCAGTGTTAAATGACAACATCAGACAAAGCTATTAGGAGTACTTACATGATTCAGTGATTGCATTTCCGAGCAAATAGTCTGAAAGAAGGATAATGTTTTATGCCTGTTTAACACAGAATTAATATAAAAATGTTCATAAGCTGAAACTCTCCTAAATTTTGAGTGTGGAGGGGGCAGTTATGTAAAATATACTATATCCACTTGATGAATATAAACGCAAGGTAGAAGCATTAAGATAGGAAAGTAATACAACGTTAAGAGGCACAAGTAGTGCCGTGAGGCGGGGGGGCGGGGGGAGTGCAGAATTGTGAATGCTGTTTTTTTCCTTCTGTTATTTACAGTATCATTAATACTGCCATAATTTTTTAAAAAAACATTTTATTTTTAGAGCAGTTTTAGTTTTATAGAAAAATTGTGCAGAAAGTACCGAGCTCCCACATACTCTCTCTACCCTCCGCTGGGAGATTCTCCTGTTAGTAACATCTTGCATTAGGATAGTATATTTGTTACAACCGATGAACCAGTATAGATACATTATTAGTAACTAAAGTCCATAATTTGCATTAGGGCTCACTTTTTGTGTCTTAAAGTACCATGGATTTGACAAATGCATAATGTTATGTGTCCACCATTACAGTATCATGCAGAACAGTTTCACCGCCCTTAAAATGCCCTGTTTCACCTATTCATCTTTTGCCTGGCAACCACTGATTTTTTTTTTGTTTTTTTTTTTATAGTTTTGTCTTTTCCAGAACGTCATATAGTTGGAAGCATATAGTATGTAGCTTTTCCGGGCTGGCTTCTTTCACTTAGGAGTATATTTAGGTTTCATCATAGCTCAATTCTTTTTATCACTGAATTATTTGTATTATCACTCCACTGTATGTGTTTATCCCATCACCTATTGAAGGGTATCTTGGTTGCTTCCAATTTTTGTCAATTATGAATAAAGCTCCTGGAAACATTCATGTACATGTTTTTGTGTGGACATAAATTTTCAATTCATTTGGGTAAATACCTAGAATGTAATTGCAGGATCATACTGGGTTTATAGTAAGCATGTTGGGGTTGTTAGGTGCCGTTGAGTTGATTCTGACTCAGTGACCCCATGTACAACAGAACAAAACACTGCCTGGTCCTGCACCATCCTCACAATCCTCGTTATGCTTGAGCCCATTGTTGTAGCCACTGTGTCAATCCATCTCCTTGAGGATCTTCCTCTTTTTCACTGACCCTCTTCTTTACCAAGCACGATGTCCTTCCCCAGGAACTGGTCCATTCTGATGGCATGTCCAAAGTATGTGAGATGAAGTCTCACCATCCTTGCTTCTAAGGAGCTTTCTGGTTATAATTCTTCCAAGACAGATTTGTTTGTTCTTCTGGCAGGCCATGGTATATATTCAATATTCTTCGCCAACACCGTAATTCAAAGGTATCAATTCTAATTGGTCTTCCATATTCATTGTCCAGCTTTCATATGCATGTGAGGTGATTGAAAACACCACGGCTTGGTCAGGTACACCTTAGTCCTCAAAGTGACATCTTTGCTTTTTAATATTTTAAAAAGGTCTTTTACAGCAGATTTGCCCAAAGAAATGCGTCATCTGATTTCCTGATGCTGCTTCCATGGGTGTTGATTGTGGATCCAAGTAAAATGAAAGCCTTGACAACTTCCATATTTTCTCTGTTTATCATGATGTTGCTTATTGGTCCAGTTGTGAGGATTTTTTTTCTTTATTTTGTGGTATAATTCATATTCAAGGCTGCAGTCTTTGATCTTCATTAGTAAGTTCTTCAAGCCCTCTTCACTTTCAGCAAGCAAGGTTGTATCATCTGCATATCACAGGTTGTTGATGAGCCTTCCTCCAATCCTTATGCTCCATTCTTCTTCATATAGTCCAGTTTCTCGGATATTTGCTCAGCACACAGATTGAATAAGTATGGTGAAAGGATATAACCCTGACACACACCTTTCCTGACTTTCAACCATGCAGTATCCCCTTATTCTGTTTAAACGACTGCCTCTCGGTCTGTTTACACGTTTCTCATGAGCATAACTAAGTATTCTGGAATTCGCATTTCTTCACAATGTTACCCATAATTTGTTATGATCCACATAGTCAAATGCCTTTGCACAATCAATAAAACACAGGTAAACATTTTCTGGTATTCTCTGCTTTTAACCAACATCCATCTGACATCAGCAATGACATCTCTTGTTCCGTGCCCTCTTCTGAATCCGGCTTAAATTTCTGGCAGTTCCTGTTGATGTACTGCTGCAACTGCTTTTGAATGATCTTCAGCAAAATTTTACTTTTGCGTGATATTAATGATATTGTTTGATGATTTCTGCATTCTGTTGGATCATCTATCTTTGGAATGGGTAAGAATATGGATCTCTTCCAGTAGGATGGCCAGGTAGCTGTCTTGCAGATTTCTTGGCATAGATGAGTGAGCACTTGCAGCACTGCATCTGTTTGTTGAAACATCTCAATTGTTAGTCCGTCAATTCCTGGAGCCTTGTTTTTCGACAGTGCCTTCAATGCAGCTTGGACTTTGTACTCCAGTACCAGTAGTTCTTGATCATATGCTGCCTCCTAAAATGGCTGAACATAGACCAATTCTTTTTGTACAATCACTCTGTGTCTTCCTTCCATCTTCTTTTGATTCTTCCTGTGTCATTTAGTATTTTTCCTGTAGAATCCTCCAACATTGCAACTCGAGACTTGAATTTTTTCTTCAGTTCTTTCAGCTTGACAAATGCCAAGCTTGTTCTCCCCTTTTGGTTTTCTAACTCCAGGTCTTTGCACATTTCATCGTAATATTTTACTTTGTCTTCCTGAGCCGCCGTTTGAAATTTTCTGTTCAGCTCTTTTTCGGGGTCTGCTTCTTTTGTTTGTTTTAGCTACTCTACGTTCAAGAGCATGTTTCAGAGTCTCTTTTGACATCTGTTTTGGCCTTTTCTTTCTTTCCAATTTTTTAATGACTTCTTGCTTTCTTCATGTATGATGTCCTTGATGTCATTCCACAGCTCATGTGGTCTTCAGTCTGACAGCAGAGACCTGTCATTAATATTCAATGTATCAAATCTGTTCTTGAGATGATCTCTAAATTCAAGTGGGATGTACTCAAGGTCATACTCTGGCTCTCGTGAACTTGTTCTGATTTTCTTCAGCTTCAACTTGAGCTTGCATATGAGCAATTGGTTGTCTGTCCCGCAGTCATCCCCTGGCGTTTTTCTGACTGATGATATTGAGCCTTTCCATTTCCTCTTTCCACAGATGTAGTTGGTTGATTTGATTCCTGTGTATTCCAACTAGTGAGGTGCACATGTGCAGTCACCGTTTATGTTGCTGAAAAAAGGTATTTGCAATGAAGAAGTCGTTGGTCTTGCAAAATTCTATCATGCAATCTCCGATGTCATTTCTATCACCAAGGCCATATTTTCCAACTACTGATCCTTCTTCTTTGTTTCTGACTTTAGCATTCCAATCAGCAGCAATTATTGATGCATCTTTATTGCATGTTTGATCAATTTCAGACCGCAGAAGTTGGTAAAAATTCTCAATTTCTTCAACTTTGACTTTAGTGGTTAGTGGGTAAATTTGGGTAATAGTCATATTAACTGGTCTTTCTTGTAGGCATATGGATATTATTTTATCACTAACAGCGTTGTACTTCAAGATAAATCTTGTAATGTTCTTTTTGACGATGAGTGTGATGTCATTCCTCTTCAAATTGTCATTCCTGGTATAGTAGACCATATGATTGTCCGGTTTGAAATGGCTAATACCAGTCCATTTCAGCTCACTAATACCTAGGATATCACTCTTTATGTATTCCATTTCATTTTTGATGATTTTCAATTTTTCTAGATTCATACTTCATACAGTCCACATTTCTATTATTAATGGATGCTTGTAGCTGTTTCTTTTCATTTTGATTCATGCCATTCAGCAAATGAAGGTCTTGAAAGCTTTTCTCCATCCACAACATTAAGGTCGATTCTACGTTGAGGCGGCAGCTCTTCCCCAGTCGTATTTTGAGTGCTTTCAACCTTAGGGGCTCATCTTCTGGCACTGTATCAGACAATGTTTCACTGTTATTCATAAGGTTTTCACTGGCTAATTTTTTCAGAAGTAGACCTCGAGGTCCTTCTTCCTAGTCTGTCTTAGTCTGGTAGCTCAGCTGAAACCTGTCTGCCAAGTGTGGCCCTGATGGCATTTGACATAGCTTCCAGCATCATAGCAACACAAAAGCCACCACAGTACAACAAACTGACAGACACGTGGGGATAGTAAGCATATATTTAGCTTTATAAGAAACTGCCAGACTATCCTCCAAAGTGGCGGAACCATTTTGTATTCCCACCAGCAATGAATGAGAGTTTTTGTTGCTCCACGTTCTCCCCAGCATCTGCCATTGTCAATGTTTTGGATTTTAGCCATTTTAATAGGTGTGTGGAAACCCTGGTGGCATAGTGGTTAAGAACTATGGCTGCTAACCAAAAGGTTGGAAGTTCAAATCTACCAGGTGCTCCTTGGAAACTGTATGGGGCAGTTCTACTCTGTCCTATAGGGTCACTATGAGTAGGAATCGACTTGACCTCAATGGGTTTTTTTTTTTTTTAATATGTGTGTAGTGGTATCTTGGTATCTCACTGTTTAACTGGTTTGGTCTCAACTACTAACCTAAATGTTGCAGTCCGAACCCACCCGGTGGCGATACCATGGACGAAAGTCCTGGCAACCTGCTTCCATTAAGATAACAGCCAAGAAAACTCTATGGAGCAGTTCTACTCTGTGACATATGAGGTTGCCAGGAGTTGGAATAGATTCAGCCTCAATGGGTTTGAGTTTTTTAAATGACATATGATGTTGAGCATCTTTTCATAAGCTTATTTGCAATTTGTATCTCTTCTTGGTGAGGCAGCTGTTCAGATCTTTTCCCCATTTTTGAATTGTGTTGTTTGTTTTCTTATTGCATTTTAAGAGTTCTTTATATATCTTAGATACAAGCCTTTTATCAGCTATTTGTTTTGTAAATATTTTCTCCCAGTCTGTGACTTGCCATAATGTTTTTTTGTTTAATAAAAATGTTAAATAAATTGCAGGGGAGGTACAATACCTTTTAGTATTTCTAAGAGGACACAACATCAAGCATATACAGAATTTTATTTTTTAAACCTTTTTATTTATGCTTAGCTTGGCTTGGTTGGCCTGGGCTGTGATTTCTTCCACACAAGATCAAGTTACATCAATCTATTAGGCCAGTGCAGGGGGATAGCGGGGTGGAGGTGAGAATCCCAGTATGTCAAGCGTCTCATTGGAAACACTCCACAGCATGGCACAACTTTGGGAGATCTTTCACATTTTATTCTCTATAAGTGATACATTGAGATGCACCACACAAAATTCCAAAACAACCAGTTGCCATCAAGTTGATCCCAAACTCATGGTGACCCATGTGTACCAGAATAGAACTTCACTCCATAGGTTTTTCAGTGGCTGAATTTTTTTTTTTTTTTTTTGAAGTATATTGTTAGGCCTTCTTCCAAGGCACCTCTGCATGGACTCAAACCTCCAGCCTTTAGGTTATTTGCCAAACACGTTAACAGTTTGCAGCACCCGGGTATATACAGAATACAGCCTCCTGGTACTTCGCAGTGCCAAGTACCTACTGATCCCCTGCAGTAGTAGGTGCAGCTTTGTTTACCCGACAGCATTCTTCACCTCTTCCTTACAGAGTTCCTGGTAATGAACAATAGAACCTACTCAACCAAGTTTAAGCAGGAAATAATTTTTTTGGGAATATAGGGAACACAGAACCCCCAGGAGCACTGGGATATCAGGCTTGAAGGCTACCTAACCTGGAACGATACCCAGATTATACAACCGAACTGCTCCAGTGGAGATGTGTGGCCCTTGTGGCTATGCACAAGATGTCATCACTCAACCCTCTACCATGCTTTACCTGAAAACCAGAAGTCTCTCTGCAGTGCTCCTTCACTTTCACAGAAAATGGATTCTGCCTGGCCACTGCTTCCTTGTATTGCTCGGGTCTGAATTCAAGTGTTATGTAGGTGCCTCTGATTGGTGGAACCCAGGTAATATACCTGCAGCCAAGCTACTGATTGGGAAGGTGAGTTCTTCTTCTATTATGGGTGGCAGGACTTATAATGTGGGAAATTCCTCAAACATGGGAAGGCACAAATACAACGAACGTACACTATCCACTAACAAAAGCCCACCTAGCTTTTCTCAGTTGTCCATTTTATTCTTTGTGGCCATGAGCTTCTGGGAAGGCTGGTGCATCTTCAGCTGTCTTGATCAAGCCAATCATGAAAATTCCACTCCTCTTGCTCTTACCTGGTTTAGGGAGAAGCATGTGACCCAATTCTGATCATCGAGGCTTGAAGAGACATCTGGTGAGGGACTTCTGGGAAAGGTTTCTTAGCTCATAAAAAGAGGCACAGGGATGCAATAATCCCTTTATTTTGCCTCTGCTCAGTGCTGTGTGGGGATTTTAAGCCTGGAGTTGCTGTAGCCATTCTGTGACTGACACACTGAAAATGGCAGAGAAGAGAGATGAACTTAATCTGGGTCCATGAAAACATTACAGAACCTCTGGCTCAAACAATCCTGTGTCCATCCTATGGCAGGATTACTCATTATGTGAAATAATACATTTCCATATTGTTCAAACCAGTTGAGTTGATTTTTTTTTCTGTTACTTGCAGCCCAAAGCCTCTGATATACCCACTCTGCCTAAAACTGCAATGATGATTGTGATATAGAGGAACGTAAAGCATGGTCATTGCCCTGAGATGAAGGGGCCTGAGAATGTGTGCCAGTGAAAATAAAATGGATGGGTAGTGTGGCTGTATTAGGAAAAGTTCTTTTTGACAGGCAGTTGCTTTCCCTCCCAGCAGTGGATCCAGTAAACTTTATCCCTCCCCAATAGCACCCTGTTTTCTTTTGTGGAATTCTCTTTCCTCCATTATATTGGAGACAATCTGCCCTATCACCAAGAAGGCTAAAGGAGTTGCTGGCAGTTCCTTTAGGCAAATATTTCTTGTCACCTCCAGAATTGCCCAGGGGCAGGCACAACCCTAAGCTCAGTTAAGAGCTCTTTTTCTTAAGACTTTAAATCTCAACCAAGTGGCTTAAGCACAAGAAAAAAGAAAAGGTGGTAGGCGTTCATTCATCCTAGAAAACTCCCACTCCAGCCTTGATACCTGGCAGAGACTGCTGAGTGGTTCCTGTTGCCTGGTTGTCCAAAGCTACCCTAGAGGAATATCTGTTCTGCTTCTAAAACCACCATATTCTCCAGAAACAGAGATTTCAAAACCTCCCCCAGTAGCCCAGCCAGAGACATTCCAGTGTGAAAATTTAGATTAGAACCTTATGAAAATTCAGTTCTACAATTCAACCTTTCCTAACTGAAGTGTTCTTTATATATGAAATCCATGTTTTTTTTTTCTTTTTCTTACCCCCAAATAAATTGGGGTGTTTAAATTATGAAATAAAAAAGATGATATAAAACAAAATCACCAGAAATTTTACAGATGAATCAACTGGTCATGAAACAGTCATGTTTATATATTTCAGGAAATACTGGTATTCCAGACTTTTGTTGAGAACTTCAGGGCAATTATTTTAAATATTTTTCAGAAGTAGTTTATTTTCAGAAACTGCATAATGAGTACCCTGTGCATTCCAAGAGCAAGATAAACAAATATTGAAGACGTGAGGGAAAAAGAAAACCATTTAATCCCTTCATTTAACTTTAAAAAGAAGACAATTTTAATACTTGGGGTTTATCATATATATTCTCATATAACATGTTAACATGAAGGATTGTGAATTTGCAAATAAAACCAAAATTCTTTGGTCTGCTTTCTGAGGAAATATTAGTTCTAAAGCTCAATACCAAGACCATGTTACAGTGATGACCTCTCTTCTATTTTTGAACATTGCAACAAATGAACGTGATCCAAGAAATAAAGAGAAACACATTCACGATGCAAGCCACTTAATTTCTGATTCCCAACTACATTTTTAACCTCCAGCTAATTAAAAATACTAGCTAGTGTTCAGTGGGTCTTGATGACATGTAGTCAAATGTATTATGTGTCAATTGCTGTATTTTAAAAATTTTTATTATGGAAAATTTCCAATGCATACTAAGTGAACAGAACAGTATAATGAACTCTCATGTACCAAAACCCCACCTTCACCAATTATCAATATTCTGCCATTCTTATTTTATGTATATCTCCATCCCCCTGTTTTTTTGTTTGCTTTTTACTGTTCATTGTTTTGGGCAAAATTTCTACACATTAAATGCACAGATCTGAACTGTGCAATTTTGACAAATGGATATTCCTATGTAACCTACACCACTATCACAATATAGAACATTTCATGCCCCCACCCCTGAAATTCCCTCATGTCTCCTCCTAGTCATCCCCCACTCAGAGGCAGCCACTGTCTTGATTTTTTTCACCTTTGATTATTTTTGCCTGTTCTAGAACTTCACATAAATGGACGGATATAGTATATACCCCTTTGAATCTGCCTTCTTTTGCTCAGCGTAATGTTTGTGCGATTCATCCAGTGTATCTGTAGTTCCTTCTTTATTATTGCTGAACAGTGTTCCATTGCAAGAACATACAACAATTTGTTCATCCATTTTCTAGTTGATGGGCATTGAGTTAATTCCAGGTTTTGGCTGTTGTGAAAAAAGCTGCTATAAGCTTTCTTGTACCTGCTTTTTTGTGTGTGTGTGTGTGTGGATATATGTTTTCATTTCTTTGAAATGAAGTTGCTAAGTCAAAGTGTAGGCCTATGTTTAATTGTATAAGACACTGTCAAGCCATATTCCGAAGTGGTCAAACCATTTTCCATTCCAAAATATACATCCAACATTATAGATCCTGCATAGACCTTGCTCCAGATATTGAATCTGGCTCATTATCATCTGACCTCTGGTTCTTGGGACTTGAGCCAGCTGTCTGCATATTGCCTGCTGATCTTGGGATTCATCAATTTCCTGTGAGCCAGATGCCTACCATCTTATCTGCTGATCTTGGATTCGTTGGTTTCCACAGCCCGTGAGCCAGTGGCCTGCCGTCTGACCTCCTGATCTTGTGTTCGTCAGCCCCTGCAGCTATGTGAGCCAGGAGAAGCCTCCAGCCTGACACCTCACCCGTGGACTTGGGACTTGCCAGACTCTACAACTAGATGAGCCATTTTCTTGAAATAAATCTCTCTCTCTGTCTCTGTATTTTGCTTCTCTAGAGAACCCAAGACATTTGGTACTGAGAGTGGTTCTAGAGAAACAAAATCGTAAGGATAAGTTTTCTAAATTGGTTCTCAAGTCTGACTAGTCTTAAAGGTGTTGATGACTCTGCCTCTGGTAGTAAAGAGGGCACTGCTAATCCATTGCATGAGGTGGCATAGAAATATGCAAAATATCACTACCATTGGGTCAAATATTTGTGAGAGACAAGGCTCAGTGACTTGCCAGGCCTGGAGGGCAGAGCAAGCTCCAGATAGTGAACACAGGGCTTGCAGGGGTGGGGGCGGAGCCCTGGAGGCAACTCCAAGAGGGAAGCTGTGACCCAGCACAGGAGGGAGGTGAAGTGGTTAAGCCCTGTTCGGTTCTCCAAGTCACACAGCCCGGCTTTATCCAGCTTTGTCTCCTCCAAGCCTCCTTCTTCAAAGAGGAATAATCCATAACTGGACTACCAGACTTGTGACAGTTATAAGCATATCAGCAATTCTTAGCTGTTATTAGTTCTATGACCATATTTTCTAAAAAAAGAAAAAAAATCAGACAAATTGATGGTTTGAAAACAGAAAAAAAAAATCCTCATTTTTACATAATGCCGATTTTTACATAATGACCTGGTCTTTGGAACCTAACCATGTCGATAAGTGAGGAGTGGATGTATATACACACACATTTATACATGTATATAAAATACATATTCTCTCTCTGTCTCTGTCTCTCTCTCTGTATATATAAATTTATTGCCATTAAGTTGATTCTGACTCATAGTGGCCCTATAGGACAGAGTAGAATTGCCTCTTAGGGTTTCCAGGGCTATAATCTTTACAGCTGGAGACCTGGTGACATAGTGGTTAAGAACTTGGCTGCTAACCAAGAGGTCAGCAGTTCAAATCCACAAGCCACTCCTCAGAAACCTTTTGGTGCAGTTCTCCTTTGCCCTATAGGGTTGCTATGAGTCCAAATTGACACGATGATGACAGGTTTGGAATCTTTACAGAAGAAGGCTGCCACATCTTCCATCAGTGGAGTGGCAGGTAGGTTCAAACCACTGACCTTTCAGTTAGCAGCTGAGCACTTAACCACTGTGCCACCAGGTTCTCTCTCTTTCTCTCTATATATACATATAACCATATGGCTACCAGGTGTTCTCCCTTGATGACTGCCACTGACAATTCTGCTCCCATTGGCAAGGTGATGCAGAATCAAGAAGTCAGGGGTAGTCATGTGCCATACAACTTTTGAGTGATGAGCAGTGAGTACCTCACATCTAACCTCTTGGCACAGCCAGTTTACCAGCGGACTGGTAGCCTTAATTACGAGAGGACACCAAAAGATTTGTATGGAAGATGGACAACAGCATGATACACGAGCAGATGCTGTATGCTGTCCAGAGAGAGAGCAACTACAGGCAGGGCAGGAAGAAAAGTGCTTTTAAAACATACAATTTCAAGCATAAAACAAGTGGTTAACCAGGTTTATCCTTGGCAAGGGGGTGAGGAAGAGAGAGTGAATAACAGGAAAATAGGGAGGAGAAAGTTCTTCTGTATGCCTAGTGATTTCATATCCAAATTCCCTAGAGTAACTTCTATTATTATTCCCCTTTATAAATCAGGATTGAAACTTCCGAGAGGGAACTGACTTAAGTGATTCCAGTAGGTTTCACATACCACTAGGGGCAACGGTTGTAAATTTTCAGAAAGTTAGAGGTTAAGTTGCTAAATCCTTTTCCTTTGATGGATGACAAAGTGGCCATTAAAGGCATGCAAGAGACCCAGAGAAGGTGCCTTTGTTTAAAAATCTCTAACTCTACACACACAGAGACATAATCTATTAGTTAGTCAGTCCTCTAGTAAGTTACAGTTTTATGTGGGTTAAAAAGCCACTGTTAAAAAATAAAATCTATTCTGGAAGGCTTATATATCAGTGATGCACATCACTGTATTAATTATTTTACTTATGTGGCTGTCCTAATAGCTATCTGAAAGAGAGATGTGTTTTACATATGTATGTGTGTATCTCTGGTGCCATAGTGGTTAAGAGCTACAGCTGTTAACCAAAAGGTCGTCAGTTTGAATCTACCGGGTGCTCCTTGGAAACCCTATGAGGATGCTCTACTCTGTCCCCTAGGGTTGCTATGAGTCGGAATTGACTGAATGGAAATGGGTATGCATATATGTGTATATATATATATATATATATATTTTTTTTTAAGGGACTGGGGCACTGGACAGAGGACTCTGGGGGGAAGCATGGTAGGGGCTTTAGGCACCAGAGGATATCATGGTTCCAGGAGGACAGAAAGAAGGAAGGTGTCAATTGTCAAGAAGACATTAAAGATATACTTTGCCTTTTTGGGTTTTTCTAAGGTCTTTGTGGTGGCAAGTCTTACCACCACTAGAAAATCTTGCACGTGATGCTGCCATAGAAAATTAGTTCTTTTCCTTTTGATCTATCTTTCTCCTTGGGTTGACTCATGAAAACAATGGACATCATCCTTACAGACAGCCGGACCACAGGCTTAATTGAGGGTTTTCCTCCTGCTCCATGGTTTCAAACACATGTGATCCATCATGGTAGGCACCAGATTAAAAACCATTTGCTGTCAAGTTGATTCCAACTCACAGAGACTCCATGTGTCAGAGTAGACCTGTGCTCTGTACAGTTTTCAATGGCTGATTTTTCAGAAGTAGATCTCCAGGCCTTTCTTCCAAGGTACCTCTAGGTAGACTTGAACTTCCAGCCTTTCAGTTAGCAGCTGAGCACATTAACCATTTGCACCACCCAGGGATTCTGAGGCACCAGATTAACTAACCCAAAATAAAGAGAACCACCTAGAGGTCAAGTGCAGTCTCTGGCATATGGGCACTAATGAACTAGGTTGGGATTTTAAACACACTCTGAAATTTGTAGATAATCATATTCCTTTGTTTGCTTTGGTCACCAGGAAACTTAGAGCCAAGCTCAGAAGTTGAAGAATTCCTGGCATACGTTTCTGCATGCTAACTTTACCCTTGTCTCTATCTTACTATTCTGTCCTTACTTTCCCTTTGCCCTTTCTCTTTATTTACTTATTTTAGTTTGATATACTGTGCCTATTTGTATAAAGTCAACTCAAATCCTTTGAGTTGATTCCAACTCATAGCAACCCTATAGGACAGAGTAGAACTGCCCCATATGGTTTCTAAGGAGCAGCTGGTGGATTCCAACTGCTGACCTTTTGGTTAGCAGCCAAGCTGTTAATCACCATGCTACCAAGCCTCCATTGGGAGTAAGGTGAGGGGAAATAAATAATTAAGGCCTCTTTAGATTGTCTTTTAACAGCCTGAGTATGCATCTTTATTTGGCAAGAAGAACTGGAGCTGTTTGGTACTCTTTTTTTTAATGAGTTATGGGGTAAGCCATGAACTTTTTTTTTCAATAGGAAAAAAACATTTAAATGTACCGAGTGGTCTGCTCATCTCAAAGCTGAGCGTCCTTTGGTTTTTTGGATTCCTTCCTATCCAGACTAAATATCTCTACTAGCCTTTCCTGATTCTGATTCAGTATCTATCTCAAAGTTTATAAAGGGTGACAACTAGCTCCTATCCAACTTTATAAAGGTTAAAATTAGAGAAAATAAGTAAAAATTACAGTAAATTATATTTCAGTTTGCCAAAATAATGCAATTTTTTTTTTCCTGAAGAATTATTAAATTAAAAAGTGAGCTTTCTTGGTAAGATATGAATTCCTACCCTGAGGGCTTAGACAATTTGCACAGACAACTTCTATGAAATGCTTTAAGTGTAGATCTCATACCCTTAAAACGTATTTTTTCTGTCCCACCATCAATCAACGTATATTGTCAAATATTAACTCTGTTCAAGATATTTTTCTCAGCACTCAGGGGATTGCAAAGTAGCCCTGGCTCTTGCTTTCCAAGGGCCTACATTGTAGTAGGGTTGAGAGGTGGTGTGTGTGTGGGAGGTGAACAGAAAGATAAGTATTGCATATATTCTCGGACAACATGAGAGTGGTCCCATGAAGAGGGACAGGCATTCCAGGAATGCAGAAGAGAAGAAGGTCTGTCTGTTTGGGAGGCTGAGATTGGGGCTCATAGAAGAAGCACTGTTTGAGAAGATTGCCATTTTGAAATGAAGAACAATGAGAAAGAACCAGTGAGGTCTACTGGGGCCTTCATCAGAGATCCTGGAATTCAGGGCAGAGGGGTTTGTTCTCAGTTTTGCTGTAATAGGGAGCCACAGAAGGATCAGCAACTGGAGAGTTGGGTGTTTAAATGATAGCAAAGAATTTTCATTTAGACACCACATACTTCCAGATTAGGCCTTCAGGTGATTTATGACAAAACTATAAAACTATTTTTAAAAGAAATGAAATAAAAACTATAAATGCCAACTTGTATTCCTACAAACTGATAAGGAACCAGTCTATTCTAGAACTATCATAACTTTGTTTTGATCCTACAAGGTACGTAAATAACTTAAATCATGGAGAGAAGTAACCAGAAGTCAAATATCATGTTTGGGAGGGTACTTCCCCTTAGCTAAGCAATGTGACATTTTAACCTCCTTGCTTTCATGTGGGATTGCCTGGCTCCACCTCCAAGACGAGTGCTGACATTTTAATAGTATTGTTACACAACAAGCTTCCTTTTATTTTACTGAAATTTCCCTCTGACTTGTAGCTTTCCTGACACTATCAAATCCCTTCTCAGGAATAGCCCTTAAATTAAATTGTTTCCTTGACTTCTCTAGTGCCTAAAGTTAAGGAAACAATAAGTGTCTAATTTCTTTTTTGGGTTCTTATCTAGGCAAATCCTTTCCAAAACCAAACCCATTGCCATCGAGTCGATTCTGACTTGTAGCGACCCTATAGGACAGAGTAGAACTGCCCTAAAGGTTTCTAAAGCTGTAATCTTTATGGAAGCAGATTGCCACATCTTTCTCCTTTGGAGCGGCTGGTGGGTTTGAACCGCCAACCTTTCAGTTAGCAGCTGAGGGCTTTAACCATTGTACCACCATGGCTCCTAGTCAAACCTTTATTCTATTTATATTATTAAGGCTGCATTTTATATCCCCAAAATGCTTGTCGTGGCTTTGTTATAAAATAATACCTCTATTAACAAAAAGAATTATTTCAATGACATATTTCCTTGGGAGAAATTTTATAAGTAGAGGTAAAAATAATACAGGGGTAGAGAGTAGGTAGGGAGTCCCTGGGTGGTGCAAACAGTTAAGTGCTCATCTACTAACTGAAAGATTGGAGACTCAAATTCACCCAGAGGTACCTTGAAAGAAAGGCCTGGCAATCTACTTCCAAAGGTCACAGCCATGGAAACCCTATGGAACACGGTTCTACCCTGAAGTACATGAGTTAGGACTGGCTCCACAGCAGCTGGTTTGGCTTTTTGCTTCAGAGGGGAGGTGAGGGTTAAGGGGTAGGAAATAAGGCCAGGAAGTTCGCTACAAAGAAAACATTCAATATGATCTAAAATACTGTCACTTATATGACAATATATGCATCAAGGAGTCTTGGAACCCGACACAGGACAAGGCAGGGACTGATTTAAGGATACAGGAGGAGGTGGATTTGTCTTTTGGTAGGGAAGTGAATATGAAAGGCTGGCAAAAAGAGGCACACACACCTCCTCCCACTGACTTTTTTGGGACCAGGCCTCCATCCTGCTGGGCCCTTCTCATTGGAGGAAGCAGGGCTGTTTTGCTTCTGCCTCCCTACCCCAGGGTTCCCTAACGGCCACAAGATCAGACACACAGACCTGGGACAGTGCCAGGAACACTCACTGACCCAGGGCCTTACCCTGAAAATGGAAAATTTCCACCCTTCCCTACTGAGACCCAAAACTCTTTTAAGGAGAGAAAAAGCCTTTCATTCCAGTTAACAATAAAAGACTAGAACTCAAATGCCTGGCTGGGGTAGCCTTTTTTGTGATTAGGTGCTTACCTTATCCTTCCTTATATCCAGAGACTCACCATGGGCTGTCAGGTAATGAAGGCAGAAAAGGTTGGAAAGTGTAGAGTCTGTGACAAAGGAAGGACCTAGAAGGTATCACTACCTCGGGGAATTGCCCTGTTCACCTGGTGGACCCAGAATAGACAGAACAAGCTGTGTCCTGGAGCACTCTGGCCCAAGAAAGGCAGTGCTGGGTCACAAGCCCCCCTTGATTTTAATGCCAACCAATCACTGTTTGGGTCCCTGGGGGGTGCAAATGGTTGAACACTCGGCTACTAACTGATAAGTTGGTGGTTCAAATCCACCCAAAGGTGCCTTGGAGGAAAGCCTTCGTGGTCTACTTTCAAAAGATCAGCTATTGAAAGCCTTGTAGCTCACAGCTCTACTCTGACACACCTGGGGTCACTGTGAGTTGAATCAACTCCACGGCTAGTGGCTTGGTGTTTGGTTTAATCACTGCGTAAATTAGACTTCATCCCCAGGAGATCTGTTAATTGAAGTAACATGAAATTTGCTATTTATTAAGATGACTTATTGCCCAAACCGCAGAGAGGTATTTCAATCATTGAATCAATCATTAATTAATCAATAACAAATGCACTCAGAATAAGAAAGAACTGGGCATATGCCCTACGCAGGGTCCTGCGCAGGACAGGAGCAGGGTCAAGGTGAGGATTCCTAGGGAGCAATCCCTTAAGCCCCTGCTTTGCTCTGGAAGGATACTGCTTTCCCTTATACACCAGCCTTCCTACTTTGGAACTGGAGCTACACAATGAGAATGTGTTAGATATCAGGCTCTGGTCTAAGTGCTACGGAAAACTTCTCATTTACCGTCCGTGAGTGCCTGTGAGGCATGGATGCATCTCCTCATTAGGCAGCCACACTACTGGTAGATTCAAAGCTGGGGTTGCAGCTGAGCCTGTGAGACCATTGAACCTGCACTCCTGACTGCAGCGCACAGGATCCCAGGACCTTCCTCTGTGACCCAGGGCATGATGGGGCAGCGCTTGCCCTTCTGTGGGGAAAGTCTATTCTATACATCCCATGCCTGAGATGTCCAGGGGTTTGGCAGAGACCTGACTACAGAGTGGGCTTTTGGGCTAATTTTTCTGAGGCCCCCTTTGTTCACTGAAAGGTTAATGAAAATGGAGAAAGGGGCTACCCTACCTTTCCACCCACCCAAGGGCAGCTCAGGTTGGATGGAGGCAATTCTAAGAAGAACACCCTCTGGATGTGAAGCTTTACTCAGATGCTCAAGCATGGTGGTTTTCCTCTTTCTTCAGAGGCATGGAAACCACCTCCCAGATTCTGTCATGTTTTCTTTTTCAATATGTGTGATGCAAATAACTGCCCATACTTGTCAGAAAGGACTCGAGGCAAATCTTACAGCTCACTGCTAACACCTCTAATGGTCACTTTTAGTCTCTGTCTTGGCCTCCATTCAATTTTCCTTAGGACTATACTACTCAAGGGAGTACCTGGGTGATGTAAATGGTTAAGTGTTTGGCTCCTAACTGCAAGGTTGGTGGTTCAAATCCACCCAGAGGCATTTTGGAAGAAAGACCTGGTGATCTACTTCCAAAAGGTCACAGCCATTGAAAACCCTATGACTGCAGTTCTACTGTGACACACATGGGGTCACCAGGAGTCGGAATCAACTCAACAGCAATTGGTTCGTTCTTGTTTTTTGTTATAGAGTCACACCCTGTGCTAAACACTTAACAGTTTTGGACACCTTTATGGATAAAATTAAGTATTCCATTAGCCGCTAGACCTGTACCCTCTCCAATCATTCCTGTAATCTGCAATTTTCCCTTGTCAAAATTTACCTGGCCTAGAAACCCTGGTTAAGAGCTACAGCTGCTACCCAAAAGGTTGGCAGTTGAAATCCACCAGGTGCTTCTTGGAAACTCTATGGGGGAGTTCTGCTCTGTCCGATGGGGTTGCTAGGAGTTGGAATTGGATCCACAGCAATGGGTTTGGTTTTTTTTTTGGGTGGGGGGTACATTCCTAAGGGTCCTGATTTCTGAGATCGACTTGTTAAAGTTTTGTCCCCCCATCCCCACCTCGGGTAACATGTTATTCAATAGGGGAGACATTGATTAAATAAACACACACAAAATACTAATGTAGAATATTTTGAAAATTATTAATGTGCTTTACTTTTTTTTTTTTTGTGTGAGTTCACACCCTTTCCCCTAGTCTGACTGAAGCAAGGAGATTAGGATTATCTCAGAAAGAATACAAACGGAAAAACGTTAATACTTAGTGGCTGGTGTTCAAAATAGGATTTGAAGCAAAGCAGAAGGCTTGAAAACCAGGCCTTGAAAAGAAAAGATTTTCTAAAAACTTAGCTCCTGTTTAACATATTAAGAGTTGTGTATGGTGAAGTTTTTGTAAGAGAAGCTGTAGGTAGACAGAATGGTTTTTTTGTTTGTGTTTGTTTTTTTAATTCTATCCCTCTGGCCCCAAGGAACGGTGGGAAATGGAAGGTCAGCTGTCAGCTAGATCCTACTCAGCACTCTCTGGACTTTGGCCCCGAGAGGAGGTATGTTAGTTCAGGTTGAAAAAAACCTTGAAAGTGGAAGGACTATGTCCCACTGCCACTTGGATCTCAGAGGGAGCTGTACGATGGCCAGTACGGGGCAGCCTGCATTGTGAGGAGGGTAGAATGGCACACCAGGCAAAGAGAGGTCTAGTTTGCACTCTCAACCACCCTTTTGCTCCTATGAGCCAGGAGATTTGCCAGGGTCCTAGTGCGGCGAGGGGGAAAAGGACCTTACAGGCGAGGCTTTGGGGTGACAACCTGGGCCAGAGCCCAGTGGAAGCGTATGACAGGGACTCAGAGATATCCACAATGACAGAGAGAGGCAAGGGGAGGCTGGATCCACAGGAAGGGGTAGCAGACCTCCCAAATAGGCTGCAAGAAAACACACCATGAGTTCCCAAGCAGCTGAGAGCAGTAGAACACCAAGTGCACCCAACCATAGCTCGGGGTTCACGGAGAATGTTCACACACAGACCAGCATGAGGCCAGGGGTACCCTTCCTACCTCACGGCCATGACATCCTATGCAACCTTATTATGGACTGAATTGTGTCTGCCCAAAACATCCATTAAAGTCCTTGCCCCTGTACTTGTAGATGTGATCCTATTTAGAAATAGGGTTTTTCTTTAACAAGTTCATGCCAGGGTAAGATGGTCCTAAACCTAATCCCTTCTCAGTGGTGTCTTATAAAAACAGCAGAACAGACACAGAGGCACACACAGGGGGAAGATGCCACATGAGGAAAGGCACATGCGGCAGATGCATCTACAAGCCCCGGAACTCCAACGATTGCTGGCAGCTAATAGAAGCTCATGAGTCGGAATCGACTCGACGGCAACGGGTTTGGGTTTGGTTTGGGTACTAGAAGCTGAATAAACAAAGAAGGAACTCCCCCTAGAGCCACACCCTGAATTTAGACTTCCGGCCTCCTGAACTGTGAGAAAATAAATTTCTGTTCTTTAAAGCCACCTACTTGTGGTATTTTTTGTTAAGGCAGCAAATTAAGACACCTCCTCTGGCCCTCCCCCCCACCCCCCCCCCCATTAGACACTTTCTAGGAGAGGAACAAGGTGGTGGGGAGGGGGAATCTGGAAGACTGAGCGATTAAACCATGGAAACTGAAGTAACCCTAAAGCTAAAGTATTTGAATCATCATATCTGTCTAAATCTAGACTGACAGATGCAATCTAGCTTTTCCTTACCACGACCCCGTAGGGGGCTTGTGAGAACCGTGAGGTCAAAGACAGACATTTTCTATGCACATGTGAGTGTAGCGAAAGAATGAGAAGTCCTGCTACTCATTTAAATTGCTCCCTGGGCACTACTGGGGCTAAACTTGGCATCTTCATCCTGTTTACTTTTCATAAACGATGTCACATGTCCCTCCTAGAGGAGCCCCAGCTGACATCTGTAATACTGTATGGGTTGTCATGTCTTCCTTAATGCTGTCTTCAGAATCAAAGTGGATGCCAAACTCTCTCTGGTTCCTTAGGTCCCCCCCTTACCAAGTTATACTTTCAACATGTGATCTCATCTTGAGGCCCTTATGTTTGCCCACCACTTGGTTTTAAGAAGGAGTCCCTGGGTGGTGAAAATGGTTAAAGGCTTCACTATTAGCCAAAAGTTTGGTGGTTCAAATCCACCCAGAGGTGCCTTGGAAGAAAGACCGGGTGATCTGCTTCTGAAAGATCATAGCCTTGAAAACCCTAAGGGGCACAGCTGGACTCTGCACACATGGGGTGCCCATGAGTCAGAATCAACTTCACAGACACTGGTTTGGCTTTTGGTTTCAAGAGGGCTAGGGTAGGAGGATACAGAGCAACTCTAGGTTGCAAGGCAATTGCAGGAAGCATGGAGAACCAAGAATTCCAGACCTGGGGTTTGGGAGCTCAACGGTCATCTAATCCAATCCCCTCACTTCAACAACCCAGGAAACTGAGGCTAATCAAATCATATAACCAAGACTTGAACCCATGTTTGAGAACTCCATGTCTATATCAGTTTCCTAGGTCTGCTGTAATGAAGTACAAAAACTGAGTGGCTTAGAAGAACAGAAATTTATTGTCTTACAGTTCTGGAGGATATAAGTCCAAATCAATATGTCAGCTGGGACATTTTCCCTCTGAAGGCTCTAGGGTAAGAGTCTTCCTTGTCTCTTCCAGCTTCCGGTAGCCCCAGGCTTGTAGTTTCTTGGCTTGTAGCTGTAAAATAACTGTCATCACGTGGTTGTTCTCCTTCTGTCTGTCCCGGGTGTCTTCTCCTTTATAGGAACATCACTCAGATTGGTCCCACCCTGCTCCAATATGACCTCAGGTTAATTTAACTGTTAATATCTTCAAAAACCCTGTGTTAGGCTGGGTTCTTTAGAGAAGCAAAACCAGTAAAGTGTATAAATATATATAAAGAGAGATTTATATCAAGTAAGTGGCTCACATGGTCATGTTGTTGTTGTTGTCAGGTGCCGTTGAGTCAGTTCCGACTCATAGCGACCCTATGCACAACAGAATGAAACACTGCCCGGTCCTGTGCCATCTTTACAATCGTTGTTATGCTTGAGCTCATTGTTACAGCCACTGTGTCAATCCACCTCATTGAGGGTCTTCCTGTTTTCCGCTGACCCCGTACTCTGCCAAGTATGATGTCCTTCTCCAGGGACTGATCCCTCCTGACAACATGTCCAAAGTATGTAAGACGCAGTCTCGCCATCCTTGCTTCTAAGGAGCATTCTGGTTGTACTTCTTCTAAGACAGATTTGTTCGTTCTTTTGGCAGTCCATGGTATATTCAATATTCTTCGCCAACACCACAATTCAAAGGCATCAACTCTTCTATGGTCTTCCTTATTCACTGTCCAGCTTTCACATGCATATGATGTGATTGAAAATACCATGGCTTGGGTCAGGCACACCTTAGTCTTCATCTTTGCTCTTCGACACTTTGAAGAGGTCCTTTGCAGCAGATTTGCCCAATGCAATGCATCTTTTGATTTCTTGACTGCTGTTTCCATGGCTGTTGACTGTGGATCCAAGTAAAATGAAATCCTTAACAACTTCAATCTTTTCTCCATTTATCGTGATGTTGCCCATTGGTCCAGTTGTGAGGATTTTTGTTTTCTTTATGCTGAGGTGTAATCCATACCGAAGGCTGTGGTCTTTGATCTTCATTAGTAAGTGCTTCAAGTCCTCTTCACTTTCAGCAAGCAAGGTTGTGTCATCTGCATAACGCAGGTTGTTAATGAGTCTTCCTCCAATCTTGATGCCCCGTTCTTCTTCATACAGTCCAGTTTCTCGGATTATTTGTTCAGCATACACACTAAATAGGTATGGTGAAAGAATACAACCCTGACGCACACCTTTCCTAACTTTAAACCAATCGGTATCCCCTTGTTCTGTCCAAACAACTGCCTCTTGATCTATGTAAAGGTTCCTCATGAGCACAATTTAAGTGTTCTGGAATTCCCATTCTTTGCAGTGTTATCCATAGTTTGTTATGATCCACACGGTCAATTGCCTTTGCATAATCAATAAAACACAGGTAAACATCCTTCTGGTATTCTCTGCTTTCAGCCAGGATACATCTGACATCAGCAATGATATCCCTGGTTCCATGTCCTCTTCTGAAACCAGCCTGAATTTCTGGCTGTTCCCTGTTGATATACTGCAGCAGCCCTTTTTTGAATGATTTTCAGCAGAATTTTGCTTGCGTATGATATTAATGATATCGTTCTATAATTTCCACGTTCGGTTGGACCTCCTTTCTTGGGATATGCATAAATATGGATCTCTTCCAGTCAGTTGGCCAGGAAGCTGTCTTCCATACTTCTTGGCATAGATGAGTGAGTACCTCCAGTGCTTGCATCTGTTTGTTGAAACATCTCAATTGATATCCCATCAATTCCTGGAGCCTTGTTTTTCGCCAATGCCTTCAGAGCAGCTTAGACTTCTTCCTTCAGTACCATTGGTTCCTGATCATATACCACCTCTTGAAATGGTTGAATATCGACTAATTCTTTTTGGTATAATGACTTTGTGTATTCCTTCCATCTTCTTTTGATGCTTCCTGCATCGTTTAATATTTTCCCCATTGAATCCTTCACCATTGCAACTCGAGGCTTGAATTTTTTCTTCAGTTCTTCAACTTGAGAAACGCTGAGCATGCTCTTCCCTTTTGGTTTTCCATCTCAAGCTCTTTGCACATGTCATTATAATACTTTATTTTGTCTTCTCGAGAGGCCCTTTGAAATCTTCTGTTCAGTTTTTTTACTTCATGAATTCTTTCTTTTGCTTTAGCTACTCGATGCTCAAGAGCAAGTTTCAGAGTCTCCTCTGACATCCACTTTGGTCTTTTCTTTCTTTCCTGTCTTTTCAGTGACCTCTTGCTTTCTTCATGGATGATGTCCTTGATGTCATTATGCAACTCGTCTGGTGTTTGGTCACTACCGTTCAATGCGTCAAATCTGTTCTTGAGATGGTCTCTAAATTCAGGTGGGATATATTCAAGGTCATATTTTGGCTCTCGTGGACTTGCTCTGATTTTCATCAGTTTCAGCTTGAACTTCCATATGAGCAATTGATGGTCTGTTCCACAGTCGGCCCCTGGCCTTGTTCTGACTGATGATATTCAGCTCTTCCATCTTTTCTTTCCACAGATGTAGTCAATTTGATTTCTGTGTGTTCCATCTGGCGAGGTCCATGTGTATACTCACCGTTTACGTTGGTGAAAGAAGGTATTTGCAATGAAGAAGCCGTTGGTCTTGCAAAATTCTATCATTCGATCTTTGGCATTGTTTCTATCACCAAGGCCATATCTTCCAACTACTAACCCTTCTTCTTTGTTTCCAACTTTTGCATTCCAATCACCAGTAATTACGAATGCATCTTGATTGCATGTTTGATCCGTTTCAGACTGCAGCAGCTGATAAAAATCTTCTATTTCTTCATCTTTGGCCCTAGTGGTTGGTGAGTATATTTGAATAATAGTCGTATTAACTGGTCTTCCTTGTAGGCGTATGGATATCATCCTATCACTGACAGCGTTGTACTTCAGGATAGATCTTGAAACATTCTTTTTGACGATGAATGCAACACCATTCCTCTTCGAGTTGTCATTCCCAGCATAGTAGACTATATGATTGTCCATTTCAAAATGGCCAATACCAGTCCCTTTCAGCTCACTAATACCTAGGATATTGATGTTTAGGCATTCCATTTCATTTTTGACGATTTGCTATTTTCCTAGATTCATACTTCGTACATTCCAGGTTCCGATTATTAATGGATGTTGCAGCTGTTTCTTCTCATTTTGAGTCGTGCCACATTAGCAAATGAAGGTCCTGAAAGCTTTACTCCAACCATGTCATTAAGGTCGACTCTACTTTGAGGAGGCAGCTCTTCTCCAGTCATCTTTTGAGTGCCTTCCAACCTGGGGGGCTCATCTTTCAGCACTATATCAGACAATGTTCTGCTGCTATTCATAAGGTTTTCACTGGGTAATGCTTTTCAGAAGTAGACTGCCAGGTCCTTCTTCCTAGTCTGTTTTAGTCTGGAAGCTCAGCTGAAATCTGTCCTCCATTGGTGACCCTGCTGGTATCTGAACACCGGTGGCATAGCTTCCAGCATCACAGCAATACACAAGCCCCCACAGTATGACAAACTGACAGACACGTGGAGGCAAGTGGTCATAGAGGCTGGAAAATCTCAAATCCATAGGGCAGTCTGGAGGCTCCTCTGACTCACGTAGCTGCAGGGGGTATCACACCCAAGATAGGCACATCAGAAAGCAGTCCTCTGGCTTATAGGCTGTGAAGACTAACAAATCCTAAAACTGGCAGGCAAGATGGCAGGTAAGATGCTAGCTCAAGTCCTAAGAACAGGAGGTCAGATGAACAGGAGTCAGTTGCAGGATCCAGAGCAAGCAAAAGCCAGCAAGCCTTGCCAGAAAGTTCACTTATATTGGATGCAGGCCACACCCCCAAGGAAACTCCCTTTCAACTAATTGGCTACTCACAGCAGGTCCCATCATGGAGGTGATCACGTTGTATCAGATCTTATCGCGGAAGTGATTACGTGATTATGTAACTGCAAAACTACATCATAACAGCAAACCACTAAGAATCATGGCCCAGCCAAGTTGACACGCAACATTAACCATCACATGTCTTTTTGAGGGGATGAAATTCAACCTGTGACACTGTCCTTTGTAACTCTCTCCTGGGTGGCAGAACAGAGCATGAGGAAGGTTTCCAGGAAGGCTATGCAGAGGGGACCAAGGAGTCAAGACTGCTTACCTTTCACTTTCCTTTAGGCTATCCCCAAGTATGGGATCCCAGCTCCAGTTTGTTTGATTTTTAAATCAAAATTAAGATTAACTTTACAATTTTAATCAACCTTTTCCAGTGTTCGGCAGCATCCTAGTCCCTGTGCTCTGTATTCCCTCAACAACAAATCATACTGTTTGCCTATTGATCTGCTGTAAATCAAACCTTTCACTGTCTATTAAATCACACCAGATCAACTGGCTGCTTTTCACAAAGTCAGCTTTTTGGACAAACACTGTCGTTCCTCCTGGTCTACCAACTTTGGAGAAGGGGAAGAGTTCTCTGTGTGGAGGCTGTGGACATTAGAGTTGACCATATTTAAGGTTCCAAGCTAAATTTAGCCCTCCCAGCTGGTTGTTACTCCAGCAACTGAGTGTGGGCTTGCCCAGCTGTATTTTAAGCTGAGCCCCAAATTTTCCTCTGTTTGGTTTTGTTCTGTTCAGCAGGATTTGGGTCCAGCTACCAAAAATAAATAAAAAGGATTTTCTTATGGGCTTTAAATATGTAAATCCAACCGGAAAGAGCAAGGACAACCTGTCCAGTACTGGCATGGGAATTTATGGCTTGAAGGAACCTCTTCAGCTAGTAGAGAACATTCTCTGACCACCAGAACTAATTGTCTGAAACTAAGGAAGAAGGAAGGCCACAATGCCTAATTTGCACTTTTAGAACGCTTACCTTTAAAAAGCACTTCCAAATTTTTCAAAACCCTATGCTTAAGTACAAAACAGTGTACATAGTATGCTACCATCTGTGTGGAAAAACAGAAAACATGTGTTTGTATATGCAAAGAATAGTCTGGAAGCCTATGCAAGGAACTGGTAATGGTGGTTACTTCTGGAGAAGAAAACTGAGGGTCTGGAGGCCAGAGATGTTAGAAATTTTTACTGTGTGTGTGCATTACTTACAGCTCTTATGCTTTAAAGATGTATTATTTGGTCTCTACACTCTTAAGTTGACATGCAAAATCATGGCTTTATTATTCTATTATCACCACAGTGGTTTGTAACATAGCACCTTCCAGCACCCTCCAACTCAGAAACCCTGGGGAAGGGCAAGCAAAAAATCACAAATGTGTGAGTGAGCATATGTTTGTGAATTCACAATACATACAACCCCTCGCCCCAACACACTTCACATTTTGTCAGCACAAAATTGCACTCGTGCAGGTTTTAAAACTAGGGAACAGAATAAAAAGGCTAGAAGCAAATATGCCAAAATGTTAATAGTACTTAGTTCTACAAGGTGGGAATATGCGTAATTGCTATTTCCTTTTCTGTATTTGTGTGCATATTTTAAAATCTTGACTCAAAGTTTTCTCTTAAAAATAGATTCCGATCCTGTGTTTTTAAAAGCAGTGTCTTATACAGGAAGACTGTAAAGGAATCCACACAGCAGCAAGCCTCAAAGTTTTAATATTTGGTATCTTCTAAGAAGCATCTGAGTTTTTTCTAATTTTCACTTATTTCACACAATTCAGGGATGACTTACAATTACTGATGTCTCACCTTTAGATCAGCTCATTTCAGTTCAACAAATGCTTATCAAACAATGCATTCAGTAGCGTATGGGGTGCACCAGGATGAACGAGACACGGTACAACTGTATTCATGTGGGAAATATTTATCCTTTCTCTAAGAATTTTCTGAAGCAAGAAAACCTTTGTGGTGACCGTAAGCTTTACTAAGATATTTCTCAATCATCAGGGATACATGGAGCCAAGGGCTTATGTCCTCTCCCTAAAGTTTTTCCACACAAGATTATTATTTCAGGTACCATCCTTGCTTGAAGAAGGGAAGCTGGATAGGCTAACCTTCAATGGTCATTGGATTTTTCTCTTGTGTTGGCCTACCCTATTTAATAGCACAATAATAAGACTGAGTGGTAACAACAGTAAAGGAAAAGACAACAGTTAATCCAGGAAACTGAGAATCTATTTCCTTAACTAATAGAATCACAGTATCTTCTACTTACTTCAGCATTTTAACCTCCTGGACCAGGTGTGAACTCAAAGGAGGTGTATTGATTATGTCTACAACTCACTCTAAGCTGTCCCTGGAATGGGGATAAACACAAAAAGGAACTTTATAAGCACTGTGGCTGAAGTAGAGGATGAGGATGATGAGGGCATAGGTAAGGAAGGCCTCAGTACTAGAGAAAGGCATTGTTAAGAGTCATTGAAAGTACCAGGAATTTCTTGGAAGGTGGGGGACCATGAGGTCTCAAGGGGGGTCTTGGCTCCACAGAAAGAGCTTCCATTTTGCAATGTTCCCACTGAGGCCATCTGGAAGCCCCATCAGAGCCTGACCCTGCATCATGGTGGATTGCTGGCCTCCACAGAGCCAGGCCTACCCTGGAACACCCAGACTTTCTTTAATGGTTGACAAAAGAGGAGTAGGAAAATGACTCTGAGTCACTTGAAATTTTTTCTTACCAGCACCACTAAGACTCTTCCCCCCACCGCCCCTCTCCGGCCCCCCCACCGCCGGTAAAACAGCTGTTTTTATTTATTTATTTGTATTGTGTTTTGGGTGAAAGTTTACAGCACAAATTAGTTTCTTACTCAAAAATTGATATACAAATTGTTTTGTGACATTGGTTGCAACTCTACAATGTGTCAGCACTTTCCTCCTTTCCCTTTACACCCTGGGTTCTCCATGTCCCTTCATCCAGGTTTCCTATCCCTTCCTGCCTTCTTGTCCTTACTTTTGGGCAGGTGTTACCCATTAGGTCTCCTATACTTGACGGAATTATCAAGCTGAAAGAACTGAAGAAAAAAACTAAAGCCTCCAGTTGCAATACTGAAGGCTTCTACAGGGAAAATACTAAATGACACAGGAAGCACCAAAAGAAGATGGAAGGAATACACAGAGTCACTATATCAAAAAGAATTGGTCAACATTCAACCATTTCAGGAGGTAACATATGATCAGGCACCAATGGTACTGAAGGAGGAAGTCCAAGCTGCACTGAAGGCACTGGCAAAAAACAAGGCTCCACGAATTGTCGGAATATCAATTGAGATGTTTCAAGAAACAGATGCAACACTGGAAGTACTCACTAGTCTATGCCAAGAAATTTGGAAGACAGCTACCTAGCCAACTGACTGGAAGAGATCCATATTTATATCTATTCCCAAGAAAGATGATCCAACCAAATGTGGAGATTATAGAACAATGTCATTAATATCACACACAAGCAAAATTTTGCTGAAGGTCATTCAAAATCAGCTGCAACAGTATATTAACAGAGAACTGCCAGAAGTTCAAGGTGGATTCAACATGGAACCAGGGATATCATTGCTGATGTCAGATGGATCCTGGCTGAAAGCAGAAAATACCAGAAAGATGTTTACCTGTGTTTTATTGACTATGTATGCTAAGGCATTTGACTGTGAGAATTATAACAAATTATGGATAACATTGTGGAGAATGGGAATTCTGAAACACTTAATTGTGCTCAAGAGGAATCTGTACTTAGATCAAGAGGCAGTTGCTCAAACAGTACAAGGGGATACTGCATGATTTAAAGTCAAGAAAGGTGTGCGTCAGGGTTGTATTCTTTCACCATACCTATACAATCTGTATGCTGAGCAAATCAGAGAAGCTGGACTATATGAAGAAGAACGGGGCATCAGAATTGGAGGAAGACTCATTAACAACCTGCGTTATGAAGATGATACAACCTTGCTTGCTGAAAGTAAAGAGGACTGACGAAGATCAAAGACCACAGTTTTCAGTATGGATTGCACCCCAACATAATGCAAACAAAAATCCTCACAACTGGACCAATAAGCAACATCATGATAAATGGAGAAAAGATTGAGGTTGTCAAGTATTTCATTTCACTTGGATCCACGATCAACACCCACGGAAGAAACCAAGAAATCAAAAGACGCATCGCATTGGGCAAATCTGCTGCAAGAGATCTCTTTAAAGTGTTAAAAAGCAGAGATGTCACCTTGAGGACTAAGGTGTACCTGACCCAAGCCATAGTGTTTTCAATTGCCTTATATGCATGCAAAAGCCAGACAATGAATAAAGAAGACTGATGAAGAATTGACACCTTTGAATTGTGGTGTTGCATAATGAATATACCATGGACTGCCAAAAGAATGAACAAACCTGTCTTGGAAGAAGTACAGCCAGAATGCTCCTTGAAAGCAAGGATGGTGAGACTGCGCCTCACATACTTTGGACATGTTGTCACGAGAGGTCAGTCCCTGGAGAAGGACATCATGCTTGGTAAAGTGGAGGGTCAGCGAAAAAGAGGAAGATCTTCAATGAGGTGGATTGACACAGTGGCTGCAACGATGGGCTCAAGCATAGCAACAATTGTGAGGATGGGGCAGGACCAGGAAGTTTTGTTCTGTTGTGCATGGGGTTGCTATGAGTCGGAACCGACTTGGTGGCACCTAACTAACAACAAGCAAGCAACGTTCCTCACATGTGTTATCATTTATTTTATAGGCCTGTCTAATCTTTGGCTGAAAGGTGGACTTTGGGAGCGGCTTTCGTACTGATTTAGCAGGGTGTCTGGGATCCATAGTTTCAGGGGTCACTCCAATCTCTGTGAGACCAATAAGTCTGATTTTTTTTTTGTGAATTTGAATTTTGTTCTACATTTTCCAGTCCATCTGAAACCCTCTATTGTGATCCCTGTCAGAGTTGTCTCGGTGGTACAGGGCACCATCTATTTCTTCTGAGCTCTGGCCGGTGGAGGCTGTGGTTCATGTGGTCCATTAGTCCTTTGGACTGATACTTCCCTTGCATTTTGGGTTTTCTTCATCCTCCTTTGCTTTGAACATGATGGAACTAATAGCTGTAACCACTGAGACTCTGGAACATGACGTTTTAACACACCAAAACCTGGGTCAATCCTGCCATCCATTTTTTTCTTTTTTTCTGACTTAAAACAGTCCACTGGCTACATTGCTGGAGCAAATTACTTAACTGCCAATTGGCTCCACAACATATCCACACTTTCTAATCTGTGTGGGCCCTCAGTGCTGTTCAGGGACCTCTTACTTCACCTATGGACTTCCTCTCCTCTTCGCAAACATTTTATTTTTTTCTCTTCACGTCTTCCATTTCAGCCTTTTCTCTCAAGGGGTGATTCCATCTCCTTTTTCAATAGGTGATGGACCATCTACTGTATTTCAGCTCCCTCAGTTTCCCTTCTTTCTACTAAAAACTATCATTTCATCAATTTCTCCTTGTGACAAATAGACTCAAAAATGGCTCCCAGTTATCCCCACCACCTGTTAGTCACATCCTTGTGGAATCTCCTCCCCTTGAGTGTGGGTTGCTTCTAACCAACAGAATATGACAACAGTTAATGGGCAACCCAAGGTCGAGAAGGGCAGAGAGATGACATGTTGTGAGGCTAGCAACCAATGTCACAAAACAATACGTTAATGAGAAACTAATTTGCTCTGTAAACCTTCATCTAAAGTACAATTAAAAAAGGAATATTCCAAATGATAATAATATGGCAACAGTGATGCCATGTCACTTCCACAATTATGTTACATAGGATTGTAACTTCTATCTTGTTAGAAGACTCTATTGACTCTCTCTCTTGCTGGCCTTCATGAAGTACCCAACCATACGGAGTGACCCACGTGGTAAGGAACTGAGGGTGGCCTCCAGCTGACAGCCAGCAAGGAGCTGAGACCCTTGTTCTGAGGGTCCACAGGGAACTGAATCCTGCCAACAACCATGTGAGCTTGGAAGTGGATCCTTTCCTAGTTGAGCCTCAAATGAGACCCCAAACCCTGGCTGACACTTTGATTGCAGCCTCATGAAAGAACCTGAAGCAGAGAACCTGCTAAGCTGTGTCCAGATTTTTGACCCATAGAAACTGTGAGATAGTAAATGTGTGTTGTTTTAAGTTGCCAAGTTTGGGTAATTTGTTACACAGCAGTAGATAACTATTACATTCTTTATTCCTTCCTTTCTCATAAGAATAAATGCCTCCCCAATTCCTTTCTAACTTCCTGGCCCATTCATGTCTGCTTGTGGTTCTATTCCTCCCTCTCTCTTTCACGTTATTTATCCAGCTTCCGAGCTATTTAAATCCACCTCTCTGCCCATGCTGTACCTGCACATCCACAGTGGATATTAACACACAACCCTGCGGACCATTTCACTTCAATCTGTGGCCTCTGGACTTGGGGTCTTTAAGGACTGGCCTGACACTGCAACTATGTTTCTCTAGACCTTCTACCCTCTCATTCTCCTGGGTCACTAGTTTACACTTTTCTTCTCTCCTAACTCCTCCCACACCCCTTCCCTCATCCTGTCTCTCAGCTGATGACCTTGCTTTCTATTTCCCAGAGAAAACAGAAGCAATCAAAAGAGAATGTCCACACTTAATATCCACACACTCCCACCACGGGATCTGTCAATTTACCTGCACCTGTGCCTTATGCTTTGCCTCCCCCCTTGTGTTTCTCTGGAAACAAGCTCCTCCACCCACTCCCACCACTTCATTGTAACTGCTCTTGTCAGGTCACCAATGACCACCCCCTGGCTACCTCAAACGGACAATTCCCAGTCCTCATCCATGGCTACCACTCTGGCCCAAGCCATCCATCAGCTATAACTGCAATAACTCCTTACCATTCTCCCAGTTTCTTTTCCGTTATACTTTATCAATCTATTCTCAGTATAGTAACCAGACTGGTCATTTTAAAATATGCCAGATTATGTTACTCCTAAAATAAAAATTCAGGGGCTTCCCATATCACTTAGAATTAAAGCCAAAGTTCCTTCGATAGCCTGCTGAGGCAGCCTTATGTAATCTGCCTGCCTCTCACTTTCACCCTTCATCATCTCTGAACTCTTCTACCACCAACCCGTTACTCATTCTGCTCCACCTCCTTATTATTCCTCTAAACAGAAGCACGTTTCCACAAGGCCTCTGCCCTTTCTCTTCCCTTTATCTGGATCATTCTCTTTGTAAAAATGGCATGGTAGTGGTGTCTAACCTCCTCTAACTTCACAAGGAGGAAAGAGAATAAGATCAACAGCCCAAGACTGATTCCTATGAAGCAGAAGTCAGACATGCTTCCTCTCTCTGCCATTTTTACTAATTCTGACACCAACGGTCCCTCCCACGGCACTCTCTACTTTTTCTGCTGAGTTCAATAATTTGTTACAGTGGCCACACAGCACTCACAGATCATACTCACAGTTATGGGGTTTATTAGGGAAGTAACAGGTTACAATTCAGGTTCAGGAATGCTCAGCATACAGTTCTTCCATCATGACAGCCTCTTCTCATTTGTCCCTGTATGCAGGTCTCTCTCTGGCCCTCAGCCTCTGTCCTGCTCAGGCAAGTGTTACAAAGCTCTTTTAGCTCTGCTGATAAGTGCCCCAAGGCACCCCACTCCACCAGTAAGCCTCAGCCCAAAGGCACTCAGCTTTCTTCAGGGGCCGACTGTGGAACAGACCATTAATTGTTCATATGCAAGTTCAAGTCGAAGCTGAAACGAATTAAAATAAGACCACGAGAGCCATATTACGACTTTGAGTATATCCCACCTGAATTTGGAGACCTTATTTGCATAGTCCCACGCAATCCATTTAGTGGGAGTTACAAGACCATGGTGAGAAACACCATATAAAAGTGATCCATCACACCACGTTCCCCCAGTATTCACAGATATCTGTACCTCCTTAAGGCCTGTGCTCAAATGTCATGTCCCAAGCAAGGTCTGCCATGACTTGCTGTGTTGAAATTTGCAACACTCCCCATCCAGCATTCCCTTCCTCCCTTCCCTGTTTTATTTTTCTTTTTATCACTACATGATACACTGTATGTTTTATTTATTTTGCTATTGGTTAATAAACATAAACTGCTTAAGGGCAGAGACATTTGGTTTTATTGTTCACTTCTATGTCATTAGTGCCTGGGAATAGTGCTTAGGGGGTGAAATTATTTACTAGTGCTTTTTGAAAACAACGGCAGTGTATGCACTGCATAGCAACCAAATCTCTTCCTTTCAGGTCTCCCATTCCAGGGCTTCATCTTATAATTTTTCCCATTCCAGTTATGGTTCTGAATGACCGAGATTTTAAAATTTAGGGTCTGTGCAGGTTTCACTTCATTGGCCAGGACTGAACTGGTTCAAATTTGTTCAAAGCCCTGGTTTGAAAAGTTCCTTTTCTTGTGCCCAGAATGTTTTCTTTTTAAGAGTGGCAAGTAAAAATGGATTCTTAATCTGTATCACAACAGAGGAGCACCACGCTTATTGTTATGGATTAAATCGTGTCCCCAAAAATATGTGTCAACTTGGCTAGGCCATGATTCCTAGTATTATATGATTGTCCACCATTTTGTCATCTCAAATAATTTCCTATGTGTTGTAAATTCTACCTCTATTAATGAGGCAGGACTCAATCTACAAGATTAGGTTTTGCTTTAAGTCAATCTCCTTTGATATATAAAAGACAGAAGTGAGCAGAGATTTGGGAACCTAATACCCACCAGTAAACAAGAGTCAGGAGAATAGCACGTCCTTTGGACCCAAGGTCCCTGTGCTGCGAAGCTCCTCAGCTCGGGAAGATTGATGACAAGGACCTTCCTCTAGAGCCGACAGAGAAAGAAAGACTTCCCCTGGAGCTGATGCCCTGAATTTGGACTTTTAGCCTAATAGACTGTGAGAGAATAAACTTCTGTTTGTTGAAGCCATTCACTTGTGGTATTTCTGTTATAGCAGCCCTAGATAACAAAGACAGAATTTGGTACTGAGAGTGGGGTGCTGCTCTAACAGAAACCTAAAATGTGGAAGCTGTTTAGAAACTGTGAATGGATAGAAGCCAGAAGAGTTTTAAAGTGCCTTATAGTAAAAACCTAGATTGCCTTGAACAGACTGTTCACTGAATTATGGACATCAAAGACAATTCTGGTGAGGGCTCAGAAGGAAATGAGGAGAGCTGTTACGCTGGAGACAATGCAGACAGCGAGAAGCAGCAGTAGAACTAGAAGACCAGTGAGACATAGCATTGGAGCTGACGCATAGAGGGAGAAGGAGTTGAGTGCTTTAAGCTTTTGTGCAGGAGGCTTCCTGGTGGAGTAGGGTGCCTCTGGGCACTTATCAGTGCAGCTAAAAAGCTTTGGAACACTTGCCCCAGCAAGGCAGATGCAGGCAGTGAGTTCCAAGGGGCCAAGAGGCCAAGGAACCAGGAAGCAGAAGCTGAAGAGACAAGGAACACAAGGAGCAGGCTGCCTTAGTCTCGAAGTGTAGGGCCATGACTTCTGGGGTCCAAAGGGTGGAGTCACCACTAAGATAAACTAGGAGAATAGTGCGCCTAAAGCTGAGGGAGCAGAGTTGCCGTCCCAGTGGGCCTGGAAGGCAGAGCTGAAGCCCAGAGCTGAGGGGCCTCCACTCAGAATCCAGAGAATGTGGCCAACACCTAGAGTCTGGAGGGCAAGGCCATCGTGTAAATGGTCTCAGAGAACAAAGGATTATTTTCAAGCCTTGAGAGCTAATGTAATGTGTTATGCTAACTTGCTTGGTGCCTGTTATCCCTTCTTTCCCTCCAATTTCTCCCATTTGTAATGGAAATGTCTAGCTTGTGCCTGTTCCACCACTGTATTTTGGAAGCAGATAACTTGTAGATTTTACAGATGAAGAAAAATTTTTGGATTTTGGACTTGGAGTTGGTTTAAGAATTTTGCTAAGATATGATGGGGTGAATGTGTCTTCCATGTAATAAGGACATGAATTTTGGGGGGCCAAAAGGTGGAATTTTATTGATTGAATTACCAAAAAACCAAACCACTGCCGTGGAGTTGATTTTGACTCATAGCAACCCTACAGGACAGAGCAGAACTGCCCCATAGGGTTTCCAAGGAGCACCTGGTGGCTTCAAACTGCTAACCTTTTGGTTAGCAGCTGTAGCCCTTAACCACTACACCACCAGGGTTTCCATGGATTGAATTGTGTCCCTCCAAAATGTGTGTCAACTTGGCTAGGCCATGATCACCAGTATTGTGAGATTGTCTACCATTTTGTCATCTCATGTGATTTTCCTATGTGTTGTAAATCCTACCTCTATGATGTTAATGAGGCAGGATTAAAGGCAGTTATGTTAATGAGGCAGGACTCAATCTATAATATGAGGTTTTGTCTTAAGCCAATCTCCTTTGAGATATAGAAGAGAGAAGCGAGCAAAGAGACATGGGGATCTCATACCACCAATAAACTAGAACCAGGACTTGGGGTCCCTGTGCTAAGAAGCTCCTCAAATGGGGAAGACTGATGACAAGGACCTTCCTCCAGAGCCAAAAGAGAAAGAAAGCCTTCCCCTGGAGCTGATGCTCTGAATTTGGACTTCCAGCCTCCTAAACTGTTAGAGACTAAAATTCCATTTGTTGAAGCCATCCACCTGTGGTATTTCTGTTGTATAGTCCTAGATAACTAAGACACTTATGAAGGAAAACCCTTCCCTGACACCAAGGGGCACCGCGATGTGGAAGCAAAGCACCCACCTAAGCAGTTCAGCAGCAGGAAGCAGGTTCCATCGCACTGGGGTGGATTTGTCCAGAAACAGGCATCTCACCCCACTTAACAGCAGTTGGCATTGTTCTAATTTTTATTAAGCACTTGTGTGTGTGGCATTACATGGCCTCTCCCCAAGATAGCCTAAGGACAAACGCTGCATCCTCTCTTGTTCCCAAGCCAGCTTTGTCTACAGGAGGTGCTTTGGAAAAGTTAGCTTGAGCAATGCCAAAAGCAACCAAACCCTACACGATTTTCAAAAGGAGTGTGCCTTGTGTGTGTGTGTGTGTGTGCGCGCGCGCGCGCTCGCGCAGGTGTACTGTCGAGTTGCTGGTAGGAAGGTACCCCGGGGGTCTCACCCTCCTTCTCTTGTCCTGTCCCCTCTGCAGGCCCCTCGGTCTGTTGCACAGCCAGATTTCCGCTCTCACCTGCAGTCCAATGAGGCTCATGCATTTCAGTGTACTGAGCCCCTCCCACGCCGGGGACTCAGGCTAGAGTGTAAAACCAGCTCTCTGCGTGGCCACAGGGGCCGTTATCACCACTCACCACGCGGCTTCCCGTCACATATCCTGTGCCAATCCTGTGTCAAGCCCATCTTACATTTTTCAAAGTGTCTTTAGCGTTATTTCCTGAGCCTGAACAGTTGCTCGTGCTGCAAAACGGTGTCCAAGCTGGGAACTCTTTTTTACAACTTGCAGATCAGGCACGTTGGGCCCGCAGACTTCCAGAGGCGGGAGCAAACGCTAGTCTCTTATCAGTTAGAGAGGGACTGCCCAGCTTTCCTGTGAAACCCTAGCAAACCAGAGCAAGGTTGCGTGTTTTTATCTAAGCAGTGACACGCTCTTCCAGTACCCCCCCTCCAAAAATCTTATAAGAATTAAACTATCCTCACATAATTTAGCATCGAATTATTTTTTGCAGTCCTTCCTTTTTCTCAAGGGCTGGGAGGAGGCAGCGCCCAGGCGCTGTGAGTTTGGCTGCGTACACAGGTGGAGGATTGTGTTAGTCTCTGCTTAGCCTCAGCCCAGCTCACTGTAAATAATGCAGTCTGACAAGATTTCTCTTTTCCTTTCGCCTTTCTCCTAACCCTTTCGGCCCCACTGGCTTACATCATTCTGGCTGGATTTAAATAGCTAACTGTGGCATGTTGTCCTAGATACAAAGAGTGCGATTGGCCACCACACCAGCTAGCCTCTACCTACTGAAAGGCAGGAGTTAGGAGTCTGGGGCCAATGGCTGCCAGAGCTCAGCTGTTGCTGGAGTCCAATGGGTTTCCTGTCACTAAGGGAGGGAAAAACGTAGAGGCACAGAGGTCTGTCGTGTGCAAGGCAAGACTTGTGTGCCTGAGCAATGAATTATATTCTGCTTTTTTTTTTTAATCTTACTATGTCCTAGGCATAAAGAGAGAAGATAAATGAAAATTCTTTGTTCCCTCCTCTTCAACTGTAAGTAGGTTATAAAGCAAAAATCAGTGGTTAACGGATGGAATAACTTCAGCTCAAAGAAAAAAAGAAATAAAATATTGATAGGATATCTCTGAAAACTGCAGCCTTTCCCTTTTCATTTTAGCTTTTCCTTAGCTATATCCTCGAGGCAGTGAAATATTGCATAAATATCAAGCTGAGTTTAACTCCATTATGCTGGACAATGAAAGCTTTTAGTTATTTTAGTTTTTTTTAGGAAGTGACTTATGAGTTAAGCAGCCCATTAAGCTGTAGTTGTCTTCAATAAGACATTTCTGGCAAAGAAAAAGGCTGGAAGAGAAAACTGATTGAGGAAAGTAAGATTGAGGCTCATGCAACCCACAGGAATCATATCATTCTAGAATTTTAATTAAGTAAATTTATAAGCACCAGAGAGCCATCTACACAAATAATAGGCTGAAAGTTACTAGGCTGTATTTCATACTGCCTTCATTGTTCAGAGGAAAACTAGTTAACCTTAACCCTGTGTGCAACCTGCAAAGAAAGTGAACACAATGGGGGCAGGGGATGGGGCACAGAGAGAACCCCTGGCTTCCTATTCAGAAAATCATTATTAAAATCCTTGCAGAAGGTATGAGGTATGAGATAAACTGTAATGGAAATTATACATACACGTGTGCTACACACGGATCCCTTTACAAAGAGATTCAGGCAGAGTCAATTTAAAAGATAAAAATACAGTTGAAAGCTCATTCCATTTTATAAGGAAGAAAACGAATCCCTGCAAAGTCACTAGGAGCCCTGGTGGTGCAGTGGTTAAAGCACTCAGCTGCTAACCAAAAAATCAGTGGTTTCTACTCACCAGCCACTCTGCGAGAGAAAGATGTGGCAGTTTGCTTCCTTAAAGATTACAGCCTTGGAAACCCTATGGGGCAGTCCTTCTCTGTCCTATAGGGTCACTATGAGTCTGAATTGACAATGGCAGTGGGTTTAGTAAAGTCACTTACTTGCATAGCTGGATACTTGTACACACTATGTAGTCCAAGCCTTTTAAGCTATTACCGGTCTCCTGCCTGGCCACACTACCCTGTCATGTCAGGCCTGGGTACTCTCGTCAGTTAGATTGTCAGTCACACCACAGAACTGTATTGGGGAAGACTTGGGTTAGAGATAACAATCCACTTTGGCATAGCCGAGGCCACTGGGTGGAATGCGTTTACAGTCTTAAAAAAAAAAAATTTTTTTTTTTTTTTTTTTTTACAGTCTCAGCAACATTTAAATGCAGGCTTCCAGATCTTAAAGCAAAATCAAATAGCCTCCTTCTTCCAGATCATGAATACATTACCCATGAGTTAGTTATTTTACACTTCAGGGAGTCCTAAATGAAATGTGATTTTCCTTGTTGAGATATAATAATGCTGGGCAAAGTGTTATTTACATTGTTCTTTATATTTTTTATATATTTGAACTAAGTTGCACATTTAAAAATGCATGTGCTACTTAGAGGAATTTATACTACAGATATGCTCATATATAAACATCGTGTGTAATAACCAAAGATTGTGAACAACTTGAAAGTTCTTAAAAGATATGGATATTATACTACATCTGTGCAGGGGAAAGTATAAACTCATTGCCACTGAGTCAATTTCGATTCATAGTGATCCTATAGGACAGAGTAGAACCGCCCATAGGGTTTCCAAGGAGCAGCTGGTGGATTCGAACTACCAATCTTCTGGTTAGCAGCCGAGCTCTTAACCACTGCACCACCGGGGCTCTGAGGGGGAAAGTATACTGCCCATCAAAAGAATAAGGCAGCACTGAGTTTACCGACACACAATCATTTACAAGATACAGTAATAAGAGATAAAAGCAAGGAACAGAATGCCAGCTGCTGTCTAGTCGATTCCAACTCATAGTGACCCTATAGGATTTTCAAGGTTGTAATCTTGACAGAAGCAGACTGTCACATCTTTCTCCCACAGAGCCACTGGTGGCTTTGAACCATAGACTTTTCGGTTAGTGTCTGAGCATTTAACCACTGCACTGTCAGGGCTCCTTAGGGAACAGAATAAAGTGTGTAAAATGCTGCTGTTGTGTGTGTGTGTGTGTTTAAAAAATGCTTCTATGCAGGGAATATCTCTAGAAGAATATTTTCCCCACCCTTCCAACAAAAGATAATAGCAGTGGCCTCTGGGTTGGGATGGGGTAGCTGGGAGGCAGGAATGTGGGAAGAACTTACTTTTAATGCTATAGTGACTTTGCTTTTAGTTTAAATCAGTTTTATTGAGGTGTAATTTCTACCCAATAGAAACCACTTATTTTAAGTGCAGAGTTTGATGAGTTTTGACAAATGCATGTTATGTTCTTTTATATTCTTTGGTTTGGGGCATGTATTACAAAAATAACTTTAAGAAATAATATCGGTTAGAGTTAGATTCTTCTGAAGTTCTGTAAAATGAAGTACTGACCTAAAATACCTTCTTTGGTCTATAACCCAGTAAAAGGAGATAGCCACTTCGGGAAGATGGGTTATTCTGACCTTAAAGGTAGGTGTCTCTTCCTCAAGAAGTTAAACTAAACATATGACTCAGCAATTCCACTCCTGAATATAAACTCAAAAGAATTGAAAGCAGGGACTCGAGTAGATAATTATGTATCAGTGTTCACTGCAACACCGTTCACAATCTCCAAAAGATGGAAACAGTCAAAGTGTTCATCAACAGATGAATGAATGAACAAAATGTAGTATGTACCTATAATGGACTCAGCCATAAAAAGAAATGAAATTCTGATACATGATACAGCAAAGATGAACCTCGAAAACGTTATGCTAAGTGAATGAGTCAGACACAAAAGGACAAATACTGTATGATCCCATTTACATGAAACGTCTAGAATAGGTAAATGCATAGAGACAAAAGTTTATTACTGGTTACCAGGGGCTGGGGCAGGGGGCAGTGGGGTACTGAATTTCTACTTGGATGATGAAAAACATTTGGGAATAGATAGTGGTAATGGATGCACAACATGGTGAACATAATTACTGCCACTGAATTGTACACTTAAAAATGGTTCAAGTGTCAATTTTTTGGTTATATATATTTTACCATGATGAAAAAAATTAAACCTCTATTTAAAAAAAAAAGTAAATGTCTCACACGTCAGGCACCTGGGGAAGGTGTGAAGGCCTAGCACTCTGCTTCTAAGAGCTAAAAGCACCTCCACCTAGTACAGAGGAGGAGACTAGAAACCTCTTTATTTTATCATTACCATATTAAAAGGTAAGGAGGTCTTTCTGAAATGCTTGCTTATGACCCAACCTTTCCATATTCCTCTAAAGATATGTAAGAATTTGTGCGCTCAAGCCAATTTAATGTCTGACTGTACCTTCTGTCAGTTTAGGAGGTGGAATTCCACTTTGCCTGAAGTAGTTTGAAATTTACTTGGTCAGGGAACTTTGGCCCCTGATCTATCAAGAGGCCTTGTGAGGTAGAGCAGCAAAGAGCAAGTTGAGGATGACTGTGGTAGAGTGGAGAAAATGGACTGGGAAGGCCACCAAGCAAGGACTTGGTGAATTAACTCCATCAGAGAGAGGCTAGAGACCAAATGTGTGTAAGGGGGAGAAGGCTGAAGACATTAAAATGGTCCACCCTGAGCTACCTACAATGTGACCAGCTCATGGCCAAAAACTATCATGGTATTATCTAGTTGTTTCACATTTATGCAACCTGTTTCCTGTCCTAAAATGCAAGTTTTCCAAGGCTAGAGAACATTTTCTCCTTCTCCTCCCGCTCCTCTTCTTTCTTGCCTCCTTTGAGTTGGAATCAACTTGGCAGCAATGGTTTGGGTGCTTTTTTTTTTTTTGGTTTTATCCTGAAAGCATTCAGCAAACATGAAGATGAAGGAAGGAAGAGCAGAACCATTGCCTGTTCACTACAATACCTCTCTGACATGATTACTGTGGAGACTAAATCTAGTATTTATTCGTGTACACTTAATGTAATATCAGGCACACAAAGACTATATCATAAATATTATTTTTTATGATTATTACTGTAATATCACTAAGTTGCAGTGGAGTTGTCAAGGGAAAGTAAGGTAAAGTAAGTGTTATGGATTGAATTGTGTCCCCCTCAAAATATGTGTCAACTTGGCAAGGCCATGATTCCCAGCACTGTGTGATTGTCCATTTTGTCATCTGATGTGATTTTCCTATGTGCTGTAAATCCTACCTCTCTGATGTTAATGAGGCAGTATTAGAGGTAGTTATGTTAATGAGGCAGGACTCAATCTACAAGATTAGGTTGTATCTTGAGTCAATCTGTTGTGAAGTATAAAAGAGAGAACCGAACAGAGAGATGAGGGGACCTCATACCACCAAGCAAAAAGAGCCAGGAGCATGTGCATCTTTTGGACCTGGGGTCCCTTCCCTGAGAAGCTCCTAGACTAGGGGAAGATTGATGACAAGGACCTCCCACCAGAACCGACAGAGAGAGGAAGCATTCCCTAGAGCTGGCTCCCTGAATTTGGACTTCTAGCCTCCTAAACTGTGGGAGAATAAAATTGTTTGTTAAAGCTACCTACTTGTGGTATTTCTGTTTTAGCAGCACAAGATAACTAAGACAATAAGTATACAATTTAAAGCGGGGTTAAATTTTCTGAATTTTAGCTTTTTTGACAGTATATCTAGGGGAGTTACAGGCTAAGTTGGTGGGTAGAATCATGGCTTCTGCACATTAGCTGACTCCTGGGATCACAGAGCATAGAGAAGACAGGCCCTCTGGACCCTCCAGGACCTGCTCACATGAAAATAAGATGACTTTCTTGTTGATGCTGAGCTGCCCACTGTTTAGATGTCCAACCTTGAGCAAATTACTTAACTCCTTCTGCTTCATTTTTCTCACCTATAAAATGGAGCAAATAACAGTACCTCCCTGACATGGTTACTGTGGAGACTAAATCTAGTATTTGTTACAGATACATAAATATATGTGTACACATGACATAATATCAGGCACACAAAGACTATATCATAAACATTATTTTTATGATTATTACCTTCCCTCACCTTGAATAGTTTAGTGATATTAATAATGAGATCACCGTTTTGCCAAGGGCTCAGGCATTCTCCGTGTTCTGGGGAATGATGACATGGGTCATGGTGGGTTTCAGGTAATAGGCTGATTGATGTTGTTTATTAAATACAGCCATTTATTCTATATTACTTGTGGCTCTATGATCAAGAAACCCATCCAAGGAAAAGACCATAATGGGCTGCATATATAGGAATGTCAGTCACTAAAATGTACTTACAGGAAAAATCCCACTTCCTGTTATAATTATCACCAGAGAAAGCATTCATGAGGACAGTCCAGTGAAGGCAATATCTGAGCACAAGGCAGCCTCACCATTTGGAGACACTGAAAGGCCCTACCAAAGGCAGAGTAATTCCTACATCAGTATATTATATTCTTCCAATGGACCCATCTATCTAACGTGAATTCAATTTAGAAGACTCTGTCAGACAGAATTAAATATATTTGCTTGGAAAATTACAGGGAAAGTGTGTTTATAGCAGTTCTGTTTTAATTGAATCAATTTTCTAAGCATTTATCTTTTAAGAGTCTTAGAGGTCTTTCTTATAGAATGTTCCTCCCAGATACATTTTGCATTATACCATCTGCTGCAAGAAAGGACCAAAATGTTTCATTTTAGGCCTTCAATAGCTGTGCAAGGGGCCTGCTTCAGGAGAAAAATGTACCACAGAAATTTCTACAAGCAACCATTCCATTCCTTACCTGGATTAATTATTAATTTGGGTATTCTAGAGAGGTCAGAGTCACAGCAAAGGAGTTATGTTAAAACATCATTAATGAGATAATCTCAAATACCGAATGAGCGTAACCAACATGATGACACCAATTCTGATTAAGATTCTTACACAAGAAATAATGATAATCATTTGAAGCACCTGATGTTGGCCAGGCTTTGCACAAGCACTTTACATACACTGTCTCATTGGTTCCTTGTGACAATGCTAATGGGTTTATTTTATAGGTTATAAAATAAGACTCAGAGAGGCTCCAAAATAAAAAAAAACCAAATCAGTTGCCATCAAGTTAATTCCAACTCATGGCGACCCCAGATGTTGCATAGCAGTATTCGCTCCATAGGATTTTCATGGCTATGACCTTTTGTAAGCCAATTGCCAGGGCTTTCTTCCAAGGCACCTCTGGGTGGGTAAGATCTGCCAATCTTTCAGTTAGTAGACCAGGACTTAACTGTTCGCACCATTGCCCAAGTTCCACAACTGGCTAGTGGGAAAGCTCGCATTTGAAATCCGTATCTGGCTGACCCCAAAGGACATGTTCTCTTGCATCTCACTGACCTGTCAGATTTAACAGGTAAAAGTGGGAATTAAATTACAATTGTGAAATATATAGGTCCCTCCTCAATTTTTAGAAATATTCCCTTAGTATGAACCCATTCACTTAATGAATATTTATGTAAAAAAAAATCACAGCACCCTTAAGACTATTCTGTATTTTAAAAGGTGATGATTGGAAGGGGTATAGTATCTTTTTTATGGAAACCCACTGGATCAAACTCCACTCCTATTTTTAAGATTTGATATTCTTTTTGAGGAGACTTAACCTCTTTACTTTGTATTAAATAAGAAAAATCACAACAAATAACTGGAATATAGACCTGGAAAGTATTCAAAATACACCTCAGAGGGATAGAGATTATATAAACAACAGAAAGATAAAGACACATGGAGAATAAAATAAGAAAGTATAATATCTACAGGAATTCTAAAACAAGAAAATAGACAAAATGTAATTTTCAAATAGTTAACAGCTGAAAATATTCTAGAATTAACAAAAGACATAAATCCTTAGATTCAAGAAGCTCACAAACACTGCCTAGAACAAATAAAATAGACTCCACTTAGATACAGAATGATGAAACTGTGGGACCTCAAAAATAAATTTTAGAAAATTTTTAAGCAACCAGAAAAAAAGACACATTATTTGGAAAGGAACAACAATTACACTAAAAGCTGACATCTCAGCAGAACAAATTGAGGCCAAAACATAATAGAAAAATATCTTCAGAGTGCTGAGGCAAAATAATTGCTGACTTAGTTCTATACCCAGTTAAACTGTCATTCAAGAATGAAGGTGAAATAGAGACATTTCAGACAAGGACTAAGAGAATTTTCATTCACAGGTTTTTTATGAAAGAACACTTAAGGATATACTTCATGAGAAAGGATTTAAGAAACAATAGACTAGTGATGAACAGTCTGAAATAAAATTAACAACTGCATTTATGACAGCATCAAAAAGAATAAAATGCTTAGGAATAAATTTAATAAAAGAAGTGCAAAATTTGTACTCTGAAAACTACAAAATGTTATTGAAAGAAATACATGTTCATGGATTAAAGTAATTAATATTGTTAAAATGGCAATACTCCATATTCATCTACAGATTCAATGTAATCCCTCCTTTTTTGCATAAATTAAAAAGCTGATTCTAAAACTCATACACAAACATCAGGGACCCAGAATTACCAAAGCGATCTTGAAAAACAAGAACAAAGTTGGAGGACTCACAATTCCTGATTTCAAAACCTGATATAAAGCTACAGTAATAAGACAATGTTGTTGGATGGGCTTAAGGATAGACATACAGATCAGTAGAATAGATTGAGAGTCCAGAAACAAACTCTTATATTTACAGTCAATTGATTTTTGACAAGGTTGCCAAGATAATTTAATGGGAAAGAATAGTCTTCTTCAACAAACAGCACTAAGACAGCTGGATAGCTACATGCAAAAGAATGAAGTGGGACCTCTTCCTCACATCATACACAAAAAAAAACTCAACATGGATCATACACTTAAATTTAAGAACTAAAACTATAAAACTCTAAGAAGAAGCTGTAAGAGTAAATATTTGTGTCGTTGGGTTAGGCAAAGCCTTCTTAAATATGACACCAAAAGCACGAACAACAAAAGAATAAAATAGATAAATTGGGCTTCATCAAAATTAAAAAATTTTGTGTTTCAAAGGACATCATCAAGAAAGTGAAAATACAACCCACAGAATGGGAGAAAATATCTGAAAATCATATATTAGATAAGCAACTTGTATCTAGAATATATAAACCAAACCAAACCCACTGCTGTTGAGTCAGTTCCGACTCATAGCAACATCATAGGGTTTCCAAGGCTGTAACTCTCTATGGAAGCAGACTGCCACCTCTTCCTCTCTTGCTTTAACCATTGTACCACAAAGGGCCATTAGAATATATAAAACAAAAAAAACTAGTGCCATCGAGTCGTTGAAGGAACTCAAAATAAACTCAAAAATAAAAAGACAAACAACCTAATTTAAAAATGGGTGAAGGATTTGAATAGACATTCTCCAAAGAAGAATGGCTTTTCATGACCAATAAGCAGGTGAAAAGAGGCTGAACATCACTAGCCATTAGGGAAATGCAAATTAAACCACAATGAGATACCAATTCACATTCACTAGGATGTCTATAAACAAAAAGACAAATAGTAACAAGTGTTGGCAAGGTGTGTAAAAATTAGAACCCTCATACATTGCTCTTGGCAATGTAAAATGGTACAGCCACTGGTACCTTGAGGTACCAACTCAATGGTACATTGAGTTACTATACCCATTGAGTTACTATATGACCCAGGAATTCCACCAACAGAAGTGAAAATATATGTCCACACAAAAGCTTGTACATGCATGTCCAAAACAGTATTATTCCTAATAGCCAAAAAGTGGAAACAACCAAAATGTCCATCAAAACTGTGGTACATCCATACAATAGAATATTATTTGGCAATAAAAAAGAATGAAGTACTTATACATGCCATAATATGGGTGAACCTTGAAAACACTGTACTAAGTGAAAGAAGCCTGTCACAAAAGACCACATATTATATGATTCCATTTATACGAAATGTCCTGAAATGGTAAACCTACAGAGTCAGATAGTAAATTAGTGGCGTCTACGTCCTTATTTTATTTGAAAGAAATGCAGAAGTATTGATTAACTTACGATATTGTTGATCAGTATGTTTGTTAAATTTAAAAGTAAATAGAAAAAAAAGAAAATCTCTTGAAGGAAAAAATATGATCAGTCCTATAAAAGGATAAAAAGAAGAAAAAAAAGAAAAAACACAGTAAACAGAAGACACAAAGTAAGATTAAAGAATAAATCCATCACAACATGTAATCACAACAGTGTAAATGGCCTAAATTCACCAGTTAAAGGATACAAGCCATAACCAACAACACACAAACTCCAGAAGATAAGCTAGGTAACTGGGATCTTCTAAAAATTAAACACTCATGCTCATCAAAAGATTTCACCAAAAGAATAAAAAAAGAACCTACAGACTGGGAAAAAAAATTTGGCTATTACAAATCAGACAAACGTCTAATCTCTAAAATCTACAGGAAAAAATCCAACACCTCTACAACAAAAAGACAAATAATGCAATTTAAAAATGGGCAAAAGAAATGAACAGACATTTCACCAAAGAAGACATTCAAGCAGCTAACAGACACATAAGGAAATGCTCACAATCACTAGCCGTTAGAGAAATGCAAATCAAAACCACAATGAGATACCATCTCACGCCAGCAATATTGGAGCAAATCAAAAAAACAGGAAATAACAAATGTTGGAGAGGCTGTGGGGAGATCAGAACTCTTATGCACACTGGTGGGAATGCAAAATGATACAACCATTTTGGAAAATGTTACGGTGCTTCCTTAGAAAGCTAGAAATAGATATACCATATGATTCAGCAATTCCATCCCAGGAATATACCCTAGAGAAATAAGAATCATCACATGACTAGACATATACACACCCATGTTCATTGCAGTATAGCTCACAATAGCAAAAAGATGGAAACAACCTAGATGCCTGTCATGGATTGAATTATGTCCCCCCCAAAAATATGTGTATCAGTTCATCTGAGCCATGATTCCCAGTATTGTGTGGTTGTCCTCCATTTTGTGATTGTAATTTTATGTTAAAGAGGATTAGGGTGGAAGTGTAACGCCTTTACTAAGGTCACACCCCTGGTCCAATGTAAAGGGAGTTTCATTGGGGTGTGGCCTGTGCCAACTTTTATCTTACAAAAGATAAAAGGAAAGGGAAACAAGCAGAGAGTTGGGGATCTCATACCACCAAGAAAGCACTACTGGGAGCAGAGTGCATCCTTGGACCCGGGGTTCCTGAGCAAAGAAGATTCTAGTCCTGGGGAAGGTTGATGAGGAGGCCGACAGAGAGAAAAAGCTTTCTCCTGGAGCTGACACCCTGAAATTGGACTGTTAGCCTACTTTACTGTGAAGAAATAAATTTCTCTTTTGTTAAAGCCATCCACTTGTGGTATTTCTGTTATAGCAGCACTAGATGACTAAGACAATGCCCATCAACAGAAGAATGGATAAACTATGGTACATACACACAATGGAGTAGTGCACAATGATACAGAACAATGCTGAATCTGCGAAGCACTCATAAGATGGATGAATCTGGAGGGTATTATGCTGAGTGAAATAAGTCAATCACAAAGGACAAATATTGTATGAGACCACTACTGTAAAAACTTGTGAAATAAGTTTTACACACAAAAAGAAACAATCTTTGATGGTTACAAGGGAGGGGAGAGGTAGGGATGAAAAAACACTATTAAATAGACAATAAACAAGTGGTAACTTTGGTGAAAGGTAAGACAGTACATGATACTGGGGAAGCCACCACAACTTGGCCAAAGCAAGGTCATGGAAGCTCAATAGACATATCCAAACTCCCTGAGGGACTGAATTGCCGGGCTGAGGGCTGTGGGGACCATGATCTCGGGGAATATCTAGCTCAATTGGTACGACAGAGTTTATAGAGAAAACGTTCTACATGCTGCTTTGGTGAGTGGCATCTGCGTTCTTAAAAGCTTGTGAGTGGCCATCTAAGGTACTCCACTGGTCTCACCCCATCGGGAGCAAGGGAGAATAAAGAAAACTGAAGATACAAGGGAAAGAATAGCCCAAAGGACAAATGGACCACAACTAACACAGCCTCCACCAGACCAAGTCCAGTACAACTAGATGATGCCCAGCTACCACCACTGACTGCTCTGACAGGGATCACAATAGACGCTCCTGGAGAGAGCTAGAGAAAAAATGTAGAACAAAATTCTAACTCACAAAAAAAGACCAGACTTACTTGTGTAACAGAGACTGGAGAAACCCTGAGAGTATGGCTCCTGGACACCCTTTTAGCTTAGTAATGAGGTTACTCCTGAGGTTCAAACTTCAGCAAAAGATTAGACAGGCCCATAAAACGAAAGGAGGCTAAAAGGGTACACCAGCCTAGGAGCAAGGACAAGAAGGCAGGAGGGGCAGGAAAGCTGGTAATGGGGACCCCAAGTTTCTCCCAGCAAGAAGGGAGAGTGTTGACATGTCGTGGGGTTGTTAACCAATGTCATAAAACAATATATATACTGTTTAATGAGAAGCTAGTTTGTTCTGTAAACCTTCATCTAAAGTGCAATTAAATAAATCATAAATTCACCAGTTAAAGGGCAGAGACTCAGATTTAATTTAAAGAAATCCGGTGTCTTAAAAATTTCATTTTCTGTCTGTTCCTGGTACACAGGATGAAATTGCACTTGAATATTTTTCCTTGTCTTGCTCTGACTTTAATGGGACTGCTTTTAACATCTCACCATTAAGAATAATGTTTGTTGTAGGGTTTTGGTAGCTATGGTTTTTCAGGTTAAGGAATTTACCTTCCATAGAGAGTCTATATTCTGAGTGCTGAGGGAAAAGAGAGTCTATATTCTGAGTGCTGAGGGAAAATAACTATCAACCTAGAATTCTATACCCAGTTAAACTATTATTCAAGAGTGAGGATGAAATAAAAAGATATACCATTTACAACACTATAAAAAACTATAAAGTACAAAGAAATAAATCTAACAACAGATGTGGAAAACTTTTATGGAGAAAACTATAGAATGTATTGAAAGACATAAAAGATAACCTAAATAAGTAAAGAGATATTCATGTTCATAGATGGGAAGAAAACAGCTTAATAGTAGCAATTTTCCTAAATTTACACTACAAGCGTAATAAATTTTATTTAAAATCTCTGCCAGGAGTTCTAATTATTGTCTGTTCTATTCAAGGTCTACTCTGACCTTGACAAGCAGATCTGAAAATCCATAGAGGAGAGTAAAGAGCCAAGAATACAATTTTAAAACAGAATAAAGAGAAAAGATTCACTCTAACAGATGTAAGGGATCCTTGGTGGTGCAGTGGTTAAGTGATACAGCTGCTAACCAAAAGTAGGCAGATCAAATCCACCAGTTGCTTCTTGGAAACCCGGTGGGGCAATTCTGCTCTGTCCTCTAGGGTGGCTATGGGTCAGAATTGACTCAACAGCAGTGGATTTTTGTTTTATTTATTTATTTATTTATTTTAACAGATACAAGACTTACCACAAAGCTACGATAATTAAAATACTCTGGCATCAGCATTTGGATAGACAGATCAATGGGACAGATATTCTGAAAGACATAGAAACACTGAAATATAAATTTGTTGTTGTCGTCAGTTAGTTCTGACTCATGGCAACCCCATGTGTGTAGGTAAAGAAGAACTGCTCCAGAGGGTTTTCAAGGCTGTGACCTTCCAGAAGCAGATTGCCAGGCCTCACCCATCTCTGGGTGGATTGAACTGCCGACCTTTAGGTCAGTAGTCAAGCATTTAACTATTTGTGCCATCCAAGAACTCCCAAATATAAATAGAAACTTGAACTATGACAGAAGTGGGATTATAAATCATCAGGGAAAGATGAGTATTCGATGAATGGCAATGGGACTATTGGCTAATCATATTTTCAAAGAAAAAAAATCAGATTCATGCCTCATAGCATGCAGAAAAATAAATTTCATACGTGTTAAAGGAAAGCTGTAAATGTTTAGAAAGAACTATAGGAGAATATCTTTTGACATCTAAGAAGGGCAGGGTTTCTTAAAACGCAAAGCAAAAATAATCATGGAAAAGTAATAAATTGGACTGCGTAACAAAAAAACAAACTTCTTAATGATAAATTGCACCAACAACAAAGTAAAAAGACAAGCCACAGACTTGGGGAAAATATTTGCAACCCACACTTCCAACCAAGGATTATTGTCCCAATATATAATAAATTCCCACAAATAAGCAAGAAAAAGAGAGAGACAACCAAACACCAGAAAGGCAAAGGATATGAAAAATTCGCAGAAGAGGACGTTTAACCGTCAATAAACAAATGAAAATGTGTTTGACCTCACTAGTAGTCAAAGATGTGCAAATAAAAACAGAGATATATTATTTCCCACCTATTAGATTTTTTAAGAATCTGACAATACCAACAGTTAGTGAGGGTGGAGAACTGGACACTTCAATCCACGTCTAGTTGGAGTGTAAATTGGTATAACCACTGAAGACAGCAATTGGCAACACCTGGTTAAATTAGTGCATAAGCTATCACCAACAATTCCACCTCTGTGCGTCTAGGAATTCCTAAGAGACACCTGGACCCAGAGATAGAAATGAGAATGTTCTTTTCAGTGCTCTGTGTAATAGATTAAAAGCAGAAATAAGTTCCTCACCCTCAGGAGTAAAATGAGTACATAAAATATGGATTTTACTCATACAGTGCAAAATTACACAGCTGTTAAAATAAATGAATTAGATCTGTATTTAAAGCAACTACACGGAAAAATCTAAAATGTGTAAAATCTAAAATGGGTAAGCTAAAAAGATGCAAGATAAGTATTTACATACAATATAATTTACATAAAATTTAAAATATATGAAGCAATAGTATATATTATTTACCAATACATTAAAGAAACCAAAGTCTTCCTGGTTATGCTCCAAGAGAGAGAAAGAGGGTAGCCTCCTAATACTGCAACATCTAGAGAGGTTCTTGAACTTGCACTCTTCGTGAAAGATGCCAATACAATTTGTCAAGAATGACTGAGCCAGTAATGAGAATTTGGCAGTATTTACTGTATGTGCGTATGTATAAAAACCCTAAAGGACAGTCAGTGGGTTCTGGTATCTGTTGGTAGCTCCTCTCCACTAAGGGGCTGATGATAATAACCCTCAAACAGTGAGGTTAATAGAATGATTCAGGTCCAACTCCTGTCTTCTTCTGCAGGACCCAGGTTGTTCTTCCTCACCCAGCCTGGTCCGCGCTGGGAAATCTCCTTCCTGATTCAGATGGACTCATTCTTTGTGTTTCCTCTGCACTCACAGAAAGCAGAGGCCTGAAGCCCAAGTTTCCACAGGAATCAGCAGGCTGCTCTGCCAGTGCTGGGGAACTAACCAGCCCACCTCTGCCTCTCTGGTCCATACCTGGAACTCTACTGGTGCCTGCTCAGGACGAACTGGTTACCTGAACAAGGTTAGCTTTCCTCTAGGTGTGCAATGCTGGGCAGAGGGCCTTTAAACCCCCTTTATCTTGGAGTGATGTTGTTGTTGTGTGCCTTCAAGTCGATTCCAACTCATAGCAACCACATAGGACAGAGTAGAACTGCTCCATGTGGTTTCCTAGGCTGTAATCTTTACAGGAGCAGATCACCAGGTCTTTGTTCCTGCAGACCAACTGGTGGGTTTGAACCACCCACCTTTCAGTTAGCAGCTTAACCATTGTGCCACCGGGGCTCCTTCTAGGTGTGATAGATCCACAATACTTCCTGAGTTCCTCCATTCGATATATGCACACATCTTTGTATACACACACGCACACTCATGCACAAACTCATATACACAAAGAAACACACATACACACACTCTACTTTCTTCTCTGCAACAGTAATTGGAGCTGTTTAATCACTCATAATCCAATATTGTGTAGGTTAGTGGCAGATCTGATTTTTATAACGGAAGACAGTGGGAATAATAGAATTTGCTACTCATAAACACATAGATCTCAAATATCAAAGGATGACTGTATGGTACCATTGGAACCGCTATAACACAATAGCCCTCGAGCTCAATCCTGTGAATTTTCTTTTTTACTTTGGAGGCAGCATTGATTTAATTATTTTCTCGGTTCTTATCCCATTGCCATTACCATATGCGAGCCCCCTCTCTACTTTTATTTTACCTTGTTTATTTTCCCGTCTGTGCCAGATTCCACTCTCATTTCAGGCATCACTGTAATGTGTTTGGAATTGGCCTATTTACCCTGTTGCTTTTTTACTGGGACAGCACAGCGAGCTCATGCTCTCCTCTGATTCATCACACTGATTCATCCGTATTGAGCAGCCATAAAATCTTAAGTGTTGTGCCAGAGTGGCATCTGCTATGGCACCTAAGCAGCCCAGTGATGTTCACGTTTGTTTCATTTTGATAGTGGGGCCGGGGATGTCTGTTATATGGTTTTCTTTGTACCCAAAACTTAGTTCACAAGATCACACGCTTCCAGGAACCAGAAAGAAGCTGTCCTTTGAATGGAGAAAACGCTGCTTTGTCATGAAGAAACGGGATGTTTTTGTCTGCCACAGAGTGTGCGGTGACCGACGTTCCACGCAGACTCTGCGTTGAGATCGCGTGTGTCCGGGCGAACGCCGCGCGCGGGCTCCCCTGGAACCTGGCCCATAGGTGGCAGTCTCCCTTCGTCGTTCCTGGGCCGCAAACCTCAGAAGGGCGGCGTTCGGTGAGGCCGGCTGCTTCCGCTTTTTATTTTTTTTCTTTCAGGTTTCTTATTATTTAATGTTCCCTCCACTCAACTTCCCTCTCCTCCCCACAGAGAGGACAGAGACCAGATTACTGGAGCAGAGCTAATGCCAAAAGAAACTTCACCTAGAACCAGCCGGAATCAGAAGATACAGTTTGTGCCTCCCCTCCATGGCATTGTTGTGGAATTTCTGCGAAGCCTTCCTGCAAAATTGCATTGTAAATGGGAAGGAGTGTCTTTCACTATCAACAGAAAAGAAAGCCTTCTTGAATTGTCATATTTTAAAAAAGCAATCATGCTGATACAAGTCTTTATCTTCCTCGTTTTGTCTTGCCTCCCCTCCCTGCCAACACACACTCACAGAATTTGGGATTAATCTTTGGGAGTGGAGGGTGAGGACACATTGCCCCCAAATATGACCCATCCCTCACTCAGCCCCTCACAGATCCTATTCAGCAAGGTACAGAATAGCCATATGCAGAGATGGGGAGAGAGACAGAGTGTGTGTGCATGTGTGTGTGTACGCATGCGTGTGTGTGTGTGCATGTGTGTAAGAATCTCTCTGCCCCTTCTGTGCAGAGAATTCTAGATTGGGGATTCCAAGGGAAACCAAGAGAGCAAGAGAAGGGATGCCACCTTCTCACCTTCCTTCTACCCATATACTCAGAAGGGAAGGCAGCTGAAGCACTCACCCAGTTCCAGGCCCTTTTGGGGAAGCCTGCCCAGTGGGTTTCTATTCAGGTGGCACCAAATGTCTGGACCCACTGTTCATGGAGCCAAAAGGTGGGTAAATCATTACCAAATGCCAAAACACCTGAGGATTATGCTTGTCTATGAAGCCAAACGGAGTGGTTCATTTAAAATCCAGTTAAATCCAGTGCTGGGGTGGGTTTTCTGTATTCCACTGGAATTACCAACACCTGGGTTCGACTCGGCAGCAGTGGGTTTGGTTTTTGGTTTTTTGGGTTCTGAAAAGGACACATGTTTTAGAAAGGGTTTCCTTGTCTGTGTTAGTGCTGTAGGGAGGCTTTTCTCTGCTTCAGTGTGCTGCTTCTTTCTAGATTAGAAACCTAAGTAGATGCCTTGTCCTCTCTTACTTCCCCAGAGATGAGTAGGGCTCAGAGATTGTTGCTTAGGCTGTGGGACAGAGCAGATATGGGTGCCCTGCATTGGAGGCAGTCAATGATCTGCCTGCTCTGACCAAGCTGTTGCTGTCTAGTTGATTCTGATTCATGGCGACCTTATGTGTTGCAGAGTAGGGTTTTCATGGCTGTGACCTTTTGAAGTAGATTGCCAGACCTTTCTTCCAAGGCACCTCTGGGTGCATTCGAACGGCCAAACTTTCAGTTAGTAGCTGAACTATTAATTGTTTGCGCCACTCAGAGACTCCTTAAAGGGAGTTGCATTTATGCTCCTCCAAAAGACTACTGCCTGTTATAGATGCGGTAGTGGAGCAGTGGAGGTGGAAGGGGTGGGGCGAGGGGGCAATGGAGGGGGTGGAAATGATGTGGAGGTGGAGGTGGGGGCAGTGGAGGTAGAGGGGGTAGAGGTGGAGTGAGTGGGGGTATGGCGAAAGGGGCAGTCAAGACTTGGCAGAACCTGGTTCAAGTTGCAAATCTTTTGATGGAGCAGGTGTGTCCATGACAGGTGAAGCCTCTAATGCCACAAGAAATCTTCTTTGAAACAGTCTTACTTTTGTGATACTGTCTTAGACGTTGGACCCCTCTATTGCACTCGCCTGGACTCCCTGGGTATGCTTCTGAGGCAAACAAAGCTGATCTTCTCCTGCTAGGCAGATGTCAGAGGATACAGCCTCTCTAGCTGAGCAGTATTAGGACATGCCTTCAGCCAGAAGCCTGTGAGGAGGTACCAGCTGGCCAGGAGCCTCTGGGCACATACCCTTGGGGAAGCTGAGATTATCTCCCTCTCAATCCTAGTTATTCTCGAGGTGGGAAGGCCTGGTCACTTAGGAGATAGACTTGCTCAGGAAGACCCTTAGTCTCTGTGGCCACATTAATCTATGACACCGGAAATCAATCATTGAAAGCAATATTGCAAAGATGCTGTGGATGAGAGGACTGTTAAGAAACAGGCAAAGAAACAGGATTTCAAGTTAATTTCTTCTGTCTGAATTAGACTATAACCAAGAAACCTTAACCTGTTGCCATTGAGTCGATTCCAATTCATAGCAACCCTATAGGACAGAGTAGAACTGCCCCATAGGGTTTCCAAGGAGTGGCTGGTGGATTCGAACTGCAGACCTTTTCAGGTAGTAGCTGAACACTTAACCACTGTGCCACCAGGGTTCAGAATTAAACCGTAGTCTATTATAATTTCATACTTTACCATTCTGCATCTTTTGTAGATCTTGGGGATGGCTGGTAAAGCACACAAACATGGGGAATGAGTGCAGAAGATCTGAGAACATGTAATTTTTCCTCTCCTTAGACCCTTTCCTTTGAAAAGCTCTGTGGATTCAGGTGTTCTTTTCTCATATGAAAAAGAAACTGCTTAAAACCACCACCAAGTCCTCAAAATCTACAAAATAAAGCTGAGTATATAAATTCTTCTGGACCACGAGCCAGCAGACCTCCCTGCTTCACCTCCCACAGCTGAAGTCTCATGGGACCCGGCCCTGTTGTAAAGACACCCAGTGGCACAGTGGTTAAGCGCTTGGCTGATAACTAAAAGGTTGGCAGTTCAAACCCACTAGCCACTCTGCAGAAGAAAGATGTGGCAGTCTGCTTCTGTAAAGATTACAGCCTTGGAAACCCTGTGGGGCAGTTCTACTCTGTCCTATAACGTTGCTATCAGTCAGAATAGACTCATCGGTAATGGGTAACTATCACAATTCTCCTCAAAATATTGAGCATATTTCCACGCTTCTACTGCCTTTGTTCCTTAGCCTGATGCTCCTCTCCTCCTACTCCGCTTGTGGAATACTATTTATTCCTCAAGGTCTGTCTCACGTTTCACCTCCTTCCTGAGTCCTGACACCCCTGTGCTAACCTAACAGCCCTGTCTGTGCTGTCACCCCCATCCCATCCTGTGCTCTTTGAACCGCCATTCCATCCTGAGCGCACATAGCCTCATGGTTCAGCAGCTGTGCGTGTGCCTGTTTTTATTCATCATATTCTCAAGTTTCCTGTGAACATGGTCCGTGCCTCAGTGTATCTCTGGAATAGCCAGCATAGTGTCTCCCAATTAGTAAAGCTCAATAATTGTTGAATAATAATAATAATTGTTGATGTCAAACCACATGAGCTTATAAAAATAAGCACAAATATCAGGCTCAGTCCTACCCATTTGGTATGAGAGGCACCACTTATTTGCCTCTAAGAGAAGAAAACTATATTAAACTATACTAAATTATATAGTAATTTAAAACTGGTCCCTGGGTGATGCAAATGGTTAACACACACTAGGCTTCTAACTGAAAGGCTGGCTGAGTCCACCCAGAGGCACCTTGGAAGAAAGCCCTGGAGATCTACTTCCAAAAATCAGTCACTGAAAACTCTGTGGAGCACCATTCTATACTGACACACATGGGATCACCAGGAGTTAGAATCAACTTGAGACCAAATGTTTAAAAAAAAAAAAATTAAACTAGGAATGAATTAGTTAATAGATAGGGCAAAGAATGTTCAGCCTCTCAAATGCTTATGTAAATAAGGAAATGCCAAATTTTGCAAATCAAATAAACAAAGCTTAGAAGAAATTGCAGTGGTCATTGTTGCCAGAGTCACAGTGAAACGTACACTCTCATCCAGGACGCCAGGCAATGCAGTAATGTTAGATGCATGCATGACTTTCTGCACTTTTCCTTGGTAGCCCTTATCAGAGTTTGCAACATATGCTGTCTGGTCACTTGACTCATGTCTGTGTGCTCAGTGGACCATAAGGTCCATGAGTCTGGGGCCCATGTTTGTCTCACTCACCTTTATGTCCCCAGTGCATGGCACATAACCTCTTGTCATCAAGTTGATTCTGACATATAGTGACCCTATAGGACAGACTAGAAGTGTTTCCAAGGAGTGGCTGGTGGATTCAAACTGCCAACCTTTTGGTTAGCAGCTGATCTCTTAACCACTGGGCCACCAGGGCTTCACATGGCACATAGTAGGATTTAGTAAATACTGGTTGGATTAATGAATGAAAGCATGGATGAGTAATTAGGGAAAAAAATTAGCTTTCAAAACAGAAAAGTCCAAGTCACTGCATCTATAAAATCAAGGCAAATCATTCTATAAGAGAAGTATTTGCCACTTCAGTGAAGGGATGGTCAGAACAGATTTTGGAGGTGCTGCAGCCCAGAGAGTACAATTGATCAGGGACCCCAGCTGCTGCTCTCTGAATCCATCACCAGTTCTGAGCTCAGCAGCCTGGAGTGCTACTTATAGCCAATGACTAAGCACAGCAGGATTACTAAAGCAGACCCATTCCTGCCAGATGTGGGACTCCTCTAACGGGTGATTTTGGCTCAGGGACTCTGTCTTATCTAGTGCTGCTGTAACAGAAATACCATAAGTGGATGGATTTAACAAACAGAAGTTTATCATTTCACAGCCTAGTAGGCTAGAAGTATGAATTAGGGTGCCAGCTCCAAGGAAGTCTTTCTCTCTCTGTCGGCTCTGGAGGAAGGTCCTTGTCATCAATCTTCTCCTGGTCTAGGAGCTTCTCCAAGAATTGCTCAATGTTCAACCATTTCAAGAGGTATCATATGATCAGAAACTGATGGAATTGAAGCAGGAAGTCCAAGCTGCACTGAAGGCATTGGTGAAAAACAAGTTTCCGGGAAATGACGGAATACCAATTGAGATGTTTCAACAAATGGATGCAGAGCTGGTAGTGCTCACTCATCTATGCTAAGAAATTTGGAAGACAGCTACCTGGCCAACTGACTGGAAGAGATCCATATTTATGCCTATTCCCAAGAAAAGTGATCCCACCGAATGCGGAAATTATTAAACAACATCATTAATATCACATCCAAGCAAAATTTTGCTAAAGATCATTCAAAAACAGCCGCAGCAGTATATCGACAGGGAACTGCCAGAAAATCAAGCCAGATTCAGAAGAGAATGTTGAACCAGGGATATCATTGTTGATGTCAGATGGATCCTGGCTGAAAACAGAGAATACTAGAAACATGTTTATCTGTGTTTTATTGACTATGCTAAGGCATTTGACTCTGTGGATCATAGCAAATTATGGATAACATCATGGAGAATGGGAATTCTGGAACACTTAAGTGTGCTCATGAGGAATCTGTACATGGATCAAGAGGCAGTTGTTTGAACAGAACAAGGGGATTCTGATTGATTTAAAGTCAGGAAAGGTGTAGTCAGGGTTGTATCCTTTCACCATACCGATTCAATCTGTATACTGAGCAAATAATCAGAGAAGCTGGACTATATGAAGAAGAATGGGGCATCAGGATTGGAGGAAGACTCATTAACAACCTGCGTTATGCAAATGACACAACTTTGCTTGCTGAAAGTGAATAGGACTTGAAGCACTTATTGATGAAGATCAAAGACCACAGCCTTCAGCATGGAATACACCTCAACATAAAGAAAACAAAAACCCTCTACACTGGACCACTAAGCAACATCATGATAAATGGAGAAAAGATTGAGGTTGTCAAGGCTTTCATTTTACTTGGATCCACAATCAACACTCATGGAAGCAGCAATCAAGAAATCAAAAAATGCATTGCATTGGGCAAATCGGCTGCAAAAAACCTCTTTAAATTGTTGAAAAGCAAAGACGTCACCTTGAGAGCTAAGGCCTGCTTCACCCAAGCCCTGATGTTTTCAGTCGTCTCATATGCATGCGAAAGCTGGAGAATTAATAAAGAAAACTGAAGAAGAATTGACGCCTTTGAAGTGTTGTGTTGGAGGAAATATTGAATATACCATGGACTGCCAAAAGAACAAACAAATCTGTCTTGGAGGAAGTGCAGCCAGAATGCTCCTTAGAAGCAAGGGTGGTGAGACTGCGCCTCACATACTTTGGACAGGTTGTCAGGAGGGATCAGTGCCTGGAGGACATCATGCTTGGTAAAGTAGATGGTCAGTGAAAAAGTGGAAACCCCTTGATGAGATGGATTCACACAGTGGCTGCATTAATAGGCTGAAGCACAGCAACAATTGTGAGGATGGTACAGAACCAGGCAGTGTTTCATTCTGTTGTGCACAGGGTCACTGTGAGTCAAAACTGACTGGGTAGCACCTAACAACAACAACAACAGGAGCTTCTCCGTGCAGGAACTCCAGGTCCAAAGGACTCGAGGGCTCTACTCCTGGCATGGCTTTCTTGGTGGTATGAAGTCCCAGTGTCTCTCTGCTCACTTCTCTCTTTTATATCTCAAGAAAGACTGGCTGAAGACACAATCCAATCTTTTAGATTGAGTCCTGCCTCATTAACATAACTACCGATAATCCCATCTCATGTAGAGATAGGATTTACAACACATCGGAAAATCACATCAGATGACAAAATGGTGGACAATCACACAGTACTGGGAGTCGTGGCCTAGCCAAATTGATACACATATTTTTAGGGGACACAATTCAATCCATGACAGACTCCCATTGGTCTCATCAAACTTTATTTTCCCACCCAGCCTTCCTTCTGTCTTCTTTTCAGGAGTCAGATCTTCATCGCGGCCTGAGGACCTCCCTGCCTCCTCTGGCTCCACCCCATTATCTTCATAGGTGTGTTCCCCAATAAACCACTTACATGTCTAATCTCATCTTAGAGTTTGCTTCTCAGATGACCCAAATAACACAAGAGGGTAACACTTATTTCTAAATTTAAAAATTTATATTATTTACTTTTTTGAATGGGCAATACATGCACACAGCATAAAATTCAAACAGCATAAAATTTAAAAGGTGGATATATTATAAAAGGAAAGTTGCTCTCTCTCATCCCTTTCCTCTAGCCACTTGATTACCTTCTAAATTACCACACCCCTCCCAGAAATCAATCTCTGTTCTACTTCCCCATACATGCTCTGTCCTTGCTTTTGTCACTGAAGAGTATGTCTTGACCATTATTCATTCTCTCTTTTTCTCTCTCGGTGTGTGCATATATATTCCTGGGTGGTGTAAATGGTTAATCACTTGACTACTAACTGAAAAATTGGTAGTTCAAACCTATCCAGCGGCGTCACAGAAGACAGGCCAGGTGATCTGTTTCTACGGAGCACTGTTCTCTGCACACGTGGGGTCCCTATGAACCGGAATAGCTCCATAGCAACTAACAACTCTCTATATACATTTGCCCAGTCTTTTGCCATGACTGCTGTATATTGTCTTTTCATTCATGTGCAAATATATCTGTGGGATAAATTCCTAGAAGTGGACTTAGTAGGTCAAAGTATAAGGGTATGTTAAATTTTAGTGCCAATTACGGTAATACATGCTTAGATCAATTTATACCCCTACAAGCATTGCATGACTTCACACCCTTGACAACACGTGTTATCACACTTTTAATCTTTGCCAGTGTGACAGGTTACAAATGTAGCTTTGCATTTAAGAAGCATTTTAATCATTTTCTGGGAACTGTATGTTCACATCATTCGTTCATTACTGTACTGGATTTTTACTCTTTTAAAATTGGCTGGTAAGAGATCTTTATTTTTCAGGAAATTTACACTTTGGCTGAGATACCAATGTGCTAGATTTTTCCCAGTTAGAACTTGACTTGTTTTGGGCTTTGCTTATAGTGGTTTGTTTTGTTTTTTTTCTAGGAATATTTTTTAAATCGTTGAATTTATTAAATTTTTTCTTTTATGGCTTCTGAATTTTGAGCCATACTTAAGCCTTCTTTACTCTGAGATTTTTTTTTTTTTTAATTTTTCCATGTTTTCCTCTGGTACATTATTTGTTTGTTTATTCATTTTTAACATTTATTTCTTTTTAATATTTTAATCTTTCATCTTCCTGGAATTTTTTTTTTTGTATAAGGGGTGAGTTAGGGATCTATGGCAGAGACTAACTAGCTGGTAACTGTTATGGATTGAATTGTGTCCCCCCAAAATATGTGTTATAAATCCTAACCTCTATGTCTGTGGCTATAATTCCATTTGGGAATGGGTTCCTTTGTTATGTTAATGAGGCAGGATTAGTGTAGGGTGTGTCTTGAGTCATTCTCTTACAAAATATAAAGGAGCGATATTCATATAAGTAATAAAACACATAGCGGGCACAATTATGAAGAGTTCCTGGACACATCTAAACACCTCATGGGATTGGTTTACTAGATTAAAGGTTTTAAGACTATAGTCTTGTGGGACAACAAGATCAATTGGCATAACATAGATCATAAAGATAATGTTCTAATCCTAATTTGGTGAGTAGCATCTAGGGTCTTAAAAGCTTGTGAGCAGCCATCTAAGATACAACTATGGATCTTTACTCACCTGGAGCAAAAGAGAATGAAGAAAACCAACAACTCAGAAGAAATTAGTCCACAGGACTTAATAGCCCAAATGAGCCATGCTTTCTTTTTTTTTTTTTTTTTTTTCATTTAGCCTGAGACCAGAACTAGATGGTGCCCAGATACCACTACCAACTGTTCTGACCAGGGACACAGTAGAAGATCCTGGACTGAATGGGAGAAAAATGTAGAACAAAATTCAAACTCCTAAAAAAGGCCAGACTTACTGGACTGATAGAGACCAGAGGAATCCCTGAGACTTTTTGTTTTTGTTAGGTGCAGTCGAGTCGGTTCCGACTCATATCGTTGTTATGCTTGAGCTCATTGTTGCAGCTACTGTGTCAATTCCCCTCGTTGAGGGTCTTCCTCTTTTCCATTGACCCTGTACTCTGCCAAGCATGATGTCCTTCTCCAGGGACTGATGCCTCCTGACATGTCCAAAGTATGTAGGACGCAGTTTCACCATCTTTGCCTCTAAGGAGCATTCTGGTCACACTTCTTCCAAGACAGATTTGTTCGTTCTTTTGACAGTCCATGGTATATTCAATATTCTTCGCCAACACCACAATTCAAGGGTGTCAACTCTTCTTCAGTCTTCCTTATTCATTGTCCAGCTTTCACATGAATATAATGCAATTGAAAATACCACGGCTTGGGTCAGGCGCACCTTAGTCTTCAGGGTGACATCTTTGCTGTTCAACACTTTGAAGAGGTTCTTTGCAGCAGATTTACCCAATGCAATGTGTCATTTGATTTCTTGACTGCTGCTTCCATGGCTGTTGATTGTGGATCCAAGTAAAATGAAATCTTTGACAACTTCAGTCTTTTCTCCGTTTATCATGATGTTGCTTGTTGGTCCAGTTGTGAGGATTTTTGTTTTCTTTATGTTGAGGTGCAATCCATACTGAAGGCTGTGGTCTTTGATCTTCATTAGTAAGTGCTTCAAGTCCTCTTCACTTTCAGCAAGCAAGGTTGTGTCATCTGCATAACTCAGGTTGTTAATGAGTCTTCCTCCAATCCTGATGCCCTGTTCTTCTTCATATAGTCCATCTTCTCGGATTATGTGTTCAGCATACAGATTAAATAGGTATGGTGAAAGAATACAACCTTGACGCACACCTTTCCTGACTTTAAACCAATCAGTATCCCCTTGTTCTTTCCGAACAACAGCCTCTTGATCTATGTAAAGGCTCCTCATGAGCACAATTAAGTGTTCTGGAATTCCCATTATTCTCAATGTTATCCATAGTTTGTTATGATCCACACAGTCGAATGCCTTTGCATAGTCAATAAAACACAGGTAAGCATCTTTCTGGCATTCTCTGCTTTCAGCCAGGATCCATCTGACATCAGCAATGATATCTCTGGTTCCACGGGACTCTGAAACTTGCTCTTGAGCCTCAAGCAGCTAAAGCAAAAGGAAGAATTGATGAACAAAAGAACCGAACAGAAGATTTCAAAGGGCCTCTCGAGAAGACAAAGTAAAGTATTACAATGACATGTGCAAAGAGCTGGAGATGGAAAACCAAAAGGGAAGAACACCCTCGGCGTTTCTCAAGCTGAAAGAACTGAAGAAAAAATTCAAGCCTCAAGTTGCAATAGTGAAGGATTCCATGGGGAAAATATTAAACAATGCAGGAAACATCAAAAGAAGATGGAAGGAATACACAGAGTCATTATACCAAACAGAATTTGTCGATGTTCAGCCATTTCAAGAGGTGGCGTATGATCAGGAACCGATGGTACTGAAGGAAGAAGTCTAAGCTGCTCTGAAGGCATTGACGAAAAACAAGGCTCCAGCAATTGATGGAATATCAACTGAGATGTTTCAACAAACAGATGCAGCACTGGAGGTGCTCATTCATCTATGCCAAGAAATATGGAAGACAGCTTCCTGGCCAACTGACTGGAAGAGATCCATATTTATGCCTATTCCCAAGAAAGGTAATCCAACCGAATGTGGAAATTATAGAACAATATCGTTAATATCACACGCAAGCAAAATTTTGCTGAAGATCATTCAAAAACGGCTGCAGCAGTATGCCCCTGAGACTATCGCCCTAAAATACCCTTTGAATTTGGAACTGAAGCCACTCCCAGAGGTCACATTTCAGTCAAATACAAGATTGGCTTATCTAACAAGTGGCCATTTAAGATGCATCAATTGGCCTCAACCTACCTGGAGCAAAGAAGAATGGAGAACACCAAAGACACAGGAAAATATGAGCCCAAGAGACAGAAAGAGCCACAAAAGCCGGAGACTCCATCAGCCTGACGCCGGAAGAACTAGATGGTGCCTGGCTACCACCAATGACTACCCTGACAGGGAACACAACAGAGAATCCCTTATGAAGCAAGGGAAAAGTGGGATGCAGAACTCCAATTCTAGTAAGACCAGACTTAATGGTCTGACTGAGACTGCAGACACCCCAGTGGTCATGGTCCCCAGACTCTCTGTTAGCCCCAACCTAAAACAATACCTGAAGCCAATTCTTCAGACAAAGATTAGACTAGACTATAAGACACAAAATGAAACTGGTGAGGAGTGTGCTTCTTAGGTCAAGTAGACGCATGAGACTGTGGGCAGCTCCTGTCTGGAGGCGAGATGAGAAGGCAGAGGAGGACAGAAGCTGCTTGAATGGACACGAGAAATACAGGGTGGAGAGAAGGAATGTGGTATCACATTGTAGGGAGAGCAACTATGGTCACATAATGTGTGTATAAGATTTTGTATGAGAAGCTGACTTGAATTGTAAACTTTCACTTAAACCACAATTAAAAAAAAAAAGATTGACTTATAAAATAAACTGTATCACTGGTGAGTATTGTGCTTTCTTAAATAATCAACTATATGAGACAAAACAGTCAACATTTACCCTAAAACAAAGATGCGAAGGTAAGGAAGGGCAGGGAAGCTAGATTAATGGAAACAGAAAAATCAGAATGGAAATAATGAGAATGCCCACACATTGTGAAAAATGTAACCAACATCACGAAATAATTTGTATAAAAATTGTTAAATGGGAACAGAATTTGCTGTGTAAATTTTCACTTTAAAAAAATGATATAAAAGGAGCAGATTAAGCAAGAAGAGATGGGTGGGAATACAAATGCCAAGCCACATGGAGATCCAAGGAACCAGGAAAAGAAGCTGAAGAGACAAGGACGTATCCCTAGAGCCAGCACTCTGAATTCAGACTTCTAGCCTCCTAAACTGTGAGAAAATAAATTTCTGTTTGTTAAAGCCATCCAGTTGTAGTATTTCTGTTATAAAAAAAATTATAGCACTAGATAATTAAGACAGTAACCAAATCTGTTTCCCCTTCCTCTTGGTCATTCTGTTTAGACCAGCTTTCCTCACATGTCTGAATTCTGGCCAATAGGATGTGAGGGAAAGTAATTCCTAGCCTCGTGCATAAAAATTCTTCCATGTGATCTTCCACTTATAGCTAACATTTATTTCTACTGGACAGAGCTGCTCTAGAACACTCTGAGGATCTAGAGCAGCTCTGTCCAGTAGAAATAAATGTGAGCTATAAGTCTGTCCTATAGGGTCGCTATGAGTGGGAGATGTGTAATTTTAAATTTTCTAGTAGGACACCTTAAAAAAAATAAAAGAAAACAGGTGAAATTAATTGTAATGTTTTATTTAACCCAATATATAAAAAATTATCATTTCGACAAATAATGTAAAATACATTAATGAGATATTTTACATTCTTCATAATATATCTTTGAAATCCAGTGTGTTTTTTATACTTACAGCATATCTCACATTGGACTACTTACATTCCAAGTGCTTAACAGCCACACGTGGCCAATGTCCAATATGTTGGACAGCACAGCTCTAGAAAATGTCAAGATGAACAGAGCTTGGGTCCCTGAATGACCGTGTGGATGCTGTCATGGCCAGGAATAGCCACTATATTTTACATGTGCAAGAATAAACTTTTATTATGTGAAACTACAAAGAATCTGGGGTTTGTTTGTTATAGCAGTAGTTTTACTTTATGTAATGAATATAGAATCTAATCTACTTTTTCCATTGGTTCCAATACCACTTATAGAGAAATCTTTTTCACCAATAATTTGAAAAGCACCTTTTCTCATGTTCTACATATCCATATGCTTTTGCATTTATTTCTAAACTTGTAATTACTTGCACTGATTTATTTATTCACCAATATCACATTGTTTTAATTCCTGCAGTGTTCTAGCACATTTTAATGCCTGTTAAGGCTATTATGGAAACCCTGGTGGTGCGTGGTTAAGTGCTACAACTGCTAACCAAAGGGTCAGCAGTTCAAATCAGCCAGGTGCTCCTTGGAAACTCTATGGGGCAGTTCTACTCTGTCCTATAGAGTCGTTATGAGTCGGGATCGACTCAACAGCACTGGCTTTGGTTTTTTTGGTAAGGCTATTATCCCCTGTGCTAGATAGAATTCTAAGTTTCCCACACTGTTATGGATTGAATTGTGTCCCCCCAAAATACATGTTATAAATCCTAACAACTATGCCTGTGGTTATGATCCTATTTGTAATGTTAATGAGGCAGGATTGCTGTATGGTGTGTCCTAAATCAATTTCGTTTGAGATATAAGACAGTAGATTAAACAAGCAAGTGAGCCAGCAGAGACAGGGTGAGATAGATGCCAAGACACATGGAGATCTCCAGGGAACCAAGAAGCAGAAGCTGAAGACACAAGGACCTTCCTCCAGAGCTGACAGAGAAAAGTCTTCCCCTCCAACTCCATGCTCTGAATTCAGACTTCTAGCCTCCTAAGCTGTGAAAAAATAAATTTCTGTATGTTAAAACCATCCGCTTGTGGTATGTCTGTTATAGCAGCACTAGATAACTAAGAATTTGATATCAAGAAGTAGAGTAGCTGCTCTAACAAATACCTACAATGCGGAAGTTGTTTTGGAATTGGGTGATGACTAAAGGCTGGAAGAGTTTTAAGGTGCCTAATAGTAAAGCCTAGATTGCCTTGAAGAGCCTGTTGGAAGAATTATGGACATCAAAGGCAATTCTGGTGAGGGCTCAGAAGAAAGTGATGAGAGCTAGAGAGAAAGTCTCTATCGTCTCAGAGAAAACATATGGTGCCAGCAACAGAATGTTACTGGAAATGTGGACATTAAATGTGTTTCTGGTGAGGGTTTAAAAGAAAATGATGAACATGTGTTTGGACAATGGAGGAAGGGTGATGTTTTTTATGCAGTGGCAAAGAACGTGTCTGAATTATGTTCAAATGTTTGGTGGAAGGTAGTGCTTGTAAGTGATTAACTTGAATACCTGGCTGAGGAGGTTTCTAGGCAAGATCTTAAAGGTGCCTTGTGGTTTCTCCTTGCTGCTTATAGTAAAACATGAGAGGAAAGAAATGGACTTAAAAATGAACTGTGCAAAAGGAAAACAAAACTTAAAGATTTGGAAAATGTGTTGTACAAACAAAGGACACGTGTCCTAGAATGTCCACCAAGGACATGGCTACACAATCTTTTGTTAAAGAGATAAAGCCTGTCTCTTAGTCATCTAGTGCTGCTGTAACAATAATACCACAAGTGGATGGCTTTAACAAAGAGAAATTTATTTCTTCACAGTAAAGTAGGCTAAAAGTCCAAGTTCAGGGTATCAGCTCCAGGAAAAGGCCTTCTCTCTCTGTTAGCCTTCTCATCAATCTTCCTCCAGGCTAGGAGCTTCTCCAGGCAGGGACCCTGGGTCCAAAGGATGTGCTCTGCTCCTGGCACTGCTTTTGTGGTGATAGGAGGTCCCCAACTCTCTGCTTGCTTCCCTTTCCTTTTATCTCTTTTAAGATAAAAGGTGGTGCAGGCCACACCCCAGAGAAACTCCCTTTATATTGGATGAGGGCTGTGACCTTAGTAAGGGTGCTACAATCTCACCCTAATCCTCTTTAATATAAAATTAAAATTACAAAATGGAGGACGACAACACAATACTGGGAATCATGGCCCAGCCAAATTGATACACATATTTTTTGGGGGACACAATTCAATCCATGACATTCCACTCTTTGACCCCCCAAAAAATCACATCCTTGCAACATGCAAAGCATATTTACCCCGTCATATCATAGGGTCGCTACGAGTCAGAATTGACTCGACGGCAATGGGTTTGTTTTGTTTTTTGTTTTATCATAGCAAAAGTCTTAACCCCCAAGTCAAAATCCAAAAATTCCCCTTCATCTGTGAAATCTAGAATACAAGGTATCTGCTTCCAAAGGTACAATGGCAGAACAGGCAAAAGCAAGACATTTTCATTGCAAATGGGAGAAACTGGAGGACAAGAAGGAATAACAGGCACCAAGCAAGTCGGCAGAACACATTACATTAGCCCTCAAGGCTTTGAAAATAATCCTCTGTTCTCTGAGACGATTTACACAATGACCCTGCCCTCTAGACTCTTGGTACTGGCCACACTCTCCAGATTCTGAGTGGAGGCCCCTAGGCTTCAGCTCCGCCTTGCAGGCCCAGTGGGACAGCAACTCTGCTCCATTGGCTTTAGACACACCATTCTTCCAGTCTACTTGAATAGCAACTCCACCCTTAGAAACATCAGAGGCCATGGCTCCACCCTTTAAAACCCCTGAGGTCACGGCCACACCTTTTGAGACTGAGGCAGCTCCACTTCTTGTGTTCCTTGTCTCTTCAGCTTCTGCTTCCTGGTTTCTTGGCCTCTAAGCTCCTCAGGCCTCATGCCCACATCTGCCCTGCTGGGGCAAGCATTCCAAAGCCCTGTAGTTCCACCAATAAGTGCCTGGAGGCACCCCACTTCACAGGAAGCCTTCTGTACACAGGCACTCAGCTCTCTCACTCCGTGGGTTGGCTCCAGCACTGTCTGGTGCTGGTCTCCTGGTTCTGCTGCTGCAGGATCTCTGCTGCTGGCCCTATGTTGCTGCTACTCCTCTATCCATTCACAGTTTCAAAACTGATTCCACATTTTAGGTATCTGTTAGAGCAGCACCCCACTCTCTCGGTACCAAATTCTGTCTTAGTCATCTAGTGCTGCTATAACAGAAATACCACAAGTGGATGGCTTTAACAGAGAAATTTATTTCTTCACAGTAAAGTAGGTAAAAGTCCAAATTCAGGGCACCAGCTGCAGGAGAAGGCTTTCTCTCTCTGTTGGCCTTCTCATCAATCTTCCCCTAGACTAGGATCTTCTCCACGAAGGGACCCTGGGTCCAAAGGACTTGTTCTGCTCTTGGTACTGCTTTCCTGTTGGTGTGAGGTCCTCAGCTCTCTGCTTGCTTCTCTTTCCTTCTATCTCTTGTAAAAGACAGTTCAGGCCACACACCAGGGAAACTCCCTTTATGTTGGATGAGGGCTGTGACCTTAGTGAGGGTGTTACAATCACACCTTAATCCTCTTTAATATATAATTACAATTACAAAATGGAGGATGACCACACAATACTGGGAATCATGGCCCAGCCAAATTGATACACATATTTTTGGGGGGACACAATTCAATCCATGATAGCCTGAGACTGCTGGAAATAACCAACTACCAACACAGAAAACCCATCAGCTTAGACTGAAGGAAACAGAGAAAGAATGAAAGGAAAATACTGTCTGCCTCTTGGAATTCTATAGGCAGGAAACAGACCAGAGGAGCTACATCTGTTGTCTTCCAAGAAAAGAAAAGAATCATCCCTGGAGCAGATCGGAGATCAGCAGAACTGTTGGAAGGAAGCATGGGAAGCAGGACTGCCTTGATTTTAAAGGGTGGAACCACAGCCTGCTGGGTTTCAAAGGGTAGGGTCATGGCCTTCTAGGGTTCAAAGAGATTTTCACCTACTTGGTTCCAGAGTGTGGGGCTGCCATTCATGAGTGTCAGTGGCATGGGGCTGCTACCCAAAGCTGAGGGGGTGAGGCTGCCATGCCCAAGGGGCAGAAGAATGGGGCCTGCTGGGGCCCGGGCCGAGCAGATGGAGCCACCACTCAGATAGATTAGGGGAATGGAGCCGCCTAAAGCCGAGGGAGCAGAGTTGCCTTTCTGGTGGGCCTGGAAGGCAGAGCTGAAGCCCAGGGCTGAGAGGCTTCCACCCAGAATCCACAGGATGTGGCCAACACCCAAAGTCTGGAGGGTGGGGCCATTGCCCATATGGTCTTAGAGAACAGAGGATTATTTTCAAGACTTGAGAGTTAATGTAAATTGTTCTGTTGGGTTTTAGACTTGCTTAGTGCCGTTATCCCTTCTTTTCTCTAATTTCTCCCATTCATAGTGGAAATGTCTACCTTGTGCCTGTTCCACCATTGTACACTGAAAGCAGATAACTTGTATCCTAGCTTTCACAGGTTCACAGATGAAGAAGAATTTTGCCTCAGGATGGAACATGCCTAAAGTCTCACCCATATTTGATTTAGATGATTCAGAAGATGAGATTTTGGACTTGGAGTTTATTAAGACTTTTGGATGATGTGATTAGATGAATGCCTTTTTTGAATGTGGGAAGGGCATGAACTTTTGGGGGCCAGAGGGTAGAATGTTATGGATTGAATTGTGTCCCCACAAAATATGTGTTGTGAATCCTATCCTCTGTGCCTGTGGTTATAATCCCATTTGAGAATGGCTTGTTTTTGTCATTTTAATGAGACAGGATTAGTGTAGGGTGTGTTATGAGTCAATCTCTGACAAAATATAAAAATAACAGATTAGGACAAGAATGAAGCAGTTATGGGGGAACAGAGATGCCAAGCCATGTGAAGATGGCCCGGGAGCAGGAGCTCAGAAGAGACAAGGACCTCCCTCCATAGCCAACATAGACAGAAAGGCTTCCCCTAGAGCTAGCATCCTGAATTTGGACCTCTAAACTGTGAGAAAATAAATTTCTGTTTGTTAAAGCCACCCACTTGTGGTATTTCTGTTACAGCAGCACTAGATAACAAGAGACACACCCTGTATATTACCTGGGATTTGGGCATGATGGGATAATCACTCCCCTGATTCGGGTATGTTATATGGCACAGTTGGCTTTAAGAAAGGCAGACTATCCTGGGTAGACATGACTTAATCAGGTGAGCCCTTAAAAGGCACTAGGCTTTTCGTTGAGAAAGAGATTCAAAGGATTCGTAGGGATTTGATGACAGGGATATTCTTTATTGCTGTCTTAGAAGATGGAAGGGGCCACACAGTTGTGTGGCAAGGGACGTAGGCAACCTCTAGAAATGGAGCAGCCAGCAAAGAAACAAGGTCCTCACTCCTACAACCATAAGGAACTGAATTCAGCCAATACCCTGAGTGAACTTGGAAGCAGATTCTTCCCCCAGAACCTCCAGGAATGCAGCCTGCTGATTTCCTGGATTTCAGCCTCCCAAGACCCTGAGCACAAAACCCAATCACAGCAAACCCGGAACTCTGCCCTACAGAACTGTGGGCTAATAAGTAGGTGTTTTTACAAGTTGTTACATTTGTGGTAGTTTGATTTGCAGCAATGGAAAACTAATATACTCCCTTATATTCTTTTTCAGATTTTTTTTTTCTGGCCGGTAATTATTTATTGTTTTCATATAAACTATATTATTCATGTCTCTAATTCTAGAAGATTATAATAGTATTTTTTATTGTCATTTTTTTTCTTTTTTGTAACAGCTTTATTGAGATATAAATCACATACCATACAATTCACCCATTTAAAGTATATAACCCAATGGTTTTTATTATATTCACAGAGTTGTGCAAACATCACCAAAATCAATTTTAGAATACTTTCATCTCCTCATAAAAAAACCCCATATACTTTTGCTATCACCCCCCAACAACCCACCATTACTTCCCATCCCAAACCCATTGCCGTCGAGTTGATTTCACCTCATAACTGTCCCATTGGGTTTCTGAGGCTGTTATCTTTGCATCTTTCTCCCGTGACTGATGGGTTTGAACTGCCAACCTTTTGGTTAGCAGTCAAGTGCTTAACCACTGTGCCACCAGGGCTCCTTCCCACTCTTAGGCAACCACTAATCTATTTTCTGTCTCTATAGATCTGCCTATTCTGTTCATATAAATGGACTCATACAATGTGTGGTCTTTTATGAGAGGCATCTTTCACTTAGCATGCTTTCAAGGTTCACCCATATTGTAGCATGTATCAGTACTTCATTCCTTTTTGTGGCCAAATAATATTCTATTGTATGGATATACTAAAGAGCCCTGATGGCGCAATTGTTAAGAGCTCAACTGTTAACCTAACAGTTGGTGGTTCGAACCCAGTGGCTCCGTGGGAGAAAGGGCCTGGTGATGTCCTCCTGCAAAGATTATAGCCTTGGAAACCCTATACAGCAGTCCTACCCTGTCCTATAGGGCCACTATGTTTGGAATTGATGGTACAAAACAACAACGACATGGATATACCACATTTTGCTCATCTATTTATCATTTGGAAACCCTGGTGGTGTAGTGGTTAAGTGCTACGGCTGCTAACCAAAAGGCCGGCAGTTCGAATCCACCAGGTGCTCCTTGGAAACCCTACAGGACGGTTCTAGTCTGTCCTATAGGGTCACTATGAATCGGAATTGACTCAATGGCCGTGGGTTTTGGTTTATTTATCAGTTGATGGACATTTTGGTTGTTTCTACTTTTTGGCTATTATGAATAATGTTCCTATGAAAATTTGGGTACAAGTTTTTGTGTAAACATACGTTTTCATTTATCTTGGATAAATACCTAAAAGTGGAATTTCTGGGTCAAATGGTAACTTTGCGTTTAACTTGTTGAGGAACTGCCAGACTGTTTTCCAAAGTGGCCGCATTTTACATTCACACCAGTGGTGTAGAGTTCCAATTCCTTCACTGACCATGTTCTAAGCACTGCAAGAGATGCTAAAACGAATGATGCCTAGACCATGCTTTACAAGGAAAAATTAGAAGATGGTGTCAGGCTGTATGTGGCAAGATAAGAAATGGGTAAATAATCAATGCCACCGGCTATGTTGGCTGCTCACCCAACATCCATTCTCCCTGAATTCATTGCTAGCAACTCCTGAGTTTTGTTCAGAAATTGGGTTCTATATGTGCTTTAAGGGAGTCTGGGTCCCTTCCTTGCCCCAGAGAAAGAATTCTGCATTACCAAGCCATTTGTGGGACTTCCATTTCCTTTCTAGTGTAAGGGTCCACAGGGAATGCAATTCTGGAATGAGATAATTAGTGCGTGTCTTCGTTATCTAGTGCTGCTATAACAGAAATACTACAAGTAGAAGGCTTTAACAAACAGAAATTTATTTCTTCATAGTAAAGTAGGCTAAAAGTCTAAATTCAGGGTGTCAGCTCCAGGGGAAGGCTTTCTCTTTCTGTTGGCCTTCTCATCAATCTTCCCCCAAACTAGTAGCTTCTCTGCACTGGGACCTCAAGTCCAAAGGACACGCTCTGCTCCCAGCACTGCTTTCTTGGTGGTATGAGGTCCCCAACTGCCTGCTAGCTTCCCTTTCCTTTTATCTCTGAAGAGATAAAAGGTGGTGCAGGCCACACTCCAGGGAAACTCCCTTTACATTGGATCAGGAATATGACCCGGTAAGGGTGTTACAATCCCACCCTAATCCTCTTTATCATAAAATTACAATCACAGAATGGAGGACCACCACAGCATACTGGAAATCATGGCCTAACCAAGTTAATACACACATTTTGGGGGAGACATAATTCAACCCGTGACTGCGTGATAGAGGCTTCTGAGAAGGTTTTCTTCCCGCTTAAAATGGTACCCAACCATTTCCCACCTCAGCCATTGAGCCCTATTGGGTGTATTTAGGAAACACCTATCTTGTAATCATGAGGGGATTGGTCATCACACTGAAGTTGACATATGAAAAATGAAAAGAACATGAATCCTTAATAACACAGTTGAATCTCTTAATTAGCCAACTCTAAGACCACCATCAGGAACCCTGGTGGTGTAGTGGTTATGAGCTACGGCTACTAACCAAAAGATCGGCAGTTTGAAATCACCAGGTGCTCCTTGGAAACCCTATCGGGCAGTTCTACTCTATCCTTTAGGGTCACTATGAGTTGGAATCAACTCGATGGTAACGGTTTGGTTTTTTTGGTTTTAAGACCACCATATTTTTGGACTTTTTGTTATATGAGACATTTTCCTCATGATTTAAGCTATTTTTACCTCAGTTTCTGTTACTTCCAACCAAGATAATCCTAGAAGAAGACAAGCAACCTTGAGTACAATGGAAGGAGAGATTCTGAAGGGATGATATCATCAGGGGTGGCTTCCTCCAAGAGATGGGTCTTAAATGGGGTTTTTCAGGACAGGTGGGATTTGAATAGGTAGAAAGGAAGGGGGACGGCATTCCAGGGGATCAAAGGCTGAGACGGATAAGAAGAAAAGAAGACACAGTTATAAGCTTTGTGAGGAATACCTAATTCTGACCTGGACTCTTGAGATACCTGCATTCTGGAATGGAAAGAGTTGAATAAGCAAGTGGAAACAACTGTATTACAAGAAGTCTAAGCCACCTTGCTGGGGGATCCATTCCAAAAGAGCAGAACACAAGAAAGAGAAGGAAATTTCCTGCTAGTTGAAATGAGAAATGAGCACCAGAGGTCAAGGATGGGAATTCCCCAGCTGGCATTAGGCTCAGCACAAGGCAGAGAGAGACTAGCTTTACTAAAGTAATAGAGAACAGGCAGCTGGTGTTGGAGCTCCAGGTACTGGCCGCAGATATTCCCAGAAGATAGGCAGTCAGGGAAGAATCACTGAGGCATGGAGGCAAATGGAATAGGTGCCATCAATAGGCCAACCAGAAGGATAGGGGCAATGGCTGTGAAGGAAAGTGAGGGCTGCAGCTGAAACAGAGGGATAGCTGGGACCTAGAAGCAGCACAAATTGTATGTGAGCTACTCCTTCCTTGTCTTTAGGGCTTCCAGAATCATACAACGGAAATAGTGACTTTTGCCATTTGGTTGATAGGGGCTACTGATCCCATGGACATCAAAGTTCATTATTGAAGCCATCCACTTTAATGAGGAACCTCAAGTTGGTGGGATATATTAAATACTATAATAATATCTATTTGAGACAAATATAAATTTTGGTGGAATCAAGTTAAACAATCAAAGAGTAGATATATACCAATGAAACAAATATGCAAGTATGGAGACAATTTATCCTCATTTTCCCTAATACCTTTTAAAATATCCATGACCCATGTCTCTAAAAACATTGTTAATTGCAGCTTATTAGAAAGAGCTTATTGCTCCTGGAGACAGGCTCCTCCTCTGTCTTTGACTTCTTTATGTTGGTATTCTTCTCTGGCTCCTCTTTCTCCGTTCCTTAACTTTTGGTGTTCTTTATGGCTCTCCTGAGGCTCACTTCTCTTCACATACTGTTCACTCATCAATAGCTTTGGCATCACTACCAACTATCAGCTACTGTCTTTGGTCAGGTTTCCTCAAAAACAGGGCTTTGAAACAGTTCGTTTGACTCGACCCTCTGCTGAGAGTCTGCATTTCCACACCAGATATACTGAATCAAAATCTACATTTTAACAAGATTTTCAGGTGATTCTTATATATACATAAGATTCTTATGTATATATAAGAATCAGCTGGTGATCCGTAAGTGGCCACTTGGAATGCCCAAAACCCATGAGCTATGGTGAATCATTTCTTTCCAGTCTGTAGTGGGAAGAGCCAGAATTTATTGTAGTATATTGCCATTTTTCCTGACTGTGTGGTGGCAACCAAAGGGGTGAACTGGCACCCCTGAAATGAATGAAACTTCAGCAAAACTGCCCAAGTACTAGCAGATTCAACCAACTGGCCATGACCACAGTTAGAGCAAAACAAGTCATTGAGGATCCAACAGGCAGTGGTGCCAAGAGAATCCCGGGAGGTACCTAATATGTGGTCCCATACACCTAACAACTTTCAAATCTGTTATCTCCACTGTGATTTCTCTCCTCATTCCCAGACCTACAAACCAGTGGGAGGTCCCAAGGTACTTCAAAATCACGTGTCCAAAACAGAATTCATTATCTTACCCTCTCCCCCCAAACACACTTTACCTACGGTGTTCCTTTATGCCATAAAGGAACCATCTACTTGTTAATCAAGGCACAAAACAGAAAGTTATCCTGTAATTCTCTTTCTCATTCACCCCTTTTATCCAGTCAATGATCAAATGCTGTATATTTTATATTCTTAATAGTCCTCCCACATCTGGAGCAGTCTGTCATACTCTGGGGGCTTGTGTGTTGCTGTGATGCTGGAAACTATGTCACTGGTGTTTCAAATACCAGCAGGGCCACCCATAGTGGACAGGTTTCTGTGGAGCTTCCAGACTAAGACAGCTAGGAAGAAGGACCTGGTGGTCTATTTCTGAAAAAAATAAATAAATAAATAACCACTGAAAACCTTATGAATAGCAGCAGAACATTGTCTGATATAGTTGCAGAAGACAAGCCCTCAGGTTGGAAGGCACTCAAAATATGACTGGGGAAGAGTGGCCTCCTCAAAGTAGAGTTGACCTTGATGATGTGGATGGAGTAAAGCCTAGGGACCTTCATTTGCTGAAATGGCACAACTCAAAATGAGAAGAAACAGCTGCAAACATCCATTAATAATCAGAATGTGGAATGTATGAAGTATTAATCTAGGAAAACTGAAAGTTGTCAAAAATAAAATGGAATAGATAAAGATTGATATCCTAGGCAGTAGTGAGCTGAAATGGATTGGTATTGACCATTTTGAATCTGATAATCATATGGTCTACTATGTGCAGAATGACAAATTGAAGAGGAATGCATTCATCGTCAAAAAGAACATTTCAAGATCAATCTTGAAATACAAGGCTGTCAGTGGTAGGATAATATCCATATGTCTGTAAGGAAGACCAGTAAATATGACAATTATTCAAATTTATGCACCAACTGCTAATGCCAAAAGTGAAGAAATAGAAGATTTTTACCAATGTCTGCAATCTAAAATTGATCAAACATTCAATCAAGATGCATTGATAATTACTGGTGATTGGAATGTGAAAGTTGGAAACAAAGAAGAAGGATCAGTAGTTGGAAAATATGGCCTTGGTGATAGAAACGAAGCTGGAAATCATATGATAGAATTTTGTAAGAACAATGACTTATTCATTACAAACACCTTTACCGTTCTTCAACAACATAAATGGTGACTATACACATGGACCTTGCCAGATGGAATACACAGGAATCAAATCAACTACACCTGTGGAAAGAGACAATGGAGAAGCCCAACATCATCAGTCAGAACAAGGCCAAGGGCTGACTGTGGAACAGATCATCAATTGCTCATATGCAAGTTCAAGTTGAACCTGAAGAAAATTAGAGCAAGTTCATGACAGCCAAAATATGATCTTGGGTATATCCCACCTGAATTAAGAGACTATCTCAAGAATAGATTTGACCCATTGAACACTAATGACCAAAGGCCAGGCAAGTTGTGGGATGACATTAAGGCATCATACATAAAGAAAGCCATTAAAAAGGTCATTAAAAAGACAGGGAAGAAAGAAAAGGCCAAAACGGATGTCAGAAGAGACTCTGAAACTTGCTCTTGAACATAGAGTAGCTAAAGCAAAAGGAAGAAATGATGAAGTAAAAGAGGTGAATAGTAGATTTCAAAGGGTGACCCAAGAGACAAAGTAAATTATTACAATGAAATGTGCAAAGACCTAGAGTTAGAAAACCAAAAGGTTAAAACATGCTCAGCATTTCTTAAGCTGAAAGAACTGAAGAAAAAACTCAAGCCTTGAGGTGCAATATTGAAGGATTCTACAGGGAAAATATTGAATGATGCAGGAACCATCAAAAGAAAATGGAAGAACTACACAGAGTCACTGTACCGAAAAGAACTGGTCGATGTTCAGCCATTTCAGGAGGTAGCATATGATTAAGAACTGATGGTACTGAGGGAAGAAGTCCAAACTGCACTGAAGGCATTGGTGAAAAACAAGGCCCCAGGAATTAATGAAATACCAATTGAGATGTTTCAGCAAATGGATGCAGGGCTGGAGGTGCTATCTTACCTATGTCAAGAAATTTGGAAGACAGTTTCCTAGCCAAGCAACTGTAAGAGGTCCATATTTGTTCCCATTCCAAAGAACAGTAATTCAACAGAATGCAGAAATTATTGAACAATATCATTACTATCACACACAAGTAAAATTTTGCTGAAGGTCATTCAAAAGCAGTTGCAGCAGTACATCGACAAGGAAACTGCCAGAAGCTTAAGCTGGGATTCAGAAGAGGACATGGAATGAAGGATATCATTGCTGATGTCAGATGGATCTTGACTGAAAGCAAAGAATGCCAGAAAGACGTTTACCTGTGTTTTATTGTCAGTGCAAAGGTATTCACCTGTGTGGACCATAACAAATTATGGACAACATTGCGAAGAATGGGAATTCCAGAACGCTTACTTGTGCTCATGAGGAACTTGTACATAGACCAACAGGCAGTTGTTCGAAGAGAACAAGGGGGTACTTCATGGTTTAAAGCCAGGAAAGGTGTACATTAGAGTTGTATCCTTTCACCATACTTACTCAATCTATATGCTGAGCAAATAATCCAAGAAGCTGTACTATATGAAGAAGAACGTGGCATTGGATTGGAAGAAGACTCATTAACAAGCCACGTTACGCAGATAACACAATCTTGCTTGCTGAAAATGAAGAGGACTTGAAGAACTTTCTGATGAAAATCAAAGATTATAGCCTTCAGTATGGATTGCACCTCAACATAAAGAAAACAAAAATCCTCCCAACTGGACCAATAAGCAACATTATGATAAATGAAGAAAAGATTGAAGTTGTCAAGGATTTCATGTTATTTGGATCCACAAACAACACCCACAGAAGCAGCAGTCAAGAAATCGAACAACACATTGCATTGGGCAAATCTGCTATGAAAGACCTTTTTAAGTGTTAAAAAAAACACAGACATCACCTTAGAGACTAAGGTATGCCTGATCCAAGCCACAGTATTATCAATTGCCTCATATGCATGTGAAAGCTGGACAACGAATAAGGAAGAACCAAGAAGCATTGACACCTTTGAATCATGGTGTTGATGAAGAATATTGAATCAACTATGGGCTTCCAGAAGAATGAACAAATCTGTCTTGGAAAAAGTACAACCAGAATGTTCCTTAGAAGCAAGGATGGTGAGACTTTGTCTCATGTAATTTGGACACATTATCAGGAGAAAGCAGTCTCTGGAGAAGGACATCATGTTTGGTAAAGAAGAGGGTCAGTGAAAAAGAGGAACACCCTCAACAAGATGTATTGACATGATAGCCGCAATAATGGGCTCAAGCATACCAACGATTTTGAGGATGGCGCAGGACCGTGCAATGTTTCATTCTGTTGTACGTAGGTGTCGCAACTGACTCGATGGCACCTAACAACAACATAGTACAAGGCAACAAGTGAAAAGGGGTTTGACAATGACTGGGTGAGATAACTTAAATCTGTACTCCTGTGGGACCCTTATCATAGCCCTGTTTGCACCACATTGTAACTGTCTATTTTCTAGCTTGTATCTCCACTAAACTCCTTGAAGTTCTTTGAAGGCATTGAGCATAACTTAGTCGTTTTGTATTCCTAGTACCTAGGATAGTGTCTGCCACATTGTAGGTACTTAACAAAAATTATCTTATATTGAACTGAATTTTACCTCTTAACAAATTAGGACAAGTTAGTTTTCAGAATATCCAGCTTCATTTAGTATGTGTTCCCAACCTGTATATCTAGAAAATTAGACCCCACTGAACAGTTCTGGGAGCCCTGCTGGCATACTGGTTAAGAGCTTGGCTGCTAACCAAAAGGTCGACAGTCTGAATCCACCAGCTGCTCCTTGGAAACCCTATGGGGCAGTTCTACTTTGTCCTATAAAGTTGCTGTGAGCCGGAATCGATTTGACGGCAACAGGTTTACGGGAACAGTTCTAAGTGCCCCATTTGCAAGCCTTCTTTTATATAGATATTTACTTATTTTTATTTTTGAAAAAAAAAGTTATTGAAGGATAATATACATACAATAAAATGCACTGAACATCAGGGTATAGCTCAGTGAATTTTTGCATTTGGTATCTGCCCATGTAGCCACACCTAGAGCAAGATATAGAACATTTTCTGCACCCCCGAAAGCTTTCTTATGCCCCTCCTCAATGAATATCATCCACAAAGGTAACCACTGACTTCTATCACCATAGATTAGTTTTGCATATTTATGAACTTTATATAAATAGACTTTATACAATATATGCTCAGTTATGTTTGGCTTCTTTCACTCAATATTATGTCTATGAGAATTATCTATGTTGCTGTATATAGCAGTGGTCCATTCTTTTTCACTGGTGAATAGTATTGAATGAATTATAAAAATTCATTTATCTATTCTTGATGGATATTTGAGTCATTTCTAATTTTGAGTTATTACGAATAGTGCTGATATAAACATTCTTGTAGATATCTCTTTCTGTTGAATATATTCTTAGGAGTGGAATTGCTTACCATAGGAAATATTCACCTTTGGTAGACACTGCCAAATAGTTTTCCAAAGTTTTGTACCCATTTATACCCCACTGGCTGTATATGATGCTTCAAATCCTCTTCAACAGTTGAAATTGTCATATTTTAAAAATTTTAGTCATTCTAGTGTATGTGAGGTGTTATTTTGTTGTGGTTGTCATTTGCATTTCCCTGTTACAAATGATGTTGAGCAGTTTCTTGTACGTTTGCCTGCCATTTGGATGTCCTATTTGGTGAAGGGCCTGTTTAAATCATTGGCCCCTTTTTTAAAAACTAGGCTTTCTGTGGTTTTCTTATGGACAGGTAGGAGTTCTTTACATAGTATACATATAAGTCCATTGTCAGATATATACACAACAAATATATTTTTCCCACCCTGTGACTTACCTTCTTACTCATTTAATTGTGCTTTTTAATAAACAGAAATTTTATTTTTAATGAAGTCTAATTTTCAATACTTTCCTTCCTATAATTAGTACTTTTTCTACCTTGTTTAAGAAATCAGTGCCTACCCCAAGGTCATAAAGATATTCTTTGGTGTTAGCTTCTAGAAGTTTTACTGTTAATCTTTTACATTTAGGTCTATGATCCATTTGACTTTGATTTTTGTGTGTAGTGTGAGGCAAAGGTCATTTCATTTTTGTCTCAAAATACATATCTAATTGTCCCAGGACATTGTTTATTGAAAAGACCATCCTTTCCCCCACTGCATTGCAGTGCTACTTTTGTTGAAATCAAATGACTGTATATTGTGGGTCTGGAATATTTTTCTCCATTGATCTATTTGTCTATACTTGAGGTGATATCATTTTGGTTTAAGTATTGTAACTTTATAATAAGTCTTCATATCTGGTAGTGTTTAAGAAAACATTCTCCTTCAAGACAGTCTTTTCTATTCTTTACTTTCTTTGTTTCCATATACATTTTAAAACCAGCTTGTCACTTTTCACAAAAAGCTGGGCTTTTCATTAGAATCCTATTTCATTCTCTCAGAGATTCTATACCCTCCTATCCTGGCTCCCTTGACATTTCTTCATTCTGTCAAACAGCTGGGTTTTTGTTGGTTTTTTTTTAGTATTTTATTATGCTTTAGATAAAGGTTTACAGAGCAAATTAGTTTCCCATTCAATCATTTATATACAGTTGTTCATGACATTGGTTGCAATCCCTACAATGTGTCAGCACTCTCGCCATTACCACCCTAAGTCCCTTGTTTCCATTCGCCTGATTTTCCTGCCCCTTCCTGCATTCTCATCTTTGCTTTTGGGCAGATGCTGCCCTTTTGGTCTCATCAGATGATTGTTCTAAGAAGCACTTTCCTCAGGGGTGTTATTATTTATTCTGTAGACCTATTATTTGGGGAAAATTGACCTCTGGAAGTGGCTTCAGTTCCAAGTTAGAAGGGTGTCCAAGGGCCATAGTCTGGGCGGTTCCTCCAATCTCTATCAGACCAATAAACCTGGTCTTTTTTTTTTTTTTTTTTATGAATTTGAGTTTTTTTCTACATTTTTTCCTCACTCAAACCGAGACCTTCTATTGTGATCTCGGTCAGAGCAGTTGGTAGTGGTAACCAGGCACCATCTAGTTCTACTGGTCTTAGGCTAGTGGAGGCTGTGGTTCAATAGTCCTTTGGACTAATTGCTTCCTTGAGTCTTTGGTTTTCTTCCCTCTCCTTTGCTGTGGATGGAAAGAGACCAATAATTGTATCTTAGATGGCTGCTCTCAAGCTTTTAGGACCCCAGATTCTAGATGTAGAACATAGTCTTTAAGAACTATGTTGAGCCAATTGACCTAGATATCCCCTAAGACTCTGGTCCTTAGCCTTCAAGCCCAGTAACTCTGTCCCATGAGGTGTTTTGTTATGTCTAGGAAGCTTCCACGACTAATATATGTATTCATATATATATATATATAATAGTTTCCATGCAGCACATACAAATAAATACGTAGAAATATCCACAACCACACCTATATATCCACATGGATGTACTCTCATACACCTTCCCATACCTTGCAGGATTGTATATGTTATAGTACTTACCATAACCCCCAAAACCTGTTGCTGTCGAGTCGATTCAGACTCTTAGCAACGCTATAGGACAGATTAGAACTGTCCCTTAGAGTTTCCAAGGAGCACCTGGTGGATTCGAACTGCCGCCCTTTTGGTCAGCAACCATAGCACTTAACCACTATGCCACCAGGGTTTCCAGTATTTACCATAGTTGCCTTTTATTTTTGCATACCTCTCAATGTCTTCACTTGCCTTGGTCATGCTGTGCTGACTTCCCCCTTATTGTGTATTATCTTTCCCTTCACCAAAGTTAACACGTGTCTACCATCTAGTTAGTGATTTTCCCTCTCTCCCCCTCCCATCCCTGGTAACCATCACATAAAGAATGTTTCTTTCTGTGTGTAAACCTTTTCTTGATTTTTCATAATAGTGGTCTCATACAACATTTGTCCTTTTGTGGCTGACTTATTTTACAGAGCATAATGTCCTCCAGATTCTTCCACGTTGTGAGATGTTGCAAAACAGCTGGCTTTTTTAAATCTAGCTTTTATGGTTGTTCTTGACAGGAAGCTTAGTCTGATACCAGCTACTCCATTTTAGCCAGAAGCAGAGCCCTTTACAAGAGGTCCTAACACAAACCTATAAAAAAAAAAGTTCCATTATGGGAAATCTATATGACAAACATGAACTCAACAGATTGTTTACATGAAGTTGAAGTCTGACTTTATGAAACAGAATTCATTTGACTGCAATTGAGAGGAGACAGAAACCAAAAATTGGCTTAAACAGGAAAAAATTTGCCTTACATAACCAAAAAATTCCGGAGGAAGATCCTTGTATACAAGATTTCAAATTAAGTTTATCAGGACCTAATTTATCTCCATCTCTCTGCTCCACTTCCTCTTTGTTGAAGCCATTCTCAAATAGTCTCGTTTACAAAATCGCTGTCAGCAACACCTAGAACTACACTCTTCAGGTCCCCACCCAACAGAAAAGTGTCTTTGTCCCAGAACACCTGGAAAAATCTCATTGGTTCTAATTGGGTCATTGCCCATTCCTAAGCCAATCAGTCCCTGGAGAAGGACGTCATGCTTGGCAAAGTACAGGGTCAGCAGAAAAGAGGAAGACCCTCAACAAGGTGGACTGACACAGTGGCTGCAACAATGAGCTCAAGCATAACAACGATTGTGAGGATGGCACAGGACAGGGCAGTGTTTTGTTCTGTTGTGCATAGGGTCACTATGAGTTGGCACCAACTCGATGGCACCTAACAACAACGAGCCAATCACTTTGCCCAGGGAAATTTGATGCATTGATTAGCTTAGGCCCAGTTCAGGTTCCTAACTCCTGAGCCAAGGGTAGATTCAACTCCTTCAGAAATCCATGGACTGAGAATGGAGTTAGAAGCAGGAAGTTGGGATGTGGTGACCAGGAGAAAAGTAAGTGGATGCTAGACAACTAAAATAGCAAATACTTGAAATGCTGCAGCAGGGTGGGGGAGCGGGGGTGGAGAAGAACCCACATTTTGAGATTTCTCTGGCAGAAGCATCACCAGCAACCTCAACAGCCATTCAAAGGGATGTAGTTTCCAGGCCTACCTCCCTCTTCTACACAACTCTCTTTAGAGATATTCCCTGGAAAGAGTTAAAGTGGATATCATTAACCCCATTTGTAGCTGTCCACTTCACTGGCCTAATCCACTCTCTAAAACCATATCCCTTAAGTGTTCTTCAAAGGTAATAGTCTTCCTGCTCTGGTCCTCCAAGGCCACTTCCATGATCCTGGTTCCAGTATTGGGATCCACCCCCTTCGCACTGCCAGGTGATTTGCCCTGTCCTCTCCAGGACACACATGAGGCTTTTCCAATCCTGGCTTGTATTCTCTTCCTTCGGTTACCCTGAAGTCTCAGCATGGGGTGGGGTGGGAGTAACAGGGTATAAGATAGGTTTTATTCCCCCATTGTGACTATTTTCCCTTTCTCTCACTATCTCCTCCCGAGAAGACTCAGGTGATCAGGCTTAGATTCCTAACTCCATCAATGACTGCTTGAATCTGAAAAAATCACTTCCTCACTCTGAGTCTTTTTCCTCAGCTACAAATGGGGTTAACAATATCCACTTTACCTCTTTCCAGGAAATATCTCTAAAAAGAATTGTGTAGAAAAGGGAGATAAAGAGGGTGATAGGCCTGGAAACTACATCCCTTTGAATGGCTGTTGAGGTTGCTGGTGATGTTTCTGCCAGAGAAATCTCAAAATGTAGGGTTTTTGTTTGTTTGTTTTCAAGCATTTCAATGATTGTAAAGGTTAAATAAAATATTTTGAAAATATTTGATAGACTCTGAAGCTTTAAATAATATAAATGCTGAATGGTATTATGGGCCCCAGACAGATCATTATAAAGCTCTTGTTCCACCCCAAGTGCTATTTGTGTGTAACACTTGTCAAGGGTTTCCACCCTATAGAACAAAACATAAAAGTTTCACTGAAGTCCTCTTAGCCTAATCCTCTTAAGAGTTGTTGAAGCTTTTATGAATTGATCCAGAGGTAGTCAAGTACCTTCTTAAGGCAGGAAGCTCTTTGAAATTTTCTTACTAGTCCTTGTTCTGAGGAACCCACTCAAATGTTCCTCCCCCCACCAACACCATTGCCCATACACCACTTGGAGCCAGGGATTTTTCCCAAGTTCACAGTGCCAGGAAGTGGCTGGATGGCAGTCGTTCTAGAACCTGCCCTATTTCCACATGGTCAGGAGGAGCTAAAACTTCACACACACAAGGTGTGCAGGCTACAAAGGCCTCTGACAAACACAGTTTTTGACTGCACCTTGAGGGAAGGTGAAGACAGGGTCTGAGCAAGGGTTGTGTGTGAAGAAGGAGTGACATGTCTGGAAGTGAAATCAAGAAGATCAGCTCTCAGACTGGGGTGCAGGTGCATAACACAGGAATGAAGCAATAAAACCAAATACCTTAAACGTATTTGCATATTCAGTGCCTAGCACAGTGTCTTACCTGGTATAAGTTTGGTCGAATCTACGGTTAGGATGGAAAGGAATAGAGAGATTTAAGAGATGTTATGGATCTTAGGAAGATAAACGTTGTGACTGGTTGAACTTGAAGTATGAAGGGTAAAAAATGTAATGTATGGCTTTGGGTCTGGAGAACTGGTAGACACAGAGATGTCAGTAGATAAGGAGTTGGTCTGGGTCGGGTGATTAAGAGTTCAGCGTACGTATTTAGTTTGAAGCGATGGTAGGTCAGCCTCGGAAACTGTAACAGAGATTTTACAACATGATGTGGTTTCTTAATGAAAAAAATTACATGAAATTCTACAAAATGTTAAGCCAATAGAATGCTTCTTATAGAAATTTTCCTTTACACATATAGCATAGACCGCTAGACACCCCTCCCCACTTCTTCCTTACTAACAGAACTCTAATTTTATCAGAGGCAGCAATGAGTCTGGCTCAATATTTGCATATTCCAACCTCCACTGCCAAATGAGCATGAGGCTAAATTGAGCTAATGAGACATAAGTAGAAATTGTTGGGTGGGACTTATGGGAAAGTTCCTTAAAAAGGAGGACTCGCTAACTGGTATGCATGTTTTGCTCTTGGCCCTTCTGTTTTTTTCTAGCAGAATGATAAAAACCACCTGCTAAGGGTGGCAGACAAAAAGATGGAAGGAACCTGGTCCCCTCATGGCATTGTTAAGCCACCGCGCCAAGTCCTGGATGCCACCCCCAAGACTGATTTAATATGAAAAAGGAAGTCCCTAATTTGCCTCCCATTCAAGAGACTTGAGTTCAATTTCAGGCCAGTGCACCTCATGCAGGCGCCCTCATGGCTCAGTGGTTAAGACTTCAGTGGTTAACCAAAAGTCGGCATGGATTCAAACCACTCCTTGGAAACCCTGTGGGGCAATTCTAGTCTGTCATAAAGGGTCGCTATGAGTCAGAATCTACTTGATAGACAACAGGTTTTTAACAGCACCTCATGCACAGCCACTACTCGTCTCGGTGGAGGCTTGCATGTTGTTATGATGCTAAACGGGTTTCAGTGGACCTTCCAGACTAAGATATGCTAGGAAGAAAGGGATGGAGATCTAATTCCAAAAAACAGCCAATGAAAACCGTATGAGTCACAACAACCCAATCTGCAACTGATCATGGGGGTGGTGCCCAACCAGGTGACATTTATATCCATTGTGTATGGGGTCACCATGTGTTAGGGGCTGATTCAATGGCAATTAACAACAATCACAACGCCAACAATTTACTTATATCTCTGTTTTTCAAGCCTCTGTTACTCACAGCCAAATGCAATTGATACACCATATTCTTAAAGATTTTTTTTTATTCTTAAACATTATGAAAGACTTTCAATTTCAGAATGAGTTTTAGGGTTTTGCAAAAATAATAGGAATAAAGTATTAGTCTTTGTTTAAAATAACAATAAGCATCAGCCCCATATGCATGTCTATCATATAAAAAATCTCAAAAAGAAGCTTTGGGGGCCCCATGAGATTAGTCAGTAACACAACCATGATCTACTTGTCCTTCTTCTCTAAAAGGGTGATAGAACAGTGTGTCTCTAATACTACCTAGTTTAAGATTATAACCCCTGCTCGTGACTACCACTTTGAGTTTAAAACCACCTAGTTATTTGTTTTTAGTGTCAAAGAGTATAATAAATTCCAACAGCATCCAGGCCCTTGTTATTGTGAAATTCTGTGAAAACAAATTCACTCTTAGAAATCATATCCTTCATGTTGAAGGGAAAGAGGGAGGCCCTTAGAACCCACTCTCACATCGGGTTTCCTCTTAGCCCTTATAACTGTGTGAGATGATTGTGTTTTATTGAGGGGGATGTCAGAAAACAGCTGCTTCAACCCTGACTCCACATCACTCCCAGCTCCAGTCACTGGCCAGTCCCTCACTTCAGTTGCCCAGCCAAGTTTCGATTAATTCAGCCCAACTTGTAGATCAGGTCCCTCTGGGTCAAATATGTACCGTGCCAGGAAGGGTCATGGCCTTGTGATATCAACATGGCTTAGGCATGCATCTCTGTGGTGTTGTCCAAGAAGCAATAGTAATTCTTAGAACAAGGGAGCTGGGCTAGTAGAGTGGGAGTCCAGTCTTGTCTAGACTCCCATCTATTAGGTAAGTCGGTGCCCAGGAGAGCCACCATCCAAATGAAACCCAACTGTGGGTTGTAGGGAAGAGCATGGTGTGGATTTCACAGATCTTTTCCTTCCAAAATGCAAATATACCCTCCCTGAAGGTACTCGTGGATGGAAGCCTGCCTGCAAATTTCACCTCTGAAGCTTTGAGCACCATTTTCACCGTGTTCTTAGCCTAAGGTCTCAGCTTCATTTTGCCGAAAGCTTTTGGTGATGCAGAGTCCATTACTCAGGCACCTAAACAGTTCTGTTGAAGAATACATTCCTCTTCTCCTGATTGGTTCAGCTGATCTATTAGGTAACAACAACAACAACAACAAAAACCCTCAACCCTTAATTCTAAATCTCTTAAAAAGAAAAGGGTACCCCAATAAATCCAAACTCACCAATCTTCCAGTTCATTTGATTGACTTAGACTCACACTCAAGGGTGACCCCTTCCGGGATCTGCCTTGAATTTCTTCTCCTTCCTGGAAGTCTTTGGTACTTCAGTGTCCTTAGTTGTGAAATGGAAATACACATACTCAAAAGTCTTAGCAAAAAAGGCATTATTGGTCTCCAGTTACATTCAGGGGATAGGCAGAGCACAGAGACCTACTCAAAGACTAGTGAAGAGTTAGTGTAGACAGACACTTTTACCCTCCCACCTGGGAATGGCCAAGTGTGTGTTGATGAAAGAAAGCTTGGGGCAGCCTCTACAGCTCTTCTCTCCAACAATACAACCTTTCATTTCCAGAGCATTTATAGTTATCAGCGTGTTTCATCACACACATTCTCTCATTTCCTAGATTGCGGTCAGCCAGGAGACCTCCCTGAGCTCCAATCCCATTCGGTACAGGA